>NC_135575.1:114936362-115562347 GCF_965152235.1 Eretmochelys imbricata | reverse complement strand
CCACTATTTGTGGAAAATCTTGGTCCCACCAAGAGTTCTCCTAAAGAAAGATGATTAACAGGAATTCATCAAAATGAATCAGTTAACCTACTAGTGCAAGCATATTGGCATACTGTGATATAACTAGACGGTTAACAGTTCAGGTGTTCAGTGAGGATTTAGGGATGTGCTACTACAAGAAAGGAGACCAATGGTATACATCCCAGGCGCTCACATCCACAGGCAAACTACACAGTTGTGAGCATTTCTATCAATATGTACAGGAAAGAAAATTGACAGTGGAGCTACATTGATTTACATCAGCTGAGGATCTGGCCAAGATCTTATCCAGGGCAGAGAATATACATATAAATTAATTTGTTCAATACATGCAAAGTTAAGTTTAATCCATTTGATTCTGAGTACAATTGATTCCAGACCACAAGGCAGTTTTCTTCAGCAGGAAGACTTTATAATCTGTTTTATCACAACACAAGTTTTGTTGCCAGACTCCATAGAGAAATGAAAAGATATGGACAATACTTATGTCACCTATACTGATTGTGTTGTGAGAGTTATGATGTGTGAACTCTTGTTATAAAGTTAGTGCTTTAATTGTTGTGTATTCCTTCACAGTTTATTCTTTGTAGTGTTGTTGCAGGCATGTGGGTCCCACGATATTAGAGACAAGGTAAGTGAGGTAATATCTTTTATTGGTCCAACTTCTGTTGGTGAAAGACACAAGCTTTTAAGCTACACGGAACACTTCTTCAGGTCAGAAGTTTGTCTCGTTCACCAACAGAAGTTGGACCAATAAAAGGTATTTCCTCAATCATCTTGTCTCTTGGTTTATTCTTGACATTGCTATTTCGGCAAATTGTGCAGTTAGTAGAAAAAGGTATGTAAGAAGTGTAACACTGTTTGAAATAAAATGGTATTAAAATATTTTCATTAATTCATGGCAAATTGCCATGTTCAGTATATTGTAGCATTCCAATGAGTATTCAGCAAATCTGAATTTTTGTTAATGGTACATCAGTGATATGTTTTCTTTAGAGGGGGTGTAATATTATCTAATAGTCACAAGATGGCAATAGTACAAATAGTTTTACAAGCTGGATTTTTCTAATGACTTTTAGCTCTGCAGTAGTCCCAGGAAGCTGTTGCATTTCACAATATAGTTCATTTTCTATTGGACTCTGCACCTAGAATCATTTAAGTGCAGGGCCACAGCCTATATTGATACACAAATATAAACTGCAGTCTTCTCTTTTCCGTTTGGACATTTGATTATTTTATTTCTTTATGACTTTGGTTCTCACAATTTCATGATGAACAGCTTCTTCTTGTCTCTGTTAGTAGGTCTTCTTTTCAGTAAAGACTATGTTAAACCCACAGAAATAGATGGGAAGAAGAAATGGAAAGGTGAAGGTACCACACCTAACCTGGAGAGCATTGTAATTGGAAGATGTTATGAATATATTAGAATTGTGAATCCAAGTGTTGGGTAAGTAATTTTCTCTTTCTGAATCAGTCTCCACACTTTAATGGTTTTACAAATCATAGGCCTGATACGACAGTCTTAATCATAGGAGTAGTCCTGTTGAAACCAACATATTTGTAATTGTTGAGAAATCCAAAATTCATCTTTAAAATAAATATATTAAAAGGGATCGGGGGCGGAGGGGGCACAATCGTTATACCAATAAATTAAAAACCAGCAGGATCTTATTAAAGGAAAAAAGGCAAAATACCACATTTATTGTGAACACAGAAAGATTCCTAGTAAGCAGTTAGTTACAGCTATAACGTTCCATTCAATCTCATATTTATTCACACATTCATTCACAGTCACACACACACACACACACACACACAGAGGTTCTGCAAGGTTGTTATCATAGTTACCAGCCTTAGAGTTGCTCATGCCAAGCCACTGGCCAGGTGGCCTGGACATGAGGTGGGAGCAGGGCCTTGTCAGATGCTCATCTGATGCTTCTGGAAGTTGGTTTTCAGAATCAGACCCCAAAGTTCTCACTTTTTAGAGTCTATTTTTATAGGAATTTCTTCCTATGCCAGTCTATGGGAATTGCTTCATCATGCTGTTGCTGAATCAATCAGCAGATAGCACATTCCTCCATGCTGCTAGATGTTATCTTGTTCTTTAGTTCTCCCATTCTTGAGGCTGTTGGGTGGATTCCAGTCTGCCCTCTGGGGGTCCTCTGGTTATTTCCACTTGACGCCTTCTTCAGCAGATGGACACTGGATTCTTAGGCTGGCACCTCCCTGATCATTCAGTTATTATCCACACCAAGCATCCATCCACATACATCCTCTATCTCTATTTTAATCACAATTGTTAATACAACAAAAGGGCGGGGAGTCTCTGGGTGCTGTTTCTGTTGTTAGAGTATTGCTTTGAGTCTCTCTCTCTGTGAATTGCTTTGAGAACAGACTCTGTCTTAGAATGTACTATCACAATTAGCAGCTTGCAAGTTTCACACATAGTGGGAGAGAAGCAGTACCAAAAACCAAGAGACCTCTTAATTAGTAATACCCTGGAATTTAAACTCTGGGGAATCAAACTCATTTGTGATTTTAATACAGAACTTCTTTAATATGATCCAACATAATATTGTCAGGAATTCTTCAGATTTTAGCTGATCTTTTCTTTTATACTTCAGGAACCTTAATGAAAAAAGCTGAAGGGACAGGATATCTAATTTAACCCTCTTGTGCTTTATGTTGTAATGTATGAATTTCTGAGAGCTAAAACCTGGCCATATTGACATGTTTCTTATAGTAACTTTAACTGTATTACTTTAACCCTAAATTCTAGTTCCAATGAATGATACAACAGACTTGTGGACCCATATGAATAACAATGGTGAAAACATGTTGAAACGGGTGAGATGAGAATTAAATAAGATTTTGGCTGAAATTGATGTGACCCAGGGTTTCATTAGAACACATTTTAACAAAGACTAAGATTCTGAGCTCATCCTGCAACAAATTAGGGATTGACTGGAATGTTTAGATTAAAACAAGGCTTATGCACTGTGACGCAGCAGGGATGGGGAGTGTTGACCTGGGAATATGGCAGGAGAGTTACACTGGGGATGGGATACCTGTGAGCCTCTAACCTGAGCCAGGAGGGGAGGGGTAGGTAACACCTCTGCCCGGGAATGTGGACAAAGGCTACAGGAGAGAGCCTGCTGGGGTGGGGGGGGATGGGAGGGTTAGTTTCAGTTTGGTGCTGGGTGGTGGAACGCAGGGAACTCCAGGGCTGGGGTCTAAGCTCCCTGCTCCCCCAGAAGGACTTGACTGAGGGGTCCTGGTTGTACCCACAAGCTCCATTGTAGACTGTGTTCCTATTGTCCAATAAACCTTCTGTTTTACTGGCTGGCTGAGAGTCACAGTGAATCCCAGGAAGAGGGGTGCAGGCCCCGGACTCCCCCACACTCCGTGACATCTGGTAGTAGCAGTGGGATCGACTGCACCCCATGAACGGCGCTTCCTGCAGTAAGTGACTAGGGAACAGTAAAACGAAAGGGGATTGATGGGGACCAGGCATGCTGAAGATTCAGAGAGATGGTTTCAGGGGGCGGTTAACCCCTGGGAGTGTGTGACCAGAGAGAAGGACTTTTGCGGTAACAGGGTCCCCCGGGGGATTGCAGCAAGCAGTCCCAGGGGCAGAGGAGTCTGCAGCTCGACCCTGGCAAAGAGGTGGTGACCTCAAGAAGGACTGGCACTCTAGGGTTTCTTCCTGGAAACCATGGAAAGCTGCACAGGCCTGCGAGTGGCCAGCAGGGAGATGTATGATAAACGCCTTAAGAGCGACCTAGTGGAGCTGTGCAGGCAGAGGGGGCTGCGCATTGGGAGGTTCACCAAGGAACAGCTGATTGCCCAGTTGGAGGAGTGGGATCGCTTGGATGACCCGATCCCTGTCCCTGAGGGAAGCTGCCCAGTGGATGCAGTGTGGGCCCTGGGGCCTGACCGGGCTGGGAGGGGTCAGACTGGTGCCGAGGACATCCCGAGACCCTTCCTACCTATGCCTGGGGGAGGGGTTGGAGGAAGCCCAGTGAATACCGAGGGCACCCTGACCCCAGCAGCCAGCAGGGGATCCTCCCGGCGGAACTCCCCATTCCTGGAGCGGAGGCGGCTGGAATGGGAGAGGGAGATGAAAATGAGGGAGCTGGAGGATCATGAAAAGCAGTGTCAGCATGAGCGGGAAGAGGAGGAGAGGCAACGCCAGCATGAACAGGAGGAGGAGGAGAAGCAGAGACAGCATGAACTGGAGCTGGCCAGGCTGAGGAGCAGTGAGGCCCCGGCTGCAGTGAGTGAGGGGAGACCCAAGACTGCAAGGAGCTTTGATAAGTGCTTCCTGGCCTAGCGTAAGGAGGGGGAGGACATAGATAGCTTCCTGACAGCCTTTGAGAATGCCTGCAAGATACACAGGGTTGACACTGCAGACAGGCTCCAGTTTCTCACCCCCTTACTGGACCCCAAAGCCGTGGAGGTGTACAGCCGAATGGCAGGGGATTACGAACTGTTCAAAAAGGCCCTGCTCCGTGAGTTTGGGCTGACCCCCGAGATGTACCGGAAAAGGTTCCAGAGTCAGCGTAAAATGCCTGAGGTCACATACCTACAACTGGTCAACCAAATGCAGGGATATGCCCGCAAGTGGACAGCTGGGGCCCAAGCTAAAGAGGACCTGCTTGACCTAATTGTACTGGTGCAACTGTATGAACAGTGTCGTTCTGACCTGATACTGTGGTTGGTGGACAAAAAGCTAGAGAACCCACAGCATGCAGGGCAGCTGGCCGACGAGTTTGTGAACAGTCAGTCAGGGTGTAGCAGGGAGGAGTCCCAAAAGAACAGGCCCCCCACGATGCAGAGAGAGAGAGAGTCACCATGGGACCTCCCAGCAGGGAAATATGGAGAACCCCCTCCCAAGGGGAACACCTGGCGTCGGGACCCACCGACCTGCTCGAGGGGACCAACGTGACCTGAGCTGCTATCACTGTGGCCAGAGAGGCCACGTACGGACCCAGTGCCCCAGGCTCAGGAACAGACTGAGCAGAGCCAACCTACCCAGTGTTAACTGGGTAGGGACCCAGCTGGACGAGGGGCAGACGGCCCAGGCAAGGGGGGCTGCCAGCTTACCATCTGCTCAGGAGGGAAGAATACCCCCGGCTAGCTCTGCCAGGGGGCTGGAGGCTCTGGACTCAGGGTTCTCGGTTTACAGGGTGGGCGCTGTCCCTCCAGAGAGAGTGTCTTGTTCCCCTGGAGGTAGGTGGGAGAAAGGTCAATGGATACTGGGATACGGGCGCGGAGGTGATGCTGGCCCGGCCCGGCCTGAGGTGGTGCCCCAGATTGGGTGGTGCCCAACACCTACCTGACCCTGACAGGGGTGGGTGGGACCCCATTCAAGGTGTCCGTGGCAAGGGTACACCTGAAATGGGGGGCCAAGGACGTGAGGGTGCACCACCATTTGCCCACTGAGGTTTTGATGTGGGGGGGGGGACCTAGAGGACTGGCCAAGCAACCTCCAGACCGCTCTGGTTATGACCCATAGCCAGAGCCTGCGAGGGGCACTGCGCCCTGACCTTGGGGAGGGTACCACACCGTAGGTGTAGGACCCTAACCTGGTGGGGAGGGAGCACCGAAGGGCATGGCTCAGAGAGGCTGTGGCCTCAGACCCGGCCAATGAGAGGGAGCTGGTCTCCATCCCTTCCTCAGCCGCTGAGTTCCAGGCTGAGTTGAGGAAAGATCCCTCCTTGCGGAAGCTCAGGGACCTGGCCGACCTTAGTGTGGTACGGACCATGAGGAGAGGTTGCCAGGAGAGGTTCCTGTGGGAGAAGGGGTTCCTGTACCGAGAATGGGTCCCCCAAGGGAAGTGGAGTCCTGTGGGATCAGGAGGCAGTTGGTGGTACCCCAGAAGTATTGCCTCAAGCTACTGTACCTGGCCCATGACATCCCCCTATCAGGGCACCAGGGAATCCAGCGCACCCGGCAGAGGTTGCTACAGAACTTTTACTGGCCTGAGGTCTTTACCACTGTCCGGCAGTATTGCCGATCCTGTGACCCCGTCAGAGGGTGGGGAAGGCCCGGGACAAGGGGAAAGTGGCTTTGAGACCTTTGCCCATCATAGAGGAGCTTTTCCAGAAGGTGGCCATGGACATAGTGGGACCTCTCAGCAAGACGACCCAGTCGGGGAAGAAATACATTCCGGTGGTGGTAGATTTTGCCACCCGCTACCCCGAGGCAGTGCCCTTGGCTTCCATTGAAGCAGACACCGTGGCAGATGCGCTCCTGACCATTTTCAGCCGAGTGGGGTTCCCCAAGGAAGTCTTGACAGACCAAGGATCCAACTTCATGTCGGCCCTGCTCCGGTGCTCGTGGGAGAAATGTGGGGTCCGGCACAACTGGGCCTCAGCTTATCACCCCCAGTCCAATGGACTAGTGGAGAGGTTCAATGGGACACTAAAGATGATGCTGAAAACCTTTATGAACCAGCACCCGCAGGATTGGGACAAGTACTTACCTCACCTGCTGTTCGCGTACAGGGAGGTACCCCAGGAGTCTACCGGATTTTCACCTTTCGAACTGTTATATGGAAGGAGGGTAAGGGGCCCCCTGGACCTAATGAGAGACGAATGGGAGGGGAAGGCCACTCCCAGTGGAGAGTCAGTGGTGGAGTATGTCCTGATCTTCTGAGAGAGACTTGCTGAACTCATGGGCCTGGCCAGGGAGAATCTGGCCAGAGCCCAGAAGAAGCAGAAGGTCTGGTATGAATGCACGGCGTGGGCCCATGCCTATGCCACCGGGGATCCGGTGATGGTTCTCATCCCCGTGAGAAAGAACAAACTACAGGCTGCATGGGAAGGCCCTTTCAAGGTTGTCAAGCAGCTAAATGAGGTAAACTAGGTGGTGGAGCTGTCTAAACGGGCGCACCACCGCCGGGTGTACCATGTGAATATGATGAAGCCATATTATGCCAGGGGGAATGTGGTGTTGGCCGTGTGTGGACATTGGGAGGAGCAGGGAGATGACCCTCTAGTAAATCTATTCCCTGGGACCAGAGCTGGTTCACCCCTGGAAACAGTTCCCCTCTCGGATCAGCTAACCCCTGCCCAGCAAGCTGAGATCGGGGGGTGCTGCATCTGTACCGACAGCTGTTTTCCAACCAGCCTGGACGCACTAATCTGACTGTCCACCAGGTGCAGACAGGATCGCACCCACCAATAAGATGCTCCCCCTTCTGAGTCACAGGGAAAACTGCTCAGGACCTAGAAAGAGAGGTCAGGGACATGCTGGCTTTGGGGGTGATCCAGCCATCTGCCAGCCCTTGGGCCTTACCGGTGGTGCTGGTCCCGAAAAAGGACGGGTCGATCTGGTTCTGTGTGGACTATCGGAAGCTCAATGCCATCACTGTATCGGATGCCTACCCCATGCCCAGGCCTGATGAGCTCCTAGACAAATTGGGAGGAGCTCGATACCTTACCACCATGGACTTTACAAAGGGCTACTGGCAAGTGCCGCTAGATGCAGATGCCTGGCTGAAATCGGCCTTTATCACCCCTCTGGGGCTCTATGAGTTCCTGTCCCTGCCTTTCGGCCTCAAGGGAGCGCTGGCCACCTTCCAGTGCCTGGTGGATCAGCTACTGAGGGGGACGGAGAGTTTTGCCGTGGCGTATATTGATGACATCTGTGTCTTTAGCCAGACCTGGGAGGACCATGTGTCCCAGGTTAGACAAGTGCTGGACCAACTCCAGGAGGCTGGGCTGACTGTAAAAGTGGAGAAGTGCAAGGTGGGGATGGCTGAAGTATCTTACCTGGGCCATCAGGTGGGGAGCGGCCGCCTAAAGCCAGAACCAGCTAAGGTGGAGGCGATCAGAGACTGGACCGCTCCCCACACCAAAAAGCAGGTCCAAGCCTTTATTGGGTTGGCAGGATACTACCGAAGGTTTGTGCCCCCTTTAGTGCCATAGCCACCCCCATCACCGAGCTATGCAAGAAGGGGAAGCCAGACAAGGTGGTCTGGACTGAGCAGTACCAGGAGGCTTTCCGGGCAACTGAAGGAGACTCTGGTCAGTGGCCCAGTTCTGGCAAACCCAGACTTTGACAAGCCCTTTATGGTGTTCACTGATGCCTCAGACATGGGACTGGGGGCAGTGTTAATGCAGGAGGATGAAAAGGGGGAGAGACACCCCATCGTGTACCCGAGCAAGAAGTTGCTACCCCAGAAGCAATACTACGCGGCCATCGAGAAGGAGTGCCTGGCCATGGTGTGGGCTCTCAAGAAACTAGAGCCATATCTCTTCGGGCGACACTTCACTGTGTACACGACCACTCTCCCCTGACCTGGCTGCACCAGATGAAAGAAGCCAATGCCAAACTCCTGAGGTGGAGCCTGCTCCTGCAGGATTATGATATGGATGTGGTCCATGTAAAGGGAAGTACCAACATCATAGCGGATGCGCTGTCCTGGAGAGGGGGCCCTGAACTTCCCCAGGTCACTGGTCAGAGTGACCCCGCTCAGTTCAGTCTCGAAGCGGGGAGAGATGTGACGCAGCAGGGAGGGGGGAGTGTTGACCTGGGAATGTGGCAGGGGAGTTACACTGGG
This sequence comes from Eretmochelys imbricata, assembly GCF_965152235.1. Taxonomy (NCBI): domain Eukaryota; kingdom Metazoa; phylum Chordata; order Testudines; family Cheloniidae; genus Eretmochelys; species Eretmochelys imbricata. Next base: position 115,553,739 of record NC_135575.1, on the reverse strand, counting down.
GATGGGATACCTGAGAGCCTCTAACCTGAGCCAGGAGGGGGAGGAGTAGGTAACACCTCTGCCCGGGAATGTGGACAAAGGCTGCAGGAGAGAGCCTGCTGGGGAGGGGGGGTAGTTTCAGTTTGGTGCTGGGTGGTGGAACGCAGGGAACCCCAGGGCTGGGGTCTAAGCTCCATGCTCCCCCAGAAGGACTTGACTGAGGGATCCTGGTTGTATCCACAAGCTCCGTTGTAGACTGTGTTCCTATTGTCCAATAAACCTTCTGTTTTACTGGCTGGCTGAGAGTCACAGTGAATCCCAGGAAGAGGGGTGGAGGCCCCGGACTCCCCCACACTCCGTGACATGCACCTTTCTGACAAAAAACAAGTGTCTTGTTATAAGACACTCATCTGTTCTGAATAATGTAACATTTTGTAGGAAGCCGGGGGAACAAAAAGCTAGTTCCAAGGAGATTAGAGCAGAAGGCTTCTGGAAAGAGACTAAGAAAGATTTCTAGAAGAAAGAAACAAGGAGAAATAGAATGTGACAAAGAGTACTGGGATGAAAGTAATAGATATAAATCTAGTAACTGGACCAGCTAGTCTGCATCTACAAAAGATTATTCCAGGCTGGAAGTTAAATATTCTTCTCAGACCTTGTTCAGCAGAAGCTGAGAAGTAATAATGCAGTTTAGCAAGAGGTAGAATTACCCCTGAGTCAGAGAAAATTCTTTGTACCTTAAGAGAATTATTTAGGACATTAGCTGTAGCTCATCAGTTTCAGAATCTGAGATTGAATCCAGAGGGAGAAACCCATGCACCTAATACCCAAGACCAATCTTGGGAGAAGAACCTAGTCAAGTCAGATTTAAGAAGTGAAGGATTCAATCTTATATCAGCCAGTTACTACTCTTGTTATTAAATGCCTAGCTGGAGTAACATCTAAGAATTCCTACCTTAATATCCAGCCAAGAATTCTTTAAGATACACAAATTCCAAGGTTGTAATTTGAAAGCCTCTGCAGCATGCTGGAGAAAAGATAGAATAACTCTTACTCGAGTAATGCAATAAGAAACTTTTGCCTAGGTTGAGCTTGTTATTTCTTTAATTGATAATGAATGCTGTTAGCTGAATAAAATGAGAAATGCTCCATAATCTAAATTTTGATGGGGGGGAGGAGAGGAACCTAGAGGACTGGCCAAGCAACCCCCAGACCGCCCTGGTTGTGACCCGTAGCCAGAGCCGGCAAGGGGCACTGCGCCCTGACCTTGGGGAGGGTACCTCCACAGTTAGTGTTGCAGTGCAGTGTATCAACTATAGAACTACATTGTGTTGTGATATGACCTTTTGATTTCTTGCTATTAATAGGTATTAATAAAAGTAGAATTTAGTTTACTACATGGATGGAGTCCTGCACCCTCCGTCTTGGGCCTTACTGAATGCTAATACTGTACATTCAGGCTCTTTTTCTGTAGCAATTGTCAGCCTTCTAATAAAACTTTTCAGAAGTTTAAGACTTTGTTTAATTTGAGTTTCAAATGACTAATTGCCCCTACTGAATCTTCAGTCTTCTCTCCTCTTCTTCCTTTTCATATCCACCAAATTATATTTCAAAATTTAGAGTTAACATAGTGTGCGTGGGACTTAGGTACTTTTGAAAATTTTACCCCATATGATTAAAACTAGTCTGGTAAACATTTTTGAACAATATTTATGAAACTACACATTGAAATGTTATATTTTATGAACTGCAGCTTTAGATAGCATATGTCTGTTGTAATGCCATCTTAGTGTCTGGGATCCCACACACATATAATATAGCCATATATGTATCCCAAAACGACATTAAAACAATATTAAGGTTGCAAAGTCAAGCACCCAAAAGTTAGGAAATGCCAGAATTAAGGGTGCCCAGCATCACACAGTAACTCTGTGGCACAGTCAGTATAGAACCTAATTCTCCAGTATGGCATTCAGCTTCCTTAAATAGACCATCCTTTCTCTTCCTGTAATCCCCTGCAGTTCACAACTTCCAATTTATGTATCACCTGAGGCAGGGGTCCTACAGGCAACAGTCTCATTTACTACACAGCCCTGATTCATCCCCAGAGCATCATCCAGCCTATGCACTAATAAGGCAGGGGCCATGTGGAAAAAAACAGTAGGTGAGTTAAACATTTTATCATAATGCATATGCACAAAGGGGCTGAATTAAGGTTACACAGGCAACCTTTATTCTGACATTTCCTATTTTTTCAGTGTTTGACTTGGTAACCTCAACATTCTTTTAATGTAGGGGTTTTTTAAATGTAATTTCCTACATTTAGAAAAACCTGAAAAATCAGATATTCCATCCTGTGGAGCCATATTGACCTCCAATTTAAATCATCAGCAAGGTTTAGACCTTTGGATCCACAGTAGAGACCTATAGCACTTGAGCTAAGGTAGTAAATAGCAGTAGTAATAGGCTGTCATCATTTATGTGGACCAACCAGTAGAGAGAGATGAGACAGTTTATTAGTGGGTTTCACAGTTCTCTGACAAAAGGAATGTACAGATTGAGGATTTACTGATTCAATCCCAGGTTCTGTAGAGAAGCATGCTCTAGTGATTATAGATTATAATATGTTATAATAAAGGGTTCTACCTTAGGCCCCATCTTTGCCTCTGACACCCTCTCTCCCTTTCCAACCCCAACACATGCACACACCCCAAGTTCCTGCCCCCTTTTCCCTTCTGGTCCTATCTATCCCTCCCATCTCCCTCTCTTCCTATCCATCCTTCCTCACTCCTGAGATCCTGCCCCCTTTTTCTCCTAACCTCTCACCCCTTGCTTTTGCCCCCATCACCTCAGCTCCTATCCACCTCCACAATCAGTGTTTGTCCCTTTCCCTCTCTGGCTCTCGTCCACCTTCCCACTCTGCACTCCGTGGTTCCTGAAACCTTCTTCTCCCCATCACCCTTTCTCATCCCTCTGCATTCCAACGTGGCTGCTTCCTCCTCACTACCTGTGCATCAGCAGTGCAACATTAAGAACATAGGTGAGACAGTCTCCCTGCTCTCATTTCCAGTGCCCGATAGCACAGTGCCCCTGGCAGCCAGGTGTAAGAATTGCAGATTCAGCTTGTCCCCTGCAGCCCTGGTCTGGACTGGAGCTTACTCAATTGCTTTGTGAGGAGAGAGGTGTATGTGCAGTCCAGTTGGCACACAGGAGCTGTGAGGAGATGGAGCATGCTCAGCACAGACAGAATCTTTGGATAATTGAGCTGCTAAACTGTAACATGTTTCTACTAAGCACGTGTGAACTGACATTTCACTCCCTGCCAAATTTCTGTTTCCTGCTCCAAACCATGAAAACTAGGGCTTCCTAATACAACTGGAGTTTTTTTATATAGGCAAAAAGGTTTTTTCCCTTAATCACATTCTCAGAAATATGTGAACCATTTTGGCTGAAGCTTCCCGAAAATATTCAACCCAGGGCAGACACCTGCCTTGGAAAGTTTCAGCCTGAATGGTTGAAGTTTGGCAAATTCATAAACAATTAAAAACAGGGTTTTATAATGGGAAGTGTCAAGCAACCTTAACTTTAGATGGCACTACCGGCTCCACCTATAATTATAAATTACAGGAACTTAAGTAAGTGCAACACAAAGGTCATTTTAAACAAGTCAAGAAATGCAAAAGGTAAGGATCTCATAATACCTTTATGTTGCTCACATTTATATAAGATCTAAGGCTCTGATCTTGCATTGTGACTCAGATAGGCAGACTGCCTAAGATGAGTCTCACTGAAGTAGGGATGATTGAAATAAGGATGGAAATTAACACATGCTCAAGTTCTTTCCTGAATTGGAACCTAAACTAGCATTATAAAAAGCACAGCTACAGAATTACTGTCAATATTATGTATTTTTGTGTTTTCCCATAGGCCCATAAGTAAAGATAAAATTTTGTCATAGATTCTGTGACTTTCAGACTTCCGGGGCCTTTGCTGAAGATGTCATGGAGCTGTCAACCACTGTGGGTGGTGGGGGCCCCACAGTTGTCAGGTGCTGGCCCCAGAACTCTGAGCTTCCACGGGCTGCAGTAGCCCCAGAGCTCTGAGCCACTGGTCCTGCAGCTGTCAACCACTGTCGTGGGCAGCAGGGGTGGAGGGACAAAATTGTCAGTTCCCCCCCACCCCAAATTATTTTTAGTAAAAGTCCCAGACAGATCACAGGCATCCGTGAATTTTTGTTTATTTCCCCAAACCTGTCTGTGACTTTTACTAAAAGTAACTGTGACAAAATCTTAACCTAACCTATAAGTGAATACTGTAAATCTAAACAAAGTGGAAATTTCATACTGCAAGTACAAAACAGATATTTATTCTTTATAACTGTAAATTATTTCTTGTTTATTTGCAAATTGGCCCAAAACTAGTTCATACTGAGGAGGAGTCACCTGGACAGTTTCTGCTTGTAAAGTCCTGTGCATATGCAAAAACCCCTAACAAAAAAATTTAAATGGATAAAGGATTTTTTTCCATTCTCACATAACTCATAAATGGATGTATAGAGTTTGTTCAAACATTTACACAAATTACCTTCAGATTAAGACCAAAGCATGGAAAAATTTCAGACAAAAAAGGAGAATTTTTCAGAATGTTATCAACATGTGAAAATAAAGGATTATAATGAAAGTCTCACTGTCACTATAATGGAGGTTTCTAACAAGCAAATGCTATATTCATGCATACACATGCTTCTGTAATACATATACAATGGTTCTATAAATTCCATTGGCTGGCAGTGTAGATTACTTCTCATTCTTTAGCTGACTACTACAAAACAAATCCTGTATAACTTGTTGCTGTCTGTATTAAGTTTGCCAGGAATCACCCTTATATATGTGCCTTCCATACCCCCACCCCATAGTTTTGTAGTTGCTAATTAAAATATCTTCAGTAGGGGAGCAGAATAATACTTTTGATTTTGTATTACATGCTGCTCAAACATGAGATGACGAGCGATGAAAAGAAAAATATGCAGTAAATGAATTGTTCAGGTATTTACTTAAATTCCCATTGAAGTCAGTGAATATGTTAAGTGGTGACCTGATCACAGTCTACAAGTACCTACATAGGGAAGAGATTTCTTATAGTAGATGGGTCTTTGATCTAGCAGGAAAAGGGATAATGAGATCCCTGAATCCTATGTTTCAGTTGTAATCTAGGGTCACTTAGAGCTTTGATCGCTGTGGCCAAACTCTGCTACAAATGGTTCTTTTGGGGTTAGAACATTTCTAAGTAATAAATCCCATTTTCACTACTTCTACAGTACTGCATAGCAAGCCTCATTATGAATATTATGCCATCCATGTTTTTTGCTGAATTACTATAAGAGTCTAGCTGAATAACCCTAGTGCAAACCCTCATGTCTTAGATACTAGTTGATGGGCTAATGATTTTATTAATTTATCACAAACTTTTCCCCCCTTAATAATCTTAGTTTTATTTTCTTTTGGGGATTGTGGGAGGTTGTGAACAAAACACATATTGCAGGTCTGCTATGGGAAAATAATATTACTATTTGTTTTAATTATTACAGTGAGAAGAACTGTACAAAGATATGGGAAGCTTTCAAAAAGGCTTTCATGAATAAGGATCCTTGCAACATTTTACCATCGGACTATGAGTTATTTATTAACCTGTCACTGCATACAATTCCACCTAACAAGGTACTGATTATCAATGGTGTGTTAATGATCATCTATCATCTCTCCCCTGATCTGGCAGTCCAGAATTGACCAGATTTGATATGGTGGGCCATGCAATGATTTTCTGCCCACTTTGTGGGTTGCAGACCAAAAGGTTGAGAACCAGTGTTCTAGTCCTTGACCCCACAGCAATGAAGTGTCAGAGAAATGTAACATGGTGTAGAATTAGTTGCTACAATACTGAACTTGCAGCCAAATAATTATGATTTTAAGCTGGTCAGCACTATTACAGATAAGTATGTGTCCAGTTAAACAGCTGAAAGTGTATAAAAGCCCTCAAAGCACCTTAATTAAACCAACCTCAAAACCCATCTTATGCATGTTTAAGAATAAATATCTTCATTCAACTCTGTCAAGTGAGCTCTCTAATTTCAATGTCACCGTTGTGAAGGATATGTTTATACTAGAAACCCTACAGTGGCACACCTGTGCCACTGTGGTGTAGACACTACAGGGACAGGAGAGGTTCTTCCATCACTGTAGTAAATCCATCTCTCTGAGAAGCAGTAACAAGGTCGACAGAAGAATTTTTCCACCATCTAGCAGAGTCTGCATCAGGGCTTAGGTCGACAATTACATTGCACAAGGTAAGTAGTTAAGCCAACCTAAGTTTGTAGTGTAGATCAGACCTTAGTTTTGTTTTACTTGTATTTAGAGCTTGTCTATATGGCAACTTGTGCGCAGCAAGTTGGTATGTAAATCTACAGCCTGCCACACACAAAGTGGTCATGTGGACCCTGCTACCACACACTAAAAGTTCCATAGTGCTACTTTCAGTGCATGGCAGCAGCGTCCACATGGTCACTTAGTGCACTGTAGTTTCACACTCTGGCTTGCTGCACACTAAGTCTCCATATAGACAAGTCCTTAGTGTCTATATACCTAGCTTTTCCTGAACCTGTCAGCTTAAGACAGGCAAATTCTAGAAGGCTTGAGTCTTTCTATAGTTCAAGTTCTGTTCTCACAGTGGTGTAAATCCCCCCCAAAAATCCACTGTCAAGTAATGCCAGATTTACACTATTGTGAGGGCAAACTTTGTCCCTATAACTTTTAGTTGAAGTATAGAATTGTTTTTAAAGTATTTAATGGACAGTAGTTTGATTAGAACAAGCCATCTGTGAGATTCTGAAGTATTTAGAAATCATTTCAAAACATGATTTAAAATGTTTTCCCGGCCACGCAGAAGTGACGGCATCATGCACGCACATCCAAAAGATGGTTTGTTTTTTGTTTTCTTTTCTTTCCTTAGTCTCTTTTCTGGGAAAATAACCATCTGCTGGTCACTAGCTATTCTGATAGAACTCGTCGCTACATGCCTCTTTGTGATACTTTAATTGGTTCATTTGGAGATTTCCTGAACTGGTGTGGACAAGCAAACGATACTGGTCAGAAAAGAACTGATATAATAAAAAGTTGGTTATAAATTCATGGTGGGGCTAAAAAGAGAGACTGATTGCTTTGTACTGGAGCTATGGGTCGGATTCTGCTCTCATACTCCCCGTTTATGTGGGTAACTCCCCTGAACTGAGTGTCCTGATTCTCTCCTGGCTTGTACTGTATAGACATTTACATTTCAGCTGCAGCTGAAGCATACACTGAAATTTTGAGGGAGGTGTTGTGATGGTGGATTTAAGTCACCTTTTCATTTCCTGGATTCTGGGGCTTTCTGTGCACCAGACCAGTTTTATGACATGAGTTAGAGCAGTTTCCACAGACACAGGGGTCTATGCTTTGAGACCACAGCATGTCATGGTTTGTACAAAATGGAAGGGCTGGTGAAAAGGAGGAGAGAAATGGTGCAGTACTGTCATGGATGGATATCCTATCAGATCTCCAACCATGCAGAACTTAGAACAAAAAAACACATACAATATATATTGTAAAGCCACTTTGGATTTTCTGTTTCCACCTGTCATCATATCTTTAATAATGAGCACTATGTTTCTTCCCACAGGATTTAATTATGATTCCTGCCCTACCACAGAAGAGTGTGAAAATAATGCAGTAGAAACTTTCTGGAAGATTGCATCAATCACTGTAAATCATACTGTTTACGTTCTTTAAGCATGTCTATGGAGATAGTTCAGAAAGCTTTAGTAGGGCCAAAAGATTTTTTTTTCTGGAGTTCTTACCTCTAGCGTAGGCATACCCTTAAGATCTTGTATAGACTATAACTTAAAGGTATGATGTAAGGAGGAAAAGCATAAGGTTGACTACCTTATGTGTTAAAAATGCCATCCACTCACCTCAGTGGTTGGAGGAAGATGACTGGGCAGGCAGCAAAAGAGGACAGCTCCAGCAGCAACAGAGGGAGACATTCGATGAGGGACACTGGGTAGCTCCTCCCTCCTCCCCTTCCCCTTCCCCCCCCCCACTTATAGTCTGTGGCACCTATTGGCCAGCTGGAGGGAAGGGTGCTGATTGATCTGCATTCCCCAGCTCAGAGATTTGACTTTGAGCACAGACCATGTGAAGCCTCTTGCACCTGTGTTCCGAGTGGGGCTGGGGAGTTTTTTCACCTTTTTCGCAGCACCCTCAGTCCACAGTAAGTTAATTAAGAATGTGCTTAGTACCTAACTGAGGTACTTGCTTGAGTTGTTAATTTGTCACAATTTGTGGACTGTTTTCAGTGCCATTAAAAGGATACAATGAACAGTTCCCCTAGATAAAAGACCTGGGATTTTAGTGATGGACCTTGGGCTCAGGGGATAGAGTCAGACTTTGTGGCCCTTGCAGGCTGGGGTTCCCACCCTTTTGCACCCTCTGTTTCCCTCATGGGGGTGTGGGAGTGGGTAGGACTTAGAGTGAGCTGAGTCCAGGGCAGGTAGGCTGAGGAGAGCCGCCACCCTGAGTTATGGGTTACATGGTAAAAGCTGACTAAGCAGATGATCTAAGTTGTAACCCCTGCACTGGAACCACTTACATGACTGGTATATGAGAGTATGGGTTATGCAGTTAGTGCCCTTTCCATGTGTTCAAATTAACAAAAGGTGTGGCCTGTAGTTTAAAATCCATCCATGTCCTCATTTCACCACTGTGTCCAGATCAACCACAGATTGCCTAGGATTTTAATGCGTTAGTGAACGTGTTAAAATAGACCTTTTTCTAGTGAAAACAAGGCCTAGGAGATCTTAATGCTGACGAAAGGTGCCAGATTGACAGTCTTGAAGATGAAAATACAGCAAGTACAATACAGAGTTGCAGTGCAAAACTTCTCATAGTGATCTGTTAAAGTGCCCCAACCTTGCCCTGGAGGAACCACTTCTAGGGTTGAGAAGACAGATCACCTTTTATAGCCATTAAGTTCTAATCCTCTCTACTGCAACTGCCAGCTAGGGAACCAGTTTTGATGGTGGTTTTGCAACTTGGACATTTTCACTTATGGCCCCCTCCACTGGCCATGACTATTTAGTTACAGTTTATAATCTGTATATAAAAATCTATAGGGGATGTTCTGAAGAATAATCTTCCGTTATCTATTGCAGTATGCAAAGCAGAGCTCGGGGGCAATATACGTTATGCTGAATGGTTCTGCGATAGGGGGCGCCTATCCAGTCAAAGGGTAAGAGAAATAAAGTAATATTGTGTTAATATTTTAGGGTTTGATTGAGAAAAATCAAACATTTGGCTATTGTACCACACAAAGCTGTGGAAGTAATAATTTTCAGAAGTCTGTGGCATCAAAGCCAATCTTTTTATTTATTTATTTTTTTTAAACTAGACCTGGAGTAAAATTTTAGAAAGCACTTGGGTACCTGTTCTGCAGCGTCCTGTATTCTAATTTGTCAAAGGCAACAGAAGTAAAACTTGACTGTTACACAACATTGTTTATAAAAGCAAAAACACTGAATTTGTCCAGACAAAAAGGTCTATTGCTACCACCCAAGGACTGTGTTGAAATTATGACTAGTAAACAAGAGAAGAATGGAATCAGAAATTAATGGATCAAAATTGCTGTGTTAGAAAGTAGGCCTAATTGGAGGACAAAATAATGACAGGGAAGGGTGATTCCATCCATCACCCCCTTTTAGGGTCCTTAAAAGAGACTTTGGGAGAGAGAGATCAAAATGCAAGAGGACAGGTGGACTGAAAGGAGAGAGTTCAACCATCATGGCTGCTACCCCCATTGTCTCATGAGACCCCAGGAATCAACTATTACACTATTGGACCTGCATCATCCTGATCCAGAAAGCGCTGTGCTGACCTGACCAGGCCAGAGAGGGACCCAGATTACATACTTCAGCAACTTCATTGACTTCAGATAAATCCTGAACACCACATGGAATGTGAAACTTGGTTTCCCGCTCTCCTCTCCTCCCTCAAGTGTCTTTTTTTCTTCCTTGCCTCCTCTTTCCTGTTTCTCTCTTTTTGCCTTCTGTTTAAAAAGAGTCTGGGTTAGCAGGCAACATCTTCTGCAACATTGTTCTGAAGCTGTGGCCATCAAGGCAGCTAAAAGCAATGTCTTAAACAGCCCTACTCTGGTACAAGTTTGCCAGGTCTCCCAGTGGCTGACAAATGCTATGTTTGTATTTCTCCAGCAGTGAGATGGCTAGTAAGAGTCAGCATCAAAGACAGGAGCTGCATTTTCTATGTTTACTATTTTTTTCTCCCCTTTTGTGTTAAAAGGGTTTTTAAAGGTGACTGTTGCTATGAGACTAAGCAAGCTGAGATCTCTATAGTTGGAAGCCCAAATCCTATTTAGAACTCTTGATGTTGTAAAGTAACAGAGTCATGTTAACAGCTTTGACTCTCTGGGCCCATGTATTCCATGGAGATGGAATACCTCACTTGTCAAGATGTCTGTTCAGCAAAGCACATGCTTAGGGTTACAATATTTGAACATTCAAAAAAGAGGACACTCCATGGGGGGGGGGGAGAGGGAGGAGAGGTATTTGCTCACACCCCCCTTCCCCGGCCCCACCCCAACTCCACCACTTCCCCGCCCCCATTCCAACCCTTTCCCCAAAGTCCCTGCCCCATTGGACCCCTTCCCCAAATCCCCGCCCCGACCCTGCCTCCTCCCCTGAGTGGGCCACATTCCCCCTCTTCCTCCTTCCCTCCCAGCCACGTGAAACAGTGACGCAAGTGCTGGGAGCTAGGGGGAAAAAAGCGGACACTCTCTCGAGTGATCGACATTCACTCTCTTTCTTGAATGATCAACTCTTCTTTGGGGAAAAATAATAATGGCAAAATCCCGGATGTTTTTAGATATTTAAACATTCCTCTCAGACAGTGATTTAAGAACCAAAAAGCCAGACATGTCCGGGAAAATATGGACGTATGGTTACCCTACACATGCTTGACTTTAAGCACTTGTTTATTTTTCACTGAAGTGGAACTTGACAAAACTTAAATTCTTTCCTTAATTAAGCCCAAATGAGAAAACAAAACACAGGGAGACTCCAAAAACAATAGGTCCCAAGTGGTTGCTTGTGTTGCTGTACACAAGGCCTGATTAATTTGCTCTCCAATATTAGGTAATTCACAAATCACAAGGAAAAGGAATAGAGAGACTTTTGATAAAGAACAGAGACACGTTTTAACAAATTCTAAGGTCCAAGTGACAATCTGATTATATAAGCCAGGGCACAGGGAATACAGCTCCTGTTTGAATGATGATTAGAGCAGGTGACTTCCCTTGTTGGCACAAAGAAAATCTGTTTCTTTTTTAAACAATAGGCTGTGGTTAATTTAACAGTGGTTAAAACAGCCATTCTTGTCCAACATAATACTCTCAGTTTAACCTTTGGAACAGATTATCAAGGCCAGTAAGCAAATTCAACATTGCTTGGAGTCTTTAATCAAGATTGAATGTCTCTCTAAAAGATATGCAGGAGTTCAACCACAGGTTATTGAATGTGATAGTGTTCACTTATGTAGTATGTAAAAATACTTCTCTCCACTGCAGGAATTACTATATGAAATTCTGTGATCTGTGTTCTGCAGGGCTTCAGATAAGATAATCAAAGTGGTCCACTCTGGCCTAAAATTTCTTCTGTTCTAGGCCACATAGCTGGTACAGTACAGAAATCAAAACACTTCAAATAATTCCTGTAGAATCCTTGCTCTCTTCTGTCAAGACAAACTATATTTCAAAAAAGACAGCAGGCCAGATTTTCAAAAAACAATTGTAGATGCAAATAATCACAGGTAACTTTTTTTTTTTTTTTTTTTGAAGAGTTACACAGGCACAACAGATATCATGCAGCTGCCTTTATATCAAGCAATTAGACATCTAACTTAGATGATCTAAGTTACATCAAGAAAAGGAGTACTTGTGGCACCTTAGAGACTAACCAATTTATCTGAGCATAAGCTTTCATGAGCTACAGCTCGCTTCATCGGATGCATACTGTGGAAAATATAGAAGATGTTTGTTTTTATACACACAAATCATGAAAAAATGGGTGTTTATCACTACAAAAGGTTTTCTCTCCCCCCCACCCCACTCTCCTGCTGGTAATAGCTTATCTAAAGTGATCACTCTCCTTACCATGTGTATGATAATCAAGGTGGGCCATTTCCAGCACAAATCCAGGGTTTAACAAGAACGTCGGGGGGGGGGGTTAGGAAAACAAGGGGAAATAGGCTTGAATAGAGACTGGGAGTGGCTAAGTCATTATGCAAGGTAACCTAAGTTAATTTTTTCCAATTTGCAAATGAATTCCAATTCAGCAGTCTCTTGCTGGAGTCTGGATTTGAAGTTTTTCTGTTGTAATATCGCAACTTTCATATCTGTAATCATGTGACCAGAGAGATTGAAGTGTTCTCCGTCTGGTTTATGAATGTTATAATTCTTGACATCTGATTTGTGTCCATTTATTCTTTTACGTAGAGACTGTCCAGTTTGACCAATGTACATGGCAGAGGGGCATTGCTGGCACATGATGGCATATATCACATTGGTAGACGTGCAGGTGAACGAGCCTCTGATAGTGTGGCTGATGTTATTAGGCCCTGTGATGGTGTCCTCTGAATAGATATGTGGGCACAGTTGGCAACGGGCTTTGTTGCAAGGATAGCCACTCCCAGTCTCTATTGAAGCCTATTTCCCCTTGTTTTTCTAACCCCCCCAGACGTTCTTGTTAAACCCTGGATTTGTGCTGGAAATGGCCCACCTTGATAATCATACACATTGTAAGGAGAGTGATCACTTTACATAAGCTATTACCAGCAGGAGAGTGGGGTGGGGGGAGAGAAAACCTTTTGTAGTGATAAACATCCATTTTTTCATGATTTGTGTATATAAAAACAAACATCTTCTGTATTTTCCACAATATGCATCCAATGAAGTGAGCTGTAGCTCACGAAAGCTTATGCGCAAATAAATTGGTTAGTCTCTAAGGTGCCACAAGTTCTCCTTTTCTTTTTGCGAATACAGACTAGCACGGCTGTTACTCTGAAACCTAAGTTACATCAGTTTCTCCTGCACATAACTGCACCCATCATTATTTGCCGTTGCATAATTACATGGATTAACAGGAAAGCTGGGATGAGACTTCATTCAAAATCAGGCCCAAATCCTTAATTTATACATTTTTGTTTTATTTTTGTTTTTTAAAGACTGATGCTTTAGAACACATTTTAATGCGATATGTTAAACTGTTCCTTTTGATTTGGCACCCTCCCTTTGATTTGGAGAACTCTCAACTCACACTTTGTGCTTTTATTATTCTATTTAAAGACATTTTTTCCATTAGGCCATCATCAGATTTAATTGAAATTATTTTTGGATGTGCCTTGGATAGTACAACTAGCAGTCACACAGACTTAGACACAGGAATATAGAAGACCTTTTTTCTGATACAAAAGTTCTCAGCATTTATGACAGGAAAGTCACACAACATAAATACAGATAACTTCCTCTACTCTTTGCCAGTAAAAATGATCCCATCTTAATGGCTCAATTTGCTCTGATAAATCACTCCCTAAAACCATAGACCTTAACCTTGCAGCAGTAAGGCTGATTGTATGTAAAAGGAAAAATGTGGTTTAATATTTTACTATTTACATACTCCTGGTCAGATGTGAGATCAGTTGGTGTAACTCCATTGACTTCAGTGGAATTATTCCAGTACAGAATTTGTCCCTCCTATACCTGGACTTCTGAATATTACAGTATTTAACAAACAGCAAACCTGCCTATGGAGGATTCTTCCCGGGTCAGAATGGACAGATTTTTTTTTAAAAAACACTCTTTTATGGTCCTACTTGTTCCCATGCTAGGTATTTTATACCCTTTTGACTTACTGCTGTGATTTTATATCTACAAATATATTTGTCTTGTGATTAAAAGAAGAAAAGGAGTACTTGTGGCACCTTATAGACTAACCAATTTATTTGAGCATAAGCTTTCGTGAGCTACAGCTCACTTCATCGGATGCATACTGTGGAAAGTGTAGAAGATCTTATTATATACACACAAAGCATGAAAAAATACCTCCTCCCACCCCACTCTCCTGCTGCTAATAGCTTATCTAAAATGATCACTCTCCTTACAATGTGTATGATAATCAAGTTGGGCCATTTCCAGCACAAATCCAGGTTTTCTCACCCCCCCGCCCCCCACACAAACAAACTCACTCTCCTGCTGGTAATAGCTTATCTAAAGTGACCACTCAGGAGAGTGGTCACTTTAGATAAGCTATTACCAGCAGGAGAGTGAGGTGGGAGGAGGTATTTTTTCATGCTTTGTGTGTATATGATAAGATCTTCTACACTTTCCACAGTATGCATCCGATGAAGTGAGCTGTAGCTCACGAAAGCTTATGCTCAAATAAATTGGTTAGTCTATAAGGTGCCACAAGTACTCCTTTTCTTTTTGCGAATACAGACTAACACGGCTGTTACTCTGAAACCTGTCTTGTGGTTGTTACTCTTCCTTCTATTTTAAAAAAACAAATCCCATGTTGTGCCTGAAGAAAGGCTGCTCTTGTAGGATTTTTTTTATTTTTATTTTTTACTAAATACCGAGTGGTTTGTTATAAGTGCTGCATTTTAAACACTTATTCCACTCACATCTTTATTAATAATTGAGTCTTATTCCTGCTCCACCCTGCTAAGATCATCAATCAATAAAACAACAAACTTAGGATCCATACACCCCATAAACTCTGTGAATACTCAAAATTGGAATCAGAATTTTGTATCTTGGGTTCTGCCTCTGATAATGAGCCCAGAAGAAACCATAGGTACAAATGACCTGGACCCAGATATCCCATTGAAATCAGTGGGAACAGACTCAGAGCCCTAGTTACTGAGAAGGCGAAAGATCTTTTCTGTTCTATGTAATTTTAAAGATTTGTTTTCTTTAACCAGTTTTTTTGCAGACTATGAAGTGCCTAACTTCCAAAAAGACAGAATTTCACAAATTGAAATCTGGGTCATGGATGACATTGGGGGACCTGACTTGTAAGTTATAGGTCTTAAAGAAAAACAGAACCTAATCTTGTTTTTCCTCTTTTGAATCTGTTTTTACAGTTTTCACTTTATTTTTCTCTATTATTAGATTGCAGTAACACTCAAAATGTTTGATGTATTCCAAACACAAAAGAAACCACAGTGCCTTCCATGGAGGGTGTACAGTCTTTTTAAAAATATACAGTTGATGTGACCAGAACTAGGCACAATCAAAAATAACGTAAGGCCCTAAATCTGCTGAGTCAGTAGGTCTGTCAAGGTTCCTTCCCCACTCTGAACTCCAGGGTACAGATGTGGGGACCTGCATGAAAAGCTCCTAAGCTTACTTTTACTAGCTTAGGTTCAAACTTCCCCAAGATACAAACTATTTTACCTTTTGCCCTTGGACTTTATCGCTGCCACCACCAAACGTCTAACAGGTATATAACTGGGAAAGAGCCCGTTTGGAAACGTCTTTCCGCAAAAAATCCTCACCAAAACCTTGCTCCCCGCTTCCTGGGGAAGGTTTGATAAAAATCCTCACCAATTTGCATAGGTGAACACAGACCCAAACCATTGGATCTTAAGAACAATGAAAAAGCAATCAGATTCTTAAAAGAAGAATTTTAATAGAAGTAAAAAGAATCACCTCTGTGAAATCAGGATGGTAAATACCTTACAGGATAATTAGATTCAAAACATAGAGAATCCCTCTAGGCAAAACCTTAAGTTACAAAAAGACACAAAAACAGGAATCTACATTCCATTCAGCACAGCTTATTTTCTCAGCCATTTAAAGGAATCAGAATCTAACGCATATCTAGCTAGATTACTAACTAAGTTCTAAGACTCCATTCCTGTTCTGTCCCTGGCAAAAGCATCACACAGACAGAGAGAGAGGGGCTTTGTTTCTCCCTCCCCCCAGCTCTTGAAAGTACCTTGTCTCCTCATTGGTCATTTTGGTCAGGTGCCAGCGAGGTTATCCTAGCTTCTTAACCCTTTACAGGTGAAAGGGTTTTTCCTCTGGCCAGGAGGGATTTTAAAGGTGTTTACCCTTCCCTTTATATTTATGACTAGAAGCAGGCCTTAAGTCAGGGCAAGGCAAGTACAGGTTAGATTAAATAAGAACCATCTGAATCCCAAATCAAACTCTTGAGGTTTAAAAAAGTCTTTTCACTGTCCCCAGTGCATTATTTTTCAGGTTTACACCTCTCTGCAGTTCATGGTTCTGGAAATTAGTAGAAGTGGTGAAATGCCATAAGAAGGTCTCTTCTCATGGTACTTGTGACCAATCCAACAACAAGAACTACTAGTAGTTTTGAGAGCCTGAATTTGGGAGATTGCCAGCCCAATTCTGCAATCCTTGGAGATTTAAATATTCATCGGCACTTTTAAGATGCTTATTTGGGCCAAAACTCTTGATCAGCCATTACTATTTTATTCAGTTAATTGAAGTAAATTTTTACCCAGCCACAGGAGCTGAGGTGGTGGGGGAAGCACTCCATTATTGGAGTTTAAGTCTGAATGCTCATGTCCAACAGCAGGAGTTCTAAGTGATTGAGGAAGGACTCAAGCATGGTTTGTGGAGTCTAGGGCAAAGTTCCAGTTGTTGCAAAGTAAATATAAAACACTGTCACTGATGCAAGTGTATGGTGAATTCTGATTTGGTAGCATTTTACATCAACTTTGCACGGGTGTAAATGAGTGCACAACATACAAAGTAGTGGAGAATCAGGCCCCCTAAATTTGTATTAGTCCAACAGGCAGCTGCCCTCTGGTAGTAGATTTGTTTTTCTAGGTAATTGCTGTTTGGTTGCAAGATACCAGAGTCTGGCCAGCTTGCTGAAATTGTCCTATAACCTACTATTAAATTCCCTAAAAAAATCTGCTCTAATTGTGGAACATTAAGGTTCTGCAATTAAAGCCCTAGCTGCCATAGCAATTGACACTATGAAAATTAGCAAAATAAACAGTTAACTAATAAAAGACTTTGTTAACTAATCTCTTTTTACAGGGATTCCTGTGGGAGAGGCAGTGTACAAATATTAGAAGAGAGACTCAAAACCATGGGTTATGACATCACCTGCATTGACAATTACAAGTAAGTGGAATTTCTTTAATAAATATGAGGTATTTGCTACGGTTTTTCAGAAATTTTAACCTACTTCTACCCATGAGTATTCCCATACCAGGGGACCCACTAATCTACTATGCTGTAGCTTTAGTAAGAAATTGACATCTGGAAGTGATAATGCCATTTCCTCAGCCATCTGAGCACACCTCCACTGATATGGCAATTGTACAGTTTGTAATTTTATTATTAAATGCAACCGTGTCCTCACTCAGTATCAGACACAGACGATGGCGTGGTCCCTTCCACTTAGAGCTATCAGTTCAAATAGGAAATTAAAATCTGAACAACAGTTATACATTAACATTCCCTTCTCATATCCGCAGAATTACTTATGGTAGCTGTACTTACTGTGATACCAAGAGCTTCATTCTAAATTAAATACCATTAAGAAGGGAAGGTCTAGGCATCCAAATTGTGCATCTCTTCATTTTATAACATCGTTCAATTTGTTTCACTTCCTCTTTTGTTTTGCTTAGTTTTCTTACTGAGTGATACTAAATAAAATAATTTCATTACAGATCTGTACTGCTGTTAAAGTGCCTGGATTATCTTAATCACCCTGATTGTTCCATTGTTTCGTAAGTAAACATCGTAAATAAAATCAATCCAACTTCTATGCCATTAGAGCCAAATGAATAATTCACAGCTAATAATTTATTCAACAGATTTCATCTGTTCTACTGATTGCAATTTGTCCATGACAGCTGTATCGAAATATATTATTTTGAAATTATTCAGGAAACAATTCCTGCTCTATAAATTGTGCACAAGCACTTAGTTGCAAGTATCTGATATTCATAATTAAAGCAGTGTTGATTAGTTTTGATTGAACACACAGACCACATGGTATATTGTTGTCCACTGATTGCCTGAGCATAACCCTTAGAATCAAGTATCTCTTGCATATACTCAGTTAGAAATGCAAAATTTGCTTTCCACAAACATTCTCCAATAAAATTGAGATCATAAATCAACCATAAGACTGCAAATCTAAATAACAGCACCTGTCCAATTATGTGCAATGTAACTTTCAATTCCCAATTTCAAGGAGGTACAGTATTCCTATCCAAACATTCAGAAGAGATCCAATATTTCACCAATACACTTTTATGAGAAACATATGGAAACTTAAACACAAGTGGACACATTCATCTTTGCTGTAAGTCCAGCAAAGTACATCATGGGTAAATTAAACCCAAGGGGTGGGTGGAAAAATTCTTTGTATTAACTGCAAAAATGTTTCCCAACACAGAAACACCTGAGGTTGAAAGGAAAAATGCCAATATCTAGTGCTGAATTTGAGTTCAGGTGATTAAGAAGGCCATATCTCCTAAGTGACCTGTATTTTTCAGTGATAATCCATTGGCCTAGGACAAGTATATAATATACAGAAATTAGGTTTGTGCATCAAGCACAGAGTACATAGGACTGTCTATTGTTCAACTTCACATGGCTCTCCCACGCTCAGGCGGCAGAGGAATGCTATTGCTGCTGGGTTGGGCACACTCTACCCTCTCCTGCACTGAGCAGGTGTTCGAAGAGCACTTCACTCAGCACAGAGAAGAGAAGAATATGCACGAGAGTGCAGCGATAGTGCTTCAACAGCCTTCCACAGGCCTTTGATAGAAGATTCATCTTTAAAGCTCCTGTATCTTAGAGAAACTGGTAGTGGTGTTCTGACCCAGCAGCGTTCTCTGTTGGATAGCTTTTCCCTATCTTGGCATATGACAGTCACAAGAGCGTTCCCTTTGGTTCCATCACCCAAAATTATGCCCTGGCACCAACCACTGAACATGTGAAAACAGCATTTGAGAGACAACAAACACTCACATCAATATGAGCAGATTGTGTTGAGGTAACAGATCGTCAACCTTACCAAGCTTACAGAGACATTTCTTTATTGCTGTGTGTATACCATGTACAGGGTTGTAATACTGTATGAGCCGATGTGATTTAAAAGAAATTGATTTCTTATTCTCTGAGTGATTGACAAAGTTTTTGCTCCTAAGTAGAAAAGAAATTGTGATTGCCAGTCTTTATCCAACTTGTGAAACCCACAGCCCCAAAAAACCAGTAATTTTCTGAACAAACTGACAATATTAGCTAGCTAGAGAAATCTGAGCTTAATGGGGCTCTTCTTTTGGATGCTCTGAGTTCTTAATGGATGATTTAAGAATATAAGAACGGCTAGACTAGGTCAGACCAGTGGTCGATCTAGCCCAGCATCCTGTCTTTCAACAGTGGCCAGTGCCAGGTGCTTCAGAGGGAATGAACAGAACAGGTTCAAGCAATCCATCCCGTCGCCCATTCCTAGCTTCTGGCAAACAAAGGCTAGGGACACTTCACAGCATGGTTTTGCATCCCTGCCCCTGCTGACTAATTGCCATTGATGGACTTATCCTCCATGAACTTATCTAGTTCTTTTTTGAACCCTGTTATAGTCTTGGCCTTCACAACCTCTTCTGGCAAAGAGTTCCACAGGTTGACTATGGGTTGTGTGAGCAAATACATCCTTTTGTTTGTTTTAAACCTGCTGTCTATTAATTTCATTTGGTGACCTCTAGTTCTTGTGTTAAGAGAAGGAGTAAATAACACTTCCTTATTTAATTTCTCCACACCAGTCATGATTTTATAGAACTCTATCATATCCCCTCTTAGTCGTCTCTTTTCTAAAAGTCCCGGTCTTATTAATCTCTCCTCATATGGAAGCTGTTCCATATCCCTAATAATTTTTGTTGCCCTTTTTTTGTACCTTTTCCAATTCGAATACATCTTTTTTGAGATGGAGAGACCACATCTGCACGCAGTATTCAAGATGTGGGTGTACCATGGATTTATATAGAGGCAATATGATATTTTCTGTCTTATTATCTAGTCCTTTCCTAATGATTCCAACATTCTGTTTGCTTTTTTACTGCCGCTGCATATTGAGTGGATGTTTTTAAGAGAACTATCCACAATGACTCCAGGATCTCTTTCTTGACTGGTAACAGCTAATTTAGACTCCATCATTTATATGTATAATTGGGATTATGTTTTTCAATGTGCATGACTTTGCATTTATCAATAATGAATTTTATCTGTCATTTTGTTGCCCAGTCCCTTTGTAACTCTTCGCAGTCTGCTTTGGACTTAACTATCTTGAGTAGTTTTGTATTATCTGCAGATTTTGCCATCTCACTGTTTACCCCTTTTTCCAGATCATTTATAAATATTTTGAACAGTATGGGTCCCAGTAGAGACCCATGGGGTACACCACTGTTTACCTCTCTCCATTCTGAAAACTGACCATTTATTCCTATTCTTTGTTTCCTATCTTTTAACCAGGTACTGATCTGTGAGAGTACCTTCTGTTTTAACCCATGACTGCTTACTTTGCTTAAGAGCCTTTGGTGAAGGACCTTGTCAAAGGCTTTCTGAAAGTCTTAAGTACACTATATCCTCTGGATCACCCTTGACCACATACTCGTTGACCCCCACAAAAAATTGTAGTAGATTGGTGAGGCATGATTTCTCTTTACAAAAACCATGTTGACTCTTCCCCATCATATCAAGTTCATCTATGTGTCTGATAATTCTGTTTTTCACTATAATTTCAACCAGTTTGCCTGGTACTGAAGTTAGGCTCACTGGTCTGTAATTGCTGGGATCGCCTCTGGAGCCTTTTATAAAAATTGGCATCACATTAGGTATCCACCAGTCATTTCTCTCTTCTCCACGGGTTTAGACCATATTACTCAAAGTCTTGTGTTGTGGGCAGTTTCCTTAACTGAGGAAATCTGGATAGGAAACCTTTTGGAAACAGTTAGTGTCTTGTTCTTTTCACCTAAGTGCTGAACATATCATCTCTTCAGTACTACCCGTCACTGCAAGCATGGGACCCGCCTGTTCCCTTCTATCTGTCTCAGTACTTCTATAACCACAATCACCACAGTGTCTGAGCAGGTCTGTAATAACAGAGCACCTTCCTTGTGCTGGCCCTGATTCTGCATGTTACTGAATGCCTCAACTCCCACTAACCTGCCTTGCACGAATGGGTCTTACTTCCCTTCCTTGGCACATCCCTCCTAAGCTTTCTACACCTTCTTTTATATTCAGCTGTGTGTGATCATTCTGAAATCCTGACCCATGTTCAACTGCTGTTCACATGGAACCCTTTTCCACTTTGGCCTTTAAAGTGCCCTTTTGAATATTTGCTACTACCACTGAGTTCTGCACCATGGCCTGTGCCCTTGGCTTCAGGGCCCACCACGACGGCCTTCCTCCACATCATTGCATAGCCCCCACAGCTCTCACCACTGGTGATGACTAGGAATAAGGGCATCCCGGAGGACACGCTGAGGGGTGATGGCTGCTCAGTCACTGCTCCACCTGAGATATGAGTAGGCTAAAATGAGAAATCAAAGCAAAAAGATACTCCCATGTAGCAATAGCTTAAAAATCTGCAACAAATGACCTCCTTGGTAATCTTAGCTTCTTCTCTCCCCTGCAGAAGATCCACCAAGCAAACTGTGATTTGTTCGAATGCCTAAGCTGTTAGAACTTTTTCTGAGTACACTTCCAGATTTTGTTAACTCCATGAATAGATCCGAATTATTAAATATGCTGATAATTTAATTTATTGACAAATAGCTTTTACAGAAATTGTTGTTTCACTATTAAAGACACATTCCAGTCAAGAGCACAACTAACATTTTTACACTTAAAGAATAAACATTGAAGCTAGATATTCAGGTCTTTATTACAAGCTCTCCTGCAGCCTCTTTTACAGTGGCTCAGTGCCATAAAGCAGCTGAACAGCTGGCTTAAGTGGTGTCTAGGCAACAACCTCAGCACATCGGTCAGGTAAAGTGATTTAGGTGGCTTTATTCTGCATTTAAAACCCTTGTCACATAGGCATACTGAGGGAAGTGGCCATGTCAGAGCAGGAATGGCAGTGACCAGAGGCTGCTGTGTGGCACTGCTCCAACTTACACTGAGGGCCACGCTCAACCTCAGAATCCTGGAAGTCCAAAAGGTGGATAAATGCCCTTTTACTGCCTCCACACTTAGGCTGTGCCTCTTGTGAGGAGACTCCGGCTGTAATCATCATCTGTGACACTGTGACATTGAAATTGACTAGTAGGTGGCGTACAAACGTCAACAGAAAGTACTCCAAATGCAGTCTGGTACTAAGGACATACAGTTAATGCAGGATTCTGTGCACAGATTTCCTGTTTATAAAACCATGACAGCTGAGCAGTATTGGGAGTCATTTCAAGAGTCATTGTACAAAGATTTCTGAAGCTGAATTTTCAGCTTAATTTTTGGACTTCAGACTTCAGCAAAGCTCTGGTATTTCAAAGGATATGTACTTAAAATCCTGTTTTTTTCTTTAGGTCTGCACCTTCAACACAAAAAGGACTTGTATCTCCAGACAGAGACGGCAGCTGGAGCAGGCTCATTTACACTATTTTTGTAGTATTTGTTTTTGAGATCTGCTTTAACCTACAGAATTAATCTACGTAATTCAATCCTTCTGTTTTTCTCCATTGTCTGTAAATTTGGCATTATCCTGTCTCAATGTAATTCCTCCCTTAATTCCTGGGATTGCAAGAATGCCTATTAAACCTCATCATAGGCCACCCACAGGTTTCACTAAGTCTCCTAGCTTGCTGCCCAGCAGTGCATGCATGTACTGTTTAGATAATGTCATTCTGTACCAAAAATCACACATTTGTTTCTTTGTGTTTGTAACAACTTACATCCAATAAAGTGACTTGTTTCAAAAATAAAAAAAATAACCTATGTAACATTGCCTTTGACTCTTCTGCTGCTGGAATCCTCATCCATGCCTTTATCTCTCCTTATCTGGGTAACTCCCTCTTTGTTTGTGGCCTCACCCTATTCCAGTTCTCCAGAATCCCATGATGAATGGTACTGCCCCTTTATTCACATATCAGGAACCAGGGCCACACCACCCCTATTCACAAATAGCTTCACTGTCTCCCCCACCCATTTCTGAATCTATTTTAAAACTGCCTTCTTGTTTTTAAAAGGCTTCCTTCTGCCTTAGGACCTTGGGCTTCATTCTCCCCTGCCATGCACCTTATGTTATCTGCACCTCTGTGAAGTGAGTGCAGACTGAATGTAAAATGCTATCCCTTGTGTGAATGGGTGTTTTGGGTAGCATCTTATTTACACTTGTAAAAAGTGAGTTTAACAAAACAAGGAGTTAGGCAATGGAGAATTTGGCCCATTGTTTTCACATGGGGTATATCCATCACTATCAAAGTTCCTCAGATGGTTGCTTCCTGCTGTTTGGATTACCAACAGCCAGTTGACTTGCCCAAGGCCTGTCACATCAGCAGAGTTTTTCTTGAACGCTTTTAAATGAAAAATTAAAATTTTTCCAGTTCAAAACAACCTTGTTTTGAAATGCAAGATTATTGGGGGGAGTAAATTAAAAATGCTCAAAATTAAAATGAAATGTTTCAACTGACCCAACCCCCTTTTTTTTTTCCTCCCTCCTCTCTCTCTCTTTCTCTCTCATATATCTTCTGTTCATAAACATTTTCATGATTTTGAGGTTTTTGTCCTGATTTGAGACAGGAAATTTTCTTGAAATCTCTATTTTTTTTTGCAGGACTGAAAAACTGTTTTCAATCCAGCTGCAATGAGGAGACACCAAACGCAGTCTTGACTGTCTGCTGAGCCAGCGCCATCTACAATCTGAAGGTCCAGGGTGTCTGTCTATCCCCAACCACTGAAACCTCCAGACTGAGGCTGTACAATGTGGGATATATCTAAGAAAATTAAAATACTTGCATTTTTCTAAGAGAATTTTACACATTTATTACTTTTTGCATATTCACTACTAATTTCTATGTATGTTTGTTAGCAATGAAGCTGATTGTGAGCTATTGTGTTGTACCAATAAAATAAAAACCAGCAGGATCTTATTAAAAGGGAAAAAGGCAAAATACCACATTTATTGTGAATACAGAAAGAATCATAGTAAGCAGTTAGTTATAGTTATAACATTCCATTCAATCTCAAATTTATTCTCACATTCATTCATTCATACAAACACACACACACACACACACACACAGAGAGGTTCTGCAAGGTTGTTATCATAGTTACCAGCCTAAGAGTTGCTCATGCCAAGCCACTGGCCAGGTGGCCTGGACATGAGGAGGGAGCAGGGCCTTGTCAGATGCTCATCTGATGCTCCTGGAAGTTGGTTTTCAGAATCAGACCCCAAAGTTCTCACTTTTTAGAGTCTATTTTTATAGGAATTTCTTCCTATGCCAGTCTATGGGAAATGCTTCATCATGCTGTTGCTGAATCAATCAGCAGATAGCACATTCCCGACGGCTCCAAGATGTTATCTTGTTCTTTGGTTCTCCCATTCTTGAGGCTGTTGGGTGGATTCCAGTCTGCCCTCCGGGGGGGGGGGGGGGGGGTCCTCTGGTTATTTCCACTTGACGCCTTCTTCAGCCGATGGACACTGGATTCTTAGGCTGGCACCTCCCTGATCATTCAGTTATTATCCACACCAAGCATCCATCCACATACATCCTCTGTCTATATTTTAATCACAATTGTTAATACAACAAAAGGGCAGGGAGTCTCTGGGTGCTGTTTCTGTTGTTAGAGTATTGCTTTGAGTCTCTCTCTCTGTGAATTGCTTTGAGAACAGACTCTGTCTTAGAATGTACTAACACAATTAGCAGCTTGCAAGTTTCACACATAGAGGGAGAGAAACAGTACCAAAAACCAAGAGACCTCTTAATTAGTAATACCCTGGAATTTAAACTCTGGGGAATCAAACTCATTTGTGATTTTAATACAGAACTTCTTTAATATGATCCAACAATTGGAATGTTCATGTTCTCATTTAGCTTAGCAAGAAGTTTCCTTCCTCCCACTCTGATATTATTTAACTCTCCTACTCTGTCATATGGTGTGCATGAAAGATTCAATAGCAAGCAAAGTTACATTGTAATTTATTTTTCTGGTCTTGATTCTTGTAGTAATCAAGTCAATTCCATCTCAGGGGCCTTGGTGCTTACACACTTCAAATATTTATAGCTGTACCAGCTTGTATTTTTCAAATACCCTGCATGGGCTCATGCATTAAGGTTTTGTGCACGTAATTTAGACACTTGCAAAAGTGTAGACCGCAAAAGGCATGTATATGTTTGAAAATTTGGGCTGTCATGTGCACCTTAGATAGCCCTTTGAAACATTCTTTCTGCACCCTGCTCATTTTTGTTGCTTTTCTCTAAACTGTCTCCCTAACAATAGCCAGTAGAGTCACAGGGGTATTCACATTCTATAACCTTGACACATCTCATATGACCAGAGCAAGGACATGAAGGTCAGTCTCTTACTAGCACACTTGCATGTTGCACCATATTACAGTGGGAACTGTGAGGAACAGATATTGTCTCCTTTTCCTTCTCTAATGACAATCACATATCCAAACTATCCTTTAGTCAGAAATTCTCATGCCCCACTGCTTTGTGTGTTCTGCCATGGAACTGATCCAGAGATTAGCTAAACACCACCAATATCAGGCCCAGGACTCGTAAGCAACCTACACTACCTAAGCATTCTAACTAGCCACCTTTTGGTTTTAAGAATCTGAATAGGCAGCAGGTTTAAAACAAACAGAAGAAAGTACTTCTTCACACAATACACAGTGAACCTATGGAACTCATTGTGAAGGCCAAAACTATAACAGGGTTCAAAACAGAATTAAATGAGTTCATGGAGGATAGGTCCATCAGTGGCTATTAGCCAAGATTGTCAGGAATGCAAACCTATGCTCTGACAGGTTTCAGAGTAGCAACCGTGTTAGTCTGTATTCGCAAAAAGAAGAGGAGTACTTGTGGCACCTTAGAGACTAACAAATTTATTTGAGCATAAGCTGACGTGAGCTACAGCTCACTTCATCGGATGCTCAAATAAATTTGTTAGTCTCTAAGGTGCCACAAGTCCTCCTTTTCTCTATGCTCTGAGTGTTCCTAGCCTCTGATTGCCAGAAGCTGGGAATGGATGATGGATCACTTGATGATTGCCTGTTCTGTTCATTCCCACTCAAGCACCTGGCACTGGCCACTGTCGGAAGACAGGATACTGGGCTAGATGGACCATTGATTAGACCCAGTATGGCCGTTTCGTATGTTCATGTGAATACACTTGTACATTTTACCTAGAAGTGAAGCCATTACTGCCAGTCCCACATGACATCAGATGCATTGTAGGAAGTGCTGAGAAGTTCTATATGAATAATATGTGTTCAAGTGTAAAAATGTAGATTTAGTTCAACTAATCTAAGGAAATGTTAATACTGAAAACTTACCGTATAGCATCAAGAAGATTCCACTATACTGAGAATCATGTTGCATCAGGTTACTATTTCCAATGAGTTCCCCACACGTTTCCTCAAATAAGTAGTAGAGATAGATGTGATTTATTACAAAACTTCTTAGATAAGGGTAAAGCGCTTGATAAATTTGTTGAAAAAAGCTCCCCAGAAGCCTAATTCTGAGAGGTGCAGAGCACCCTCCATCCCAATACCAAGTGGACTGTTCAAAATCTCTGGGAGTGGTGTGGATTCAGCATTTTTTAGGATTAGAATCCAGTTGCACAAATCACACAAAGATACCACCCATATAGCAAATTCACAAACAGTGGAAAACTGAACCCAAGAGGCAGACAATGCCAGCAGACCAGCAATGCAAGTAAAAGACATTTGGGTACTGCAGTTTCTTCAGGGAATCACTGATTGTTGTTCTCTATAATTTGAAATTAAACCATCACTCAAGTCACCAGCAATTATGGTACTCAAGCTTCATAAGAAACTCTTTACCTGGACCACATTTATATTTATAAATAGGCACCACAATGACCCATGGTCTGCTACCCTACTAGCAAAAGACAATGTATGCAGATGTACAATAAAGACACTTGTGAAAAAAGAAGAAAACATGAAAAATGAGAATTTTAAGCTGCATCCAGCAGCAAGGGCTACTTTAAAAGCAACTCCCTTAGAGGAGCCAGTGGGTCTGGAAGCAATAAGCAGAGGGCTGGAGTAAGGCAGTCCTGAGTTATAATCTTGACTTGGCCAGTGACATGTTGCTGTGTGGCCTTGGACAAGTCATCTCTTTGTGCCTCAAGTTTCCCAGTCTAAAAAGTTGGGATAATAATGCTTATATACTTATCTCCCAAGAAGGTGGAGAGAATCCATTAGTTAATGTCTTACTGTGTTTTAAGTGTTTAGAGTGCTGTATAAATACTAACTGTCATAGTTTCAGGTAACTGTACCTGTATCCTCCCCTCTGTGGTCCACTCCAGGAGTTCCCAGTCAGGTCTCAGGTTTCCAGGTATCACCTGTCTCTGGACAGAGACCCTTGCCCCACTCCCTTCTGACCAAGAGTGAACAGCTCCTGGTCTTACTCTGTGATATCCCAGCAAGCAGTCTACTTAAACGTCAGAGGCTGTCCTTTCCTCTCTCTCTTTCTGAGGGCTATCAACTGTATATTGTCAGCAGTTACAAGGTACCACACAACTCTTTCTAAGCAAGCATCTTTATTCTCAAAGGTAAAAGCATTACAGAGAAAACAATAAACAGATTTAAATACACACTGAACATACCTCAGGTCACCCATCAGTCTTATGGGGCCCTAGTAGCCCAAAGTCTTTCCAAGCTTCAGCAATCATTGGGGCTGCCCATGGATAGGATGTCCTTTCCCTTTGCTGGATCAGAAAGTTCTTAGTCAGTTTAAATGCAACCTTTTAATATCAAAAGCCCTTGCTTTGTCTGTTGGTTTCCAGAAAACCCAGTTTGAATTGGTATATTCATACCACGCTAGCGGGAAGTACCTCTCTGGAGGTCTTTACTATCTGCATGATTAAGAACATAAGAATGGCCACTGTCTTCTGACAGTGGATACTGGGATAGATGGACCATCAGTCTGACCCAGTATGGCCATTCTTATGTTCTTAATCAGTCGGGTAGTAAACAACCCCCGAAAGATGCCATCACCCTCTCTCTTAACCCTACATATTTTTCTATTTAATATGTTACTAAATTACTACTTTCATATTTAATAAAAGTGGAACGAATTCTTCTACCACACACATTTCTGTCTCCTGTTAAGTATAACCAATAAGATGAGGAAACCATACAAGCAGGAGGCCAAAAAGCAAGGACAGTTTATTAACCTTCTTGTACTTTATATGCAGCTAAAGTTTATTGTCATCACATTGGCTTTAGAGAGATGTACAGTCAGTGAAGTGACACGTGGGTGTCTCAACCTCCAAAGCACTGAAACTTGCAGCTGAACTGAGCAAGAAGGGATAGGATAGACACTGTTAGAATAAAAGGCATTTTTTATTGAGGTGGCTTGCCAAAAATAATTCAGATTTGTTGTGCTTTAGTCATAGACGGTGTAAGCTGAGATAAGGGTGCTGCATCTTAGTTTAGGCAGATTCCAGGGTGGTTCTATCAGTTTACAAGTGTTTCCTAATTCGTTTTTGTGCAGCCTCAGTTTGAGAGAGAAACTCCCATTCCTAAACCTGGCCTTTCTTCTAAGAGCAGGACTAATTTGATCCATCAGATTCCTCCCTCAATTACGCTCATGCAATCCCCACTGAAATCAGTTGTAAAGGAAAGCCTATATGGCTTTCCTTTACAAAGCTTCTCCTCTCACATCAGTTCTACACTGATGTAATACTATTCACTTCAATCCAGTTCCTCAACATTTACACCAGCATAATGAAAGTTGGAATTTTACAGAAGAGAAAACACACAGTAGGTTATATTTAATAATATACACTGAATTTAAAAAACAGACTTTGAAGTATAGTAGTTATCCTGATCTCTGGAGACTGAGATTATTTGTACTATGCCAAAGACTATCTAGGCATCTCACAGTACATATAGACAGCATGGTCCCAGTCACCAGTTCTGTGGGATGGTGTGTTTTTCCGAGGTACAGCAAACCAGTAGCAGTAGTTAATGAAATACAGAGTGCCCCATACTGTCTGTTATAGAGAGAGACGGTGACATGAACTGCAGCTGGCCGCGTAACTTCCAACATGTCAGCTAAAGACTGACAAGAAAACATGCAGAGAATCACTATTCTGGGGGACTTCAATCTCAAAAAATCCAAACCCTTGAATGTGCTGCTGTTTGCTTAGTTCTTGGAATATTCCCATATTGACGTCATGGGCCGCCTTTCTCCAAGAGTTTTATTTTTCCTAACTTTTAGTGAAAAGTGGCAACAGCCAAGCATCCCTTTCACTCCAGCCAGCTGCCTTCCCTCCTTGAATCCTCAATGCATTCTGCTCTCTGACTGATGCGGATATTTCCAGAAAGAAAGATGAATTCTCTGGACTCCCATTGTGAGCTTGCTTTCAAAGCCCTCTCAGTACCACTCACCTGCATTGGGTTGAATAAGCAAATAGCTGCTAGGATGTTTTTTTAAGAAAAGCAAAGACAAGTAGACTATATGAAGTGTCATATGGAAGAGAGGTTAAGAGTAAGTGCGACTCAGAGCAGCAGACTGTGCACAAATATTTAAACATACACACAAAGGTTTATTTTATGCAGGTGAAGATGGGAAATCTCCTTTGCCAGGTGTCATGGGTTACATAAGCTGTATTAGAACCCTTCACTCCGTTTTCCTGTGGGCACCCCTTCCAAGTGTCAGGACTTGTACTTCTCTCAGGGTGGAATCCTGCAATTCATCCCCACTCTTAGACTGGGTCTCCAGCTTACAGAGCCTCTGTTTACCAACTATGTTGCCTTAGCAAGCCTGAGTTTGGGACCTGCCAGATACTTTCCTTTGCGGCCTGTGAACAGTATGAAGATGCAGTGACTCAGAACAACTTCTTCCAAACAAAGTATTATTTAATTTATCCATAGACACATAAACAGAGGGAAAGGGTTAAAACAGAAGGGCCTACATGCATATTATTTCACATAAAATGTAGCCTTTCCTTCAAGACTTACATAGGCCCAGCTTATGCCAGGTACCCTGACATCTGAGATGGGAGGGTCATTGTCTCCCCAGAAGTCACTATCCCCTTCTGTTTCCCTCTTACATTTTACGGACACGGATTTTAACCCCTCAACCTTTATTTCCCTTTTTCCCTGTTTGGATTTCCCCCTTCTCTCTCCTCCGGGTCATCAGCCAGATGATCAGAGCTTGGTGTGGGGC
This sequence comes from Eretmochelys imbricata, assembly GCF_965152235.1. Lineage (NCBI taxonomy): Eukaryota > Metazoa > Chordata > Testudines > Cheloniidae > Eretmochelys > Eretmochelys imbricata. The sequence goes on along the minus strand of NC_135575.1, from coordinate 115,523,254 downwards.
ATTAACAGGAACCGACAATTGTATTGTCAGTTAAGCACCAGTAATTGGTCTATCTACAACTGACTTTGCTTCCTGTGGACCTGTAAAACACACCCAAGACTGAGTCAATTCTTTGCACCATATGGCAGACAGAATGATCATAGTCAAATAAAGATAGGTATCCACAGTATTTATTAAAAAAATACAGATCTCCCGTTTTCTTTATACCACGTTTTCGCTAACAGTGTTTCCACAGCCATTGGGGGATGGAGTTCTTCTGGAAGATCTGACCTTAAAAATCTCTTTCTGTCTGTTTCTCCATAACCAGGACCAATCTGCCAGACACTAGACATTGTTTTGGAGCAAACAACAAGCTATAACTTTATAGCCATGACACCTCAAGATGCCTCAGGGCAGAGAAATCAGATTCCCAAGCCTGTGCGCTTCAAGTTATACCCGCTGAAGCTTCTCCATGAGTCTGCTTAAAAATCCTACAATACATTCAGATACGCCAGGCCCAAACCCCACCACTGTGCCTGGGTTTGAAGAGAAAGCATTTTCATACACATATCAAACCATTTGAAATCTCAATGACTACTGCAATAGGAACAATTACTCATGTGATCTGTAACTCCTGAGTAAACAGCGGTCTAAAGTCCAACACTTGGATCCTTCAAAACACAGCAAAAATAACTGAAGAAAATCCTTTTTGTATTGCCTTTGTCACTATATTCTGAAATATGGGCAAAATTCTCAATGGCTGTAAGTTGGCACAGCTCCACTGAAATCAAGTTACACTGGCTGAGGAGCTGGCCCATAACATCTCACAGTCATAGTGGATCACAAGCTAAATATGAGTCAACAGTGTAACACTGTTGCAAAAAAAGCAAACATCATTCTGGGATGTATTTGCAGGAGAGTTGTAAGCAAGACACAAGTAGTAATTCTTCTGCTCTACTCCACACTGATTAGGCCTCAACGGGAGTATTGTGTCCAGTTCTGGACACCACATTTTTGGAAAGATGTGGACAAACTGGAGAAAGTCCAGAGAAGAGCAACAAAAATGAGTAAAAAGGTCTAGAAAACATGACCTATGAGGGAAGATGGAAAAAATTGGGTTTGTTTAGTCTGGAGAAGAGAAGACTGAGAGGGGACATGATAACAGTTTTCAAGTACATAAAAGGTTACAAGGAGGAGAGAGAAAAATTGTTCTTAACCTCTGAGGATAGGACAAGAAGCAATGGGCTTAAATTGCAGCAAGGGAGGTTTAGGTTGGACATTAGGAAAAACTTCCTAACTGTCAGGGTGGTTAAGCACTGGAATAAAATGCCCAGGAAGGTTGTGGAATCTCCATCATTGGAGATTTTTAAGAGCAGGTTAGACATACACCTGTCAGGGATAGTCTAGAGAATACTTAGTCCTTGCTATGAGTCCAGGGGACTGGACTAGATGACCTCTCGAGGTCCCCTCCAGTCTTGCCTTATATGATTTGGCTTATATTTTCAAGAATAAAGCAAGTATACAATCTATGTAACAATATATGGTAAAAAGTTAGAGCTGGGAAGAGACCTGTTAGGTCCTCTAGTCTATAATTTTTCTAGTGCAGGATTCTGTTTCAGTAGCACCCAGAAACACCACAGTGCTAAGTATCATACAGACTTAAAGGTAGACACTGGCATGGCTCTGAGACACTTATACGCTTCATTCTTTGCCTAATCTAGTCTTTAAAATTACTCCAGGGATGGGACTGATCTGAAAAACAAACACACACTTTCCAAGGGCTGTTGTCTAGTTTTACACTTATCGTTCATGACCATTCCATCTGCTCTTAGGACTAAACCTTTTCCACCCTGCACTGAACCTGAAAAAATGCTCTTGACATGGGGAGGTATCAGGGAATGGCATGGTCAGGTGACAGGGAGAAATGGAATCCTCCCTCCACCTGTTTCAAGGCTCCTGCTCAGCCTCTATGTACTGACTAGCTCCCACCCCCAAGCTTCCCTCATTTTTATATGCGGCAAGCCCCCCACCCCCACCCCAAGAGCTATGCACAGTGGTACACAAGATGTGCAGACCCCTGCCAGGACTCCATTGTCTCACACATGTTCCAGTTGTGCTGCAGCCAGTATCTTGTGCAGGGGAGGAGATAGCATTTGTCCCTTACACAGGACAGGAAGGAACATATGAAAGGTACAGAGGGCTAGCAGTGACAGCAGTGAATTCAGTAAGCAGCACAAAGGATTCTAGACACCTCTCTAAGTGTCTGGTTGCACATTGCTGAACTGGACACAGCAAAGGCCATTTCTGACACTCCAGAGGACCAGCTAGGGAACTGGGTGGGAAAGAGGGAAACGGATATCTGCAACTCTGGAAAGTTTGTTCAGCCCCTTGGGGTTTTGGTTGCAGACTTATGTAAAAGTCAGTCTGTCACCCTTGCTCACATTCAGAAGTTCATCAGGCTTCCAGTAAAATGGGACTGCTCTCTCAGTGAGGTGCTATCAGTGTCAGCAAGGGTGACAAAATCAGGCCCTACATAAGCACAGAGCTGGGCAGAAACTAGCAAAAAGAGGTCTTGTGGATGGTTGGGACATATGAGCTGCAGAATAGGTCACATGACTTCTAACAAAAATCAGAATATTTGGCATGTATCTAGTTAGCAAATTTCATCTGATGCTCATTACGGTCACGTTAACCTGACCAGTTTATGAAATCATTTCCCCTAAATGTATAATTTAAGGTCTGAAGCTACCCCAGTGCCCTTTCAGGAACATAGCACAAGAAAAAGACAGGGCACTCCTTTAAGCCTATCAAGTGAGCGCATTAATTAAAGTTTTGGGTTATCAATCCCATCGCACCATCTGCAATCCATTGTGAAACACAGAAATGTAAACAGTAGTATTGTGCACAGGATTTGGTAAGATGTCCCTGATCAAGCAGGCTCAGAGAAAAAGTGATAAATACCACTTTTACCAAGGAGAAGTATTTCAAAATATCACTGCAGACATTGCTGTGCAGTGCTGTCATGGTTCTTAAGTCAAGTATGTGGACAGCAATATTCTTCCATAAAAAACACAATGCTGAACAACCTACCAACAACGTAAGGAGTAGGAAGGCTCTAGATCAGCCAGGAAAGTTCAGCAACTGATGATGAAAATGAAATTGTGTCCCTGGGCATCAAGCAAAAATCTTGATGAGAAGGAAAGACACTTTTCATCTAACTTTAGTTTCTCTGCTTTTGACCTCCCATTTGAGGTTGAAGTAAAGACATGGGGGGTGGAGGGGAAGATCTCAGTTCTGATCATTTAGGACTCAAAGGGCACCGAATATTCCAGCCTGTTCTGCTTCTGCTAAGTCCTAGGTGGAAGAGACCTAATAAAGCAGACAAGTTAACAGGCTGCCCAGTGCTTGCAGCAGATTGTCAAGTATGTCATAATTATGTTCAGCACAGCTAGGATGGCAGGAACGGTGGTTCTAAGCCACCTTTGCACTTCCTTGATCCTTAGGGCTAGGCCACAGTGATTCTCAACCTGCGGCCCAATCAGCAGAGAGCTGTGGCCGATGTGACATCCTCAGGGTCACAGAGGTAGTATTATATGCGGCCCATATATGTGGCCCACAATGGTAAATAGGTTGAGAACCACTGGGAGCCAGTTCGATTCCCAGCATGATTTAGAGCAGTGTCAGACCTATTCCAAACTATACCCAACTGTAGTGGCCCTTCACCAAGGGGCCATTCCTCAGCCAAAGATTGCCAGCATATATCACTGCATCAGTACATACCATTCCCCCCTTCAGCCACAACCCCTATGCCAGGAGAATCACCGGAGAGCCAGTTCTGCCAGCTTTAAGGCTTCTTTGCACTGCTAGAGGCACAAAGCAACCTGGTGATTCAGTGACCAGAAACTTCCCCTTCTGTAGAAAAAACATGCTGAACTGCATTATGTTATTCTTCTCCTTAGGAGAAAATCCTCCTACTTTCTTCAGAAGTATTTATGTTTGGAGAAGCTTAAATCATTTTTGAATGTTTTGGAGATGGCTGGTGGGACAGCTTCAGAAACCCTGATATAAAAGATGCACGAGAGCACTTTGAAACAGGCCTTTTTGTGCAATAATGACATGTCTCCCAAAAAGCTCTGGCTCATCCAAAGGCTCAATAGCTGTTCTGTGGAGCAGTCAATCAAACCAGAGAGGTCATTATGCTCCAAAGGTCCAAAAGAATGGAAATACTGGATGCGGCTGCCTCCATGCAGGTGGTTGGCAGGCATGTGTCATAGATGCCAGTGTACAGTTTTTGGTTTCATAAATGAAATGCTTAATATGGGAGGGGTGGCAAAATAGCTTTGTTCTTCTTTGAGGGTTTTTATTATACACACTATTAGATATCTACATCTAGCTGCACATGGTGTGCTAGCAAACATTAATACTGGGTATGTATATTTTAACATGTTAACACACACATTTTAACTCAGATGTTTTAAAGCCCTAGTGTAGACAAGGCAAATTGTATTCTACAACATGTTGGCTGGCCATGGAGATGTGCTCATGTACAGCAGGACTGATTTGGCCCATTGCTCTAAGAGATAATGACCAGATTCTGGTCCTCCTCCTGCTCCCCAAGTCTAGCTTGCCTTGCTGACATCTTTGGACACTTACATAAGCTCAGCTCTTCAATTCCAGAGGCTGAATATGAACTTCCACGTCAGGGTAGTTAGATTCATTAGAAAGCTTAGAAATTGGTCTTTCCAGCCCAAGGAGGAAACTCGGAGTCATTTTCTTTTGCTTCAGACTTCATAGAAAGAAAACGATATATTTGTCAGCAACCTACTGAAATTCAACCACCAATATCTGAGAGGACTCTAGTCCAGAGTGAGGAGGATGACCAACTGCTTCATCCAAGATGTGTTGTTTCAACAACACTGGTTGAGTCATTGTCAGAAAAAGCAAGAGACCTCTCCAGTGACAGGATCCTATCACTGACTTTTCTAGGCAGGAACTCAGAGTATGGATCTCTCTGAAGAACGAATACCCAATCCTTAGTTAAGAAAAACCTGTCACTTTTCATCTCATTTTCATCCTTGTATTTCTGAGAGTCAGGTTTCTCTTCAAATGGTGGCACTAAATTGTTTGAAAATAACTCAGGATCTTGTGTTTTCCCAGGGCTGCCTTATGTAAAACATGATTCATCAGCATGACAGATTCATTCATCACATTAAATTGGGTGTATTTCAAAATTCTACATTTCCTTCCTTATTAAAGTTCACTTTTCACCAATTCATAGCTGGTAATTTCTGGTAATTCCATCTGTTCATGATTAGGGGTAGAGGTCTTGGGGAGCAGCAAACAAAACATGTCAATCTATAAGAGGGGCACTAACTCTGAAAGTTTGGGGAACCCTGTACAGGCCAAAGTCACGCTAAAATAACTCAATAAAAGGTCAATGGCTGTGACACTCAGAGTCCAGATACCCCAGGGGGAAAATAGGAGATCTGAACCCCAAAGAATAAGCAACTGAATCAATTGGTGGTATACAGTGTTCTTGTGTATAAAGATACGTCAAGTAAGGTCTTTTATGAAAGCTCGTAATGTTCTGAACCTGATGGTCATTAAGAGATGTATAGAGTCTGTGGTTATACATTGATGTATTTGTATAAATATAAAACTATGCTCATAATTTGTGCTGCCACATTCAGCTGCTCCATCTCATAACAGGAAGGTGGTCAGCCAGGCAGGGAGGAGCTGCCTCTCCTCCCAGAGGAGACTAACTGTAAGTACCTAGCATTGCACAACCCAGGAAAAGAAATGATAGGCCATTAAAGATAATGGGAGAACACCCAACAACTTCAAAGAGAAAACCTCTGTCATGGAAAACTAAGAAATGAAGGAATTTCCCCCACCATGAATCACCACAGTCGAGAGAAAGAAAAAGAAAGAAACACCCCTGCAAATCTTTTTAAAAGGAAAGGGGTTTGAAGTGAAGGCTACCCAGAACTGAAGGACAGTCTCAAAGGCAAGGGGCTGCTGGTGAACACTAACTCAGTGGTCTCCAAACTTTTTATGCACAAGATCACTTTTTGAATTGAAGATCAACCCAGAATCTACCCAGCCCCTCCCTGAGGCCCCGCCCTGCTCACTCCATTCCCCTCCTTCCATTGCTCGCTCTGCTCTCCCCCATCCTCACTCACTTTCACCAAGCTGGGGTGGGAGTGCAGGATCTGGACTGAGGCCGAGGGGTTCAGAGTGTGGGGGGGGGCTCTGGGCAGGAATTTGGGTGCAGGGGTCATATGGTCACACTACACCTAGTTTCACAGAATCCACTGGACATTTAATGAGTTTTACTTTTTATTAGTGTCATTTGTGGTTTATAGATGCAAAATCCTTCAGGGTTTGTCACAAATCAGTGTGTGGAGTGTGCACTGGCTGAGCCTGGGGCAGGGGTGCAGGAGTGAGAGGTGCAAGCTCTGGGAGGGAGTTTGGGTGCACGAGGGGGCTCCAGACTGGGGCAGAGTGTTGGGGTGCAGGAGAGGGTGAGGCGCTAACCACAGGCGGCTCCCACTTGGTGGCACAGCAGGGCTCAGGTAGGCTGCCTGCCTTCCCTGGCCCCACTCCGCTCCTAGAAGCGGCTGGCTGCTGGCAAGTCTCTGTGGCCCCTGGAGGTGACAGGGGGCAGTGGGTCTCTGTGCACTGCCCATGCCCTCAAGTGCCGCCCCCTCAGCCAATGGGAGCTGCAGGGATGGTGTTGGGGTCGGGGGCAGTGTGCAGAGTCACCTTCCCCCCAGGGGCCACAGAGACGTGCCAGCAGCCAGCCACTTCTGGGAGCGGCATGGGGCCAGGGCAGGCAGGCAACCTGCACCGCTGGACTTTTAGCAGCTGGAGATTGCGATCAACTGGCAGAGGCTCCAGGATCGACCAGTCAATTGCGATTGATCGGTTAGTTACCACTGCTGTAACTCTTCTTAGGGCTACAGGATATGCTGGGAAACTGAGCAAAGGTAGTAGGCAACTTGTATTAGAAAAGGGATTTTGATCTAATGTACAAGTGCAAAGCCTGCAGTTGTCTATGTTTATTTTCTGTGTAACCTGTATGTGTTTGCTTTCCCACACTATTTCATCTTTGAATCTGTGGCTTTTCTATTAAAGAAACCTTTTTTTTTTATTTTTACCCCAAGCAGGTCCCTATTGTGCAAACTGTGTGCAGTGTTTGTCCCAATGTGAATTGATAACTGGGGAGCAGGTTTCACTTCTACGGAGGTGATGAACCAGAGTGGGAAAGTCCAAGTGTCTGGTATTCAAAAACGTGGGATAGATGGATTTGGGGGAGGCTCAGGACCGGAAGGGTTGTGGAGGTTATCCTCTAAGGAGTAACTAGGCTGGTGGTAACCAGGGTGAGATCTTTCTGCTTATAGGCTGGCTACTGGTGTCAAGGCTTTGAGCCATAGCAGCATAGCATTGAGGTACCCAAGATTACAGGCAGATGATGGCAGAACCCCTTTCTGGTGTGAGTGATCTCCACAACATTACCAATGTAATTCACCAGTTGGGCCTATGAATGCAGTGACCTTTCCTTTCATGCGCTGGTAATGGGCTACACCGAAATGAAGACTGGACAATGGGATAGAAGACAACTTGTATTAAGAGTACTGCAGTGTCTATAATGAAAAATTCCAAACCCTATTGTTCTGTATTTTCCTCCCTACAAACTATATCTAATAGGGATGCCAACTGTCTAACCATACAAGCCCAAATACCCTTCCCCGCCCCCTTTCCCGAGGTCCTGCCCTGCTCACTCCATAGCCACTCCTTCCGTTGCTCGCTCTCCCCCACCCTCACTCACTTTCACCAGGCTGGGACGGGGGTTGGGGTACAGGGTGCAAGCTCTGGGAGGGAATTTGGGTGCTGGAGGGGGCTCAGCGCTGGGGCAGGGGGTTGGGACGCAGAAGTGGGTGCGGGTTCTGGGAGGGAGTTTGAGTGCAGAAGGGGCTCAGGGAGCCTGCCTTAGCCCCACTGTGGCGCCAGACTTTTCGCAGCCTAAAATCTCCTGCCAGGAGATAGGGTCTTATCCCAGGAGACTCCCAGCAAAACTGGGACGGTTGGCAGCCCTATCTAATAAACATTTTTCTATGCCTTAAAAATGCCTGGATTTTTCTGGGGTTTTACCCTAAGAAGATCATCTTAGTGTTCCTGGCAGACTAACCAGAGTAATAATAGTACTATGTGCAATGTAAAAATACACCACTCTCTTGTAAGTGACACAATAACTTTTTCTCTTATAAAGTGTTTTCTTCCCCAAATAATTACACATTCAAAAACATTGTCAATGTAAACACTCAGGAGTAGATTCTGCGCTCAGGACATCAATGTAAATCAGGAGTAGCTCCTCTGAAGCCAATGGAATTATACATGTATAAAATTAACAATATTGAAATCAGAGCCAGGCCCTCAGAACATGCATGGCTGACAATTATTTACGCAACAGAAACACTGCTCTATTTAATTTAATAGACTTTACCCAAATTATTTTTTTCAACCATTTGTTCTCTCACGTGACACTGCTAAAGAAAGAGGTTAGGTTAGGTTCTCTTTTCCCCACCCACACGCCCCATCTAAGAACGTATGCAGGACAATGAAAAGGTCGCTGCCACCATACGAGGAAAATGGTAACATTATTTGTCTTTGCTCCTTTCACGCTTTCCCCACAATGTAGCAGAATGCATAGAAAAGGGTAGCATACTGCAATCAAAATAGTCAACATTTTACTGAAAAAAGGTAGGCTTCCTGCTTGTCTACATTCTCAAACCACCTCCTCTGTCTTAAACACTGGCAGCGCACGAATGAGTATGTAGATCTTTCATATCTAAGGTCAGGCTTCTCAAAAGGAACCAGGATGAATGGGGGAAAAAATTACGTAACTATCTCAGAAGCAAATATTATGGCTTGTACTGTGGGAAGTGCAAATAATAAGTTTGTGCTGCCATTTTACAATTTAATTATATTTGTGACATCTGGGGATTGTAGCCTTCTGAACATAGACTTAGATCAGGCTTTAGTCTGGCAAGCTAAAGCTGAGATCAGCATAGCTATTGGGCTCAGGGGTGTGAAAAATCCACTCCCCTGAGCTCCATAGCTGTGCTTACCTAAGCTTTAAGTGTAGACACTGTCACTCAGGGAGGTGGAGTTCCTACAGTGATGGAAAAAACTCCTTCCATCACCACAGTCTGTGTACTGTCTACACTATAGGCTTACACTGGCATAGCTACGGTGCCACAGCTAAGCTATGCTGTGTAGTACTATAGCGTAGACATGGCCTAAGACCTAAGCTACACCAGTTTTTGCCTCACCACTCAAGCACATTCTAACCTACATTCTAACAATTCGGTCTCAAGACTGGGGCTTGGAGCAGTCTGAATGACATTGCCAGCATGCTGCAGTACAAAGAATTATCATCACTGAGTAATGGTGGCGTGTACGGCTGGGAACCTTGTATTTTATCATGTTGCTGATGGAACGTACCCTATATTCAAACATCATGTCTTATTCTCCTCTCACTTATTGCAATCTAAATCAGGAATAACTTATGAAAATATTAATTGAAAAAAAAAAAAGCAAGCTGAGATTTGTGTATAATATGATTCCAGGAGCTGGAGATTGGAGCAAAACACCAGATATTGTGGAACTCATAGAATCATAGAATATCAGGGTTGGAAGGGACCCCTGAAGGTCATCTAGTCCAACCCCCTGCTCGAAGCTGGACCAATTCCCAGTTAAATCATCCCAGCCAGTGCTTTGTCAAGCCTGACCTTAAAAACCTCTAAGGAAGGAGATTCTACCACCTCCCTAGGTAACGCATTCCAGTGTTTCACCACCCTCTTAGTGAAAAAGTTTTTCCTAATATCCAATCTAAACCTCCCCCACTGCAACTTGAGACCATTACTCCTCGTTCTGTCATCTGCTACCATTGAGAACAGTCTAGAGCCATCCTCTTTGGAACCCCCTTTCAGGTAGTTGAAAGCAGCTATCAAATCCCCCCTCATTCTTCTCTTCTGCAGGCTAAACAATCCCAGCTCCCTCAGCCTCTCCTCATAAGTCATGTGTTCTAGACCCCTAATCATTTTTGTTGCCCTTTGCTGGACTCTCTCCAATTTATCCACATCCTTCTTGTAGTGTGGGGCCCAAAACTGGACACAGTACTCCAGATGAGGCCTCACCAATGTCGAATAGAGGGGAACGATCACGTCCCTCGATCTGCTCGCTATGCCCCTACTTATACATCCCAAAATGCCATTGGCCTTCTTGGCAACAAGGGCACACTGCTGACTCATATCCAGCTTCTCGTCCACTGTCACCCCTAGGTCCTTTTCCGCAGAACTGCTGCCTAGCCATTCGGTCCCTAGTCTGTAGCGGTGCATTGGATTCTTCCATCCTAAGTGCAGGACCCTGCACTTATCCTTATTGAACCTCATCAGATTTCTTTTGGCCCAATCCTCCAATTTGTCTAGGTCCTTCTGTATCCTATCCCTGCCCTCCGGTGTATCTACCACTCCTCCTAGTTTAGTATCATCCGCAAATTTGCTGAGAGTGCAATCCACACCATCCTCCAGATCATTTATGAAGATATTGAACAAAACCGGCCCCAGGACCGACCCTTGGGGCACTCCACTTGATACCGGCTGCCAACTAGACATGGAGCCATTGATCACTACCCGTTGAGCCCGACAATCTAGCCAGCTTTCTACCCACCTTATAGTGCATTCATCCAGCCCATACTTCCTTAACTTGCTGACAAGAATACTGTGGGAGACCGTGTCAAAAGCTTTGCTAAAGTCAAGAAACAATACATCCACTGCTTTCCCTAAAATCACAAGTGTTGGCATCACAGTTATTTAATAGGTTCATAACTCTGTCAAATCAAAGACTTACCATTTTTACTACAACATTCCAAGGTATCTCTTCAGCGGGTACTATTTCTATATGAAGCTATAGCTTAATACTCCTCACTCTTTCCGCTGTAGCGCTGTCTGAGATTTTTTTGAATGGGGAACACTATTTCTTCTTCCCGCCGCCCCTCTACACCCCACCATCCTCCTACTCCAAAACACTGCTGCTGAACTGACTTTGCACAACCTTTCCACAATAAGTCACCTGAAAGCATAGACCCCCCCCCACCCCCCTCCAAACCTGAAATGTGACAGTTATAGAAAGTTGAAGGTGGCTCAAAAACAGAAGGTTACAATGGAAACATTCACAAAACCTTAACTACAATAGTAGCCACTGTTGTTTCATAAATAATTAATGAGATATAAATCAGACACAAAACAAGTCACTCTCCAAAGAGCACAGCAAAAGCTGAAATCAAGGTTCTAAGATAAAGGCACAGTTTCAAGAACCTCAGCTGCAAAGGAAGCAAAGTTGATTTCTATTCCTGGCGTGTGATTTAACAAATACTGTTTTTGTCGTTTGTTGCCAATAACAACAAGTATCACTTATTTAGTATTCAAACCTTGCTAAAAAAGCTAGGCCAGATTTGCAATTACCCAACCAGCTTCTTCGTACAATCAAGCAAATAGGTAAAATGCTTAAGTATGTTTTCCAAGAATTAAAAACAAAACAAATTACATGACAAAGGCATAAAGTGATGAAACACTGCAATGCCCGATTAGTGGACAAGGCCATCAAACCCAACTGCCTTGTTAAACTACAAACATTTATATATTTTACTTCACAAGGAATCTTTTGTTTCAAGTAAATCGAGATAGCATAACCTTACTGTATGTGCTTTTATTTACACAACATAGCATTTTGCTTCAGCATTGCAATATTTGGTATCCTGTTCTCTCTTAGTAGGGAATGGAAAATTGCTCTTTTAGATTTCATTTTTATTTAAATGAGCATTTTAAAGAAAAAACCATGAAGAGGTTAATATATAGGACTATCAAAATAAGAGTGGGTGGAAGAGTATTGGGTTTATTATTTGTTCAGTCAGCATTGTGCTTATGTGTAACCCAAAGTAGAACACAGTATGTCTTTGTCCCCTTCTAGCGGCTAATCCACATATGGGGATAAAAATTTATTATAGCTTTCAGCTAATGGAGTTACTCTTTTGGTTCAAGCAGCTCACACCCTTAGCACTGAAGGACCTAAATTGAAACTCGGCTGACAACCAAAGTCCTGGGCCCTATCCCAAGGAGCTTTCAAATGAGGTTAGACACAGACAAAGCAGGTCAGACCCAAGTGATGGTGCCCACTCTAAGCAGGTCATGACAGTGAGACCAGAGAGATGAGAATTATCAAAGACAAATTCAATAATTGAAACCAAAATGATAGTGTTGCACCGTAACCTCCATCAGCCCCCGTGGTGGCACCTCTCTCTCACTGGAACTGAGGATTCTGGCCTGGATTTTCAAAGATGAATAGGTATGTAAACACAGAAATATCTTAAGCCCCGTACCAGGGCCAACACTCTCCTGAGCACCCCCTCATGGGCAGAGATCACTCTGCAGCACTCTTGCCCCCATTTCCTTCTCTTCAAGGCCCCTTAAGAACTGCACTATGGTTGATTAGCCACAGGCCCTCCAGTCTTTGTTAGAGGCACAAATCAGAAGTCAGGAAAATCATCAGCACATGCAATGTTATATTTATCAAAGTACCTCCTGTTTATAAAATAAAAAGCATTGTAGCACTGAAACGTCCATGAGAAGTGCAGGAACCTTACCTACATATAACAACAAGACTGATACAAGACTGCACAAAAGCATTTCAAAGGTGCACACAACATCCACAAGCCCTTCTGAAACCCCAGTAAAGCATACACACAGACAGGTGTGCACACGTGTACTCTGTGGTCAGATTCTGACCACGCACATACACCAGTGTCTGTGCACCTATCTGATCAGATATTCAGAACCAATACCCAAATAAAATGACCTTTGAAAATGCCTCTGAAAATATAGAGACAAGGTGGATGAGCATTACACCAACTTCTGCTGGTGAAAGAGACAAGCTTTCAAAAACTGTTTTAAAGTTGTGAGTGCCTTGCACCTTCCCCGACCAGCCCACATTGGTGTCAGTGAACTGTCCCTGGTGATCTACCAATGCTTGCATAACCACAGAAAAGTAGTCTTTTCTGTTGATGTACTCTGGTGCAAAAATAGAGATATGCATGCCATCTATCACTCCACTACAGTTCAGGAACTGTGCTGCTACAAATCCATCCATTACATTGCTGAAGGTTAAGGACCCTGCAAACTTGCATTATAATGGCCCCCACAGTGGATTTTCTGACTTGAAACTGATTTCTGACTGACTGGTAGCAATCTAGTGTTGCAAGTTTCCACAGTGTGATCTCCATTAACTTCTCCACTGTCAGTGTGTCACAACGCAATGGCCCCCTCAGGCAGATTGGTAACATAAATCTGTCACAAGTGCAGCTCTCATTTTGGTGTCCCTGCACTCAAGGGCTGGGGCAAGCTCAGCACACAGATCCAGGAATGGGCCTTGCGCATCCAAAAGTTCTGCAACCACTGCTCATCATCCCAAACCTGCATTACAATGTGACCTGACCAGTCAGTGCTTGTTTCTCTCCATCTGCAGCTGCTCCTTGAGTGCCACCAACAACCTTGATTGGTTCTCGCTATGTCCCACAGCGATCTCTTCTCCAAAGAATCATCACGTTCTCCACTGATTCAGTTCTTCTTGTGGCTCTGCAAATACTCCAGGAGTGTGTGCTCTGTGCTTACAAGGCTCATGACACTAGTGCAGAACTGTGCATGATCCATGCTTCTGTCAGAGATGGTGGACAGCGAGGAGGGCCACACAGGTTTGTGGGATTTTGAAAAAAGGTGCAAAAATTATGGGACACAGATAACTTGTGATGGAGACAGCTGAAAACTGGAAACCCCATGCTCCCAGTCACCCCACGCAACTCATTTCAACCCTGGACGTACACTGGATGATGGCAAGTTGCACAGTGGGATCTCTCTCCATGATGAGCTGCACTCTCTCGACACAAGAACTCCTGGTGAGTGCATGCACTGCCGACACAAGGAGCCACATATGCATGCACACAATTGTTGTACTAACTGCGACAGTTGTATGCTGACGTAATTTGTGTTGACATAAGTTTGCAGTGTAGACACCGCCTGTATAGATAAGAGAAACGAAGGGATGGGGGAGAAGGGATATAGCAACCAAACAAGTGAACTATGTGGTGGTTGGTAAACACAATTTTCGTGCCATAAATTTTTTCATTGGTTTCTTTTTACTTTTACAGTTTGGGGTGAGGTTTTATTGGGAGGGGAGTAGCTAAATAGAGAGAAAGTAGGGACAAGAGGAACTTGGCGCATGGAAGGCTGGTGACGTGAGACTGACATGGAGAGACCATGAAGGAAGGGGCAGGAGTGAGTGGAAGGGAACAGGGGAAGGAAAGCAGTTGGGCACTGATGATACACCCGGTCCATGCTGCAGCTGCTCCTCCTGGCTGCGTATCTGGATGAGGCCTGGCCTCCCAGCGGTTTCTCTCTTTCTTGAGGTCACATGGTGGGGAGCAGCCACCACATGGCCTTGGTGTCCCCAGAGTGGGGCTCTCCCCTGCAGAGCTCTGGGTCCGGGATGCTCGAGGGGAGGGGTAACTCTGTTTGGGTCTCAGCTCCCTGCTTCCTTGTAGCTGCTACAGTTGCCTGTTTCTGTTCCAACCAGTTGAGTTTCTGGTTGGCCCCTCCCAGGAGTTTTGTTATCGGGAAGTAGATAATCTGAAAATGCAACACTCTACTCTTGTGTTTGAGTTGTTTGACCTTGCCCAATATTTTATTTATTTTTTGTTTTGTTTTGTTTAGAAAAGGGGCAGGGAATACCCAGGTATCCACAAGTTATTCTACTATCTGTGAGCCTTACAAGAAAAACCACAATTAACCCCTCTTTATTTTTTTGTCCCGCTTCCTTGAATCTGACCACAGAGTACATGTGTGCACACCTGTCTGTGTGTATGCTTTACTGGGGTTTCAGAAGGGTTTGTGGATGTTGTGTGCACCTTTGAAATGCTTTTGTGCAGTCTTATATCAGTCTTGTTGTTATATGTAGGTAAGGTTCCATGCTTTTCCTGCCCATGAAATACTTGCCTCTCCCTGGTTGCTGATTCTGACCCACTATCTTCTCCTTATTCAGTTCCCTCCTAAAATTCCCTTCTGCCAGAGCACTCACTTCAAGAAGTGGTGAGTATGTGTGAATTAAATCAAAAGCAGAATCATCACATTCTTAAACAGAGAATCCCTTTGATCTAAGTGATACCTTCATCACCCTCTGCCACAACCCCCTTTTCTTATCCTTACTCATGTGTCACATTTAAGATTAGACTGTAAACTCTTGGGGGCAGGAGTCTTATCAGTTGTTTTGAAAAGCACCTAGCACAATGCTAAGGTACTACAGAATTAACTATTCACTGGTGAACAGGCATAACAAACAAGGGAGTTTTATGAGGAACTTCTCCAGGTGAGGGAGGAGTCAGGAGAAAATATGTGATCCTTGGGGTGAGGCTGTCTGTTTGTTGTAACTGTGTATGTCCCAGGATCCTAGAGAGACACAGTGGGTGAGTTAATATCTTTTATTGGACCAAGTTCTGTTGGTGAAAGAGACAAGGTTTTAAGTTACACAGAATTGTATGGTATAGTGTTTTACTTCACTCACCTTGTCTTTTAACTTTATTTGCCTGTTAGTTTGTTTGTTGTGTTCTGGTTTGCTTGCTGTGTGCCTGCTTGACTGAAGATTGCAGTGTGCTCTGGTTTAGGGGCTGTGTGCTGAGCCAGGTGGTTGGCTAGGCTGAGTTTACACTAGCCAGGCTCTAGCCTGCTATCCCTTGATCCGTAACCCCTTTAGGGTCCCTTGACAAGGAGGCCAGGCTAACTCTGGGAGAACAGGGGTTTAAAAATCCAGCTCCTAAGTGACCAGCAGCAGCAAACAGGGGAGTTTAGAGAGGGAGTGAGAAAGGCATTCCTTCCAGGTCCAGTTATCGAGCAGAGGGAGCCCCATGACCGAGGGGGAGAACACTCGACTGAGTGAGCTACCAAGGTTAGGAGAGTTTGGCTGCACTGAGGGTTCAGTGGCAGGGGGAGAAGGTGGCTGAGCAACTATAACCTAAATTACTGGAAGGGCACCAGAAAAGTCCCTACCAAAAACAAAAAAGAAGAGGGAGAGAGATAGCGAAAGAAAAAACAAAAGCAAGCCCCCCCCCCAAAAAAAAATACCCCCAAACAACAACAAACCCTGCAAGAGTAAAAATAATGCAGACAGTCTAGCAGCAGAGTGGGGCTATCCAGTTTGTTGCACTGAATGTAGCATGTATGATTACTGGTTTGTGGACAGGTGGAGAATGTGCGCATATGGTACAAGCAGCTCAGTGGCTCTCAGAGACACAATACAGGCTCCTGAGGGCAGAGTGGCTGAACTGGAGAAGCTAAGGAAGACAGAGGTACATGGAGAAGACTTTCAGGGACACAATAGAGCGGTCCCACTGCCAGTCTGACAGTTTCTGTGCTGTTAAGGAGAATGACAATCTTACAGAAGGAGAACATCAAGCTGGAGCAGAAGGAAACAGTCCCATAGTTGGGACCCTCCTTCCAGATGAGGTCATGGTATCCTCTTGCATTGAATATACCCTTGTGGGAAGGGGGACCCCAGTTATTAGGAAGACACAGATAATAGTAATGGGTGATCTGATTATTAGAAAGAAAGATAGTTGGGTTTATGATGACCAGGAGAACCCACATGGTATATTGCCTGATGGGCGTAAAGGTGGCAGATCTCATGAGACATCTAGACAGACTTATGTGCACTGCTGGAGGAGCCAGGGATTGTGATACATGTAGGTATCAATGACATAGGAAAAGGTAAGAGAGATGCCAAAGTTAGGCTGCTAGGTAAGAAATGAAAGTCCAGGAGCTCCATGGTAGCATTTTCTGAAATGCTCCCAGTTCCACATGCAGGGCCAGAAAGACAGTCAGAACTGCAGGGTCTCAATGCATGGATAAGACTACGGCATAAGAAGGAGGGTTTTAGGTTTTATTAGGAACTGGGGAATCTTTTGGGAAAGGAGGAGCCTATAGAGGAAGGATGAGCTCTACCTAAACAAATAAGGAACCAGATTGGTGGCATGTAAAATTTAAAAGATTGTGGAGGAGTTTTTAAACTAAGGGCTGGGGAAAAGCTGACAGGTGTGGAAGAGCACATGATTCAGGTGAACACATCCCTTAGGGATGAATTCATTAAAGGGGGAACTCTACATCCTAGCAAAGAGAATAGGAAAGAAGTTGGTAAAATACAGGTAGGAGCTAATGAGGAACAGTCAAACATAAGAGTGTCCCATTTAAATATAACATATGCAGGCAAACAACTGAATATTGACAAAATGTACAAATCATGCTAGATGTCTAAAAACTAAGATGGGTGAATGAGAGTGCCTACCATCAAATGAGGATATTGACATACAAGGTGTTACGGAAACTTAGTGAAAAGAGGATAATCAATAGGACATGATAATACCAGGATACAAAATATATAATAATGTCAGAGTGGGTCATTGGTGGGAGAATGACACTATATGTGAAAGAAAGCAAAGTCAAAGTAAAAATCTTAAATGAATCAAACTGTGCCATAGAATCACTATGGATAGAAATTCCATATTTGAACAATAAGAGTGTAGCGGTAGGAATATACTACTGACCAGGATGTTGACAGTGATTGTGACATGCTCAGGAAGATCAGAGAGGCTACAAAAGCAGAAAGCCCAACAACAATGGGGATTTCAACTATCCTCATATTGACTGGGTACATGTCACCTCAGGAATGGATGTAGAGAGAAAATTTCTAGACATCATAAATGACTGCTTCTTGGAGCAGATTGTCTTGGGGAGAGGCAATTCTTGATTTACTCCTAAATGGTGTACATCATCACAAGAGGTAATAGCTGAACTGCTTGGCAATAGTGACCGTAATGTAATTAAAATTTACCATCTTTGTATGGGGAAAATGCCAAAAAAAACCCATCACAGTAGCAGTTCACTTCAAAAAGGGGAACTACACAAAATGAGGAAGCTAGTTAAATGGAAATTAAAAGGAATCGTCACAAATTAAAATACCTGCAAGCTGCATGGAGACTATTTTAAAAAGACCATCATAGAGGTTCAAACTAAATGTGCACCCTATCAAGCTGTCCTCCAGTGGCTCAAGAGCATGGGTATCAAATTCAGGCCAGACTGTTAGGAAACAGAGCACAAACCCCAAATTGGCTGTGAGTTCTATACTTCAGTTTCACTAGCCAGTTATTAAACTCCTCGGGCACTAGAACATCTTG
Source organism: Eretmochelys imbricata (assembly GCF_965152235.1). Lineage (NCBI taxonomy): Eukaryota > Metazoa > Chordata > Testudines > Cheloniidae > Eretmochelys > Eretmochelys imbricata. Next base: position 115,504,941 of record NC_135575.1, on the reverse strand, counting down.
AACATGGAGTCACAGACAGTCCCCTGAGGTACTCCAATCTGTCTTGCCACCCAGGTAAGCTTGCCGTTGTGATAGTTGGTTGCTTCCACCAAAGCTCACAGCAATATTCAGGTTACTCCTAGTCCCAAAGGACCAGTCACTTACCCTAGGTCAATTGCACCTTAAATCTCATATCAAAGATAATGCTTGCAGTCAATCCTATAATAAACTATTTTAAGATTTATTATACAGGAAAAGGAAACGAGAGTTATTGACAAGGTTAACACAGGTGGACGTATATACACACAAATGAGTTCCAATCTAAGTTTCAAAAAGTAATAGAACTTCTATGACTTAAGCCTAGTGTGAACAGCACTACGTCAGCGGGAGAGCTTCTTCCGCCGACATAGCTACCCCTGTTCGCAGGGGCTAAAGTAATTAAGGCAATGGGAGAGCTCTCTCACATCAGCTTAGAGTGGCTACACAGAGCGCTTATAGCAGCACAGTTGCATCAGTACAGCTGCACCACTAAGTTCTCTCGTGTAGTCATAGCCGTATAATACAAACCATTAAATGTTGCCTTACAACAGTGATTCTCAACCTGTGGTCCACAGACCCCTGGGAGTCCACGGACTATGTTTAACAGAACAGAACACAATTCAGAACAGAATTCAACTATATATACACAGACAACAGATTTCCAAAGCAGGCTGCACCTCCATTCAAAAATTTTTAGGGGTCCTCAATGAGTAAAGGTTGAGAACCACTGCCTTACAATATGGGATATAGATGTTATAAGCGAGATTAATGCATGCAACAACTTACAGGCATTTAATGAAGTCTAAACACTAAGCCCATTTTTATAATTCTAATATCTATTTTAACAATACTAAACACACAAGTGAACCAGACTGATTCCAGCTATGTGTTTGTCAATATTCAGAGGAGGCACAAGCACCTTGGCCTAAGCTGGCCCTTAGTTTGCCAACATCACATACTCCAAATAAAACAAAACAGTAAGAGGACCAAACAGTGCCACCATGGCTAAACAGCAAAGTAAAAGAGGCAAGTTAGAGGCAAAAAGGCATCCTTTAAAAATTGGAAGTTAAATCCTAGTGAGGAAAATAGAAAGGAGCATACAAGTCAAGTATAATTAGGCAGGTCAAGAAAGAATTTGAAGAACAATTCTCAAGAGACACAAAAACTAACAGTAATTTATTTATTTTTTTTAAAAGTACATCAGAAGCAGGAAGCCTGATAAACAATCAGCGGGGCCACTGGACAATGGAGGTGCTAACGGAGTGAAGACTAGGCCATTGCGGAGAAGCTAAATGAGTTCTTTGCATCAGTCTTCGCACCCCTGAGCCATTCTTTTTAGGCGACAAATATGAGGGCTAGTCTACACTGGCAACGTTAAAGCACTGCACATGGCTTGGATGGTCTCAGCAGAGCGTGAGCTCTGGGAGAGAGCTCTCCCGGTGCTCTTAAAGAAAAAAAAGAAAAAACCCCCACCAAGCTCCACGTGGGGCTTAGCTACCAGTGCAGGTGCACCGTCTACACTGGCACTTTATGGCGCTGAAACTTGCTGCTCTCAGGAGGGTGTTTTTTCACAACCCTGAGTGAGAAAGTTGCAGTCCTGTAAAATGCCTGTGTAGACAAGCCCTGAGGCACTGTCCTGGATAGAGGTGTCAGTAGAGGAGGTTTTGGAACAAATTGATAAATTAAACCGTAGTAAGTCACCAGGACCAGATGGTCTTCACCCAAGAGTTCTGAAGGAACTCGTCCATGAAATTGCAGGACTCTAACTGTGGTTTGTAACCTATTGCTTAAATCAGCCCCTGTACCAGATGAGTGGAGGCTAGCTAATGTAACACTGAATTTAAAAAAAAGACTCCAGAGGCGATCCCGGCAATTACACCCTGCTAAATCTAACTTCATTACCATGCAGTTTGATCAAAACTACTGTAAAGAACAGAATTATCAGACACACAAATAAACATGATCTGTTGGGGAAGAGTCACCATGGCTTTGTAAAGGGATATCATGCCTCACCAATCTATTAGAATTCTTTGAGGGGTCAACAAGCATGTGGACCAGGGTGACCAGTCAATGTAATGTACTTGGACTTGCAGAAAGCAAAACAGCAGATGAAATTCAATGTGGACAGGGGAAAAGTAATGCACATTGGAAAAGATAATCCCAACTATACGTACAAAATGATGGGGTCTAAATTAGCTGTTACCACTCGAGAAAAAAAAATATCTTGGAGTCAACATGGCTAGTTCTCCGAAAACATATGCTCAATGTTTAGTGGCAGTCAAAACAAAACAAAAAAACCTAACAGAATGTTAAGGACCATTAGGAAAAGGATAGATATGAAAATAGAAACTATCATGATTCCACTATATAAGTCCATAACACACCTACACTTTGAATACCACGTGCCGTTCTGGTTGCCCCATTTCAAAAAATGCAATCACATTTTAGTGTACTTGTTTTAAAAACAAAATCTTGCATTGATGATTTTTAAAAAATTTTAGCCTTTGAATAGGGAACTGTGAATAAGAAACCAATTTCAACCTTAGAGAGAACAGTTTGCACCCTATCAGCTTTTCTAGCATAGTCATAGCACTTCACAATTAACAGGGTTCTGCTTCAGAGAGGATTAAAACACTAAAGAGCAACAAAAGTATCTGTAATCACTTTGTAGTAGCTAGAATAAAAGTTACAAGACTGGCAAATCCTCCCGCTTCAAGGCACAAAATAATTTCCACTTTTTTTTGCTCAGTCTGCCCGCAGTACTGCATGTATGGTGGGGAGCTGGGAGGTTATAGAAAGGGGATGGGCGGGAGATAGTAGCCTGTCCCTGATGCTTCAGAGGAAGGCTATCAGAGGCGGGTCTTTCACACTACGCGACCCATTAATCTATTTAGGCAAGGAAACTCCTGTGACACTATCCTATCACTGCAACACCCTTTAATTTCACAGATGCTGCTAATAAGATTGCAAATGTGCATAAACCGTCCCACTGCTTTGTGTAAATTTTGTGCTCCACTCTGAATCAATAGGGCTGTTCCTTTTTCTCTGTGGTATTTCAACCCAGCAAGCAGCAGGTCACAGTTAATTTCCAAATCAGTCAGTGTGTGAAGGCAGTGTGTGGGGGCAGGGCGGGGTGTGCTGTTTGGCACATAAAAAAAAGCTACTTTTGTGACCAAGAGAGCAGTTGCTGCTGCTGTTCACTAACTTTATCTACGATGCCCTTCCAAACCAGGTCCTCCAGGACGCGGCAGAGTACCGTCCTTTTAGTGGGCATCATGGTCCTGATACTGACAATTGTTGCTGTGATGGCAGCTGTGCTGCTGGCAAATGGAACGAAAGAGACTAGCATGCAGCTGCTACAGTGGAAAGGCAGAGGGACCACTAAAAATCTGCAAGAAGTCATCCTTGGGAGGTGTTATAACTACATCACAACAGTGAACCCGGAGCTGAGGTGAGTAATAATTATGGTCATGCATAATATAGTGTAACGGCAAAGAGCCTGGCACTAAGTCAACTGAAACAATATCCCGTGTTATCAGCTGAACAAGGAAAACAGGAATTAGAACTTCTTATAAGTATTTTGGAGCAAAACATATAAAGTCAGATTTAAAATTGGCCACAACATTTTTGGGAGAGGATTGAGGGTGCGCAAAACAGCACAGCAAATGAGAGTGTGAAACAACTATAATTTGGGACCAAATTCTGCCCACACATATAAATGTGCAACTCCTTCAGAAACTTCATAGAACTAAACATCTAAACTCTGGGCCAGAGTCTAGTAAGTTTTAATATGTGGATGTGACCGCAGTGAAGTTTAACTGCAATCTGTGAAGAACTATGTACCCTATAACATTTAACCCATATAACCAAATATGTGAGTGTATATGAAAGAGACAGTAGGAGGCTGGGAAGTCATTTTTAAGACAGGTATTGCTATTCAGCTACTTTTTTCCTTCTGGGAATGAGAAGAACATTGAGAAATTCCTTTAAAATATGCAAAACATATGTTGTGGTAATGTGGGTCAGAGGACTTGCCCAGATTCACTGTAAGCACATGGGGCTTTCAGGCTTGTGTAAAAAGATTGATTGCAGCTGGTCATAGGATTAGTGCAGGGGATGCGCTGCAAAATCTTCTGTACACATTTACTGAACTCCATTAGTGTGCTTGGTGCTGTACATTATACAGACGATGAAACAGTTCCTACCCTAAGGAGCTTAGGATTTGAATGAAGGGAAAGGTTACTTAAAGCATGTTGGAGAGAGGGCATTTCAAGTGTAAAGGCTTGCACTGAAGGGGCACAGGCAAATGTGGGAGAAGATATAGAAGTGGCATTTAGAGAAGCAGCTGGGAACAGCTCTTGCAGCAGAAGGGGGAACATGAAAGAAGGATATGAAAGCAGAGACTCTAGTCCAGGACAGAGCTGTGCAGAGTCTTAAAGGGGAGGACGACGCAACTTCTCTTCCTCCATGGAGACAGAGGTTGAAAACCCAGGGATTCCTTGTTGGAGAGGGAGTCTGGCAAGGGAAGCATCATCCTGCCTTTTCCCAGGCCCTGTAAAATACCCCACCCCCCGGAATTCAACATGGACTGGTCACTGTATTGTGGGAGGGAGCAGGGCTGAGGCAGGACAGTCTCTCTACACAGTACAATTCCACCCTGACACCCACAGAGTCAACATTTTCCCATGGAAGTGCTGTCATGCTTAACTTATGTGCCTGCCCCATAATGGCACGAACATAATTTAAACCTAGCAAAATATTAACTAGTTTCCTGCTAGATTGCAGCAATCAGCAAATCTTGCCTTCTGCTGTCCAGTGCTGAGACTACTGTATAAACAATCTAAAATCTGCAATATTTGAAGGGAAACTGTCATGATAAAAAGCCTTGACCCTGATCTCGTGAAAATTTAAGCGTAAGCTTAATTTTAAGCATGTGAGTAGTATCACTGAAGTCAACGAAGCTATTCAGATGTGTAAAATTAAGCCAAGTGTTTGCAGGATCAGGACATCCTAGTCAAAAAAGGAAAGAAAAAAAAGTTTCCTTGCCAATGTTACTAAAAACATATTCAATTATTTACTGAAATAACTTTTAAAACCTAACAGTCTTTTCAATAGGTATATTACTTACTTACTTTTTAATAAGGGCACTGAAAGTGTACAGTCAGGGCATGTCTGCACTGGCAGACTTAGAGCGCCACTCAGAGGGTGCTGAAGGAAAACCGCTGTTGTGTGTTAACACTGTGAGGCCCTGTCTACACTTGCAAGTTTCTGTGCAGTAAAGCAGCTTTCTGTGTTGTAACTCCGGAGGTGTACACACTGCCAAGCCACTTAGTGCGCAAAAACTTCCCAGCTGTAGTGCTTTAAAAAAGCCACCCCAATGAAATACGTACAGCTTTCTGTGCCGGGGCTACAGTCCTGCGGTGCCCATATATACACCCTGGTCGATTACAGTGCTATGATTGGCCTCTGGGAGGTGTCCCACAATACCTGTTCTTGCCTCTCTAGTCATCGGTTTGAACTCTACTGCCCTGCCCTCAGGTGACCAACTCTTATCCCCACCCTGTAAATTCCTTTGGAATTTTGCAAGTCCCTTTCCTGTTTGCTCGGTGATGCGTGCAGTGGTCTCAGCGCACCTTTCCAGGTGGCCATGCCTGCTCCACGCACCAGGCGATCCCCCGCTTGGAGCAGTGCCGAGCTGCTGGACCTTATTAACATTTGGGGAGAGGAGGCTGTCCAGTCCCAGCTGCGCTCCAGCTGTAGGAATTATGATACCTACAGACAGATTTCACGATGCATGACAGAAAGGGGCCATGACCGGGACACATTGCAATGTAGGGTCAAAGTGAGGAAGCTGCGGAACGCCTACCACAAAGTGCAGGAGGCAAACCGCTGCTCCAGTGCTGCGCCCACGAGCTGCCGGTTCTACAAAGAGCTGGACACGATACTTGGCGGAGACCCCACCTCCACTGTGAAGGCCCCTGTGGATACGTCATTGGCTTGCATGCCAGTTGAGAGTGGACTGAGCCTGGAGGAGGAAATCTTGGACGAGGAGGGGAAGGGGGACCCAGAGGCAGAAGATGGCTCGGAGGCCAGAGATGCATGCAGTCAGGAGCTCTTTTCTACCCCAGAGGAGCCTAGCCAGTCACAACTGTTGAAGATTGGCGAGGTGCAAACAGAAGAGGCCTCTGGTATGTGGATCTGATCTTCCGAATTGCTGAAGTGAATTGTTGGGGGCAGGAGGATTGCAGAAATAAGGCTGGTCTCCCACCGCATGCTTAGTCTGAGCGGTGGAACAGGCTGTTGGTTGACTCCCTCACTTCACGGGAACCTCCCTCAGATCTCCAGGAAACTCTTGTGGAGATACTGGGCAATCTGCTGCCACAGGTTCTTCGGCAGAGCTGCTTTGTTTCTTGCCCATTAACAGAAACTTTCCCATGCCACTCTGCTGTCATGGAGGCGGGGGGGGGGGGGAGGGAGGAGGGAGAGAAGAGCGGCCAGAGTGGAAGCCACAGTCTTGGAGAAGACCCTCCTTGATGACCCTCCCTTGATTCCCTGCTCATCCTCGGCAGCGAGATACCTTCAATAAAGATCACATCCTGTGGAAAGTGTGGGGACAGGAATGATTAGCAGGCCCCCCCTACAGTGCTGGCTCTCCGCAAAAGCCACATGCCCAGTGTACAGCAGGGTCTGGTAAGAATGATTTACCCTGCCCCTGTGGCTACTTACCATTTTGGAGGTCTTGTGGCTCATGTGTGATTGCCTGGGGTCAGCCAGTTAGTGACAGGTGTGTGAGTACTGGCTGTGTTTTCAAGCACCGAATCAGTGTTCTCTGTGTTGCAAACAATAATGCTTCTGTAAAATGTTGCATTTAAACTTTACAGAGATGACCTTGGGAGCCCATCCTCCCTCTTAGTTATCAGAGGCTGAATGGCTGCACAGAATTAGAAAGCGGCCAAGAAGAACTAAGGAGGACTTTCTGCTTCATGTTATGATGTACTCTGCTGCTGAGAAACAGGAATTGAAGGAGTGGCGGGACAGCGAGAAGTGGGACCAAAAGGAGAACGCGGCATGCCAGAGTGAAGCCATGGAGCAGCTCTTAAACGTTATGGAGCGCCAAGCAGACATGCTCCAGGTGATACAAGCTCTTCAAACTGAGGAACTCCATGCCCGCCGTCTTCTCCAAACTGTTGCAAAACTCTTTCCCATGCACCCCATAGACATCGCCAACACACTCTTATCAACCTCCTGGCTCCAGTCTCTACCCGCGGCATTCCACTCCTCCCTGCCTCACAGTCCAGCACTGTGGACTCCCACTACCTACTGCATTCAACACCCATCCCTCTTCAGTTTGGCCCTGCTGAAGCACAAGCACCTGCTGCATTGTACTCCAGAGAAGAAGGTTGGAGACAATCCCTGGACATAAACAAAAAAATACATCAGCAGGGAGGCGGATGGGGGAAGGGAAGGTCCCAAGAGGAGGAGGGGTTCTGGGACGGCTAAAGATTTGTGTGACTCTCCCCTCCGGTTGTTGTTTTTTAATAAAAGAATTGTGTTGGTTTGAAAGCAATCTTTATTCCATTAATTGAAAGCAAAAAGAGCCCTGCAAAGCAATGTACAATTATTGCATCATGTGCACCAATCACCTCCTAGCATTACAAGGACTGCAATCCTGAGCACAGCAACAAATATTAGGGGCTTTCAGCTTCAAATTGCTGCATCAAGGCATCCTTGATCCTTAAGGCCCTGCGCTGTGCCCCTCTAATAGCCCTGGTCTCTGGCTGTTCAAACTCAGCCTCCAGGCACTGAGCCTCTGTGGTCCAGCCCTGAATGAAGCTTTCACCCTTCCCTTCACAAATATTATGGAGCGTACAGCACATGGATATCAGCCTAGGAATGTGGTCATTGGCCAGGTCCAGCGTCCCATACAGGCAGTGCCAGCGGGCCTTTAAAATGGCCAAAAAGCACACTCAGCAGTTGTTTTTCACTTGCTCAGTCTGTTGTTAAACAGCTACTTGTTGCTCTCAAGTTGCTCCGTGTATGGCTTCGCAAGCCAATGCATTAAGGGGTAGGCGGGGTCTCCCAGGATCACAATGGGTATTTTGACTTCCCCTACGGTCATCTTCTGGTCCAGGAAGAAAGTCGCTGCTTGCAGCTTCTTGAAGATGCATGCATCATGCACCTTTCCAGAACAGCCTGCGTTAATGTTTGTGAAATGCCCATGGTGAGCCACAAGCACCTGGAGAACCATTGAGAAATACCCCTTGTGATTAATGTACTCTGTGGCTAGGTGGTCTGGGGCCAGAATTGGAATATACGTGCCATCTATCACTCCTCTGCAGTTAGGGAAGCCCATTTGGGCAAAGCCATCCACAAGGTCGTGACTCTGGGCAACGTGCGTGGTCTTTCAGAGCAGGATGCGATTAATGGCCCTGCACACTTCCATCAACACTAGTCCAACCATCAACTTTCCCCACTCAGAACTGGTTAGCGACCGATCGGTAGCAGTCTGGAGTAGCCTGCTTCCACAGTGCAATCGCCACGCGCTTCTCTAATGACAGGGCAGCTCTCATTCTCGTGTCCTTGCACTGCAGGGCTGGGGCGAGCTTATCACACAGTCCCATGAATGTGGTTTTCCACATCTGAAAATTCTGCAGCCTCTGCTCGTCATCCCAGATGTGCAGGATGACGTGATCCCACCACTCAGTGCTTGTTTCCCGAGCCCAAAAGTCACGTTCCACCGCGGTCAGCACCTCCGTGAATGTCACAAGCAATCTCGTGTCATAGCTGCTACGCAAGGCGAGATCAAGGTCGCACTCCTCTTGCCTTTGTAGTTTAAGGAATAACTCCACTGCCACTCGTGACGTGTTGGTCAGAGCGAACAGCATACTGGTCAGCAGTTTGGGATCCATTCCTGCAGCCCAAAGAGGCAGGGCACACAGTACACAAACGGTTGAAAGATGGCGCCAAATGCGGACGGAAGCACAGGGATTGCTGGGATGTGAAGCAGTGCATCCTGGGTCATTGGGACAGGATCCAGGATGCACCGCAACCCCCTCTGCCTTCCCTTGTCTTAGCAGCAGAAGAGAAAGAGGTGCTCTGTGGGATAGCTACCTAGAGTACACTGCTCCGAATACTGCTGCAAGTGTGAACCCCCTATTGTGCAGGCAGTTGAACACACAACAGTGGTTTCCCTTCAGTGCTCTCTGAGCGGCGCTGTAGCTGCTGGCGCTTTAACTTTGCCAGTGTAGACGTGCCCTAAGTGATATAAGCCTCCTTGTATATTCAGTGATGAAAAGTATTGTCTGGCCACTCTTTATATCCATTTGTACAGTCCCTAGCACAAGGACATCCCACTCCTGACTGAGGCTTTTAGGCGCTACATTCATACACATATGGAATGAACTCTCAAATAAACCGTTGTGTACACGTACCCATTTTTCTGATAGTGTCAACGAAGATAAGAAAAGTTCTCTAGAGTGTTTTCTTTTGACTTCCATATAACATTCCATACACATAATACAGCTTAATTGTCCCTTCTGTACTTCTCCTCCTTCGGATCCCTCACTTCTCCCACAAGGTGGCAGTGTTCACCTTAAATTCAGCTCTAATGTCTGTAAACCTTTAAAATAGAGAATAGAAAAACTAAAACACACCTACACTGTGGCTGGGTTTTGAGACTGCCCCAGAGTGATGAGACAGAGCAGGTTCTGAAGGGTGAAGGTGTGGTGAAAGAAAATAAAAAGTTTAACAGTGCATAGAAAAAAAAGCAACAGTTAGTGTGCAGGTTAGAGAGTGCTCCAAAGTAAGATGTAAAGACTAATGGTACTTTAAAAATGCATTTTATAGTTTCTGAGCATCTCATACCCAGACACCAACTCATCAGGCCAAAGTTTAAAAAGAACACAAATCTGGTATAAAAGTCCACTATTAACCCACAACCACAGCAGTACAAGCACCTAAAGCAGGGTGAGTCTCCAGCCAGTAGAAGCAGAAGCAGCCAAAAGCAGGGACTGCTGCACTGGGAAGCCGGGGTAAATTGGGGCCCAGCTAGGGCCACCTCTCCCCCAGCATTCTCCTGGACCCAGAACTGTGTAAGGGAACCCCTCGCACACTCTAGGGGCACTGGGATTGAGGTGGTGCCTCCCCTCCCTCTCTCCTGTGGCCTTGGGGGAAAGCTGCAGAGAGGAGCCAGCCAGAGACTCCAGCACAAAGGAGGTGTCTCTGGGCATTCAGAAAATTTTCTACAGTTTTGACTGGACTTTCTCTGCCTTGTGCTGATTGGCTGTTTGCTCTGACCCTCCCCGCCCCTCCACTCCCTCACGTTATTTTCATCTCACCTTCAGTCCCCACCTGCCCCCTTACCCTCTTCTCCTCTGCTCTGTCCCCCGGACTCCCTTCCCTTCAGCTGATCCTCTCCTAAATACCCCTCCTCATAAAAAAATTACTGTGGTACTAACATGTTTGCTGCCATCAGATTGTTCCCTCTGCTTGTGGGTTACCTCCATTCTTCTACCATGTGCCTGTCCTGTCTATTTAGATTGTAAGCCCTTCAGGGCATGAACCATCTTCTACTCTGTTTGTATGGGTTTCAGAGTTGTAGCCGTGTTAGTCTGTATCAACAAAAACAATGGGGAGTCCTTGTGGCACCTTCGAGACGAACACATTTATTTGGGCACAAGCTTTCGAAGGCTAGAACCCACTTCATCAGATGCATAGAGTGGAAAGTATAGTAGCAGGTATGTGCTGTGTATTTATACCTGCTACTGTACTTTCCACTCCATGCATCTGATGAAGTGGGTTCTAGCCCACGAAAGCTTATGCCCAAATAAATGTGTTCGTCTCGAAGGTGCCACAAGGACTCCTCGTTGTTTCTGTTTGTACGGTGCCTCGCACAATGGGGCCCATTCTTGGATAGCCCTTCAGGAGTACCATAACAAATAATAATAATTAATAGAAGGTTGACAAACTGAGCCCCTGGACCAGATGGGGTCCATGTGATGTGGAAATCCTAGCTCATTATGGCTTAAGACCTTTTAGGGTACAATCTTTCCTTAAAAAAATTATATAATTTTATATATATATGGTTCTCGCTCTTCTGGCTGTGCAAATAACTCTGACAGTAAACTAAAGTTCTTAGAGAGGTGTGAACTGCTCCCATTCATCAAAATCATGATTTATTCTGAAGCCTAATGATGGCTCTTTATGAGCCAGATTTCCAAATAACGAAGATGCACAACTGCATTTCTAATTTTGGTGACCAATGACAGTGGTTGAGAAGGCAAGTTGGATAAATGCATGCACAAAGGACCAGATAAACAAAGAGCATAAATGTGTGCCCCTAAAAGCATCAAGCCTTATTTTCCCTCCTTCCTCCTCGCCCCCAAAGTGATACCAAATGCAACAGCAGCTCTACTAACTGAAGGCCAGATCCTCTACAATGGCCCTTCACCAGCTTAAACCACATGAGGATCTGGCCCTGAAAGTTTACTAACTACAAATGGTCCATATTCTACCTTTGACATGTTGGTAAACCACCCACTGACAGTGGGGATTCTTTATGGCTGCTACTTTGTAGCTCTCTCCCAGGGACCACAATTAAAATAAAATTTGGCCTTTTGCTATCAATGAGTATGACAAAGGAAAGAAGTTGTTAGCCTTGCTGGAAGTCTCTGCTGAGCAGTCCAAAGTCACAGGCTCCCCAGTTAAGAAGGTCCTTATGCTATGTTGAGTCACTGCAGCCACCCCATCAGACGGGAGTGAATTCCTCATAATGAAACCAGACATGCTGGGCACAGGAGCACTTTCACTGTTTGTTGTGAATTTAAACTCTGTTCCATTGCCACAACATTTTCACAGTGTGATCAGCAAAACTGCAGGTCAGCAGGAGGGGAGGATGCTCTCTACCTCACAGGGGCTCTCAGCACCTGATAGCACGATGCCCTAAAAATGCATTTTCGAAAGCTGCATTTAAAACTGCATACTTTTCATGAAGCAAATGAAACCCTAAAAGGCCAAATTCATCCTTGGTGTAACTACTTTTAAAATCAATTTAATTACACTAGGAATGAATTTGGTTCTGTATGTTCAGTTTAAGTGAAAAAAATACCAAGAACTATATTAATCATAAGCCTCCAGACCACCACCTCCTAAAATTGCTCTTGCTTTTCTTCAAATGAAGAGATACCCTTTCAAGGTTAGCCAGTTCAATCGACTCCCATATAGATCTGCAATATACAATGTTCCAGAGGCTTTCCATTTTTCTAAAGTGCGTATAACATCTGGCCACTAAAATAGCTCCTACTTGAAATGTTCTTGGCTCTAATTTAGATATGGCATATTAATAAAATCTTCTTTTAAAAATGTGGATGACTAGAAATATCCAAATTCATGACCAAATATAAGCTAATGCTTTCCCCCAAATTGCACAGACATAAGAACAATCTGAAAATATACTTACAGTACCTACTCCATTTAATCAGACAGTTACCAATTTCTAGCTAGCTCTTGTTTGATGTTGTATTCTGTACCGTAAGTCAAAGAGCCCAATTCTACAACCTTTAAGAGTGAGAGACAGGCCTGCAGAATCAGGACTCAAGTTTTAAGTCTTTAGTAGATTTTACAGTTTTCTTTTTGTGCGTGTTATCACCATTTCATCTATATCATGTTCCAAGTTTCTAGTTCTATCTTCTCTAATTTTAGTCAATGAGCACCTCACACTAGATAGCAGTTACCTTCTGTGCGGTACAAAGCTAGGCTTCAGAACGCCTATGTAGTTCAGAACTTCAAGGTCAATAGCAGGACTCCTAGGAATTCTAGATATTCTAGGAGTTGGGGCTTATCTAGATTATCTTTGAAAAATTTGATTTTTAACTACATGATTTGTATATGCCAACTATAAATACAATCCCATGTAATATACAGTTTTGTTTTTTAACAAGGATTTGAGGTAGAATCTGTGTTCCACAAGAGAGTTGATTCAAAGTAAGATAGTCCTTCTCAGAGCAAACCAATGAAATAATTTTGTTGCTCAGTTTTATAGACTGAGTTATCCTTTTATAGACTGAAACATATTTTATAGCCAGCTGGATCTATTTGCATGTTGAGGGTCTGGGTTTTTCTTTTTTTTAAAATACTGTATTGACATGATCTTGTTTCTAAAATACCCATTCTGGTGTCTCATTTTTATTTGCCACCCAATAGAGTGGCTGCTTCATAGTAAAAGAAGCAGGAACGTTCCACAGATGTGGACATGTAAACCCTACCTCTTCAATGATTTTAAATATTTACAGTTCAATTATCATTACTACTTATTATTTGTATTGTTGTAGGGTCCCAGTCATGGACCAGGACTCCATTGTGCTGGGCACTGTACAACACAGAATGAAGAGACAGTCACTGCCCCAAGTTTACAGTTTAAGTTCTGCCTCCTTTCCACCTGATCCCAAATACGCACAGTTCTGCCGGATGTTAGTGGGATTTGCACAAACACAGCTGCAGGCAGAATTTGACTTTAGTCTTTTAAAATATTAGAAAACCAAATCATCCTGATGGCTGTTGCTTCATCTCTCTAATAATTGTGATCACAGCCACAGTCTGGTAGCAGGAATGCGCTGGATTGAATCTATTGTTAACTCCCCATTTTGGAAATAAAAATCAGGTTTTCATCTTAATCAGTGAGAGACCCTCCACAACTTTGTTCTCCTGGTCATTTTCATTGTGCAATCACAAACATTTGTTTTTGAACTCAGCCATAATGTTAATCGGATTTCAAGGATGGCAGGTTACTTCACTGTATGATATATAAGGGATTTGAGGCATAGCTTTAAAAAATAAGGACCCCTTAGAAGGACAAAGATTTCCCAAGTTAGAAATAGTAGGCCATCTACATGATCTTTTCCATGTAACAATATTTTAATCCTATCCCCACAAGTCTCTTTCACGAAACAGTTGACACCTGCAGTAAAAAGGGTCCACATGCCCATTATGTAATGTTACCCTTTAAACGGTATGGGCTGATTCAACATGATCATGGTGTAATGTTACTTCATGATGGGATGCTAAATTGCTACCATACTGGGCCACACTGCTAGAATGCCTTCAACCTGGTGGGTGTGACCCTGCCACTTTCAGGCTGACAATCTTGTTGACCACAGTGGTATAGACACTGTCTCTACTTCTATGGCAGAGTTCCAAAGCACTGGTCCACTCCTCAGCTGAAAGGCTCATCCCCTCTCCTCCTGAACTATTGCACTTAGATCAGCTGGCATCATATGTCTGCGAGTTGTAGCACGTCATCTATCTTCTAGAAAGCTAAGGTACTTATATGACCCTCATTCCCATAGTAATCTTTGATGTATTTATCCTGGGATGTAGTGCGGTGCTATTATCCCCATTTTACAGATGAACTGAGGCACAGAGAGGCTAAAGTGATATGGCCAAGATCATACAATAAGTCTGAACCCATGCCTCCCAAGTTCCACGCTAGCATCAAAGCCACTGGACCATCCTTCCCTCACTCAAATCCCCTTCTTCCCAGCCTGCTGTTCCACTGCAGATCATTCTGAGTCATCATGAGATGGGTGGGAAGGAGCTGACCCAAGATCTCTCTCTCATATTCAGCATTCCCTAAACGATCTGGCCCTCTTCCCACAAGTGCTACCAGGAGTTTCAGCAGGTGAACTGCACCAAGGAGGGCAGGGGAAGAAAATTCAGCTGGGCAGCAACGATCATCAAGTGTGGGGGGTGAAGCAGAGTCAGCTGTAAAACAGGGTCTTTGCCAGACTGTGCCTCAGCGACAGTTTCCAGCCTCCAGTGCAACCGCTTATCTCTGCACATCTGCTCTTTTATCATGGGAGCCCTAGGAACTGGCTTGGACACAATGTTTGTTCCTGGGATAAGTGTCTAAATTTGGGACCCTCCCGTCCATACTGGACAGTCAGCAAAGTAGCGAAGTAACTCGCGCTTATTCCAGTATAGCTGGAAACACGCCAGTACAGTGGCTGTCGTCTTTGGCATGCATGCTGCTGCCAGCAGCTATGTTAAATACAGCTGTCAGAACTCATTCTGATGCTGAGCAGCTGGTGTTACCTACTTGCTCCTCTTTTGCAGGAGTATTAGTGGTAGTTTGATTTGGAGCAGTCGAACAAGATGCTCTCAGCTAATGCTCTCAGTCCCACTAGACTTTAAATACAGTCTTGTCCAGGCTGGGGCAAACATACCAGTACAGTGTGTCTCTACAATACAGAGCCCTCCATGAAGTTTTCTGAACACATTTCTTATTCAGAATATGTCTCATGAATATGAATAATTCTTTTGGCAATGAGGGAGAAAGTTTCCTTCTTGCACTGTGTAGCACTACAGTGAAGGATCTCACCGACACACTAGATGGACTTCTGTCCTGCTTTCATTAACATTCAGCACTGGTAAAGTCAGTGTGAGATTTGCCATTGAATTCTAGGAGATCAGATCAAACCCTTAGTCTAAACACACCCTTAGATCCTTCATTGGAGAGAGACAGTCTGAGTAATGATAGTTTAAATTTTCCCCACACTTTCTCAAGAATGCAATAGTATAAGTCTCAGCCTTCATATTAGCCTATTAGCCTTTCTGCTGAGATTGCTGAAAATAGGGGTGGCTAGTTAATGCCATTTGTATTGATGGATTGTGCAATGTGTCAAGTTTCCAGTAGGTTTCAGAGTAGCAGCCGTGTTAGTCTGTATCTGTAAAAAGAAAAGGAGTACTTGTGGCACCTTAGAGAGACTGATAAATTTATTAGAGCATAAGCTTTCGTGAGCTACAGCTCACTTCATTGGATGCATACAATGGAAAATATAGTGGGGAGATTTTATATAGACAGAGAACATGAAACAATGGGTGTTACCATACAGACTGTAACAAGAGTGATCAGGTAAGGTGAGCCATTACCAGCAGGAGAGCGGGGGGAGGAGAAGGGTGGAGAGGGGAACTTTTTGTAGTGATAATCAAGGTGGGCGATTTCCAGCACTTTACAAGAACAGTAGGAGGGGAAACAAACAAGGGGAAATAGTTTTACTTTGTGTAATGACACATCCACTCCCAGTCTCTATTCAAGCCTAAGTTAATTGTATCCAGTTTGCAAATTAATTCCAATTCAGCAGTCTCTCATTGGAGTCTGTTTTTGAAGTTTTTTTTTGTTGTAATATTGCCATTTTTAGGTCCGTAATCGAGTGACCAGAGAGATTGAAGTGTTCTCCGACTGGTTTTTGAATGTTATAATTCTTGACGTCTGATTTGTGTCCATTGATTCTTTTACGTAGAGACTGTCCAGTTTGGCCAATGTACATGGCAGAGGGGCCATGATGGCATATATCACATTGATAGGTGCGCAGGTGAATGAGCCCTTGGTGGTGTGACAGATGTGATTAGGCTTTCTTTATATTGATGGGCAACTGGTAGGTAATTTCTGAGATAGGTATCTTAGTATTATCCCCATTTTGCAGATGGAGAAACTGAAGGTTAGTGGCTTGCTTGGGGGAATTTTATTCTCCTAAGGCTGCTGCAGAGTGTATAGCATGTGGGGGACAGCAAATTGTAAGTTATTGGTGCTTAGCCCAAAATTTACTAGTGCATTTCTTCAAATTGCCATTGGCTTTGGATGGAATCATGTACCCAGTACTGCTATCCTTTGGTCTCTTCCCCTGTCCTTGCTGGCTATGTTTTTTCTCAGATTGTGCTATTGACTGTGAACTGACTATACACCTATTTTTCAAATGGCATGGAGGCAGTGCTGTCTAGTGTAAAGAGCACAGAAATGAGGTAGTGCGTGTTCTTGCGGAAATCAACACTGTGTGTCTCAGTTTGCCCATCTAATACTCAGATCGGCACCATATAAAAGCCTAGATTGACTTGGGAAATAGTGATAATTCTTCCCTACATCACAGAGCTGTTGTATAGCTTAATTCAATAGTGTGTTTGTAAAGTGCTTTGAAATCCTTGGATGAAAAGTATCATCATGGTGTTACATTTCTTAGGCCACTTAGGACTATTTTTGACAATCACACCATGACCAAATACCAAACTGCATAGTCCCCATGATATCCGCTGGTAACAATGCTGTAGAGCTGTCAGTGGTGCAAGTTCCTTAAAATAAATGGCACCACTCCAAGTTAACCAGCCAGTATAATTTTATACTGCCCAGAGGAGTACTAGGCACTTCACAGAAGTGGTGGTGGTGGGGGAAATATACAACCAGTCCTTCTTAAAAGAGCTTTTGCATGGGGGACACTGAGTGGTGGTGAGAAATAATGGAGAAGGGGTGAGTCAGGAAAGGATAAAGGTCACAGTGTTACAGTTATGCAGTTGCCCAGTTTGGACATGCTTATCTCAAGGTGACTCAATTCAGGTGTTTTTTAATTTTCATAAAAAGCACCAACATAAAGCTACCGCATTGTGACTATTACTGACTAACTTATGATGAACAGCACGAAAGAGGTGAGTTTTCAAGAAGGAATTTAAATGTCAAGGGGCTGGTGCCTTGGCAGAGCAGAGAAGGAAGGGTATTCCATCCACCAGGGACAACATGGAAAAAATATACTAGATGGACAAGAATTGAGAGTTGATGTTTGTCCACAAGTGTTAGCTTAATGAATTAGCTTAATTCAATACCTCAAATACAACAGAACAGATGGTGCTGATTAGTCTCAAGAGTATCAGCAAGACTCACATAGTGAAGATTTAGAAATGGAACAGAGTAGCATTTCACTGGAGCTCAACAAAAGTCTCAGAAATGTCACTCCAAGCCTACATATTGAAAAATGACCTCAGCCTGGCACAGTGCAATGAATTACCGTTTAGCAATACAGGAGAAACTCTCAGCACCTGTCAGCATTCGCTTGTTGTGTTTCCCATACTGATGACTTAGCTGATAGGCCAATGGCTTAAGCAACAAAGCTAGACACAGACAACTTGGTTGTGCACCCTCCCGCATGTATCAGGTTTACATCAGTGTAATTCCATTCACTTCAGTGGAGTTAGTCCTGACTTCAGTGCAAACAAGAAGGCCAGAATCAGTACTGCAGATAAGAGGATGCTGAAAAGTTGGAGAACAAGTAACTCATGTAATTCCACTGAAGTAAACAGGTATAAAACCATTGTAAAATTGGTGTGTTACTAGAATCAGGCCCTAAATACTTATAGGGTTTCTTCCTTTTTCGGGGGATAAAATTACTGATGCTACCTATGTAGGTCTCCTCTTGGGAAGGTTCACAGGCTGATTTTCACCTTACCAGAAGATCTACATATCTCATTGATCCCCAAACTGGGGGCATGGAGGAACATTTGGGGGACGGGGCGCACACATGGCAGGGCCCAGGTCAGCTCCCACGGGAGATAGAGAGGGAGCGCCACCAAGCCCTGCTCCGGCCCCAGATGCAGCGCCGCATCCCACCCAGCTCTGGCCCCAGCCACAGCTCCACTCAGAGGTGCTGGAACTAGGGGTGCAGGGGGTGCTGCCACACACCCTGGCTTGAAGTGGTTTCCATTATATACAGGGTTGACAGTTTGGTTCAAAGGCTCTCAGCACCCCCACTATAACAATTGTTCCAGCACCCCTGGCTCCACTCTGTCCCCTCCTCAGCTCCAGCCCAGCTGCAGCCCCATTCTGCCCTCAGCCCAGCTCTGCCCTCATTCCCCCTCCACCCCCAGCCCAGCTCTGCCTCTAGCTCCAGCTCCTCCCCCTTCCCCAGTTCAGCCCCCAGCCCATCCTCCTCTGCTGAATCAGCTGTGCAGTAATGGAGGGGGCGGGGCGCAGACAGATTACATTACTGGTAAGGGGGGCATGACAAAAGCTTTGGGCACCACTGACATATCTACACCGGCAATATTATTCAACTTCTCTGTACCACAAAGTGTTCAATCTCCAGGCTAGATTCTGCCACCCTTGCTGCTCAGGATGAGCAGTCACTGACTTTGTGACCGGTCCAACTGACTGCAGTGGGACAACTCACAGCACTACTCAGCAGGAATGAGGAGGGTAGAATCTGGACCCTCTATTTGTGTGGAGTCAGATATTTGAAAGAACTCAGGACCAAATGTTCAAGTGCGCAGCACTGACAACTGGGGCCAAATTTTCAAAAGAATTCCACTCCCTTCTAGGCAGCGAAGCACGGAAGGTGCTCAGTGACTACAGTGATGGGCTGCAGCATAAAATCCCTAAAACAGGGCGAGACAGAGAGAGGGGCTGATTTTCAAAATTACTCAGCATCCAGCATATACTCAACATGCTGAGGGGTTTTGTTGTTGTTGAAAATCTGGCTATTTATTTTGGTGCCTAAATGAGAGAGAAGCACTTTAGGCACTGTCGGCCAGACTTTCTAAACACACCAGAAGGGAGGGGATCCTTTCGTAAGCCCCTCCCCCACTATTTATTTTCTCTTCGTAACACAGTAGCAACTCACAGAAATAGAACGATGATTCTGGATGATTACCTGTTTTTTAAACGGTTGCTCTCCCATTAACTATATTTTAACCTTTTGACAGAGACAAAGATTGCCAAAAAATATGGGAAACAATGCAAAAGGCATTTATTTACAAGAACCCATGTAATATTACAACAGAAGATTATCAGCCGTTACTGGATTTGGCGAGTCATACTATCCCCTGTAACAAGGTAACAATATTTGTGTGTGATGAGCTGTCTGGGTAGGGACTGCTTGTCCGTACATGCTAGTACAATGAAGATTCTTTGCTTTGTTCTGTGTTTGTAAAGTACCTCTAGCACAACGGGGTCCTGGGCCAATACGAGGGCTGCTTGGCACTATGGTAACACAAATAATAATAATGATGGCAATCATGAGTAACCCTCAAATACCTACAGGTACTCTGACTGCAGGCTTGAGATAACATTACTCCCAAAGCTACTTCTTTTAGAACAAGAGAATCCTGTTCATTATAGGTCCGTGATGAAGATCACAGATCATTCCTTCTAGGGAAAAATTTTTGGGCCATGATGGGAAAATCATTGTGGCCGTTATTGCTATTTAGAAGAGAAGCTCTGTGTAAGAACAGCCATGCAGTTAGAGGCACACGGCTTTTTATTGCTCAGGTGCGGTTGAAATGCATGCAGAAATGGAGGAGTGATAGCAATTAGAGCTGGTTAAAAAGTTTCCTTCAAAATGTTTTTTCAGTGGAAAATTGTTTTCCCCAACCAAATTAATTTTTTTTCCCTGAAAATTTCTATTTTCCTTAGAAATCCCAGTGGAACTTTTATATATTTTAAAATATTCAGTTTTTGGTCTTTTGACAAAAAACCCACAAAATATAAATGAAAACAAACATTTTCATCATCAAAACTTTTTCAGAAAAAAACAAAACAAAAAAATTTCCTGACTAGCTCTCATATCAATGCCATTTCTTACACACCATCCTTTCCCTCACAGTCATTATTTTGGAGCAAGACAAATGACCTTGTTCATCGTTATACAAAAAACAATCACAACTTCCTCACTCTGGAGGACACCTTGCTGGGCTATATGGCTGACGGGGTCTCATGGTGTGGAAACCCTTCTAGTCCAGGTAAGGATTCCTTTTTAAAAAACAAACAAACAAAATTAATATAATGATTATAACTCCAGGTTCTCTTTCAGCCACAAATTTCTAAAATAAGATAAAATCTCTTTTGGAGAGGATACTTTTCATTCTTGGTTTCAGCCCAAAACAACTGTTGATCCTTTCTACCCTGCCTCAGTTATGGAAAAGTAAAAACACACACCCATTTTCAGCTTAATTTTATCAACACTTCTTAGCTCCCAGTAGGACAAAAAGAGCTCAGTCTAGGGACATCAAACTTGGCATGTGACCAGTGCTCACGTCTAGCTAAAGGCCACATATTGCCCCCCTTATTTACAGTAATCGGCAACCTACTGTGATTCCAGTGGGACCACTTGTAAACTAAGGCCCCAGTCCTGCAATATGCTCCATTCAGGCAGACTCCTGCACTTGCACAGAAGTCATTGGGGCCCCATGTAGATATAAGGGGGTTGCCTGTTCAGGCTAAGGGCCTAAGAATGAATAGAGACGTAAGAATCTCTCCCCAAATTTGAGGGAAATTTATAAAAAACAAAATAAAAATTATGTGGGAAGTGTCACTTCTGAGCATGCTCAGTGAGCATTTGCAAAGACACCCCCCCCCTCCCCCCCGCATGTTCTTCCTGCTCAGGCTGACCAGGAACAATGTGCATAAGGGGACTGTAAATGCCTCATTGAAACAACTTAATCTCCCCCTCAGAACATTTTTCGCCTAAGCCTGTTGCTGTGATGGGGTGCAATCAGTGGTGAGCTGGAGCTGGTTTGCACCGGTTCACTAGAACTGGTTGTTAAATTTAGAAGCCCTTTCAGAACTGGTTAAAAGGGCTTCTAAATTTAACTGGCCAAAAGTGGCGCCTTAGGCGCCAACTCCATGGGTGCTCCAGCTCCCCGCCCCACCGGTCCCAGCTCACCTCTGCTCCGCCTCCTCCCCCTGAATGCGCCGCCCCGCTCTGCTTCTCCACCCCCCCAGGCTTCCACGAGTCAGCTGTTCGCGCGGGAAGCTGGGGCAGGCTGAGAAGCAGGCTGCGGCTTCCCACTCAGGCCCAGGGAGGTGGAGGTGAGCTGGTGCAGGGTGGTGCGAGGAGGGCCGCCCGTGCCGCAGCTGGTAACCCGGGGAGGTGGGGCACGCAGGGGAATCGCTCCCCGCCCCAGCTCATCTCCGCCACCCTCGGCCTGTGTGGGAAGCCGCGGCCTGCTTCTCAGCCCTCCCCAGCTTCCTGCCGAACAGCTGATTCGCAGGAAGCTGGGAGTGGGGGTGGAGAAGCAGAGCAGGGCGGCATGTTCAGGGGAGGTGGCGGAGCGGAGGTGAGGTGAGCTGGGGCCGGGCGGGGAGCTGCCGGGGGGGGGCTCTGCACCCACCAATTTTTCTCCGTGGGTGCTCCAGCCCCGGAGCACCCAGGGAGTCGGCGCCTAAGATGCCACTTTTGATGTGATCGGTGGGGGAGTGGCCGTTTCCCCTGCTCCCCCCCAGCTACACTCCCCGCCCCTTGGAGCCAGAGGGACCTGCCGGATGCTTCCTGGGAGCTGCCCCAGGTAAGCACCTCCAGGACTCCCCACCTCGCCCCCCAGCAGGTGCCTCTGGCTCTTAGGGGTGGGGTAGGCACCCACTACAGTGGCCCACAAGACCTCCTGCCCGGTTCTGGGGGCAGTCAGGGGACAGGGGTGGATGGGGCAGGGATCCTGGGGGGGCGGGTTGGATGGGGCAGGAATCCCAGGGGACGGGGGTGGGCAATGACCCCCTCGTGGCATGCGGAGGGAACCCGTTGTTAAGATTTTGGCAGCTCATCATTGGGTGCAAATGTTTATTTTTGCCATTCTTATTCAGCACTGCAGGCAGTATTAAAGTGTCTGACAATTTCTTCTCTAATCTTAGTTATTCTGCATCATATATTTATTTAGGAATTAACTATGAATCTTGTCCAAAATGGAGTGAATGTGAGAGCAACCCTAGTTCTGTGTACTGGAAAATGGCATCCAAGATGGTAAGGATTATATAGCAACTTCTCCAGGATCACAGTTAGAATTTATTGTTCCTTTGGGGGTTGGGGATGTTTAAAGAGTAAAAACTTGGCCCCAAGCAAGTCAATAGCAAAACTCCAATAGACTTAAGTGGGACAGGGTTTCACCCAGACTGTGGAAATCTGGGGCTAAAATGTTGAACATCCAAATTTGTCTGATATGTCTGTTCCATTGGCTAGAAAACAAAGGCTTTGATCCCACAACCAAATCCATGCGTGTGAATCCCTGAGCCTTTGTAAGATGCATTGATTTCAGTGGGACTCTGTGCAGACACAGAAGGCTGCCTACACAGATCCAATTGCAGGATTGGGGCCTTTTAACCACGGCTCCCCACTTTAATGGCCAGAACTCTTTTTTTTCCCCCTATATTTTTATCATAATCAGTTACATCCTGGAACAATAATTTTAATCAAAATATTCATGTTTATAACAATGAAAGAAATACAGCAAAGGAAAAAGTAGTTAACAGTTAAACCTTTGAACACAGTCTGATCAGCTCAGTGTTCCTCCCAAACTGTTAGGAGTGATGCCACAAATTACTCAAAAAGCCATTTTCCTCTCAGGTTTCACCAAAGACGTTGAATGGTCAAATTTGAACACCGATTAGACTATTATGAATTGAAAATTGTGCCATGTGTTTTTGGAAATACAGGTTTCCCAAGACTTTCACAAGGTCTCATGTTTCACACAACATTTAATGTCACAATAATTTGGGCATTCTTGTTCTTACTTGAATGCGTCCCTCCATCAATGATCATCTTGATATTTGTGTCAAACAGCACCAAGCACAATTAGTGCTTAACAAACATTAACCATCCATAATATAATCATAGGAATCATTCCCTCATACAAATACACAAGATCACAATTGCTAAAATGAATGACTTTTTAAACCTCTGCATGCTAAAAGCATGCTGAAAACTGCTGTAGAGCTTGACTGAGAGAATGAGCGCCTCCTTGTACCTTTTTAACATAACGAGAAGAACTCCTATGTGAAGCCCTGATTCAGCAAGGTGTACAGGTAGGTGCCTAACTTGAAGCACATGAGTAGCCCCATTGACTTCAATGAGACTCCATATGCTTAAAGTGATGCATGTGCTTCAGTACCTTGCTGAATTGGGGCCTTACAGAATGCTTATTTAACTCTATTCTGTTGAGGTTCTTCCCGCTAAATCAAAGGTAATTTAAATTTATCATCAAATCGGAAGATTTAGGAGACACTGAGTAAGGATATTAGAAACAAAAATGGTTATATGTAAAACAAAAAGTATAACACCCGTCTTAGAGACTATATTTAACCTTTAACAGGCTAAAATCCTTGTCTCAAGTAGTTTCTCACCGAAGGCAATCTCCCAGCATCACCAACCAGCATGGCTGGGATCCACCTTTCACAAATGCAAAAGACACTGTCCTTCTTGCTCGCTCAGTGATGGATACCAAAGTCTCCTTATATTTCCCCAAACTCCTTGTTTTGTCCCCAGAGTCAGGATGGCCCCTATGATTCCTTTCCTAGTGTGCTGGCTCCAAGTTGCCCTCACAGACTTGTGTTGACTCCATATTCAAACCAGGTTTCTATTGTGTTGGCTTATAATGCTTAATCTACATAAGGACCTAGGCAGACAGGTGTCTAGCAAAACTGGTTTGTCAACGCTACCTGGGACACAGACTCTAAAAATATATTTTCAGTACATATATACAACTGCTTACATATCATTCATCCATCCATCCCTCAAGAGTTATGTGGTTCAGTATGGCATAAGATACCTCATTATTAGATATTTCACATGCTTTCACAGTATTTATCCAAAAAGGATCGTGTGTTACGTGTAGTCAGTTTGTCAGGCCTGACAGAAGTTGCTACTACAGAACAGTGAACCCTTTGCCAGTTGGTATTCAGATCACAGTTGGTCACAGTTAGTTCCCCAGCATAAATTAAGCAGCCTGAGGGCTGCTCTAATTTGCACTGGCTGCCAGTAGACACATGGTCTGACACAGAAGCCAGGGCTCAGGGAAGTCGCAGCAATGTCCTCTACACCAGCAGCCAGGAAAACTGTGGCACAGGAGCTGTTATGCCAGCTTTACACCATCACAGGATCTCCCTACATGGGGTTATCCAGTTGCGGTTGGTCAACGTAGCTTTTAGGTAACTTTGCACCAGTGACAGAAGATGTGGCCTTTTATTTTCACTGGAATCTTCTGGTAAAATAGTGAACCCAGATCCTGAGCTGGTAAACATTTGTGCAGCTGTACTGAAGTCAAAAGAGCTATGCTGATTTACTCTAGCTAAGGATTTGACCCTGTGTTTCATGTAATGCTAAAGTACAATGTACATTTGCTTTGTTTAGTTTGCAGAAGGAGCATGTGGTGTGGTTCAAGTGATGCTCAATGGATCAATAGATGCTGGAGCATTCAGAAGTAACAGGTATCTACTTAATCGGCCATTGCCTGTGGCTCTATCTTACTACTCACTTCGGGAATGTGTACTGGTGCAGGTGTCTGTGATAGTAAATCCCAGGGCAAGACTGGAGACTTATAGGGCCAGATCTTCCTCAGCTTTGCTAAATCAGTGTTGCTCTGTTGACTTCTATGGAGCTATGCGAATTTACACTTGCTGAGGATCTAGCCCATTCTATTATGCATCTTCTGATGCATTTGATTTGGATTTTTTTCTGAAAATGGCCACAATCCACAGAACTTTATGCAGTAAGCCCAAAATGAACTCCTCCGCTATATTACACTCACATAACTGACACATATAACTACCCTCAGAGTGGATTTCTTGGGTTATGCTCCCCCAGAGATAGTACATACTTTCAGTGACTGACAGGAGGTGCTGCCTCTGCTAACTCTGTGGGATGAAGAAACTTGTGGTTAGCACAAGCGGAAAGGTTTTTTTTCCCCTTTAGCAGTGGGAGGCACAGGTAATCCAGACAAGAGAAAAATCATTAGGAATGAAAGAACCTCAGACTGTTTCATTCTGCAAACAGCTCCAAAGGCTCTCAATAGAGCTGAATGAAAATGGGGGGAAATTCCTTTACCACAAATTAAATAGTCCATGAAAATCCCATGGGAAAATTACACGTTCTCTCCATTGGGAATAACAATAACTCATATGAGTATGTAGTAGTGACTGGAAAACACTGTGTTTATCTTGTTCTAAAACTAAGATGTGTTGCTTTTTCATGCTCGCATTCTTACAGCATTTTTGGAAGCGTTGAGATCTTTAACTTAGACCCAGACAAAGTTTCTACAGTGCAGATTTGGCTTATGCAGAACATCGGTGGACCTCCAAGGTAAAGTTTGCTAGTACAAAATAGCGTGAGATGCTTTGTTTCTATAATTTAAAGTGCAGTGCAATTCCGAAACATGACTAAAAATAGCACTCTCTTACCCATCAACTTTGCTCCTTGAATGCAATTAGCTACTTACTTTAGTAGAAATAGTAAGATTTTTACCACTTTTTATGAAATTATTATTATTATTACTGCCAGCTCTGCTGAGCCAATACAGCTCTGGAAGAGCAAAACTGTTTCCTTTCTGTTAGCCTTGCAATTGGATATAGTTATCTCCGCAACACTGTTGTCTTCAAATTCTGTACCTCTTTACTTCTGTGCAATCCTACGGAGGCCCAACAGATCTGTGTAGTGCTCAGACATAAAGAGCACAGTTTGGCCGAGTTAGCAGATCTGTGCAGTTGGAAAGCATCTTTTTACATGGAAACCGAGCAAATATGCTCTGCAGGTCACTGAGAGGCAATCAGTGCACAGTAACCATGAAGCCATGTTTTGCCAAGTAATTTTTAATAATAGAACCACAATTTAAATGTTTATTTTTAACTATTCATACCAGACAGTGCCCATAAGTCACCAGAGAATTTCTATTCTATATGGGTTTTATAAAGAGCTCATCACCATAGTATCTGAGCACCTTCCAGTAGTGCATTAAGTGACATGACTAACATCTGTCACTCATCTGCTGTCTCATCCTCTCCACAGGGGGAGAAGTGCATACGACAGAGTGTTTTGTTTTGGAATTTTAATTTTATATTACATACATTCCTGTAAGTTTATGTTAGAGAAGGCAGTCAAAGAAATGCACCTTGCACTTAGAGTGGAAGGTGATGCAGTCTGTGAGGGTCCTCTGTAGGCAAGGGGGATCTTCTACATGGATCCTTGAGTGTACACTTTGCACTGATGCACTGGCACAGCATGCCTGCAATGTGTCTGAATCTGGCCCTCTGATCTCAATTGCTCTGGTGTAAATACAGAGAAACTCCATTTACTTACTCCTGATTTTCACCAGTAGTACACAGATTAGAATTGAGCCTTGGAAGCCTTTCCACCAGTTGAGGACCTCTGCTTACTACTTAAGTCCACTAGAGTGTCTGGCCATTAACTGGGAGACGTGACTAGGAATAAGCAGGAAGCATTCTAACAAATGAATTCATCTGGTCACAAAGGGCTCAGCCCCAAAGCAAGATAAACATTATTTTAAGAGAACCCAAAACATCCAGATTTCTAAAATCAAACCACAAGGGGCAAGTGACACACAGGACAGACAAATTCCATGGAGGGGCTCTAGAGACTCCATAAACCTAGGGCTGCTAACTGTGGGATCACACAGACCCAAACACTGTTGCCCCACCCTTGCCCCACGCCTTCTCCGAGGCACCGCCCCATTCACTCCATCCCCCCTCCTGCCGTTGCTCGCTCTCTCCCACCCTCACTCACTTTCACCGGGCTGGGACACAGGGTTGGGGTCCAGGCTCTGGGCTGGGTCCAAGGGGTTTGGACTGTGGGAGGGGGCTCCAGGCTGAGCCTGGGTTGGGGTGCAGGGTGCAAACTATGGGAGGGAGTTTGGGTGTGGGGGGGCTCAGGGCTGGGACAGGGGGAGGTTTGGGGTGCAAGCTGTGGGAGGGAGTTGGGTGTGGGAGGGGGCTCAGGGCTGGAGCGCAGAAAGGGGTTCAGGCTTCAGCCAGGAGGCGCTTACCTGGGGTGGCTCCAACCTGCAGCTCCTGGGGAAGGGGGCTCTGTGCACTGCAAGTGGCGCCCTTGGAGCTGCCATTGGCTGCAGTTCCCGACCAATGGGAGTTGTGGAGTCTGTGCACTGCCCACCCCCCAAGCGCTGAGTCCCCCTGCTTTCCCCTTCCTTCCCCACCAGGGGTCAAAGACATGTCAGCTGCTTCCGGGAGTGGCCCAGGGCCAGGGCAGACAAGGAGCCTGCCTTACCCCTGCTGTGCCACTGGACTTTTAGCATCCTAAAATATCCCTGTTTGGCATCAGTAGCCTCCAAGAGATAGGGCCTGATTCCAGGAAACTCCCAGCGACACCGGCAGGGTTGGTAACCCTACATAAACCACAACAGCATATCTCTACACCTGCACTGACCCCTCCTTACACACACCCTTCACCCCTCCCAATGCTGCTGCCTCTCCCCACACCCAGCCTTTGTAAAGGTGCCACTTAGTAGTGCAACAAAAAGTCTCCTGACAGGACTGCAGGCTAGAAACTTGCTGCTTTTACTCAACAGCATCACAACCGGAGGAGAAGGCAGGGGACTTCCCCACTGACCAAACAGGAAGTAAAGGAGGGGTGGAGCACGGGGATGAAGTCACCCAGTTAACTGCTTGATGACCACTTTGACAGAGACACACAGCCTCCCTGAATGCCCCTCCCCCATCATACTGGTCACTGTCCGCACTTACTTGGTACCACCAGCATAGCTTTTGCTCCCTTCTCTAGGGGCATCCCAGTAGCAGAATGACCCACATTTCCCTCCTCAGCAGAGACCGAGCAGCTCTTACCTCATGCTCTGCAGCCTGCTCAGTCCCTCCAGAGCCACACTTTCCTCCTGTGCTGAGGCCGCTCCAACATCCTCACAGCAGTTTCCCCTTCACTATCCAATTAACATCTCTGGCATGTCAGCTCTGAATGTTGATTTGATTCACATCACATGTTGTGTCAGCCCACAGCTTCAGGAAACTTATGAACGAGGAGGATTGTTTCTGTTTGTCAACTGGCCTGTGTTTTGTGGGGCAGTCCTGCATTTGCCCCCGTGACCTGCTACCTCACTGATCTGTCTCACATGCTGGGCCACTGGGATTGATGTTTTTTAATTACAGTTTGCATCTCCTTCCACACAGGGGCTCTCCCCCCACACACACACTTTCTTCACTTCCACATCACTGGAGCCTTAAATGAGCAGGAGGGCTGACTGTGCTGCTACAGACAGGGAACGTGTGAGGCAGCCAGCACCACTTTGCTTCTCCCTGTCTCCTTCCCTGGCTTTTCTAATCCCTGCTTTTCCTGTGCTTTGCTGCACTAATAGCTGTGTTAGCTGCTAATACTTTGGTCTAGACAACTCCCAAACAGTTCGTAGGACTCACAAGAGGAAACCAGGTTTCTCTGTTTTTTCCAGTTTTAACAAATGGGAAACTCACCCTTAGATCATGGACTTCATGCAGGGATTGCAAAATGAAATTCTATGGCCTGTGCTATATAGGAGGCCAGTCTAGATGATCCGAACAGTCCTCACTGGCTATGAATTCTGAATTCCTTACATACAAATTTCATGAAACTGACAACTAAGTTATACCTGCAAAATATACACACACAGGTGCAAATGTGCAAACTGCCTACTAAACATGTATTGACAGGTGTGCAGACAAGTGCTGATTACATGGTTTGTGATGGGAAAAAATGTTAATTTATAGCTGCACTTGTGTATTTTGTGGACCAACCCAGACATCTGTTTTGTTTTTTTTTCAGTTTGGCCTTGTGTTGTATGCATCAGTGGGCTCTGAACACATCACACTGGAAATTAGCACCAATCCTGGTGTTGGATAGCATTTAACAATTAGCAATGGAATTTATTCAGACAGGGAGAAATTCACCTTGATGAAGAGGAGCAGCACAGGGTCCTCCACACGACTTAAACTCTTTGGGAGGGATACACAGAGGGAGCTGTAGATGGAATGGCCAACTGCAGGAGAGGGATCTGGAGTAGGGACCTACATCCATGAATATATCGCCAGTCTCCCATCTCCACTGTACAGACACAGGACCTGATCACGTTGCTTTCCATTTACTTCAGTGAGCCTTAGATCAGCCCACTGAGGCTGTAGGGCACAGGGTCTAGAATAGCAGCTGTGAATGGGCAAGTTCTGCAGTCCTCATGCCCTGCCGGTGTGTAAAAGGATTGAATTATTTCTCACAACACAGTTAGCTCCCCATGCAAAGACTTTTTGCAGGAGAGAGTGATGGTCACCCTAGAATTGTATTCAGTAAGGCCCTGATCCATGTGGTCAGACCCCACCACCACCCGGAGCTCCATTGACGCCACTGGACTTCACAGAGGCACTAGGGCTCCCTGCCACGGATTAGCTGGCAGGAGTGAGGTACATTTAACCAAATGTGTGGTCAGACAGCGTGAGGCAGCATAGTGTAAAATCCACCTGTGTCTGCCAATTGTGAACTTCATACACATGCAGGATACACGTAACAACCTGAGGTTTTTCTTTTCAGTGAGTCCTGCACAGGTCGCTCTATAACAAGGTTAAAAAGCATCTTAGAGGAACGAAACTTGAGTGTCTCCTGTGTGGATAATTATAGGTAATTGTCTGCTTTGGGTTTGAGTTGGAGTCTACTTGTATAAAATGAGGCAGTTTTCCTCCTAATCAGAATATTTTTTGAAGGAAATAGGTCATGTTTTATTATGCTAATGTATCAGTGGCCGTTGTGAAAATGACATCAGTGGCATAAGTTTGATGTCATAATAGTACTCATATTACACTTCTGCTCCAAAGACTGCCCTCGTTTCCGATCCACTTCTAGGCAAATTCAAGCTGAGGGTGCTCCTCTTTCAAGTCCTCTGTGGTTCAGTCCTCGCTACTAAAGTCAATCCCTCCCCTAACGCTCTGCCGTGGCAGTAGAAAACAAGAGATGCGCTCCCACTTGTCATAATGCCTAGATTTGATCTGCTGGGGGCATTGCATTTTGAGGGGCTAGCCTCTGACTGTGGAATTTGCTTCCTTTATTGCTGGTTGACCTTCTGGACCTGCTATATAGCCCATCTATTTGGGGAGGGTTTGCCTGAGAAACAATAGCTGGAAGTGCTAAGTATTATTAATTATTATGATTGCCCTCTCAATTCCCTTACTCAGAAGAAGGCTGCATGCTGGGGGCGGGGACCCACTGGCACCATTCAAAGCTGCTGCTGCCTGAACATTGCAGCTGCTTGCAACCAACTACATGGAATTGTGGAGGGAAGGTGGGAGAATTTCCAAGAGCCACGTGATCACTTCACTTGCAGACACAACAGCATGTTTGCAGTGTGTGCATATTAGGGTGGGAATGCATCGGGGTCCTACAGTTTTTTCTACCTGTAGTGATCCTCTCCCATGCTTATCATGAGCTTGAGGAAGAATTATAGGCAATTCCTGCAAGTCATCAAGCTGGCTACTGGCGAGGAATGGCATTGCTTCCAGTTGCCATGATGAAGAATATGGAAGTAATCTGGTATCCATTTTCAGGGGCTCATGGCGATGGTGGGGGAAAAAAGAGAGGCTAAGACTCTCTAATATTGATTCAGATTCATCCAAATGGAGGAAATAATTTTTGGTAGTGACAGTGCTGTCCTGGGAGTGAAGTTGTTAACTAGGAACAAGAATAATTCTTATTTATCAAGAAGAACTTTCCTTAGAGCAGAACTTGTATATTGATTAGAATATTTCCTGAGTAAACAATCATTTCAATAAACCATTGGGAGTTTTATCATTTAAATTTTAGTCATCTTTAACTGGCTTGCAAAGGAGGATGACTGGACAAATGCATCATCTGGCACTAAGATTTTAACGTTCTGGAAGACAAAGCCATTTCTTCCTCTTTGTAATATGCATTACTGGGGCTGATTCATAAGCACTTTGTGGAGTCATTTATACTATTGTGATGTAAAATGCTGCCAAATGAGAGTCTTAGTATTTTGCATCCACTTTGTTCCCATGTAAATCTAACCCTGACCAACACCGGGGATTAAACTACAATGGCTGGAGCTAACAGAACAAGGATCTGTAGTTGGGGGCTGTAACAACTCATATCCTTTGCGGAGAGGAGGAACTGTAACACACTCACTGGTGGGTTACAGAAGTGGCCCCCCAAGGTGGAAGACAAAAATGATTTAGGGCTTCTATCAGAGCTCAATCAATAATAACCAGCTGCCCAAAGCAACACCGACAATTAACTAGACCACTTTAGGTGAAATGGGGGCAAGTAGTAGTATTTTCAATGTACAGTAAAACTCTTCAGACCACATATTCAGCTGCTGGCAATCAGCATTGCTCCACTGAAGCCACTGTAAATGGAGCTATGCTGATTTAAATCAGCTGCACATTTGGTTTTTAATACTTACAGCAAGTATAGCATGGATGAATGATCCTTATTTTTGTCAGCCAGTCAACATGATGTTCTGTTAATAAGTCAAAAAATTGGTTCAGTGAAGAAATTTCAAACCCACAAGTCTAAGTGTATTTGAAATTTATTCAGAGGTGTTACTGAAAAAGCATCAGTGGTAGACTGCAGTAAGGAGAAAACATCCTAGCTGTGTCTGTGCAGAAACTTATATCACCTTAAGAAAGGAGATCTCATGGACTCAGAACTATGTAACGTGTACTTTGACTTCCATGTGGCACTTGATTACTGCTTTTAATGATCAATAGAGTTATGACACCATACATCCAAAACAGCCACTAATATTTGGGTTTCTTTTTTGTCTTATCACAGGCCAGTTCAGCTGCTTCAGTGTGCAAGTGATCCTGACCATGCAGACTGCACACTTTGCCCCAATAGTGTACAGTGAAACACACAATACTCCACATTGCTTAAATCATTCCTTAACTGTGTATGATACTGAACAAGAGTATGTGTATATACTGTATAGAGTACTATATAGTATAAATGTGTCTACAAACACTGTATGTTACCAGAAAACCTTGCTGTGGCTGTTACACTAATAAATGAAAGAAAGCAGATGATATTTTAGGTGCGGTTAGTGTACACAAACACACATACTGCCCACACTGGCTTCCCACCTTTTCAGCCTGACGGCCAAACATATTGTTTCAGAAAGGTCAAGAGGGCCGCAATACATTTTTTGGGTCAGATTCTCAGCCCGGCTCCGCTCCCTTTAACCAGCGCAGGTGTTGCAAAGGGAACAGAAGCCACCTGCAAGTCCCCTGCTGGGGATTCCCTGGAGTAGGGAATACATAGGGAAGAGCCATAGCCATTTCTTCCTGGCACACAGGGGAGTGTGGGAGGAGGGAAGGGAAAGTGGCTGGAACAGCTGTGCTCTGGCTATCCCCAGTGGGAATGTTTTTCTTAGAAGACTGCTGCCAAATGATACAAATTACAGCAGCCCACAAGGTACTCTGAAGTGTACCAGGGCAGGGACACACAATCAATCAGTTACAGCTTCTCCTCTGTTCCTCCATCTCTCAGGCTGCCCTGTCTGGTTGTGTGAGGGACCTTCCATTGCTAGGCACTTCCTGAGGCTCTGGCACAGCCAACTGAGCTTCTCTCCTGTTCTCTCAGAGCCTGGAAGGGAAGCCTGCACCAGAAAAGCCAGAACTATGCTCATTGCCCTACCCAGCATTGCAGCAGGTGGCCAGCAGGGAAGCTGCTGAGCAGCTGAAGCAGGCAAGAGATAGCAGCTCTCAGAGCACTTCCAGCTCCCCCCAGACCTACTTCTGAGGCTGCAGGAGAGGCCGTGGGAGGTAGCTGGGGAAGAGGCAGCAACAGGGCCAATTCCAACTCTTCCATTTAAAAGTCACCAGGCACAGCTCAGGGACCACGGTTTCAGTTCAGAATCAAATATAAAATGTTCTTCTTAGCAAACAGTCACCCTCACAGTCTACAAAGTGGCCTCCACGCCATAGCTTGGACACCACTGAGAGAGAGAGACAGGAAGATCCCAAAATAAGTAGTCGCTGCTTTAGCTTCTGAAGTTGACGGTGACTTCTTTGTAGCATACAATTTCCAAGCACACATACCATAGTACTATAAACGGTAAGAGTTTTCTTATATTTCTTTTTTGCTGTCATGATAATCAGATTCAGGAGTAACTATATGAAACTGAAGACTTAGGGCTAGAGGGTGGCCTTGGCTCTCTTCCCTTTGCGCTACTCTGATAACACATAGGAAGAGAGCTGGAGCTTTCCTGAAATATGGACTCTGATATGTAGTTACTGCAATTAATTCAGACTTACATCAATAACTTTAATTCAGTTATTTCTGACAAGAGAGTTGGAGAGTTTAATATTATACTGGCTTTTGTACATATTATGTCATAATACAAAATGGTAATGAACAATAAAATTGCTGATGGCAAATGTTCTTAATTCTATTACACACATTGGTTAATCATGGACTGGATACTTAAAATGAGTCATCTATTAAGAGATTTTCACGTGGATTAGAATAGTCAGAAAAGTGGAATAATTTCAGAAGTGTTTCTCTATGAAAACATACTTGCATTGTGAGAATAAGGAAGAGAAAGAAAATCAGCAGAGCCAAGAATTACTTTTCTTTTTCAACAAATGATTTCTATTGTTGTCTCTCTGTCTTTAGTTTTGCCTACACACTGCTACATATTAAGAGTCTAGGGCGTATTCTGTCCAAGAATTCTTATGCGGTTAGTGCATTTCTGTACCATGCCATCCTTCCCAATGGCTGCCCCTTCAAGTGAAATATAGATCTCAGACTTGCATCTCCACTGTACTATTCTACTATAACATTTACATTAAGTATAGCAACACATTCTTGATATTTGAAACATTTGTGTATCTAAGATACACTATTCCCTTGGGGAAAACTTCCCAAAAAGTGGCAGTAATAGATTGTGAAAGATTTTTCAGACCCTTATTTCATTGTTGAGTTTTTAACCCAATAACCCTTTAACACTTAGAAGTAGTTTCAACATCTGTCACCCTTGATGAATGTTAGTAGAGAAGCCAGGGACTGACTGGGCCATGAAGAGTGAATTACCCTCTCAACCCTACAGATGGCTCTTCTAGAACAGTTTCTCAAACTGGGGGTTGTGAGCCCTCGGGAGGTCATGAGGTTATTCTGTCGGGATCACGAGGTGTCAACCTCCACCGCCCAAAGTTTGCTTTCAGCATTTATAATTGTGTTAAATATATTAAAAAATGTGTTTTTAACTTATAAGGGGAGGTTGCACTCGAGGCTTACTGTGTGAAAGGAGTCACCAATACAAAAGTTTGAGAACCGCTCTTCTATAACATGGTTGAGGCATAGTGATGAGAGAGTGTGGAGAAGCTTGCTTATATGTACCTGGTCTGTAGATAAATTGAGGATTCTATTCTTCAGGGCTGTCTGTCTAGCATCTCTTCCTGGTGTTAAATACTCTGGAAAAAGAAAACCTCATAACCTCTCAAAATATTAAACTATACTTATACACACATGAGCATTTAGCAGAGGCACCACATCACAAATCCCCTCTCTCTACACCAAACAAATCTGCTGAGAAATTCTGCATCTGTTGCAGACAGTTGATCAGCCATTTGTGTTGCTCAGAATGAAGTGCATTGCCGTTAGCCAGCCTTGATGGCACATGGACAATCTGATTATATAATTAGCACTTATTCACAATAGCTGAGGAGGATTTATGGTGGTTATCAGATTACACAATAAAACCTGTCTAGCAAACTGTTGAACAAACTCATCAGGAAATACACATTTCAAGGCAACAATGAAAAATTAACTCTGACAACTGTGCTTTAATTAATGACAGCTTTTGGGCACAGGTGTCAGGCATACCATTGTGCTAACAGTAATATTTCTTTAAGAGGGATCATTTACAGATAGACTTGGCAGAAAAACAAAATAAAATTATGAAAGTATTAAACATTTGACTTGTCTGCTCCATCTAGTACTATAATTCATAAATTCCACTGCCCTTTTGAAATAGAGAAACATATATTCATATAGTTCAAAACATAGTCACTATTTTAAATATGCATTGAATACACTGAAACTAATCCTTCTTGTAATTTGTACAGATTATATTAAAGATAACAAGGCTGGATTGTGGGACAAAGTCTCAGCCCCACATGGGGAGTTGTGCAGAGGTGCATTATTCAAAAACCTTAGGAGGATCATGCAGGAGAGAGGTATAATGCACCCTGAGCTCCCAGGAGCATATATAACCTATCAAGGCTACTTATATGGCCCCCCAGTACCATAGCAACTAAGCATCTCCCTATCTTTAATATATTTATCCTTACAAGAGCCCTGAGCTAAACAGAAGTTCATTATCCCCATTTTGCATTTAGGGAACTGAAGCACAGAGAGATTTTGTCTATTCACCTACTGTTTCATCTTATATTTAGAATGACACTCAGTGTTGCCAAGGGGATGCGGTGCAGGCTGGGTAGGCTGGAACACAGAGTAGGCATGTCAGGGCTTAGCTATTTTGAGTTGTGTGCAAGCAGAAACTAAAACAGTAAAATTAGTTAAAATGGGGAAAGTGTGTGTATGTGTGTGTATATATTCACCTATAATGACTCACTGAATGTTACTCAGAAGAATTCATCACTGGGCCGAGACCAGCTATAGAAACTTTCCACCACAAAACGTGAGATTTTCAGATAGTGATGAGCAACTGACAACAGGGGATTATAAACGGGATTCCTCACATAACTGCAGCTGGGACTGGTACAGAAGCAGAACCTTCTCCCAGATCAGTTGGCACAGGATGCCCTCCATGCATGG
This sequence comes from Eretmochelys imbricata, assembly GCF_965152235.1. Lineage (NCBI taxonomy): Eukaryota > Metazoa > Chordata > Testudines > Cheloniidae > Eretmochelys > Eretmochelys imbricata. The sequence goes on along the minus strand of NC_135575.1, from coordinate 115,468,561 downwards.
CCCTAGAAGCTCCACTGGGCATCCAAAAAAATCATCTCTCAAACCTACTCTCACAAAAATGTTCAGCAGAGGGAGTAAGAAGATCAGACCGGCAAACCCCATCCTTGTTGGAAACTGTGCCAGGGAGAGACTGAAAAGATGCTGCACTCAGAAGCGATTCCTTTGACAATATGGGTTGAGATGCAGATGAAATGTACTGACAGACTGACCTTTCTTATTACATTGTTTGAACATTCTTATAGAGTTCAGCAGCTCTGGGGCAAGGGGGAGGGGACTGGTGGGGGGAGGAGGCATGGGTAGCTGGTGGGGCTTTGTAGAGAGGATGGAACAGAACTGTGTGGGTGATATGGGTTAGGGGAGAACTTGTGAATCAACTGCTCCACAGTACTGTTGCCTTAGCTCCCCAGTGCACTAGTTACATAGGAAGCCCATGATGTGCCGGCACCTTGGTGAAGAGATACTTCGTTCATCAGCCTGCTTCCTCTGTGTGCTGGTGAGCTGACTCAGCAAAACTGGAGCAGATTAATATCTCTGCACTGAGGTATTACTGCCTAAAGGTCTCTCCACAAACTGCTGCTTCAGTGCATTGGATGCCCTTCAGTCCCAGTCACCTACACAGCTGTGCACCTCCTACCCAGAACACAAGACTGGAAACTGCTTCTTATTCCTGTCAAATCTCTGCCAATTCAGGTAAGCATGTAAAGTAAGCATCCTGCTTCATGGACAGGAAATCCGCGGCAAGGCAGTTAAATGCCTTGCCCAAGGCCCTGCTGCAAATCAGTGGCAGAACTGGCAATAGCAGCCAGACCTCCTGACTGCACACTATGCTTTACCCACTGGCGAACAGCTGTTCGCCAAGAGAAATATGGTGGATTTATTAACAGAGGGTTCCAGCAGTGCAGGAGTAACTTTGCAGCCACTGTAATCTCCCTCATATTATAATGTGGGGCACGTTACTCTACTTTAGCACTTACAGCATTTATGCTAGAGCCCAGTCCTCTGTCCATTGAAAGTCATGCATCCCTAGTAATAAATCACCAAAAGTGTCACTTTCTTCCAACACTGAACCAGGAACTTTATGAGAAGGAGAAAAGCAGTGGTTTAATAGTACTCTGTCCTTTGGGTGAGTCGCTTCTGCCTACCACCCTTTACAGCCCTCTCCTGCTGGCATCCGACTATGTAAATGTAGATACAGCCTCACACTGAACTTGATGGGAGTTTGTCTTCAGTGGGATCAGCATCAGGACCGTCCACCTGTTTTCTGGCCAACTCACACCTCCTGTGTAACATACTTCAACCACCAGAGTTAGCTCTGAAGAGTTAGCCAGATTTGTTTCTCAGGTACACCAGAGTACCTGTAATCCATTCTTCAGTGTGTATCATGTATCCCTCTCTCTGCCTGATCTACAGAGGATACGAGTATGCTACAGCTCTCACATATGGAATTTAGTCCTTTAGCTCCAGCTCTAGAGACTCATATTTCAGCTCTGGAGGTCTTTGGTCCAATAGTTACACAACTCCATTGATTTCATTGGGGCTTCAAAGATGTAAGAATGGGCAAAACTTGGCCTGAGGAGTTTGCCTCAGTTACTCTACCTGCCCACACCAAATTCCTGCTTCCCCTTCACCTTCCCCCCGTCAAAGTCTGGAGTTCAAGGATGCCCAGTGGGAGTTCAGGTGGCGGGTGGAGCTAGGTGGGTTGTGGCTACTGGAAAGCAGTTGAGGTTGAGCCAATGAATGGATCAGCAAAGTGTAGATGGGGAGCTGAATGATTCCATTGCTTATTCCCATGCTTTTTACTGTTTGGGCTGCTGGTATATAGAGTATAACAACCTTATCTTAAAGAAGTTAATGGCCTTTTTTTGTGTGTGGTTCTGGTTGAATTTGATCCCCAGATGGACAGCATCACAAAATATGTCAGGACCGCAAGGTAAGTGCTTTTTAATTGCTAATTACCACATCCTGAAAATTGTACAGTCATAGCAGAAATTCATCGTTTTGCATTCCTAAAATTGCCAGTGTGTTCACTGATGTTATGTTCAATTGGCTTAGGCAAAGTTATGTTGGGTGTTTCTTAGCACTCTCATGCTTAATGCAGTGAGTCAGAAATGGGAGAAATGACTTATAACATTAACATTTTCACCAGCCGATGATTAGAACTGAAATTTCATGAAGGTGGTAGCATTAAGACAGAGGTCGCTCAGAACAGTCTGTCACCCTAAGCAAAACATTAGTTTGTTGCCCCTTTCTCCCCTCAGATCCCTAAGGAGGTTGGGGTGCAGTAGGGGGTGCAGGCTGGGGGGTGAGGCCAAGGGATTCAAAGTGTGGGAGGGGGCTCTGGACTGAGCCTGGGACATGGGGTTGGAGTGCAGAAAGGGGTGCGGGCTCTGGGAAGGAGTTTGCATGTAGGAGGGGGCTCAGGGCTGAGGCAGGGGGTTGGGCTGTGGGAGGTGAGTGGTGCAAGCTCTGGGAGTAAGTTTGGGTGTAGGAGCAAAAATATCCACAAAAAGAAAAGGAGTACTTGTGGCACCTTAGAGACTAACAAATTTATTTGAGCATAAGCTTTCGTGAGCTACAGCTCACTTCATCGGATGCATGCAGTGGAAAATACACTGGGGAGATTTTATATACAGGTGAGCTATTACCAGCAGGAGAGCAGGGTGTGTGGGGGGGGACCTTTTGTAGTGATAATCAAGGTGGGCCATTTCTAGCAGTTGACAAGAACATCTGAGGAACAGTGGGGGGAGGGAGGGAGCATAAACATGGGGAAATAGTTTTTCTTTGTGTAATGACACATCCACTCCCAGTCTTTATTCAAGCCTAAGTTAATTGTATCCAGTTTGCAAATTAATTCCAATTCAGCAGTCTCTCATTGGAGTCTGTTTTTGAAGGGTTTTTTTTGAAGAATTGCCACTTTTAGGTCTGTAATCGAGTGACCAAAGAGACTGAAGTGTTCTCCGACTGGTTTTTGAATGTTATAATTCTTGACATCTGATTTGTGTCCATTTATTCTTTTACGTAGAGACTGTCCAGTTTGGCCAATGTACATGGCAGAGGGGCATTGCTGGCACATGATGGCATATATCACATTGGTAGATGTGCAGGTGAACGAGCCTCTGATAGTGTGGCTGATGTGATTAGACCCTATGATGGTGTCCCCTGAATAGATATGTGGACACAGTTGGCAATGGGCTCTGTTGCAAGGATAGGTTCCTGGGTTAGTGTTTTTGTTGTGTGGGGGGTGGTTGCTGGTGAGTATTTGCTTCAGGTTGGGGGGCTGTCTGTAAGCAAGGACTGGCCTGTTTCCCAAGATCTGTGAGAGTGATGGGTCATCCTTCAGGATAGGTTGTAGATCCTTGATGATGTGTTGGAGAGGTTTTAGTTGGGAGCTGAAGATGATGGTTAGTGGCGTTCTGTTCTTTTCTTTGTTGGGCCTGTCCTGTAGTAGGTAACTTCTGGGTACTCTTCTGGCTCTGGCTCTGTCAATCTGTTTCTTCACTTCAGCAGGTGGGTATTGTAGTTGTAAAAACGCTTGATAGAGATCTTGTAGGTGTTTGTCTCTGTCTGAGGGGCTGGAGCAAATGCTTTTGTGTTGAAGAGCTTGGCTGTAGATAATGGATCATGGTGTGTGGTCTGGATGAAAGCTGGAAGCATGTAGGTAAGCATAGCGGTCAGTAGGTTTCCAGAATAGGGTGGTGTTTATGTGACCATCGCTTATTAGCACCGTAGTGTCCAGGAAGTGGTCTGCTCCAGGCTGAGGTTGATGGTGGGATGGAAATTGTTGAAATCATGGTGCAATTCCTCAAGGGTTTCTTTTCCATGGGTCCAGATGATGAAGATGACATCAGTGTAGCAGAAGTAGAGTGGGGCGCTGGGGGACGAGAGCTGAGGAAGCGTTGTTCTAAGTTAGCCATAAACTGTGAAATAGTTATGGGTGATGACAAAGTCACAAAGTTCAGCCACCAGGTTTGCCGTGACATTATCAGGGATACTGTTCCTGATGGCTTGTAGTCCATCTTTGTGTGGAATGTTGGTGTAGAGGGTTTCTACATCCATAGTGGCTAGGACGGTGTTTCAGGAAGATCACCGATGGATTGTAGTTTTCTCAGGAAGTCAGTGGTGTCTCGAAGGTAGCTGGGAGTGCTGGTAGCGTCGGGCCTGAGGAGGGAGTCTACATAGCCAGACAATCCTGCTGCCAGGATGCCAATGCCTGAGATGATGGGGCGTCCAGGATTTCCAGCTTTATGGATCTTGTGTAGCAGATAGAATATCCCTGGTTGGGGTTCTAGGGGTGTGACTGTGCGGATTTGTTCTTGTGCTTTTTCAGGGAGTTTCTTGAGCAGATGGTGTAGTCTTGTGGAGGGGGCTCAGGGCTGGGGCAGGGAGTTGGGGTGTGGGTGGGAGGTGAGTGGTGGAAGGTCTGGGAGGGAGTTTGGGTATGGAAGGGGGCTCAGGGCTGGGACTGGGATTTGGGCTGTGGGAGGGGGTGCGGGAAGCAGGCTCTGGCCGGGCAGTGCTTACCTCAGGTGTCTCTCGGAAGCAGGGCCATCCTTAGGATTTATGGTGCCCTAGGCGGGATTATTAAACTGGCAACACAACACAAACATAAACTAGCAACACAAACATAAACTTACAGTACCGGAAAACTTGCCACATGCACTTTATTAAAAACCATTTCACTCAATTAAGCACACTGTAATGCTGATGGACTAGCACTAAAGAAGTAACGCTATAGAAAAAATTCTGATTTATTGACAGAATGATGCAAATAATTTTTTTTTAATTTGTCAACATTTTATTAGAAATTTCTATGACGAGGTATTGAAACAAGGATTTGTTTTTAATTAGAAGCGACCTTTCTGGCTTTTTTGGCTACAAAATCAGTAATAATGTCATCGTATGACAAAGACAAAGCGATGTCTTGTTCAATTGCAAGAATCGAGTGAAAGACCAGTCAGTCATTCCTGACACATTGTAGAATGGAAATAGTTTTTAATGAGCTTTAGTTCTGAGAAACTCCGTTCTCCTGATGCTACTGTTACAGGAATTGTCAGTAGAATACGAGTGGCAATGTACACATTAGGATATATGTCAACAAGTTTGCTGATATGAATAAACTGTACCATGTCAATCACCGATTTTTCATGTGGCTACATTGATGACAATGTACTCAATTCTTTGTACAGTTCAAGTCCATTTAAATCAAAACTATCACTGTGCTTCAGGAGGCTCTCTAGGTTCTTGCACTTTGTCATTTGCTGCTCGTTTTCCTATTTCGTTGAATTTAGTTATGTCATTGTCAAGGTTCCTTCCCCACTCTGAACTCTAGGGTACAGATGTGGGGACCTACATGAAAAAACCCCTAAGCTTTTTTTTACCAGCTTAAGTTAAAACTATTTTACCTTTTGCCCCGGACTTTATTGCTCCCACCACCAAGCGTCTAAGAAATATATAACAGGGAAAGAGCCCGCTTGGAAACGTCTTTCCCCCCAAAATCCTCTCAAACCCTACACCCCCTTTCCTGGGGAAGGCTTAATAAAAATCCTCACCAATTTGCATAGGTGAACACAGACCCAAACCCTTGGATCTTAAGAACAATGAAAAAGCAATCAGGTTCTTAAAAGAAGAATATTAATTGAAGAAAAAGTAAAAGAATCACCTCTGTAAAATCAGGATGGTAAATATCTTACAGGGTAATCAGATTCAAAGCATAGAGAATCCCTCTAGGCAAAACCTTAAGTTACAAAAAGACACAAAAAGAGGAATATACATTCCATTCAGCACAACTTATTTTATCAGCCATTTAAACAAAACAGAATCTAACGCATATCTAACTAGATTGCTTATCAGCCCTTTACAGGAGTTCTGACCTGCATTCCTGCTCTGGTCCCAGCAAAAGCAACACACAGACCAAGAGAACCTTTGTTTCTCCCCTCCTCCAGCTTTGAAAGTACCTTGTCTCCTCATTGGTCATTTTGGTCAGGTGCCAGTGAGGTTATCCTAGCTTCTTAACCCTTTACAGGTGAAAGGATTTTTCCTCTGGCCAGGAGGGATTTAAAGGTGTTTACCCTTCCCTTCATATTTATGACAGTCATACAAAAATCCAAACTGTTCATGGTGTGCTCATAAGGTATTAAACCTTTCATCAACGGCAGATATTGCTTTATCCATCACAACATTAAAAAATTCAACCTCAAATTTCTTTTCTGGATTGTCTATGGGCTCATCTGCACCTTTATATTCCACTTGCCGTTTTTTCCTTGAAACTCGTTTCACGTTCAGACATGGAAATTTTGGTTCTACACCGAGTGCCTATGCAAGCTCTCTTGCTGTAACCTGTTCTTCTTTGAATCCATTTTCTCTGTATTTCACTAAAAAGTCTCGTGTATTGTTTAGTAAAGTAAGTGTTGAATCAAGCTGCATCATTGGACTCTGCATTATTTTGCTTACACTTGAGATTTTAACAAGAATGTCATACCAGATTACAACAGATGTTAGAAACTTGAAGCTGGATATTTCAGAGGCCAATGACTGTGCTTCACTTTTGGATCTTTGGCTTCTTCCAAAATAGCAACCAGTGCTTCGTAAACTTCCTCAGATTGATATCTCAATGTTTTTGCACTTTCTACTCTGCTTTCCCAGCGTGTCTCAGATAGAGGCTTAACAGTAATACCATTGATATGTGCTTTGAATACTTGTCATCATTGAGTGGAAGCTGAAAAGAGCATGTAAATGTGTTGCAGCAAACCAAAAAAAGAAATAGCTTCTACAGAAGACTTGGCCATATCACACAAAATCAAATTAAGGCTGTGGCATGCACATGGAACAAAAAAGGCTTGTGGATTTTCTGCCAGGAATCTAGCTTGCATGCCAGAAATGCATCCTCTCATATTGGCACCATTTTCATAGCCTTGTCCTCTAATGCTCATTACGGACAATCCCATTCGTTTTAGTTCATCAAGAAGAGCTTGAAGAAGTCAAAAACCTGTAGTGTCCTCTACTTCTAAAAATGTGATAAATGATTCCTTATCTGTAATCTGTGCTGAATCACTAATGTCGACAAATGTCACTACTAATGAGATCTGTTCTTGATGACTTATGTCAGGAGTGCAATCTAGAATTACGGCAAAATATTTTGCCAAAGTAACCAATGAAACAATTTTGTCTCTCACTTTATCACTCATTAGCATTATCAGTTCATTTTGAATTCTTGGTCCCAAATAGTGGTCACGTATTTCATTTTCAGTTACTCTTTGGAGATGTTCACTCATCACTGTGTCAAATTTTCGCAGCAGTTGTACAAGGCCCAAAAAATTGCCATTTTTGGGATGGAATAATTTCTTAATGCTTCCTCTAAAAGCCAGATTGTTTGTTGATAGATATACTTGCAATGTGGTGTTGTGCCTTTTCATGTTGCGGTAATATGTGACTAAGATTTTTCCAATCATTAATACCCATGGTTACTATCTTAAAACTGCAACTATTGAAAAGCTTGCATGGGAAACAAAATATAGCATCCTTGCATTTAGAGTACACAAGCCACCGTCTGTTGACAATTTCACCATTAGAAAGTCTTTTGTAGTAATTGTTTTCTGTGAATTTCCTACCTCTAATGTCTTTAGGATATTCAAGACCTTTTATTTTCCCAGGGCCTTTCTCAAGCATAATGGCACAGAATTCGTTGTTTAAAGATTGCGGACATGTGCCAATGTCATCTATATCCCATGCTAGTACAGTTTCAACTGTTGTAATTTCTTGTTTTGTGTCTGCATCTGTTTCAAATGATTGTTCTGTGTGTTGTTACATTTCTTGAGCTTCATCCGCATAAAAATTTTCTTCGGCAGTTACTTGATGATCTTGATCAACTTCGTTGTTTTCATGACGTACAAACTTAAGTATAGAACCCGTCTGTGCTTGTACAGCCTAATCCTATTTCATTCTTCCATTTTCTTTTTTGTGACCCGGAAAGTTGTTTTCGATATGACATAACTTATAAGGGTGTTTTTTAAAGAAATAACTGTTTAAATTGTCAGATTATCAGAAATATTATTTAAAATAACTAATATAGGATAGTCGTGAGTCTATGACCTTGAGCTAGTGTGCAGACACCTCACAAGGCGCTCCACCCGGACTGAGACACAGTCGAGTTGGAAACCCATGTCATTTTTACAAAGCCACTTTTTAGTTTTAAATGTATAGTGGGCATCAGTCTTAATGTTAGTTACAACTCTATATCCACCTTTATACTGTAAATAGATCAACGGCATTATCCAGTTTAATAAGCTGGGTTTCCAAACAGTGGCAAAATATAACCCTAGTTTTACTCCTAGGTAAAGCACAAAGTGACCAAAATGAAGTCAGCACAGAATCATCTCCTCTCGATTAAGGCAGCACAGAAATGTGACAGGAGTCCTGTTGTGCCTTATTTTTGTTTGGAAAGACATTAGCAATAGCAGCACATTTTGGGCACGGCTGGAAATACATGATAAATCGCTGCTTCTAAAGTTCCATCAAAAACTGACATTTTCACAGCTCTAGCATGATCTGCTGCACAGATTCTTCACAAAGAAGCGTCCCTGGCCTTTTTAAACTCATATTAACCGTGTATTTACTTTGTGAAAGTTGGACAAAACATTGTGAAAACGAAAGACGTTGGCTGCCCAACCGCTGGGCTGGCAAAAGCTATACTGACTCACTGGGAAAAAAAGCAAGAGAATCTGAGTACACCATATGGTCACTCTATACACTAGTAAGGAGATGAGCATATTACAGTGGTTGGAGGGCTCTACTCAGCAGTAACAGGGCTACAGGAAAGCCAGTCAACATTTTTTGTTTTTCTGATGAAAACTGGCCCACTCTCTGCCCCAAACCAAACTTGTCAAAAATAATTTTCACAACTTAATTTTCTGTTTTTGGCTAAGATATGGATTTTTTTAAAAAAAATATTGAAATTGGATTCAGGATTATTAGCAAGCATTTTTGGCAAACAAAGTTGTTAAATGACAATCTAAATGGCAACATAGTACTGCTTTCATGCTTGGCTCACTCACCCCCCAGCCTGCTGGTCCAACAGCTGCAGTAGAGGAGGAGATAGGTGGAAAACTGCAGTACCCCAAAATCCACCTCTTGGGGTGCAGAGAGGCAACAGCAGCAGCAAACCCTCAGGTCTGATCACATGCCAATGGTCACCACCGCCAGCCCAATGGATCATGGTGAAGTTAGCACAGCATCTGATCTCAGGGACGGGGCACCCACGAAGCCACAGCAGCTCATCCTGCCCTGCGCAGTTTCCCCCCCGCCCCCGGATGAGATGGATCGCTGCCAGCCCAGGGGAGAGACGCGCTCCCCAGCGAGGGTGACTAGATGTCCTGATTTTATAGGGCCAGTCCCGATATTTGGGGCTTTGTCTTATATAGGCACCAATTACCCCCACCTAGGGTGACCAGACCGCAAGTGTGAAAAATCAGGACAGGGGGTGGAGGGTAATAGGAGCCTATATAAGAAAAGACCCAAAAATTGGGACTGTCCCTATAAAAGTGGGACATCACCCTACCCCAACCCCCATCCTGATTTTTCACTCATGCTATCGGGCCCAGCCAGCTGTGTGTGACCATTCCAATCCTGGCTGGCTGCCGAGGAAGTGAGTTACTTTCACTTTCATTCCTCAGCACGCACCCACTCAGCCCCCCACTTCCCCTCACCCAACCCAGCCCTGCCGGAGGGGAGGGGGAGAGAGGAACGGGGGGCTGCTCTGTGGGGCAGGGGGGGGAGAAGAATGGATGTTATGCGGGTCAACAAAGGATACTGCAGCCGCCGAGCCTGCCTCACCTCACGCCAGGGGAGAGAGTCACACTCACAGGTGAGTTCGTCTTTCCCCCACCCCTACCCCACCCCCCCAGAGACCCCAGCAGCCAATCTCCTCCCTCAGACTGTGCTGCATTCGGCTCTCTCTAGGACCCAGCAGCTCTGCTCTTACATGCTCCACTGCTTCCCATCTGTCCAGACTCCCAGCACAGTGGTGCCTATGGCTAAGGACTGCCCTGCCTGGAAGTGACCGACATGTACCTGCGGCTCCTAGGCAGCCAGGGGACTCTGCATGCTGCCGCTGCCTGCAGGCACCACCTCCGTAGATCCCATTGGCCACAGTTCCCAGCCAATGGGAGCTGCAGAGCAGGCGCTCAGGGCAGGGGGCTGTGCTCAGAGCCTCCCTGATTGCCACTGCACCTAAGGGCCGCAGGGACATGCCGGCCGCTTCCGGGAGTTGCGCAGAGCCAGGGTAGGTAGGGAGCCTGCCTTAGCCTTGCTGTGCAGCTGACCGGTCTTTTGGCCTATTAAAATCTCCTGGATTGCTTTCAATAGCAACTGAGAGATTGAGACTGATTCTGGGAGACCCCCGGCCAGTCCATGAGGGTTGGCAACCCTACTTCACCGTGCCTCTTTTTCTCTGGTTACACCACCTGTGCTGGCATCCAGGGGTGACAAGGGACAAAATAGGAGCCACCTTGGATTTTCCTATGCTGGAAACTCCTCCAGTGGCCTCAGACGGTTCCTATAGTGCAGCAACATAGCTGAGGATCTGGCCCTTTATTTTCCAGCAATGAAAAGCCTGAGTGTCCTGTTGTGGTTTGCAACATTGACAGAAAATGGAGGAGTAAAATGTAGCGATAGTACTGTATTTTTCCCATTAAATCTGTACCAGGATTTTCAGCCATCTTTTGATATATTTTTGTATACCATTGTTGGAAACTAGGAATGGCAATATCCGTAAGGATTTAGAGGTCCTAGATTTAGCATTAGAAAGTGTTTATAAGTGCACAACCTTATAAACTGTAGAGCTTCATCATGCAGACCTTAATCAGGCAAAACTGCCCACAAAATCTGTAGAGAGACAAGGTGGGTGAGGTAATTGTCTTTTATTGGACCAACTGCTGTTGGTGAGAAAGACAAGCTTTTGAGCCACACAGAGCTCTTCTTCAGGTTTGGGAAAGGTACTCTGAGCATCGCAGCTTGCCTCGCTCCAACAGAAGTTGGTCCATAAAAGATATTACCTCTCCCAGCTTGTCTCTCTCATATCCTGGGAATGATATACATGGCTACGATGACCCTGCAGGCTTTTTGGCTGATTGAGGAGCTCAGCTGGTCAGGCTGGTTTGTGGTTTTGTAACAATTCAGCATTTTTCATACATTCTTGGAGATATTTGTGAGACACTCAGAATGTTAATGGGTGTCTAGAAGTTAAATCTGAATTGAATGCCTTAATAAAGTCTACTAGCATGAGAATTAGGTTTAATGACTGCCTTTCTTGGCAAGCATGTACAACTCTTACATTATTACAGCCACTTTATTTCCCTGTAATGGGTGCAATGCCTCATCACACTTAGCAACAGAAATACCAGTGTCTGCTTGCAACTGGAAAAAACCAAACATGTTTCTTGGGGTGTTTCTGTCTATAAAATTAGCAGTAAAGCCTAAGGAATATTTTATGTTTTGGACTAGTCCTTCCATTGGTCTCACACAGGTGTGTCTCAGGATGAAACTGGGCCTTTTCATTCTATTATCTACAGGCAACAAGACAAATACCACCCAGACAAGCACACTATGCAATGGCATTAATCCAAACTGTGAGTGGCATGAATTAGATGAGAATTTGGGTCACTGTGTTCTGAGGAGACTGTAAATTCATCAGTGCACTATATGTTTGCTGTGCATCCTTGTATAGCCCAAAGGCAATTCAGACGACAGCACGTACTTATTTGTACAGCACCTAGCACCACAGTTCTGGTCCATGACTAGGGCTCTTTGGCAGTGCAGTAATACAAATAATAAATAATTATAATAAAATCATTGCTTTGTCATTTGAGATGAGCTAGGTTTGCAATTTTAGGCTTTGAATTTAAACTTCCCCCAAAGTGCTGGGTGTTTGGATGTTGAATTCCTAATCAGACCCATTTCTATTAACAGTGGTTGCCATTGAAAATGCAACACTTGGCAACACAGTTGGTAACAACACTTGGTATCACACTGTTGCCACCATTATTTCTTATTATAAGATTTTCAGCAGAGAATGAACTGTGGTATGTCTGATACTCAGACTGTCTTAAAGCTGAACCCAGGCAAAGCTGAACCCAGGCAAACCATGTTCTCTCTGCTGCATGAGCAATCTGTGCACAAATTGAAAGAGTATGATGGTGGACATGCTCCCCCTACCTGGCTGAGAGTTTCTCTGAAGTAAGGTGTGTTTTGGTACACCTCCCTGGAAGGTAAGACAGTACAGTATAACAGACAGGGCCAAATGTTCAAAACTATGTAACAGCAATAATCCATGTATGCAAAAATAATTTCACACACAACTCTAGTAAATATACAGTAGAACCTCAGAGTTATGAACACCAGAGTTACGAACTGACTGGTCAACCACACACCTCATGTGGAACCAGAAATACGGAGTCAGGCAGCAGCAGCGACAAAAAAGCAAATACAGTACAGTACTGTGTTAAACATAAACTACTGAAAAAAGGGAAAGTTTAAAAAAGATGTGACAAGGTAAGGAAAATGTTTCTGTGCTTGTTTCATTTAAGTTAAGATGGTTAAAATCAGCATTTTTCTTCTGAATAGTAAAGTTTAAGTCAATGTTCAGTTGTAAACTTTTGAAAGAACAACTATAACATTTTGTTCAGAGTTATGAACACTTCAGAGTTACGAACAACCTGCATTCCCAAGGTGTTTATACCTCTACGGTTATATTGTATGCACATTTTTGAAAATATGGGCAACAGGGGGTGCATCTGGCTTGCAATCAGGGCTTAAATTATCACTAAATATTTCCTGGAACCCCAAAGTTCCAGCCCTGTGAGCACACCTTGGCTCCCGCGAGTTTGAAAATATTTACCAGAGCTCTGCTTCGGACAGCTCTGGCTGAATTTATGCCCTACTTGCGATAAGTAATCTTGGAGACGATATGTTAATAATATTTTCCCAGCGTGGCATAGTGATATGTTGCCTACTCTGATTTTTCAAGGAGAGGTTTTACACATCGCCAGCTTGAGCACTGAAAACTCCTGCTTTGTGCATGCAAAAATGCACCTTCCAAAAGCTGCCCATTATTTGTTCTTTATTGAGCACCATCAGTGTGCTTGGTGCTCTAGAACTATATGAGGAGATGATCTCTGCTCCAGAGAGCTCCTAGCATTCGAAGAGACAACAACAGAACTCAAACATTGGCACTGCGCTAGCAGACGGATCAAGCTCAAAGCCTCCTGGATTTTAGAAGGATACACTTTATTTTTCATATGGCCTTCACAGACCCTAGAGACCAGGATTAGATCTTCTGGAACTGGACTTGTTTGAAGAGACTCATTAAATATTATAGTCACTATGGGCCTGATCCAAAGCGCCATTGTCGTCAATGTAGGCTTTGAATCAGGCTCTATAAAAATATAAAAGCCCCTTTTTCCAATCATAGAATTGGACATCACCACAAGCACATGAGAAACAATACATCAAACAAATGCTGTAGTCACAAGGTGTTTCTAACAATCAGGAGATTAAACTGTCATCTCCTGTGCTCCTGCAATTGGCAGATGAAATGTGAGGTGATTGTAACAAGCCAGTGAAAGCTTGCAATTGGACAAGATTGCTTGCTGTTTGCTCTACCAAAATGATGTATTTAGACTGGTTTAGACCTGTCTAATGTGAACAAATTTTTTGAACCCTGATACAAACAAACTCTGCTTCTGAATGTAAATTAGGAAGGATATTGTGATATACTAGCACGGGGTGGCCAAAATTACTGGCCCTTCGAACCACATATGACAATCTTCAGAAGTTCGAGGACTGGGGCCCTGCTCCTGCTGAAGCCCCAACCCCTGGCAGGTGCACCCTGCAGGGCTGAAGCCCTGAGACCCCGCTCCCTGCTGGGCAGAAGCTCCTACCCCACTACCACACTGCAAGGCAGAGGTCCTGAGCTCCCCTCACCCATTCTGTTAGGTGGAGAATGGGGGTGGAAGTGGGGGCTCTGCAAGCTGCACTTTAATGACAAAAGAGCCACAGTTTGGCCATTCCTGTACTAGCAGCAACGGTGTGAAGGCCATTGCTCCACTGCAGGTTGCCAACCTGAACTCGGTGCTCAAGGGGAAGTGTCCATTTGAGGAGAACCCCCTCCACTCTACTGTCCAGGAACTGAGGCCATTGTTCCACCTTGGAAGCACCCCCCCACCATTCCCATCCTCTTTTCACAGGCCTTCCCTTATCACAGCCCAAATCCACTAACGCTTGTTATGTCAATTCATTAATTTGTACAACTGTCATTACCTTAAAAACACGGTGCGGTCTGTTAGCACTGGAGGAGGTTGATTCTTCCCCATAGTTACATTCCATGGTCAGACAAGCCCTCTTGATGTGCCTCTCCTGCCCTCACTGGAAAGAAATCACTTCTTCTGGAGAAGCCTGAGGTGACAGAATACTCGAGTTGCCAGCTTGACAGTGCCTCCAGGGCATGGACTTTGGAGAGTGGAGAGGGGCACGAGCCAGGGACATATTTGGGCTCGAAGCCCTGTCTATTTGGCATGAAGGTGGCCCTCACCTGGTAATTTTAGAACAGCCAGCTTATATGTGTTGCAACCAGACCTCCCACTGTAGCGTAGACATATCCTACATGTTCAGAAATCATGAGATTGGCTTACAAATCATGCCATTTTAAAAAATGAATAGATTTGGACTTCTTTTCATTTGCCTTCTGGTTTTTGAGCCAACGGGGTGCATTTGGTCACCTTTTCCAGCTTTTCTGTTTAATCATAAAAGCGAGATTCTTACTTTATTTTACTGAATTTGTAAATTCTCCCCTAATCACACCACTTCAGGATTTGGGCCTTTTAGAGAAACACCAAAGATGACAAGACTTGAGAGAAAATTGCAATGACAACATTGTGACTCTAGCTTACAATATTAAGACCTCTAACCACATAGTTGGGTTTTTTTCTTCCTTTTTACACCTTTCTTCCTTTTATTGTCTTCTTTTATTCCTTCTAAATAGGTGGTCCTCCCTCAGCTTTATGGACTGTGGTAAATTGCCCTCATCTGGGCTTAAAAGCGTCTGCTGTTAGAGCACATCACTACAAAATAGTACAGGCAGTGAAGAATGCAACTGAAACTCTAAGGGAAATTTAGTTAGCAGGATGTAATTACCCAGTTGGACTTTGGCCAGGACATCATAGGGTAACTTCTTTACTCTGACAAAGCTAGCAACATGAGGTCTCTGATAACCACAGTTCCATCAATACTTTGCTTTTTATATGTCATTATCTAAAAGACTCCGTCTGTAGCAGTGTGACCTCCTAACACTGTGCTAGAGAATTGTTTCTGTATCAGAAGCTCAATTCAGTATCAGTTCAGAAGAGAGGGACTCCATTTTATATCGGTTGGAACTCTAACATCCTAATGTCAACCTCCTGCTTCCCCTGTCTATAAACTGGCACCATCATTATCGGCTTGCTTCTGTGTCATTTGCACAGGGTTTAAGAAATGCAAAGTTTGTGAATTCAAAGCTTTCCTGGAATGCACAGTACAGCATGTTAACACTGCTATGCTTTCCATACACAAAGAGTGGGATTCTCCCTCCTACTACAGCCATTGTACACTGCTGCAGTTGCACAAAGTCCCTTAGCTGACCAGGAGACAACTCCCCCAATGCAGGCACTGCACAGGATACCATCTCACAAACCTTAGGACAAGGGGCAGGAGTGGAGTTCCTAAAGCATCCACAGCTGAGGGTATTCTCAGCTCCTGCAGAATAGCCCAAAGGCAGTCCTAGACTTGGGCAGGGGCACAGCACCCCCATAGCAAACCAGAATGGGACAGGCACAAGGGCAACCTAAAGCCACCTTTGCCTTTCCTCTCCCCAGGCTACCCCTCCCGAAGGCACAGCACAGATTCTTAGCCAAAATGTGACTTTCCACAGAGGTGGTTTACTTCAGATCACGGGGAAAAAAACAACAGAGAACAAAACCACCAGAATACCCCATGAAGAGAAAGTAGCCTATAAAAACCATCATCTTGATTCACTTCATGGTTTTACCTAACCCAGCAGAGAGGCACGAAGTCTCTTCACATTTAAAAGTGCACCACACCGCAAAAAGAATTATAGCATCTCCTCTACCTTCACATACCTCAAATACCTTATTACCTGATCTTAGTTTCTATATATAATATCCTATTACCCTCACTCTGTTTGAATATCATAGAAATACAGAATATGTCACCTTTAAAAGATATTATTTGACGGAAAGAATTTCTGGGTTTTAATTTAATATCTAGTTTAAACCATTCTGGCTTACTGGTGCAACCCTTTTCCAGCCTGACACATGTGAACACATCACAGAGCTGTGGTACAAATAAACAGTTTTGAACGTTTCAGCCTTTCACGTAGTCTTTTTGAGGTGTCTACTACCTGTAAGTCAGTTTGTGATTTCCATGGTGGACTGGAAACTTCAGGTTAATTAAATGTATCATGACTGCACAGTGATAGATATGATCAAAGTCTGACCCAGTTAAAAATCAGCCACGTGGCAACAATTCTATGGACTGTCTTCGCATGTAAGCTACTCCATTTCTTCCCCACCTCCTTATCACTGCTCTATCTTGAGAACTAGCTGTTTCAATGGCAATAAGTAAGTAAGCTTGGAAGAAAGCCAGAGAAAACTGTGCCATTAGCTAAAGGAGCCTAATAAATCCCTCACCTGGGACAGGAGCAGCCTTCCAAAGAAACCAGTGACAAATGCAGCCTTGTTAATTAAATAAATTGAGCCCCAATTCTCCTGCCCTTTTCCACCTGTAGTGGCTTTCTAACCAGGACAGAGCTGGGATGGGGCTGAGTGGAAGGGAGCTTTGTGCTATGGCCTCCTGTTGCTTCTTAATACAGAAGTCTCTAGTCTGCAGAGTCATGGCATTGGAGGGAGCAAGCTGGGGGCCTTGGCCATTCTCAGCACCATGCCCATTCAAACCCATAAGGATTTGTCAGCATACGTAGCACTGACCTCAGAATTCTGTTATTCTACTTTCCCCTCAGGGGCTTTAGGGTAGCAGATAGGATTAAGGTATCCCCTGGCTCCTAAGGAATCTGTGCTGACATAGCATAGGGGAGCCATGCAGGTACACTAGACCTTCGCACAGACCCCCTGGCTCCCTGCCGTGGTCTTGTGATCAATAGGATTCCCTGGTCCATTCATGGAGGTGAAGGACAAAGGCCCACCTATGCTCCACAGGGGGAATAAAACTGACTGCACCACCCTGATGCTATGATTGCAAGGAGAATCTGTGAGCTGAAGCTTGTGACATTTCCTCTCCTTTTTAAGTAGGATTTTTTTCACGTAGCGTTTGAACTAAGCCTCATTTGCTAACCAAATTAACACCACCCTTGGAGATAGCCTGGAGGAAACAAACAAAACAGTGTATGGAAACGGATTGGAAAGTGTGCCAAGAACAGGAGAGGTGCAGCAACCACTAACAAGTAAGAAGCTGCTCTGCCTAGGGCATCAGCAGCAGAAGGTAGAGGCGGAAAAGGGAGGAGAGTTCGTTATCTGAGCTCAGTCATGTCCACATGGACTGAGAGCAATGGTGTAAAATGTGTAGTGCCTGAAGATTGATCCTCTGCACTGATTGGCCGGGTACAGGTGAGGTGATATCAGGTGGTACGTACTCGTTGGCTCCCTCAGGGAAAAGGGAAGGTTGGGTTGTGTTGGAAGCAGGAAGGGTGAGTCACTCACATTCTATTCTCTTGAGGGCCATTAAGCAACATGTTGTGAGATTAGATGTGTAACCAGTACTGCTGCCAAATAGAGGAATGAGTAAAGCTGGGCATGAAAGGAATGGAAATTTATTAAAGAAAATGTGTCCTGTGGTGAAAGTGAGTGAAAAACACCTTGAAACAAGTAAACTAGAAAGGAACTAAGGCTAAAAGGGCCTGACATTGCAACGAGCCTTAGCTCGGGCCTCCCATGCTGCACCACAGTAAATGCAGGCACCAATAACAACACTGAGGCGGCCCATGCCTGGTGTACAGGGTACACTGACAGATGTATATGAGGTAGCATCTGAGCCCACAAAATTAAGTGCAGGTGGAAAATTGTGCAGAAAGTTTTTTCATACAGTTGGAGGCTGTTTTTGAAAATCAGTCCCAAAATTTCGCTTAAAATAAGGATAACTTGGTATGTGTCAAGATGATTGGAAATTATTTTAAACAATGTAACACTATTGGATAGGATGCAGCACTGATTCCATTTTATATTTCACTATAAAGCTTTGAGGGTTCTTGGTTCTGGTTGTTTGTTTATTTTTTCATCTAATACACAATGGGTATAGTCAAGAAGTTCATTGATGTTCACAGGTTGCAGACTAACAGTGCTGGGACTATTCCCCACTTTAAGGGAATCCCTCTGAAACCTATACTGCCTCTGAAACTAGAATGAATTTTCCAAGTCTGCCAACTCTACACCTCTTTCTCATCAAGAGATGCAAGTTATAAATCATGAGATAAATAAATAAAAACACAGTAAACTATGTTTCATTGAAAAGGAAACCACAGTTCTTAAAGAGATATTGCTCATCAATATATTCTTTTTTTTACAATAGTCCCTGCCCCAAAGAGTAATAACCAATGATTACCCAGCTCTTGATCTGGGACTCAAGAGACCTGTGTTTAATTCCTAGTTCAGCCACAGACTTCCTGTGTGACCTTGGCCAAGCCATTTAATCTATCCTGTGTCTCATTTCCCCATTGTAAGTGGGGGTAATACTTCTCTTCTTCACAGGGGTGTTGTGAGGACAAAATCCATAAGTGCTTTCTGAGGGGCTCAGTTACAGAGAGAAGAACCGTATTAATACTTACTAACTCGACGATGCAACAAGTCAGTGAAGAGAGATTATCTAACAGTAGGGAAAAAATGGATAGAGGGAGCAAAAGCATTGTGCAGATAGTCACTGTAGACATGTGCACAGCTTGGTGGGTCAATAAATCCTGGGCTAATACCTATGTAAGTGGGTCCATTGCATTTAGTTATGTAAGTAAATACTTCTCAGTATGAGTTGCAGAAGTGGGCCCTTAATAACTGCCTGAAAATAAATGAGGACTAAGAACCTAATCCTGCAAATCATTACTCATGCAAATAGCCACATGGAACTCAGTGGGATTAACCTCTCCCTTTACATGGTAAACTTTTTAGGGCACACCTCATCTCATTTATTTTAGAGTGCCAAATTATGGGTGGTGTGTCAGACAATTATTTACTGCAGTACACATTGAGATTCAAAAAAACAAAAAAAAGCTTTATAAACTGTTAAAACCCAAATTGTCAATATCACATGCTAAAATATACAAAGTATATGACCTTAAATCAAATTCTAATTAGTTTTCAAGCAGTATTTTTCTTACTTTGTTGATCTGTAAATTTTGATTAGTATCAATGGAATGTGTTTTCATCCTTGTGTGTGTGTACACAGTGAAATCGACGTTTACTGATAAAAATGGAATCCTTCCAAGATTAGCTACATGGAGGGGTCTCAGGCTAGAGCATGCACTGGGCTGTGCCACTCTGGCTTAGTCCAGTATTCACTTGGCAAGCAGCCATTAAAGGAGCAATACTGTGCACAGATAGGCAGAGACAGAATAGGCTTAAGGTAACAAAACAATCAATGAATGGTTGTGTAACTGTAGCTAGTTAAGGATGGATGTTTACCAGCATGCCTGGAAGAGTGGAACCCTTAGAGACGGCCCTGCCCATAGCTCAAAATGTTCATCTATGACTTGGCATGACTTGAAACTCTCATAAAGGTTGCCGGCTACATCTGGTACATCTTTTTATTGTACAGCATTTCCCAGACCTGAAGAAGAGCTCTGGGTGAGCTTGACAGCTCATCTCTCCCAGTAACAGAATTTGATCTAGTACAAGATATTCTCTCACCCACCTTGAGTCTACTGTATAGTTACTCATACAAGCTTGCCTCAGTATATGATTGCCTGAGCCAAAGGCTGCTGCTAATGCTTTCTTTGCTTCTGATTTTGTTTCTTGTCAAAACATTCTCCTAATATCAGGCAGTCTTTGTCAAAAAAAAAAAAAGATGATTAGCAGCTAGAATTCAAATCCAGGAGTGAGGGTACAGCATGCACCTTAGATCCCTACACATAAAATTGGGATAATTGGTAACTGATTATTAGTTTTTCACCCCTTTCTAAAGAGCCTGAAGTACTGTCTCCCCAGCCTCCTCAACAATTGGCAGCAATTCCTCTATCGTGATGCTTTGCAGTGGGCATTAGGGTCAAATGCAAATGTAATATACCCATGGTTAAGCCTTCTCTTGTCAGATGGACTTTGTAAATAAAATTGCGTCCATTAAGTAAAATAGTAGTAAGAAAGCGTGTATGTGCACACGTGCTACCACATCAGCAGCATCATGCCTTTGCCAATCTGTTATATAAAAGATTTGTTTGCCTGTAGCGATATAAGAAGTGGCATAAAATATAATCAGGTACAAAACCATGTACGCGTGTGAGCTTTCAGAGTAAAGCCAACAAAAACCTGTGACTACTGAAGCAAATTCCTTTTCTGTTCTGCTCTGCCAAAAGCAACTCAATCCCGCATGATATGGTGGATTCAAGTCTCAACCAGTGTAGTTGACTTTGAAGAGCAAACTTTTGGAAACATCCTGCTCAGAAACAATTCAGCCTATAGCACCAATGTCTTCTTACTGAGGATATTTGTATGAAAGACTGTGTTGTTTTTTATTCCAGTACATATGTAATCTTTTTCAATGTAAATGGAAAATGATATTAATTGATTGCTGAGACTGAAAGGTACATGCAACTGGGCTCTATTGTTGCAGAAACTGAATGGGGGAATATTAAGATCTCCACACACCCCAGGGGAGTACATAAGAATGGCCATACTGGGTCTAATCATTCACCAAGGGCAAGTCATGCCTGACTAATCTAATTGCCTTCTATGATGAGATAACTGGCTCTGTGGATGAGGGGAAAGAGGTGGACAAGTTTCTTGACTTTAGCAAAGCTTTTGACACGGTCTCCCATAGCATTCCTGCCAGCAAGTTAAAGAAGTATGGGCTGGATGAATGTACTATACGGTGGATAGAAAGATGGCTAGATTGTCGGGCTCAACGGGTAGTGATCAATGGCTCCATGTCTAGTTGGCAGCCGGTATCAAGTGGAGTGCTCCAAGGGTTGGTCTTGGGGCTGGTTTTGTTCAATATCTTCATAAATGATCTGGAAGATGGTGTGGATTGCACTCTCAGCAAGTTTGCAGATGGCACTAAACTGGGAGGAGAGGTAGATACACTGGAGGGTAGGGATAGGATAAAGAGGGCCCTAGACAAATTAGAGGATTGGGCCAAAAGACATCTGATGAGGTTCAACAAGGACAAGTGCAGAGTCCTGCACTTAGGACGGAAGAACCCCATGCACCGCTACAGACTAGGGACCGAATGGCTAGGCAGCAGTTCTGCAGAAAAGGACCTAGGGGTTACAGTGGACGAGAAACTGGATATGAGTCAACAGTGTGCCCTTGTTGCCAAGAAGGCCAATGGCCTTTTGGGATGTATAAGTAGGGGCATTGCCAGCAGATCGAGGGACGTGATCATTCCCCTCTATTCAACATTGGTGAGGCCTCATCTGGAGTACTCTGTCTAGTTTTGGGCCCCACACTACAAGAAGGATGTGGAAAAATTGGAAAACGTCCAGCGGAGGGCAACAAAAATAATTAGGAGACTGGAACACATGACTTATGAGGAGAGGTTGAGGGAACTGGGATTGTTTAGTCTGCGGAAGAGAAGAATGAGGGGGGATTTGATAGCTGCTTTCAACTACCTGAAAGGGGGTTCCAAAGAGGATGGATCTAGACTGTTCTCAGTGGTAGCTGATGACAGAACAAGGAGTAATGGTCTCAAGTTGCAATGGGGGAGGTTTAGGTTGGATATTAGGAAAAATATCACTAAATATCACTTTTTCACTAAGAGGGTGGTGAAACACTGGAATGCGTTACCTAGGGAGGTGGTGGAATCTCCTTCCTTAGATATTTTTAAGGTCAGGCTTGACAAAGCCCTGGCTGGGATGATTTAGTTGGGGATTGGTCCTGCTTTAAGCAGGGGGTTAGACTAGATGACCTCCTGAGGTCCCTTCAAACCGTGATATTCTATGATTCTATGATTAATCCAGTATCCTGTCTTCCGACCATGGCCAATGCCAGGTGCCCCAGAGGGAATGAACAGTAATCATGAAGTGATCCATTCCTTGTCACCCATTCCCAGCTTCTGGCAAACAGAGGCTAGAGACACCATCCCAGCCCATCCTAGCTAATAGCTATTGATGGACCTATCCTCCATGAATTTATCTAGTTCTTTTTTGAACCCTGTTCTAGTATTGGCCTTCACAACATCCTCTGGCAAGGAGTTCCACAGGTTGATTGTGTGTTGTGTGAAAAAATACTTCCTTTTGTTTGTTTTAAACCTGCTGCCTACTAATTTAATTTAGTGACCCCTAGTTCTTCTGTTATGAGAAGGAGTAAGTAACACTTCCTTATTTACTTTTCTCCCCACCAGTCATGATTTTATAGACCTCTATCATATCCCCCCTTAGTCGTCTTTTTTCCAAGCTGAAAAGTCCCAGTTTTATTAATCTCTCCTTATATGGCAGCCATTCCCTACCCCTAATCATTTTGTTGCCCTTTTCTGAACCTTTTCCAATATATCTTTTTTGAGATTGGTCGACCACATCTGCATTCAGTATTCAAGATGTGGGTGTATGATGGATTTAATACCGTGGTAGTTAAATAATGCTTTCCCCAGGGCTGACCTAAAGATTTTTGGGGAGGATCAGTTAGGTGATTGTGATCATTATGGAGGGGAACTGTTATGTTTTGGAAAAAGGCAGAAATAAATGGTTTGCAACCCACCAAAAAATGCTCAGGGCAACTCTGCTTGTTAAAACGTTTACCTCTCTCCAAATATACCCATATTGCAGAGCTGAAATCAGCCACAAGACCGTTCTTCCCACCCCAAACCCACAGGAAATGTGTGATTTATACATTTAATTGCTTCCAATTTATTTTTCAACGGTTACCAATAATCACTTGTCATGATTTAACATTAATTTCTAAAAGTTCTATTCTCTCACAATTTCACTACATTGTCACAAAGTATAGATAAAATCTGTAAGATCCAGCTGAAGATGAAGTTAAGCAATTTTTAATGTACTTAATTTAGATTTTTGTCAAAATATAATAGTTATAAGTGAGGCATTTAATCTTCATTAAAGTTTGGACAGAAGGTATAATCAATGTGCTGTACAAGTGGTCTAGTTCTTAGAGACAGAGACTGGGAGTCAACTCCTGGGGTCTATTTTTTGCTCCACAATTAACTTACTGCGTGATCTTGGACAAGTCACTTAATCTCTGTGCCTCAGTTTACCCATCAAAAATGCATATAATATTTACTTTTGCTCTATCTCTATGATTCTTGGATGAAAGTACAATGCAAAGCTTTGCACAATTGTCCTGAAAATGTATCAGCCCAGACACAAAATCTTGTTGCCCTTTACTTTGAGGGATAATGAACAAACAATAACTTACCCATTAAAACAAACAAACAAACAAACAAAAAAACTTACCCTCATTGTGAGCAGAAGTACAATTTTGTAAAGCTGCAAAAGTATTATTATTAAAACTGCTATCTAGGCACCTCAGTGAATTATATGTCCTCCACAAATATCTAAACTGCAAGAGAAATCTGTTTTAACATACACAGAAAAACAAAACAAAAAACAATCATTTTTAGTCTGTTTTGAAGTTTATTATCCTCAGCAATTTTGAAGTCAAAAGTACTGTACACTATGAAAAAGTGCATAGCACTGAAATCATCACTTTGGCTAACACAGCTCAAAGAGAAAAATGAGAAGACTTTGCTTTATACACATCTTTACAGAGTTTGTAACGTCCATTGGTAACATTTGTATAGCAATCTATATACAAAAAAGGTCTACAGCATCTTCAGCTACACCAAGTACAGAGCATTGCATGAAATACAAGTCAGAAATTGCAGAGTTGTTCTCTTTTCCTCGTATATACACTATATAAAATCAGAAGCAAATCTAGAAAGGTATGCAAGAAATAGATAGGACCAAACTTTCAGTAACTAAGAATTTTACCAATACTCTAGAATTCTATTATCTTATCAGCATTTTTTATCCTGTATCATTGTGATAAAGAAGTTGCACCAAGATCTCCATGTTTCTGAACAGTACTCTTCAGCCACCTTTTGCTGATCAATGTAATCTATATCTTCAACGCAGTCATTGGAACTTTTCTCTGGCTGATTTTCAGGTGCAATGGCAGGTGCTGAAGTTTGTGTGATCTCTTTTCTATGGTGATCAGTCTTGTCTTTTATGGAGTTTTGTAGCGTTATCAGGCTTGAGCCGGTCAAAGTGAGATGGGCACTTTGTGGTCCCTTCTTACATACTTTAGATTTTAGGATACCTTTTGGGTC
This sequence comes from Eretmochelys imbricata, assembly GCF_965152235.1. NCBI lineage: Eukaryota > Metazoa > Chordata > Testudines > Cheloniidae > Eretmochelys > Eretmochelys imbricata. Next base: position 115,444,021 of record NC_135575.1, on the reverse strand, counting down.
TTGACAGATATTCTTCTGTTTCTTTAGGGATCGGGAGATTTGTTTCCAATATTGTTTTTGGTTTGCTGCAAATTGAGGACAGGTGGAAGGACTTCCTGAAAAATCACACCGGAAGCTGCTTTCACCTTTCTTGCATTCTACTTTTAGGGTAACAGTGTCTACTTCAGTCACTGCCCAGGTGCATGCCGAATTATCTTTGGTTGTAAACTTGCCTTTAAATGAAGATTTACCTCCTTTGGATTTCTGTCTCTTCTCATTCTCTTGATTATTTCCAGTTTGTTTTTTTCTACCTTTTCCACCGTTTTGTCTTTCTTTTCTTCTTTCCTTCTGTGTTTCACCGTCAACTACTAGTGTCAGAGAGACCAGAATCAACACACAAAGAAGTGCAAAATTTCTGATTTTCATGATCTCAGCTTTTCTTGTAACCTGTTTTGAAAATAACAATTAATAAAAAAATCCACATACAATGTTGGAGTTCATCCAGTTGCTGCATTTTTAAAGTTTTTAGGAATGACAGTATATTGCTCACTGACAATGGTATTAAAATGACACATTACTAGTAAAATCTACAAAATTGTATGGAAATAATCTCAAAGTTATTTCATATTGTATTTGAGAAATAAAGCTATTTATGGGATGTACCCATTCACACCATTTACTTAATTTTTTCCTAACGGGCTGCACATAAATAGCCTTAAACTCTTTCTTGGGAAATTAGAGTCTGATCCTGCAACTCTTACTCAAAAGAGTAGTCCCATTTACTTTAATGTGACTACTAGAGTAAGGGCAAGTCACATGAGTCAGGGTGGCAGGATTGGGTTACTAGATAGTGGCTGTACCTTGAATCATTGGATCTTCACTGTGGAATAAGAAATAGATCTCGTTTCACCTTTGAAGATGTTTGCAATATATTGAGTCAATCTAAAACTACCCAAATCTAGAAAATATAAATTAATTTATTATGCATAACTTCAATTTTATTATGTAGATGTCCAGCAAATTCAAGGGGGGCCAAACACAAATTTTAAAATTAAAGTCTATATCCTGCAAGCTGCTTTGTATAGCTGGATTCTGGCATCTGCACAGGGTCCCATTCATTTCAGTGAGGTCCAGCTATATTAAGCAGCTTGCAGGGACATCATAATGATATGATGGAATTTACAGTACATGTAGGTAATTTATAATCTGGTCTTCAATGGATGCGATTCCTGGATGCACAGTTCATATACTTGCACCAGACCCCCGACCAATAGTTAAGTTTCCATGTGAGCAAGCTAGGTATTCTTGGGAGGGCATTCCATCAAGGAAGGTATTTCAGCATTTACTTATATGTAAATATTTAAATTTAATCCTGCAGATTTACACATCTGAATGTGAAGACCCCAGAATATGAGAGAAGAGACCACTTTTGTACATCTCCTTCTCCTTGTCCCATGCTTCGATACTAGTGATTGGCACTGTATGAAAACCTATGATAGCTAGATCTCCATAGCAAACATTGCACATTATTTATAGCTCTAATACTTCTTAACAGCCAAATCAAATGATTAAACCCCCAAAACCTTGTCTATAAATTATGTGACATTAATATTCTACTGCAAATTTAACACTGAAAATGTAAGATAAGTAGAACACATACCTTGCACAGTGCTTGGATTTACGCAATTGCAATTCAAGTGAAATACTGGATCTTTCAAAAGTTTCATGCTTAGTTGTAAAGCACTGTGCTATTTATAAAGCCAGAGACACTCCTTCATCCCTCCAACAAGGTTATTACAACATAATTGAATGCTTCAGTGACTTATTCATTTACTCTTGACACACCTTCTTGAAAAGATTCCAGTGATTGCTTATAGCAGTAAAAACGAAATCAGCTACAGTGGGGTGACAGAGGTGTGGCTGAGTAAATTAGATGTTACATCAGCCAAGTCCTTCCCTTTTCTCATATGGTAACAAAAGTTTTTTTAAGTCATGGATTCTTAAATAAGATTTCCCTATTCACTAAGGGCTGGATATTGCAAGGGGCTGAGCACCCTTCACTCTCACTGAGTTCAATGGGAGTTGAGTGCTCAGCACCTTATAGGATCAAACCCATCATGGGCAGTTTGCTACACTGTTTGTAGTAGCTTTTATAATCTATCAACCAAAGGCTTAAAATATACATTTAATAAAATAAAATGTTTCAATGTAATGGGTAGATATTATCCTTTATATCTGGCCATTAAGTTCAGAACCAGATCCAAGCTGCCCTAAAATTCAAGGGAATATGAATCTGGTAATTTAGATCAGCCCATTAGAGAGACAGCAAGGAGTCACAAAGTCCAAATCTAAACTTTCCCCTAAACCTTGGGTAGTTTGGTTATGGAGTTTCAGTATGGGCCACATCTCTAATTTATATTAATCTGCAAAAGAATATGAAAATAAAGTTGTGAGCATCTGACAAATGCACAAGAGCAAATAAATTCAGAGCTATGAATGGGACTCCATCAACTGTATAATAAAGAACAGACAAAGTGGATAGTGGTCACTATAGCTGGAATGCTTCATGGAAGCTTTTTTTGAATGGGCAGAAGAAGAGCATTTGACGTATAGTGATAGGCAGGTATTTACAAGAGTAAAAAGTAGCATGGATGAAGGGATGAACTGGGAATTGGTGTAAGAGACAGGAGGCATGTCTTCTGCTTTCCCTCCTCAGCTTCAGGTGCAGATGGAATGGGAGAATAGGAGGAGATAAAGATTGAGATATAGGTGGGGCCAGTGTCTGAACTGGTTTGAAGATAAGGAGACGTTTGAACTTTGTGTGAAAAAGCAAGGAAGCCAAGGCAGAGATACAGAAAAGGGAGAGACATAGGATTTCAATTTGCTTAATTTTTTGCAGCACGTCAAAAAGAAACTGCGGGAGGGGACATGTTACAGCATCCCAGCTGTTAGCCCGCAACTGCCTGCCAATACACCCACTGATGTTCAGTTACCTTTGGTAATCCTTCTGGCTCCATTCAGCCTTCAGAGCTGCAAAGTGCACCTCTGAGTTTGATGAAGCAATTGGGAAGCTAACCACACCACTTAACTGAAAATGAAGTAATCAGAAAGGTTTGTGGTTAATGCTGAATTCCCACCAAGAGCAGATGAAATGAGGTGAAGTTAGGCAGTGCAGTGACCACAGAACCAGTTGAGATTGTGAAAGTGACACAGGCTAGGAATCAGAAAAACATAGGAAATGACAGATTAGAAGCAAGGAAAAGGCTTGATTTAGGAATCTCACTTGACCTAGTTCTTACTAAAATAAATTATATACTGGAACTAAATAAAAACATGGCATACCTAGCACCTGTAAAATCAGTCATTCTCCATAGTCCTTACACAAAGTCCATTGCTAGAGTTGAACTTTGGGGCCTGTAACTCCCATGGCCACTTCCACACCTACCCTTAATTCAATGATATACACATATCATCATGGTCTAGTCTAGTGGACTAAGCACAGGACTAAGAACAAGGCTATTCTGCATTCTAATCCTGGCTCTTACACTAATTTCCTCGGTGGCCTTCATCAAGTAACTTAACCCCTCTGCCATACTTCCTTCATCCATAAAATGAAGATAACACCACTTACCTCACAGAGGTGCTGTGATGATTAGTTAGTGGCTGTTTGTAAAGAGAGATTTAAATGCTAAAATTCAACACTTTGTACACAAAGCCCCCAAACCGTTTGCTGATTTTGACAATTTTCCCTTGCAAAATCATTGGTCACCGTGCATGGACCAGAGCACAAGTAGCTGGTCTGCCGCAGGAAAGTCATTAAAGTTAGGAGCTTCTTGGAGCAGGGATTGTACCATCTTCTTATGTGTGGACACAGAGCCGACCACAACAGCTACCTGATCCTGAGTGAGGCCCCTGGACACAACTGTAATATAAGTAACAATAATAACTATCGTTTAAGTGAACCCTAAAGAATCATCTCACGAACCCTCTTTGAGATCCTCAATCTGCACTGGTATATAGAGGGGTGTCATAAAAATAAAGGGAAGGGTAAACCCCTTTGAAATCCCTCCTGGCCAGGGGAAAGCTCCTCTCACCTGTAAAGGGTTAAGAAGCTAAAGGTAACCTCGCTGGCACCTGACCAAAATGACCAATGAGGAGACAAGATACTTTCAAAACCTGGGAGGAGGGAGAGAAACAAAGGGTCTGTGTGTCTGTCTATAGTCTGTCTTTGTCGGGGATAGACCAGGAATGGAGTCTTAGAACTTTTAGTAAGTAATCTAGCTAGGTACGTGTTAGATTATGATTTCTTTAAATGGCTGAGAAAAGAACTGTGCTGAATAGAATAACTATTTCTGTCTGTGTATCTTTTTTGTAACTTAAGGTTTTGCCTAGAGGGGTTCTCTATGTTTTTGAATCTAATTACCCTGTAAGGTATCTACCATCCTGATTTTACAGGGGGGATTTCTTTATTTCTATTTACTTCTATTTTTATTAAAAGTCTTCTTGTAAGAAAACGGAATGCTTTTTCATTGTTCTCAGATCCAAGAATTTGGGTCTGTGGTCACCTATGCAAATTGGTGAGGCTTTTTATCCAACATTTCCCAGGAAAGGGGGGGTGCAAGTGTTGGGAGGATTGTTCATTGTTCTTAAGATCCAAGGGTCTGGGTCTATAGTCACCTAGGCAAATTGGTGAGGCTTTTTACCAAACCTTGTCCAGGAAGTGGGGTGCAAGGTTTTGGGAAGTATTTTGGGGGGAAAGACGTGTCCAAACAGCTCTTCCCCAGTAACCAGTATTAGTTTGGTGGTGGTAGCGGCCAATCCAAGGACAACGGGTGGAATATTTTGTACCTTGGGGAAGTTTTGACCTAAGCTGGTAAAGATAAGCTTAGGAGGTTTTTCATGCAGGTCCCCACATCTGTACCCTAGAGTTTAGAGTGGGGGAGGAACCTTGACAAGGGGTGTGGTCACAGTGGGCAGGAGTCCATTTATTCAAAATGGTCTCAGAGGTTTCCTCAGAAATGCTCAGGCAAGCCCTGTTCCTGCTACACACTGTGCCATTTGTGGGTTCTCCCACTTGTTTCTAATTCTTGACTCTACCTGGTGACTACTAAGCTGGTGCTTCTACTCCAGGTAAATTACTGCTTCCTGGAACCCAAAAGAGGAGAGGCAAGAAGCACAGGATCTAGTCCAAAAGGTGAATATACCAAAAGGTAAAAGTAGCCATGACATAATTAAATTTAACATTGCTGTGCATGGGGGAGGGGGAACACCAAAGGAGCCCACTACAGTAGCATTTAACTTCAGAAGCGGAACTACACAACAATGAGGAAGTTAGTTAAACAGAAATTAAAAGGTACAGCCACAAAAGTGAAATGCCTGCTAGCTGCATGGAAACTTTTTAAAAACACCACAATACAGGCTCAAATTAAATGTATATCCCAATTTAAAAAAACATAGTAAGAGGACCAAAAATGTGCCACGACAGCTAAACAACAAAGTAAAAGAAGTGGTTAGAGGCAAAAGGCATCCTTTAAAAAGTGAAAGTTAAACCCTACTGAGGAAAATAGAAAGGAGCATAAACTCTGGTAAGTCAAGTGTAAAGTGTAATTAGGTCAAAAAAGAATTTGAAGAGCAACTAGCCAAAGACTCAGAAACTAACAGCAATTTTTTTTAAGTAGATCAGAAGCAGGAAGCCTGCCAATGCACCAGTGGCACCACTGGATGACCAAGGTGCTAAGGGAGCACTCAAGGAAGATAAGGCCATTGAGGAGAAGATAAATGAATTCTTGGCATCAGTCTTCACTACAGAGGATGTGAGGGAGAGTCTGACAGCAAAACCATTCTTTTTAGGTGACAAATCTGAGGAAAAGTTCCAGACTGAGGTGTCAGTAGAAGTGGTCTTGAAACAAATTGAGAAATTAAACATCAATTAGTCCCCAGGCACAGTTCTGAAGGAACTCACATACAGAATTGCAGAACTACTCATTGTAACCTATCACTTCCATACCAGATGACTGGAGGATAGCTAATATGACACCAATTTTTTTAAAAAGGCTCCAGAGGCGATCCTAGCAATTACAGGCCAGTAAGCCTAACTTCAATACCAGGCCAATTGGTTAAAACTATAGTAAAGAACAGAATTATCAGATACATGGTTTGTTGGGGAAGAGTCATCATGGCTTTTGTAAAGAGACAGCGTGCCCCACCAATCTATTAACATTTTTTGAGGGGGTCAACAAGCATCTGTACAAGGGGGATCCAGTGGATACAGGGTACTTAGATTTTCAGAAAGCCTTTGACAAGGACCCTCACCAAAAGCTTTTAAGCAAATTAAGTTGTCGCTTCATGGGATAAGAGGGAAGGTCCTGTCATGGATCAGTTAATGGTTAAAAGATAGAAAACTAAGTCTAGGAATAAATGGTCAGTTTTCAGCATGGAGAGAGGTAAATAGTGGTGTCCCCCAGGGGTCTGTACTGGGACCAGTACTGTTGAACATATTCATAAAGGATCTGAAAAAAGAGGTAAACAGTGAGGTGGCAAAATTTGCAGATTATACTAAATTACTCAAGATAGTTAAGTCCAAAGCAGACTGCGAAGAGCTACAAAAGGATCTCTCAAAACTGGGAGACTGGGAACAAAATGGCAGATGAAATTCAATGCTGATAAATGCAAAGCAATGCACATTGGAAAACACACAATCCCAGCTATACATACAAAATGACGGGATATAAAGTGAATGTTACCATTCAAGAAAGAGATATTGGCGTCATTGTGGATAGTTCTCTGAGAACATCTGCTCAATGTGCAGCAGAAGTCAAAAAAGCCAACAGAACGTTAACTATCAGGAAAGGGATATATAATAAGGCAGAAAATATCATAATGCCACTATATAAATACATGGTACGCCCACACCATGAATGCTGTGCATACTTCTGGTTGCCCCATCTCAAAAAAGATATATTGGAATTGGAAAAGGTACAGATAAGGTCAACAAAAATGATTAGGGGTACGGAACAGCTTCCATATGAGGAGAGATTAAAAGGATTGGTACTTGTCATCCTGGAAAAGAGACGACTAAGGGGCAATATGATAGAGATCTATAAAATCATGAATGGTGTGGAGAAAGTGAATAAGGAAGTGTTATTTTTTCTTCACATAACGAGTACCAAGTGTCACCCAATGAAATTAATAGGTAGCAGGTTTAAAACAAACAAAAGGAAGTACTTCCTCACATAACACACAGTCAACCTGTGTAACTATATGGTTAAAAGATAGAAAACTATAGCAGGGCTCAAAAAAGAATTAGATAAGTTCATGGACAATTGGTCCATCAGTGGCTATTAATAATCTGTCATGGAGGTCACGGATTCCGTGACTTTCCAGGACCTCCATGACTTCTTCCACAGGGTTGGAGCAGCTGTCAGCCACAGTGCTACCAGAGCAGTGGCGAGTGGATCGGCACCGGAGCAAGGTTGACCACCCATTCCTTATTTAAAATGTACTGAAACGTACCACTGTAAACACTAAATTGAAGCTGATGATAATTGCATTGTATACGTGAGGGCTGCAGAAATGTACACTTGAGAGAAAAATGCATGATATGCTAAGGGAAATGGTGTTTCCCTGAAATGTCCCATAAAATAAAGCATTGTCCCTTATTTTTCATGTGATTTTTCCATTATTTCCATCCAACAAAAGTTATTACCCTAGTGGCTCCTCCCTTTACCCTTGTTCACCTGTTGTGGCCATGGCAGGGTGCAACCATGTAAGGACTACTTCAGTCATTAGGCTGAAGATGCAGAGCACTCTGCACTTCACCACTTGTCTACACACAAAAGTTGTACTGCTTTAACTATACTGGTAAAGTTATACCTGCACCACCTCATTAGTGGGTTCAGGATAAAGGTGCTTAGACTAGTATAGCTTATTCCCCTTTCAGTATTTCCACACCCTACCCAAAATAGTTATACCGTACAAAATCTGGGATAGACCAGGCTTTATGAGATGAAGGGATTCATTGCCCCAGCATCACCACCTGGAGATAGTCAAGGCACAGCCAATTACCCTAGTTAGTTACTCAGGGCTAGATTTTCAAAGGTATAGATACAGATAGGTGCCAAATGGGATCTGCTTGAAGTCAGTGGGACTTAGGTGCCTGACCTGCTTCGGTGCTTTTGACAACCCCACTAGGTAACTATTGGCATTTTTAGGTGCCTAGATACCTTTGGCAATCTGGGCTTGAGTCCTTGGATTGTCCTCAGGTCTCTGGTTTCATTGTCCTCATAATATTTTGGCCCAAATTGTGTTTTTGTTTAAGATGAATAGAGCCCGTTCTTTATTATTTGTTTTTTATCCTAGAGCACAGAGCCTGTTCTTGTTGTGTACTGCAACTCCCTTTTTGCTGGGACTAGCCTGAGCATCTGATCAGTCAGTCAGCTGTATTGCTCCAGTTTTCATTATGGCAGAATTATATTAAAGTAAAAACTCGTGGCTAAATTTCCATGCTGATCGTGGTTTGATAATCTAGTCCCAAGCAGTCTTCCTATTGCCTTTTTTGACTGAAACTTGTGACAGTCAAAGAAATGTTTTCATTAGAACTGAAATAATTTAGTGGGTAATTTTCTGTTTTTATTTATAAATAATTACATGCAGAGAGAGAATTTTTAATTTCGGATTTTACTCATCTATGATGAACTATGATAATGTAGATGATTAATCTAGTCCTTTTCATTGCTCACATACTATCTTCAAATACACTTGTTTTTACTAAAGTATTCATTATTATTTGAACAGTTTGTTAATTGCAACCTAGGGTTGTCAGTAAACTATAGACTTTGACTATTTCCTGATTACTTGTGGTGTCACCTACCTGACATGCCATTGTTCCTGCTCACAAGTGGATAAGTTTTTAAAAAGGAGAATAGAAAATAAGGAATAGCAAATAGTGAATAATGGATGTTTTTGTTTGAGAATGCATGAATTCCTTAACCACATACCAATATTAATATTTATATGAAGAGCAGCTATTCTCCAATCATTTATGTTGAACCTGCCCTCCCTGCCATTCATGCAAATATTCACAAATAGCAAATTCAAAAGGGACACAAATGTGAGTGAAGTGACCAGCCATTTGGAATTTAAATGAATGTCTGCGAATACTGTTTTGCAGCATTTGAGCGGCTCTAACGATGGCACAATATGGTCTGTGTGAGAGTTAGTTACCACATAAGGTATCTGTTCCAAGGATGTTTTTGGAAGCTTTTACTCTAACAGGACCCAAGGGGCAGCTTCAGGAATAGTCTCTCTACCACAAAGCTTTCCTTTTAGTTTAACAGTTTGCATTAGGTTTACTTGAAGGCATGGGCACCTGGGGCAATATATTTTACAGAAATGTACAAGAGTTATGCACCCAAATCTTGTTAAAAGAGAACAGAAATGCACATATACAGGTATCTCCTACACATCACTTTAAAATATACAATAAATCCTAGTTTGTTTTTAAAATTTGTTGAGTGACCAGACGAAGGAATGACATTCAGAACTGTACAATGCATCCAAGTGTGCCTTTAAAATTTATTGGACTGCCTGAAGGAATGACATTAAGCAGCCGTCTAATGTTAATGTCAAGATTTTTTCCAAAGTAAATAGATCTAATTTATATTTGAGGTACACCGAAAACTGTCCTTAGAATACGGGCACTGTTATACTATGGGGAGGCACTATTAATGTCACAATTAAAACAGGCTAATCTGTTCATGTACTAGTAATTAAAGGAATGTAATTACTTAGTCAAGAAGGGTACTATACTCCACACCTATCTGCTGAAGACATTTACAGAAAGACTAAGGATGTTCATACTTTACTAATGCCGTTGGTATGTTTAAATCCAAGAGCAATATCCTTTCTATTATGGAACTGTATGGATGTCTGGCATATCTGCCACCCTGCTCGGTAAACAAGTTTAAAACAAAGAACTCTTTTTTTCTTTTTATTAATTCAAAGAATTTAGTAACTGTGACAGACGCTGGCTTGACAACCCTAAAGACTGAAACCCTCTTAGCTGGCATAAGAACATAGTAAGGCTGCTAGCCTCTCCCCCTGAGTCCAGGTCTCTTTCAGGCCCTTTCCTCAGGGCACAGTTTTATTCTTTAAACGTAACACTTAGACAAAACACCAAATCAAAGCAGTTCCTTGAGCACCGTGAGCTATAGGTCCCTGAGGTGTTTCCCAGTGCTGAAAGGACATACCCTTTCCTTCAATCTCCCTGCTTCAGGGCCTACTACAGGAACCCATCTCCCTTTTGCAGCTCTCGCAGAAGTTAACTTTATAGGGATCGTCTGACCCCTTCACATCTGGATCTGAATTGAACAAGCTTGGTTGGCCCCAGACCTTTAAAGGGGCAGACCACCCGGTTACACATGGAGGCAGCAGCAGCACATCCTTCTCTACATTTCCATGTTGCTAAGGAACACCGCCAAGACCGTTCAGAGTCCACGGCTGATTCTGCTGACTGCCCTATCTGCTGAAGCTGCTAACGCAGGAGTCAACTGTGGTGACGACTCTGTACAAGACAAGTGTCCATTAATAACTGCACTTAGGTCAAGGATACATTTCGCAGGGAGACCACAGAAAAATCTTCAGATAGCAATCATTTGCAGTCACTTTTGACCTGGGACTGGATTCATATTGGTAACATAAGTCTCAAAAGACTCTATATCCCATTGCCAATTCCCTGAGCCACCAGTTCCCCTTAATTTCTCTCTAGTCACATCCACACCTTTCACTAAATGACCATAAACTAACCAACCGCCTCATATATTCCAGCAAAATGTCATACAACTGGAGAGGAAATAAAAAGCAGAAAATAAAACAAAGACTTAGGCTATGTCTACTCTAGAGAGCTTACCGCAGCACTACTGACTCAAAGAAAAATCAAGCCCGCAGAACTGCATTAGTAACGAAAGAGCTACAGAGGTATCAAATAGATATTGCTCCCTTATCCAAGACTAGGCTACATGATGGTGGCACACTACAGAAAAAGAATACATTTTCTACTGGTCAGGTTATAAGGCAGATCAAAACACCAGCCTACACGGGATAGGTCTCGCAATAGCGAACTCCATCACTCATAAAATTCTGCAGCAACCTGTGTTAATATCTTAGCACCTAATGACATTGCAGATACTACTGTCCCACAACAACTGACAATAATAAGTGCCTATGCCCCAAGGCAACTTGCTCCCAAAGAAACATACCCAGCAATGACAAAATCTTATTACTGCGTGACTTCAATGCTCGCACTGGAGAGGATTATACCACGTGGAACAGAGTCATGGGGAAATTCGGCCATGGGTCTTTAAATACAAATTGAGAACTACTCTTAACACTCTGCACAGAGTTTGCTCTTGGTGTTACAAACCTCAGTCAAAATGATGGCACCTTCTACACTATGTCATCACTCATTGTAAAGACATGAGGGATGTTTACATTACCAGAACTATCATAGAATCATAGGACTGGAGGGACCTTGAGAGATCATCTAGTCCAGTACCCTGCACTCATGGCAGGACTAAGTATTCTCTAGACTATGCAAGGTGCAGAATGCTTTACAGATCACCAGCTTATTCATACTAAACGGAATATCAGGATTCACAGTTCTAGATTGAAAATTGTCTGAAAACTGAACTGACATGTTGATGTTTTGAAACTTTGCATGGAAGAGGGGAGACAGTAGTAGGGAATGTAGACACCAACTTTCCCTGTCACAGCTCCTGAATGTTACATGTGGAAACTGATTTCCAGTTGTGGTTTTCCTCGAATATGAGTGACAGGCATTATTATTTATTATTATAATAAAGGACTTGTGCTGAATTCTGTCCTCAGATTGGTATGTGCAACCACTATTGACTGCAAGAACAGTTGTGCATATGTGTGAGAAGGCTGAATTTGACACATGAACACATTACACCTATCACTGGAGAGTTAACACAAGAGCCTAATTCTGTCTTGTATGCCACTCTATTTGAGATTGAAGGAAAAAAACAGGTTCAACACCTAAGTAACTCCTTAAACATTCATAAATGTGTGCTTTCCATTTAAAGAGCAGCAGTCAAGAACACTCTACATGTTTATCCAGATTATTTTTATTTATATTACTGTAGTGCCTAGAAGCTCTAGTCATGGAACAGGGCCCAATTGTGCTAGATGCTGCACAAACAGATAAAAAAATATGGCCCTTCCCCCAAAGAGCACACAATCTAAGAGAAACAGGCATCTACACCAAAACTACTTAGACTGATATTATCTATGAATCATTTGGCTCAGAGATATGGTAGAGGGGACACCAGGAAGTTTGTAGCAGCCCTGCTTAAAATTCTTCCACCAAACTCCATGGAGAGTTGGGCTGATTATCCTGCTTCTGAAGATGGGCCATCTGTCTGAACAGTCAAACACATGTCCCTCTCCAGAGCAATCTAATATGTCTGCTAGTTTCTCAAATTGAGCCTATCATGGTGGTAGGAACACCCCACAAATGTATCAGAGTGAATGTTAGAAGATCTCTGCTGCCCAATCCAGTGAGGTTTTATTATTTAATTAGTTTTTTTAATGAATCTGCAACTCTGGTGGGTTACTGAGGGAAGGCAAAGGTTAAGAAGTAGGTTGGGGAGGAGGCAATTGGCTATTGTCGCCCTCGTGCTAGTCCTCCAGCTCACAAAGGGAAGAAGTTTTGGTTGATGTTAATTTTAAATAACTGAGGCACTTGCCCTGGTCCTCTTCTCTCCTCACACAATAGTTCCTGTTGAGTTACTTCACTCTCAGGCTGCAACCACGAGAGGGGGCCAGCATTCAAAAAATGTTATTGAGGAGGTTTGGGGGGGCTCATTTCCAACATTCCCCACCACCACCGAGAGCAACTCTCCATGAAAAACCCTTCCACATCCCCTTTCATGCCAGCTTGACCATCCTAAGGCTTCTAGACTGCTGCAGAGCCAGCCTATGTGGGAGTGAACGTAGAGCCCTGCAAATCTGCGGATATCCACTTCATATCCGTGGATGCTGATGCGGATGTCCACCAATGTTCCCTCTAATTTTTGACAGGCCGTGTGTGCAAAAAATTTCTTCTGGGCAAATTTTTGAAGCAGAGTTCAAATTTGTGCGCCATGAGGCAAATGCGCCCAAGCGAGTAAAATGCTTATACATTTAAAAAGTTTTAATTTGCAGTTTGTGATAATAATAGTTTTACACCATGTTATTTTATAAATGTCATTTTTAAATACTTAGAAAAAGGAAATTTAACAATTCTTCATGAGGCAGAAGTTAGTTTTAAGCATTACGCTTTATGATCTTTTTTATAGACAATCACGAGCATATATCAAGCACATATTAATCATGATCGTTATCAGCCCATAGGCTTCTGCCCGTTGGTGTCCACTTTCAGCTTTCATTCTATACACATATCCGAAAAGATTTTGATAAATGTATAATAAAGACAATTTAATAAGTAAGCCATTATGTCAATTTATATGGGTTTTTAGATAGAGACATCATAAGTAAAAACAAACAAACAAGAGTTTGTGTTTTAAATTTAAAATTTTCCTAAAAGATATCAATAATGATTATCAGCCAAGAATAAGATATGTAATTACAAATGCATTTTAATTTCCTTATTTGTCGAAATGTCAGAGACTGCTGAACTAACCTTACTGTTTTTCCCTGCAATCTTTTTCATTTGCCCATTCAATACAAACTCTGTCCAGATCTATCAGTCCTCCATCCAGCTGGTATCTCTTAATACATATCATCATGTTCAAATGATCTACTTGTAAACGATTCCGTAGTTTGTTTTTTAGAGTGTTCATTAAGCTAAACCCACGCTCACAGTCTACACTTGATGCTAGGAATGTTCCTCCAATATCCATCAATTTTGCAAGATCCTGAAACTGTTCGTTCTGATGAGCAAATGTCACCATATCCGGGAAACTTAAAACCAATTGGCTTTTGATTCTTTCAGCTACTGCAAACTTGAAGTCATTGTACTTACTGACCATAACAATCTCTTCAGCAAGAGAGTCTTTGTATTTTGAACATAGGGATTTGATAGATGACACTTTAAGAAATCCAACTTCCATATATCATTCCACATTCGTCCTGTTGAAAATTCTGCCGAAGCTCTGGCATCTCGACAATATACACAAACCACTCCGTTGTCCTCATCGTATGTGAATTTTTCACAAAGTTGAACAAGCATTACCCTATGTGACTTTGGTGTAATTGTCTCTCTAGTCTCATCCAGCCATCCAGATTTAAATGAAGTCGCTGTTCTTTTACGCTTTAGACCTCTAGACAGTGACATTTTGGGATTGATTTTTTTACCAGATTGGTTTATTTAAAATTAATACTTTTATTATATGGCTACTGTTTCAATGCACTTAACAGCGTGGCTCGACAAAACGGCAAACGGGAGATCATTCAGATCAGGATAGCAGAGGTTTGTGTATAGCTCCGATCACGTCCATGCATCTGCGGCAAAAAACGCGGGAAAATGGAGATGTGTGGGTCCCGACCGTCCTGACGTGATCAACATTACACGTTCGAAATACTGGCGGGGAGGGGTACAATTCAATACAATACAATGCCCTCTTTTCCCTTTCCCCCCTGGCCAGCTGGTAGAATCTGTCTGTGTTGATAGATGGTGGGCGAACAATGTCAAAAGTCGCCCGTAAATGATATTTCGGCCTGGCTCCGATGTAGTATTTCATTTTTTGTGCGCGCGGTGTTTTGCCATGTGCGCAGGATTTAGCATCTGTGCACACGCGCACAGCTTAGAGGGAACTGATGGACAGGATCACTTGGGAGAATAACATGAGGGGGAAAGGAGTCCAGGAGAGCTGGCTGTATTTTAAAGAATCTTTGTTGAGGTTACAGGGACAAACCATCCCGATGTGTAGAAAGAATAGTAAATATGGCAGGTGACCAGCTTGGCTTAACTGTGAAATCTTTGCTGATCTTAAACACGAAAAAGAAGCTTACAAGAAGTGGAAGATTGGACAAATGACCAGGGAAGAGGATAAAAATATTGCTCGGGCATGGAGGAGTGAAATCAGGAAGGCCAAATCACACCTGGAGTTGCAGCTAGCAAGAGATGTTAAGAGTAACAAGAAGGGTTTCTTCAGGTATGTTAGCAAGAAGTCAAGGAAAGCGTGGGCCCCTTACTGAATGAGGGAGGCAACCTAGTGACAGAGGATGTGGAAAAAGCTAATGTACTCAATGCTTTTTTTGCCTCTGTCTTCACGAACAAGGTCAGCTCCCAGACTGCTGCACTGGGCAGCACAGCATGGGGAGGAGGTGACCAACCCTCTGTGGAGAAAGAAGTGGTTCGGGACTATTTAGAAAAGCTGGACGAGCACAGTCCATGGGGCCGGATGCATTGCATCCAAGAGTGCTAAAGGAGTTGGCGGCTGTGATTGCAGAGCCATTGGCCATTATCTTTGAAAACTCATGGTGATCGGAGGAGGTCCCAGACGACTTGAAAAAGGCTAATGTAGTGCCCATCTTTAGAAAAGGGAAGGAGGATGATCCTGGGAACTACAGGCCAGTCAGCCTCACCTCAGTCCCTGGAAAAATCATGGAGCAGGTCCTCAAGGAATCAATTATGAAGCACTTAGAAGAGAGGAAAGTGATCAGGAACAGTCAGCATGGATTCAGCAAGGGTAAGTCATGCCTGACTAATCTAATTGCCTTCTATGACAAGATAACTGGCTCTGTGGATGAGGGGAAAGCAGTGGACGTGTTGTTCCTTAGCAAAGCTTTTGACACTGTCTCCCACAGTATTCTTGCCAGCAAGTTAAAGTAGTATGGGCTGGATGAATGGACTATAAGGTGGATGGAAAGCTGGCTAGATTGTTGGGCTCAACGGGTAGTGATCAATGGCTCCATGTCTAGTTGGCAGCCGGTATCAAGTGGAGTGCCCCAAGGGTTGGTCCTCGGTTTTGTTCAATATCTTCATTAATGATCTGGAGGATGGTGTGGATTGCACCCTCAGCAAGTTTTCAGATGACACTAAACTAGGAGGAGAGGTAGATACGCTGGAGGGTAGGGATAGGATACAGAGGGCCCTAGACAAATTAGAGGACTGGGCCAAAAGAAATCTGATGAGGTTCAACAAGGACAAGTGCAGAGTTCTGCACTTAAGACGGAAGAATCCCATGCACTGCTACAGAATAGGGACTGAAGGGCTAGGCAGCAGCTCTGCAGAAAAGGACCTAGAGGTTACAGTGGACGAGAAGCTGGATATGAGTCAACAGTGTGCCCTTGTTGCTAAGAAGGCCAATGGCCTTTTGGGATGTATAAGTAGGGGCATTGCCAGCAGATCGAGGGACGTGATCATTCCCTTCTATTCAACATTGGTGAGGCCTCATCTGGAGTACTCTGTCTAGTTTTGGGCCCCACACTAGAAGAAGGATGTGGAAAAATTGGAAAGAGTCCAGCGGAGGGCAACAAAAATGATTAAGGGACTGGAACACATGACTTAGATTCATAGATTCATAGATATTTAGGTCAGAAGGGACCATTATGATCATCTAGTCTGACCTCCTGCACAACGCAGGCCACAGAATTTCACCCACCACTCTTACAAAAAAAAACCTCACACCTATATCTGTGCTATTGAAGTCCTCAAATTGTAGTTTAAAGACCTCAAGGAGCAGAGAATCCTCCAGCAAGTGACCCGTGCCCCATGCTACAGAGGAAGGCGAAAAACCTCCAGGGCCTCTTCCAATCTGCCCTGGAGGAAAATTCCTTCCCGACCCCAAATATGGCGATCAGCTAAACCCTGAGCATATGGGCAAGATTCATCAGCCAGATACTACAGAAAATTCTTTCCCAGGTAACTTGGATCTTACCCCATCTAAAACCCATCACAGGCCATTGGGCCTATTTACCATGAATATTTAATTACCAAAACCATGTTATCCCATCATACCATCTCCTCCATAAACTTATCGAGTTTAATCTTAAAGCAAGATAGATCTTTTGCCCCCACTACTTCCCTCGGAAGGCTATTCCAAAACTTCACTCCTCTGATGGTTAGAAACCTTCGTCTAATTTCTAATCTAAATTTCCTAGTGGCCAGTTTATATCCATTTGTTCTTGTGTCCACATTGGTACTGAGTTTAAATAATTCCTCTCCCTCTCTGGTATTTATCCCTCTGATAATATTTATAGAGAGCAATCATATCTCCCCTCAGCCTTCTTTTAGTTAGGCTAAACAAGCCAAGCTCCCTGAGTCTCCTTTCATAAGACAAGTTTTCCATTCCTCGGATCATCCTAGTAGCCCTTCTCTGTACCTGTTCCAGTTTGAATTCATCCTTCTTAAACATGGGAGACCAGAACTGCACACAGTACTCCAGGTGAGGTCTCACCAGTGCCTTATATAACGGTACTAAAACCTCCTTATCCCTACTGGAAATACCTCTCCTGATGCATCCCAAGACGACATTAGCTTTTTTCACAGCCATATCACATTGGCAGCTCATAGTCATCCTATGATCAACCAATACTCCAAGGTCCTTTTCCTCCTCCGTTACTTCTAGTTGATGCGTCCCTAGCTTATAACTAAAATTCTTGTTATTAATCCCTAAATGCATGACCTTACACTTCTCACTATTAAATTTCATCCTATTCCTATTACTCCAGTTTACAAGGTCATCCAGATCCTCCTGTAGGGTATCCCTGTCCTTCTCTAAATTAGCAATACCTCCCAGCTTTGTATCATCTGCAAACTTTATTAGCACACTCCCACTTTTTGTGCCCAGGTCAGTAATAAAAAGATTAAATAAGATTGGTCCCAAAACCGATCCCTGAGGAACTCCACTGGTAACCTCCCTCCAACTTGACAGTTCACCTTTCAGTAGGACCCGTTGTAGTCTCCCCTTTAACCAATTCCCTATCCACCTTTCAATATTCCTATTGATGCCCATCTTATCCAATTTAACTAATAATTCCCCATGTGGCACCGTATCAAACGCCTTACTAAAATCTAAGTAAATTAGATCCACTGCGTTTCCTTTATCTAAAAAATCTGTTACTTTCTCAAAGAAGGAGATCAGGTTGGTTTGGCACGATCTACCTTTTGTAAAACCATGTTGTATTTTGTCCCAATTACCATTGACTTCAATGTCCTTAACTACCTTCTCCTTCAAAATTTTTTCCAAGACCTTGCATACTACAGATGTCAAACTAACAGGCCTATAATTACTTGGATCACTTTTTTTCCCTTTCTTAAAAATAGGAACTATGTTAGCAATCCTCCAATCATACGGTACAACCCCTGAGTTTACAGATTCATTAAAAATTCTTGCTAATGGGCTTGCAATTTCTTGTGCCAATTCTTTTAATATTCTTGGATGAAGATTATCTGGGCCCCCCGATTTAGTCCCATTAAGCTGTTTGAGTTTCGCTTCTACCTCAGATATGGTGATGTCTACCTCCATATCCTCATTCCCGTTTATCATGCTACCATTATCCCTAAGATCCTCTTTAGTCTTATTAAAGACTGAGGCAAAGTATTTGTTTAGATATTGGGCCATGCCTAGATTATCCTTGACCTCCACTCCATCCTCAGTTTTTAGCGGTCCCACTTCTTCTTTCTTTGTTTTCTTCCTATTTATATGACTATAGAACCTTTTACTATTGGTTTTAATTCCCTTTGCAAGGTCCAACTCTACTTGACTTTTAGCCTGTCTCACTTTATCCCTACATATTCTGACCTCAATAAGGTAGTTTGCCTTACTGATCCCTCCCTTCTTCCACTCCCTATATGCTTTCTGCTTTTTCTTAATTACCTCTCTAAGATGCTTGCTCATCCAGCTTGGTCTACAACTCCTGCCTATGAATTTTTTCCCCTTTCTTGGGATGCAGGCTTCCGATAGCTTCTGCAGCTTTAATTTAAAATAATCCCAGGCCTCCTCTACCTTTAAACCCATAAATTCTTCAGTCCAATCCACTTCCCTAACTAATTTCCTTAATTTTTGAAAGTCAGCCCTTTTGAAATCAAAAACCTTAGTTGCAGATTTATTTTTGTTAATCCTTCCATTCAGTTTGAACTGAATTAGCTCATGATCACTTGAGCCAAGATTATCCCCTACAACCATTTCCTCTATGAGGTCCTCATTACTCACCAAGACCAAATCTAAAATAGCATCCCCTCTAGTCGGTTCAGCAACTACTTGCTGAAGGAATCCATCAGCTATGAGGAGAGGCTGAGGGAACTGGGATTGTTTAGTCTGCAGAAGAGAAGAATGAGGGTGGATTTGATAGCTGCTTTCAACTACCTGAAAGGGGGTTCCAAAGAGAATGGATTTAGACTGTTCTCAGTGGTAGCAGATGACAGAACGAGAAGTAATGGTCTCAAGTTGTAGTGGGAGGTTTAGGTTGGATATTAGGAAAAACTTTTTCACTAGGAGGGTGGTGAAACACTGGAATGTGCTACCTAGGGAGGTGGTGGAATCTCCTTCCTTCGACGTTTTTAAGGTCAGGCTTGATAAAGCCCTGGCTGGGATAATTTAGTTGGGGATTGGTCCTGCTTTAAGCAGGGGGTTGGACTAGATGACCTCCTGAGGTCCCTTCCAACCCTGATATTCTATGATTCTATGAACAGTGATGTCCACGGATCATTTTTGTGGATAGTGGATTGGATGTGGATACAACCATGCAGAGCTCTACTCACTGGCAGTGCCTGGCCCATGGCATCTGGCTTGGGCAGCCCAGGGGGCGCAGTGCACTTGGGGCTGGTGGCCAGCAGCCAGTGGCTGGGGCTGGGTGGCAGGCTGGAGTCAGGGCTGTCCAGAACCTGCTCACTGCGCTGCTTCCTGTCCAGCAGCTCGGGCCCCTCGGGCAGCGCCAGCATCCCCACCATGGCCCAGACCTGCAGCACTGGCTGCATTCCCAGTCTGCTGACTCCTGGGCAAAGGGCCCTCCCCCAGGCACGGGGATTGGAGTGCATGGGGCCCCGGTTCCTCACCCTTCTGCCTAGCTGCGATGCAACATGCACTGCTGCTGCCATGTGCCGTCTCTCACGAGCCCCTGGGAGCAGCATGCTATCCGCCTCTCTGTCCTTTCAGACCCCATCAAGCCCCTTTTCCTTGAGACCCCACACCCACGCCACCTCTTCCCTGCAAGACCCTGCCCTCTTGCTCGCTCATCTCCCTCTCCCCCTTGTGACATGGCTTGCTGATGCGGGTGCGGACACACATAAAAGATGGCGAGCGGATCATGGGTCGGATCGCGGGTTGATTTTGGCGGATGTGGATTGGATGCGGATTCACATTTTTGTATCTGCGCAGGGCTCTAATTAAAGGACATAACGTGTCTTATTTCCAATAGAATCTGGCCCATTGATATCAACGAGTTGTGGATCCCTAGTACCTCTCAAGGCCAGGTCCCAAGTGCAGTAGCAACTTCATAGAACTTACTGTGGAAACAGCATTAATTTTAACTGTGCTTTTTTATAATTAGAGCAGGGGAATGGGAGCCCATGGGCTGTGTTGCTACCTAAGACCCCAATCCTGCAAACACTTGTGCAAATACTTAATTTAAACATTGATTTCATTGGGACCACCCCTGTGAGGAAAGTTAAGCACACATGTAAGTGTTTGCAAGATTGGAACCTACGGCAGCTCACCCTCCTTGTACCTCAGGTTCCCCTCCATAATTAGTACAGATAACATTTCCTCACCTTTGCATTGTGAGGCTCAAGCTGATGTTTGGAAAGTAATTTGGGATGCTCTGTTGAAAGCACTATAAGTTCAAAGTATTATAAATATCAAAGTTTTTAGGTATATTATGGGCCGATGGCTTGCACTATTTTAAATTATGAAAAATAGGTTTTTGAAAGACCTGCAGTGAATAAATGAAAGGGAAATTAGAACATTTTTCTTTTAACTTTTCAAAAATGTCCATAGTGAGATATCCCAGAATAAAATAAAGAAAAAAGAAAAATTACAAAAAATATTGCTCAGTAAAGTTCATGTTTTCCTTGTTTTAAAGCAACTTGTTCTGACCCATTAATAAAACTTAAACAACTCTCCCCTTCTAGAGTTTATAACACAGATGCTTTGGGTTTTCAGTTTCAGCTGACTAGAATTATGGAAGTCAAAGCTGCTATTTTGTTATAATGTTTCTTTCAAATTGATTAACATTTTTTTTCCAGAATCATTTTTAACTCTACAGCTCCTTCATGTGGAGACCATTAACAGTCAAGAAATGAACAGTCACTCACATAGTCCTAAATGTTAACTTTCCCTATTATTATTATTTAAGAATATAAGAACAGCCATACTGGGTCAGACCAATGGTCCATCTAGCTTGGTATCCTGTCTTCTGACAGTGGCCAATGCCAGGTACTTCAGAGGGAATGAACAGAACACGTAATCATCAAGTGATCCATTCCCTGTCACCCATTCCCAGCTTCTGCCCATCCTGTCTAATAGCCATTGATGGACCTATCCTCCATGAACGTATCTAGCTCTTTTTTGAACCCTGTTATAGTCTTAGCCATCACAAAATCCTCTGGCAAAGAGTTTCATAGGTTGACTGTGTGATGTGCGAAGAAATACTTCCTTTTATTTGTTTTAAACCTGTTGCCTATTAATTTCATTTAGTGACTCCTAGTTCTTGTGTTATGAGGAATAAATAACACTTCCTTCTTTACTTTCTCCACACCAGTCATGATTTTATAGAGCTCTATCATATCCCCTCTTAGTCTTCTCTTTTCCAAGCTGAAAAGTCCCAATCTTATTAATCTCTCCTCATATGGAAGCTGTTCCATACCCCTGATCATTTTTGTTTCCCTTTTCCGTACCTTTTCCAATTCCAATATATCTTGTTTGAGAACTGTGACATTGATATGAGGTCAGTGGGACTGTTTCATTTTGCTACAGGTGTAATATTTTTAATTTGCAAGCCCTTTTCCAACATGCACTACTCTGCATTTGTCAACATTGAATGTTCATGTTCTTCACGCTGCCCCACCGCCTAGAAGGGTTAGGTCCTCCCAGGCTTCTCCTGTCTTGAATTATCTAAATAATTTTGTGTCATCTGAAAACTTTGCCATCTCACTGGCTCACTCACTTTTGCTGTTTGTTAATACATTTACTAAACAAAACCGCTTCTAGTGAAGAAATTTGCCCAAGCTGTCCATCACTGCAGTATCTGGGTGTGCAATACATGAGCTAGTGATCCAAGGAGTTCCTATAAAGGGAATGAATGATACTTTCCTTCCCTCCCTCATTCAGAAACATACATAACAGAAACAGCCATTTAGGAAGAGGGTACAAGGCTCCCACCTCCATGCAGAAAGTATCTGCATGGCTCCATAGGATCCTAGACCTGGGTGTGGGCTGGGGAGAGCAGGGGTTGCATGCCCAGTATCTTCCACAACAAACAAGAGATCATGGGGTGGGAGGTGGGAGAGGGCTAGTTGGAACCCTTCTCCTACATAGTTGTGCAGAGAGTATGAGGGGGATTGTATGCTTCATCTGGTAAAGGGATGACTCAGCATATCCCCTCTACACACTGCCCCCTCCCCACCCCAGAGAAAAGAGAGCTCCAGAGGAACTGTGCCTCAGAGGCAATTCCTTCCCAGTGCTCTTCCTGAGGCAGCAGGACTACACACCATCTCCTCGTCAGCGGTAAGCCTAAAGGTACGATCCCCTTTAAGAGAGAATAGATCCATGTTCTGGATTTACATTGCTCAAATGATTCAACAACAACTCCATTAGGGGAACCAGAGTCATCAAAGGTGTCCTGAATGTGGTAGGCCTCCAGCTCAGCTGGGTGTCTGGGGGGAGCGACTTCCAGCCACAAGCCATCCTCAGAGAAACCCTTAGCCTAGTCCCCTCACATACCATCCTGCGAACCAAGAGCCAAACCGTCCCTAGTGCCTTAGCTGTCAAGATGGGAGTGGAGAGAGAGTTGATGTCTGGGATAACTGAGTGCTAGAACATTAGGGCTACAAATACGTTGAATTTGATCTGCATGTTGATGGTGGCTAATGGGCATGCAGCGCATATCAGAGGAACTGGAGAGACAACTAAACTGAACCCTCTCTGACTCCCCAGGTGGAGATTTCTGGAGACTAGCAACTACCAATCACAAGCCTCTGGGATCCCTCCAAAAGGAAGAGAATTGGTTTAAAGAGACACAGTCCAGCCCTACCAATTCCTGCAGATGAGTTAGAAATGCTCCGTGGTCAGCATTCTAAATGATTGCCCAAATATCTAATGATATTAGCATGAATATCTGACCTCTCTCTATAGCCGTGAGCACAACCAATTCCAAGTCATTGGTCTGAAGCTAGATAGGAAAGGATACAGATGAAGATCAGTGCTGCTGGGTTTGTTGGCCTGCCAATAACGCCTCAAGAAATTTACAAATATTATATTAAGGATACGCAAGACTGTGGAAGAAGTTATGGTTTCTTGAGCCTGGGCTGGGCCAGCCCATGTTCAAATGGTAAACTTGTCCTCCCTTAGCAAGGCATTAATGATCTTCAGATGCAATTGTCCCAGGCACTCCCCACTGGTTTTTGACCAACCAGTAGAGCAAGAATGCATTTCATATGCAGTGGAAATGACTTTTCCCTATCACTTCCACAGTGTCTACCTGTGTGCTAGACCTCAGCACAGCCAGGGACAGTGATGAAATTAACTCTTCCTACTCTGATCCTACTTCCATTTGTCCTTAAGTTTTTCAGACATATTTATCCAAGTATGGTTTTTCTAAAGATAGTATTTTGCAACATAAAGGAGAGATGAGTTCCCAATTCTTGGCTGTTCTGGTGCTTTTTCATTTTGCTAAGAGCCTAGAGTTGGAGGAGCTGGCCTCTGGAGGACTCCCAACTGGAAGAGTGCAGCGCTTACTGGCTCTACACCTCCCCTGCTGCTGTGGCCAGAACATCTTGCAGTCTAGCAATACCCTGATGATTGCTGTAATTTAGTCCAGGGACCAGACTAATGCCCAGACAGTCCCAGGATTGGAGTAGTAAAAAGGGTTCTAAAGATGAGCAAAATTACACAGTGGCCTCTCAAAATATTTTTTAAACACTCATTTATTATAAACTTGCTAGATACAGACAAGAATTACTGTGAAAGGCAAGAGCGATTTAATCCTTTGATCCCTGCTCCTGGCTTCACATGTACATTTTAGATATAGGTGCACACTGTACAGTCACAGACAGTATTGTTTCTTGGCTTTTCCTATGACTCTTCTGTCAGCCCATCAGTACTTACTCTGTTTCTCTAACCATCCCAGAAATACTAACTCCTCAATGTTTGTACAACTGTTTGAAAATGTAAAACACAAAGTAGGTCTTAAGTTTTATTATTACTTATATCCAGTCCTTATCAGCTAGTTTTGATACTTCAACATATCTAAAGTAATGAAGGAGACTACAGGAAAAGGATCAAAGGGTAAACGGTTTAATTAAATATAAACACCACTAACCCGAGAAAACACTGTTACATTCAGATACATGAATTACGGTAATCTATATTCTAGCACACAGAAGAGTTTGTATTCATTGGGCATACTGTATATATCCAGCTCTGCTTTGCACCATGACAGATTTACTGTAGGAAGAAAGCATTAATGAGATGGAGAGAGAGAGAGAGAGAACTGCACACAGATGAACACATCCTTATACTTAAAAAAATAAAATTATAGGCAGCAGGACCTGGGGAAAAAAGCGGTGCTTGCAGTGCAGAATTCCTCTCTCATTTCTAATGTGCACAATCTGTTGATTATACTATTGGCAGGGTTCTGAATTCATTTTATTTTTTAAGATTTCCCCACTATGGAAGAACAGCACAGGCACAATCAGAAGTTAAGTATTGTAGCCCTTCATCTATTCATCCTAAAACAGAAATGGAAGGAGGTTTTGTGGCTAAGGACTAAGAGTGAGGAGACAGGAATTGTCAGACTGGATCAGACTAAGTTCCACGTAGTCCAGGACAAGGGGGATCCAGTGGACATAGTGTACTTAGATTTCCAGAAAGCCTTTGACAAGGTCTCTCACCAAAGGCTCTTATGTAAATTAAGTTGCCATGGGATAAGAGGGAAGATCCTTTCATGGATTGAGAACTGGTTAAAACACAGGGAGCAAAGGGTAGGAATAAATTGTAAATTTTCAGAATGGAGAGGGGTAAATAGTGGTGTTCCCCAAGGGTCAGTCCTAGGACCAATCCTATTCAACTTATTCATAAATGATCTGGAGAAAGGGGTAAACAGTGAGGTGGCAAAGTTTGCAGATGATACTAAATTGCTCAAGATACTTAAGACCAAAGCAGACTGTGAAGAACTTCAAAAAGATCTCACAAAACTAAGTGATTGGGCAACAAAATGGCAAATGAAATTTAATGTGGATAAATGTAAAGTAATGCACATTGGAAAAAATAATCCCAACTATACATACAATATGATGGGGGCTAATTTACCTATGACTAATCAGGAAAGAGATCTTGGAGTCATCGTGGACAGTTCTCTGAAGACATCCACGCAGTGTGCAGCAGCAGTCAAAAAAGCAAACATGATGCTAGGAATCATTAAAAAAGTGATAGAGAATAAAATGGAGAATATTTTATTGCCCTTATATAAATCCATGGTACGCCCACATCCTGAATACTGCATACAGATGTGGTCTCATCTCAAAAAAGATATATTGGCATTAGAAAAGGTTCAGAGAAGGGCAACTAAAATGATTAGGGGTTTGGAATGGGTCCCATATGAGGAGAGATTAAAGAGGCTAGGACTTTTCAGCTTGGAAAAGAGGAGACTAATGGGGGATATGATAGAGGTCTATAAAATCATGAGTGGTGTAGAGAAAGTGAATAAGGAAAAGTTATTTACTTGTTCCCATAATATAAGAACTAGGGGCCACCAAATGAAATGAATGGGCAGCAGGTTTAAAACAAATAAAAGGAAGTTCTTCTTCACACAGAGCACAGCCAACCTGTGGAACTCCTTGCCCGAGGAGGTTGTGAAGGCTAGGACTATAACAGGGTTTAAGAGAGAACTGGATAAATTCATGGAGAGTAAAGTCCATTAATGGCTATTAGCCAGATGGGTAAGGAATGGTGTCCCTAGCCTCTGTTTGTCAGAGGGTGGAGATGGATGACAGGAGAGAGATCACTTGATCATTACCTGTTAGGTTCACTCCCTCTGGGGCACCTAGCATTGGCCACTGTTGGTAGACAGGATACTGGTCTGGATAGACCTTTGGTCTGACCCAGTATGGACGTTCTTATGTTCTTATTTCTTCCCCATAACATTTACTATCCTGTCCCTGATGGTAGCCAGTACCAGATGGCTCAGAAGAAGATGCAAGAACCCCACAGTATGCAGATGTGAGATAATCTGCCCCTCACATAGGTCTAATACTGGTCTCCATATCAGATCCTATTCCTAGCTCTGCCAGAGAGACCATGGGTAAAATCCTAGTACCACAGAAGTCATTGGTAAAAATCCCATGGATTTTAACAGGGCCAGGGTTACATCCCCATGTGGTTTTGGTTGTCACTTAGAGCCATGTTTCAAAACATGGTCTCCATTGGAGAGCCTGCAAACAGATGCTCATGCATTTTTTCCAGCACAACTCTCTGCACATAGAGGCGATGGATTCTGCTTGAGTGAATTATGTTTGTCCAGATTTGTTTGCATATGCAAGTTCTGTCACCAGTGTGTATTCGTGAGAGAATCTTTCAGATGACAGTGGTCCAAAAAGTTCATGCAAATATTTCATGTACTTAAATACAAGCCTAGCTGAGGTCCGTTTAAAAATGTGGCTCTTAAATTTCTTTGTACTTGATTCCTAATCTTTACAATGTGGATAATATTCACCTATCTCATAGGGGTATTAAAAAGCAAAATTAATTACTGTTTATAAAATGCTTTGAAATATGCAAATACTATAGGAGTATAAGGTATTATTATTAAAGGCAATTTCCACAACTGAGAAATACTACTATCATTGAGGTTTGTCCTATTAAAATTATTCTCTTACCCTCTTTTGGAACTACAACTAAAAGTAATGTGCTCACAACAAAGCTAGTTTCACAAAACAAAATAATATTAAATTGTGTTTCTCCAGATATAAACAGCAACAATGTACTTTCTCTCTGAATAACTTTTGCATTATACTAAAATAAACAACAAAGGACAAACAAATACAAAATCAGTTACCTGATTTCCTTACTGGGGCCAACCTCTTCCCCTACCTGAAATATTTAGAGTGTGCCACTCTTCCTGCAAATACTGGAGGCAGCGCAATCTTGCCCATTGGTTTCTGTGCTGGACCACCCCCTTCTGCCCTCATGATAGATGTGTTCCTCCAAAGCTGCATAGAGACAGTGAATTCTTATTAGAAGTTTAAACATAAAGTTATAACAGTAATGCATAAGTCAGATGTATTTAACTATATACACACCTCAGAAAAGGCAGTCAGATATACTTAAAGAATGTATTGTGTGTGGGGAGGAGTGGGGGAGGGAAGTGTAGAGGTCAATCCCAAAAAGAAATTATCAGGAAACAAATTTTCCATTCTAGATCTTGACCTCTTCCCAAACCGGAAACATTTGCAATTTGTTGAGCAGTAAGGAAAAACTAGCAGAGAGGGAGAGCAATAGGACAAAAAAAAATAAATAATGTTCTCCGTTCGCTAAAATCGGCGCTGTTAATCTATTATGGACTTTTGTATAGAACAACTTCCTGCCAAAGGATGTTGCTGCACTGAGGATTGGAGGTACAGCCGAAAGTGCTTTATAGAAGGTGTTTAGGATGCCCAGGTGACAGCTTTGCAGATTTATTTTGTAGTAGCTGTTCACCCTTCTGCTCAGGAGGCTGCCAGAGAATGCGGTGACTGGGTGGCAGCCATTTGTCAGCAGCTTCTTATGCGATGGTGATAACAGCAGCATAAGCAACTCCAGACAAACATATTTCATAGATTCAAGGCCAGAAGGGACCATTGTGACCTAGTCAGACCTCCTGTATAACACAGGCCTTAGAACTTCCCCAGAATAATTTCCAGAGCAGATCTTTTAGAAAAACATCCAATCTTGATTTTAAAATCATCAGTGATGGAGAATCCATGACCCTTAGTAAATTGTTCTAATGGCTAATTACCGTCACTGTCAAAAATGTATGCCTTATTTCCAACCTGAATTTATCTAGCTATAGCTTCCAGCCATTGGATCACATTATATGCTTCTCTGCGAGATTCAAGAGCCTATTATTAAATGTTTGGTCCCCATGTAGATACTTATAGGCCCACAAGAGGCTAGGAGGGCATCTAGGAGGATGCTGAGGCAGATTCTGGCAGTTGAGAAGATGAATCGGAGGACGCTGTGGTAGCTCTGCCAGGTCTGACAACCACAGCCATCTTAGTCCTTTTAGGGTGTCAAGAATGACTGTTTTCCTCCTTTTTGATCTTCTGAATCACTCTTCATAGTAACAGAAGAGGAAGGAAAGTTTGGAGAGGTTGATTTAGCCATCTGTGAGCCAGAACATCCATTCCCAGTGATGTCTGGTCTGCTTCCTGGGTACTTAAGAAGTTGTGTTTTCACATGTTTAGTGGCTGTGAATAGATCTGCTTGGGAGTAGTCCAGCTCACTGACTACCAGCTGGAAACCTCCTGCTTCAGAGACACCCAGCATGGTCTGTCAGTCTGCTGTGTACTCCGTGTTGCTTTTATGTGGGTTGCCCTGGGGAGACTGAGTGATATTCTGACTAACAAAAGATCTATATCACTTCAGCATTTACGCATCAGCTTTCTGTGCCTCTGGAGGTAATTCACATTTTTGTGTTGTATCAAGATGTGCTTCTTCCATACGTGAGCCTGGAAGTCTTAGCATGACCAATCCTCTCTATAGGAAATGCGTGTTTTGAATCCTCGCTAACCTTGACCTCATTCCCTGTGTACTGTGGTATATCAAATGAGCTTCTCATCAATGGGCAGGAATTTGGGATCTGGACTGTGAAGAGAGGATTCTACTATTAGATATGGGCTTTCCATTTCCACCCAATGAGAGACTGTGTCACTCCAAAGGATATCTTCACTGGGCTTTGTATCTCATTAGAAATGGCTCCAGGCTCATAAGAGCGATCCCTAATGCACCTGCACATGCTGTTTTGTCCATGGAACACTCTTCTATGCATAAAACTGGGAGACTCATTTGTGGTGGGTAAAATGGATGGATGAAACTGTGGCGATCAGCACCTGGATATTGTTAAACCTTTTCCATCACAGGAAGACTCTGGCCGTCCTAGTGTCTCTTGACTCATAGGTGGAAAGTTATCTGAAAGGGGAAGAGGGATCTCTTCTTTAATCTTATCAGAAACCCATATGCCACCAGAAGCATGGAGAGTACCCACCATTATTACATGCATAGTACAAGAAGAATAGGGGAAAATCTCATAATTTACATGTTAATTTTTACTTGCAGCAGCAGTCACAAGTTGACATGCAGCCTTCCAAATCATAATGGACTAGCTTAGTTTGTGAGGTAGCCAGTCCTAAAAAGGCTTCTTTGTTCTCTTTCTTGACTATAATCTTTGTAGGTCTAAAGGAATTGGAAATCTATTACAGCTTGACTACATACTGCAAGTAGTTTGTTAGACAAACTGTTTTAAAACATATTTCACCAAAAGGCTCTGGGCTTCATAATTCAAGCATCAGCCCCATTTCCTAGCTGCCTTATACATACAGTAGGGTAACTGTTCTGAAAAATCCATAATTGGCCTCTTGCCTAACACTTACCCAATAAACTTTGTGCAAGCTGTGAAAAGTTTGACAATAGATTCTCGGCACAGCAAATTCTTGTCCACTAGATGACAATGGACCTTTTTGATGATACCTATCGTCTCCGCTGTGCTTTGTTCCTAGTACAGTTTGTAATTCAGCACACAACACGTAAGTGCCACTTTGAAAATGTATTTGTGATGTCTGAAAAAGAACGGATGGGGCATGTTTGCTATATATTGGGGGTGGGGAGAGTAAATAACAAGAGATGTGGCCAAAAAGTTTTGCAGGATATAGCCTATTTAACCCAAAGAAACATGGAAAAGCGGGGAAAAGCAACTGCATGACAGAGGCACGGCTACACTATAAAGTTTTGTCCATAGCTATGTTCATCAGGGGTGTGAAAAAAACCCACATTTGTTAGCCAACATAGCTATGCCAGCAACACCTCCAATGCAGATGCAGCTCTGCTGCAGAAGAGTGCTTCTGTTAGCATGGCTAATATTGTTCAGGGACGCAGTGTTACTATACTGGCAGAAAAACTCATGTCAGCATAAACACTGAATCTATACTTGGGAGCTATACTAGAATAGCTATATTGACACAGCCGGTGTAGCGCAGACTAGACCAGTGGGAAAGAAAACAGAAAGCAGCCGCAACTGGAGACCGAAAGGAACATTTTCCCCAACCCCCCTTTCTCATACTTAGTTTCAGGATATGTATTGTGGATGGAAAAATACCTTACTGGAAACGATAACATCAGTTGAAAAATTAGACATACAAAACCTAATCAGCAGAAAACGGCTGTGACTAAGAAGAACAAAATTAAATATTTCTCTCAAAAATCACCAGAGTGCACTATTGCATAGGCAAGCTAATTTAATGACTGCTTAATAGAAAAGCTTGAAGCAATAACATGTTATCTATACACTTGGGCTGCATTTTAGTCTGAGGGACCTAAGCACTGGCAGGGCCTAGCTTGAGAGTATGGATTGCCTCAGTTTTTGAATGCCCAATTTAAGACAGCCAAGACCTTATTTCCAGTGGTGCTCAGCACCTGAAAGCCTTGCTGACTTCACTAGGATGTGTAGATGCTCAGTGCCTCCTAAAATCAGGCCCTGGTTGTGTCAAATTAGGCACCAAAATTGGAGGCATTCAAAATTAGGAGACTTTTAAAAACAGATATTAACACCCAAGATTGCATGAATGAGTCCATAGAACCACCCAGTATGGAACCACAGAGAAGTGAAATTGAGGAAAATCTTTCCCATACTCTATTCAGGATAAAACAGCTGATCCAACAACAGTTCTTTGTGAATACACACAGACTGACAGAGGAATTCAATATTTAATAAGTGGAATCTTTAAACTCTCTCATATTTTCTCCGCTTCATTCTCAATTACGCGTGTAATACACGTATCCTTTCTGGGTATTTTGTTGGGCTTTTTTAAAATAGTTGGCATTTATTGAGTGCTACACCTTTTCAAAACACTGCAAGTCTTAATGGCACTCACCCATGTAAGACTGTTACCAACCTCATTTTACAGATAAGGAGACACACAAAGGTCACATGGCTTGCCTGACAACTCTGAATCCCTGGGAAAGCTATGTCTGGAACTCAGGTCTTCCTGGTTCCCAGCACTACCTTCAGTTGCCTGCCAAGAAAATAAAGAGACTGAATCTCCAATTGTGTAGATTTCCTTGTCTTGTGTGGGGACCAACAGGTTAACCTAAAGCAAACAAAGGAGGATTCATTCATTCACAGAGTGCTTGCAAACTGCACTGAACTTCTAGCAAATGGTTTTGAAATGCTCCTTTCATGAATGAATGGCACTTTTATACCAAAATAGTTTCATAACTGTGCATTTGCCGTTTTAAACACAAGCAATTAAATGGAAATTTAATTGATACAATTATAATGCTATTAGAGGAGAATGGAACATGACCAATTAACAGCCAATTTTATAATGTTTGAAAGCAAGATTGTAATAATTACCTGACTACTGTGTACACATACCATTGCCTAATGTAATCTAACTGATTGAAGGTGCCTACCCTCTGGTATCAAAATGCTCTCTGTTTTTCAGAATAAGGTGTTCAAATGTGTGTCATTGGTCCTATACTGTTTTACAGCACACAGATCATGTGGTAGGGGACTGTATTGTCCTCCCTCCTGTTCAATGTATACAGGGGGAGAGAAGGCTTAATAGCATTATGGTTTCTTTGGTGAGTTAATGATACCCAGCTTTCTTCCTAACCTCTCAGTGTAATGGAATGTTCTCACGGAGATTGGAATGTAGAATGAAGACGACTAGCTGGCTAAGACTCCACCCAGAAGTGGTGGAGATACTGCTTAGAGAGAGAGAGGACAAGAAAGAAAACAGCCCCCACCCAAAAGAAAATTTCATCTGTCTCCCATTACAAGGTTCGTAGCCTGAGAGTCATCAACCCGCAGCTCCTTCTGGATAAGAGGGTAGTTACAATTCCCAAAAGTACTTATTAATTTGTATTTGGCAAGAACAAGTTGCATCCTCTTCTTGCTATGGCACACCTTGCTAGAGCTCTACATGCCACCTTCACTTCAAAGCTAGACAACTGCATTGTGACCTATATGTGGCTATATCTTCAGATCAACTGGAAACTGTAGGCAGTGTGGAATTCGGAAGACTGCTTATTAAGCAGTGTTTCCACACAATGAGCACAATACACTTACAAGCTTCACTGGCTGCATATTGATTTCTAGATGCAGTTTGCTTTGACCTATAAAGCTCTATATAGTTTGGGCTCCTAGCTCCTTGCAGGACACCCCCACACTCTCAAGATCAGATCCAAAAGTCATTGAAATTACTTGAAACTTCCATGGGCTTTGGATCATGTCCTCTGAGCATGATACCATGGCAGCTGCCATCAACAGAGGTACTCAAATTGAACATGCCCCCCTGCTTAATTGGGAGCATGCTAGCAGCAGGGTTGTCTCTGTGAAGGGCTCCTGGCTGCCAAGCGCACTTTCCCTCCTACTTCAACAGAAGCTAGGTTTGTTGACCCTTCAAGGCACTCTCCACTCATCTGTTTTTACTTAGACTTCTTCTGTGTGGAGTTGTTGAGGGTGGAGACAAAGGGATGGAGCTGTTGTGCCACAGGACAATTTTTAGTAGATGGGTCCTATCATCTTAATTTGTTTCATTTATTGTTAGAAGTTGGTGCTTTTACATAGCTGTATGAAGTTGAGAAAGCTCATACAAACAACAAAAATTCTATTAGAGAGCAGCTAATGTGGATTCTCCTGTAGCTCAGGTGGTAGCAGCTGGACCAGAACTCTATTCCACAGCTTCTTTGAAGCTTCAAGTGGCCATCATGTCCAGCATAGGAATAACTGTGAAGTTGTAGGAAGCCAGAGGTTTCATACTGTGTCAAAAATAATGATAATTCCAACAAGAGTGTGCAGTCCTCTTTCATTTATAGCCTTTAGTTTTTATTGATTTGAAAGCTCAATTTTTATTTGGAGTCCTCTAACATTCAGTGATGTTTTGGCTGCCTGGGATCTGAAAGGCACACTATACGGAGTCCCCTCTGATTTCCACTTGCAGTTTCTTACTGGGATGACCACTTCCTGTTCCTCTTTCCCTCAACTCACACACTGGCATTATGGTGGCATCTAAGCTCCTCTCAGGATGTGCTTGCTCAGCTGACCCTCCCAGAGTAGTTGCCAATGCTCTTATGACCTGGACAGCCATCGATTTTCACTGCCCTGCACACTAACACTTCAGCTCTGCAGTTGGTCAGTGTCATATTTACGCAGGAAGAAAGCTTCTGGAGAATGTGCCTATAGCCATTAAGTCTGCAAGCTAAAGTAAAGTTTTGTGCTGTTCAAAGGGAAGGATGCCTGCCTTGCTAAAGAAAACACACTAACGTTTACTTTGCAGGTAGCAGGAACTTGGGGGGGGGGGAGGCGAGGGGGGGCAGAATTCAAGTTGCAAAGCTATAATATATATATATATATACACACACACACACATATATACACACACACTCATACACATTTTTAAAGACCACTTGTGGAAAGTGTTGGCATTCCCAGACTGCCATTCCTTTCAGAGTAACTTTTCCCTGATGTCCCGCTATTTAAAATTGACAACTTTCAATTCACTCAAGTTCTTCTGCTCCTTTTCCTGGGCCTCATTTCTCAAGCCTTCCACCCACCCTGTACCTCCACATTTGCATATTTTCACATACAGAATCACTCATGTCAAACACCTTGCTTGTTGGAAAATTCAAACATATTCCTGGAATAGTTCTGTTATGTCTAAATATGACTTGAGAAGAAATGGAAGCTATTCTAGGAATTAAATATTGTTCTCGAGTATGAGCAGCCATGTGCAGTCTCCAAGAAAAGTTTTACAATATGATAAACACACTGGAACCTGATTCTCTCTAAAAGATCATGTTTTGTTTCTTACCAGAATTTACTTACATATTTATAAGTCTATTCCCCTAAAAGATTGCTTTGTATGGTGCCCAAAGACCAGATTAATAGGCATGATAGAACAGTTTGAGAATTGGATATAAAACTGCATTCACCTCTCCCCATGTTTGGAGGTACCTATCAGGATTCCCCCACAGGAAGCAGAAAGCTAGGATAGATAACTGAAATTACTGGTGATAGTTACAACGTTAACTTTAAAACAGAGATCAAATTTAAGCTTCCTTGAGCACCTGTTTTATCAGCATTTAGACCTGGCACATGCATTTACATTAAGCTATTTGGCAAATGTTTCCCTCCCTTCTGTGTACTTGCTACTGTACTAATCCTGTACTATTAAAGATTCTCTCTCAATTTTGTCACTTGTTTTTCTTTCTCCAAAACTCTCTCCTAGTTAGCATTTCAGTATAAGACACATCTGTGAGTAAAGGTGCACAAGATGCTAAATACTTGCAGAATCAGGGTATGAAACAAACCTTATCAGTTTTTCCAGTTACGTGTCTTAGGGCAAAGTGGGGTAACTTGTTACAACTATTTCAGAGGACTAATAATAATGTTTTGTAAACTCTAATAGCCTAAAACGAAGACAAGTTAATCCTTTCAGCATTTGGCTGGGTTTTTGACATTGATGTTTGTGTGGAAGTAATGTGTAATTTTGCAAGTGCACAGATCTGTAAGTTTGCAAGAAGCTGAATATTCTATTCTCCCTTTCCAAATCCTTCCTGCAAGTACCAGCATTTGGAGTCAAGAATAAGTGAAGATTATTCATTACATGTTTGTAATAGCGATGAATTTAAAAAAAAGCATCATTCTGTGGGCTGCCTCTGTTTTATACTCTATTTTGGACTGTATATTTATACTGTAATTTTTCCATTCAGTTTTTGCAGCTGAAGTTTCTCAGTATCACAGCATGGACAAGCACTTGCCACTTCATTCTGAGACCTGTGGTTTCCTCCTCCCCTGATATGCTACCCCAGTCCCTCAGACTCTGGCACTGGCATTATGTAAATCACTGTTTGGACACACAGGTCCTTATATTTAAGATTGCAGCAAAACACACAAGGATATTTTCAAAAACCATTCTTTTATTGGTTGCATAAACTGGAGCATTATTTACAGCTTTCATCTTTCTATAAATGCTCATTAAAATAAAGTTGCACAAATAGTAAAATGTAGCAAAGTTCAGCCTTTTAAAAAAGTTAACCTGACATCTCAGATTAAATGCAGTCATGTTCCTATATATTATAACTATATTTAGAAGAATCAAAGAATTTATATAGGAGAGTTTATCTTAATAATTTCAGTACAATCAGTCCAATTTCATGCATCTTTGGTGACTGTCTTGAAAACTTGCTAAAATGGTTTAATTTTAGAAGTGCAAAGGAAAAAAGTAATTACAAGATTTATAGCTCTGGTCCCATTTTGAAACTAAAACTTTAGTCTAAAAAAGGATATTAAACTCCAGTAGGGAACTCTCTTCAGCTGTAAGAAATTTACTCTGCAAAATAAAAAAGAAAATAAAAATTAGTCATTTAGCAATTTGCCTTCTTAAGCACCCTTGGAATCTTCCGCAGTCTAAGCATGCCTAAAACTAACTTTCTGGCTCACGCAGTACACATTTCCATTCCTGTGGAAAGTTTGTCAGGTTTTGTAGCCAGCTGTTGTTAGTCTCAGAGGTAAAATGTAAGTGGGAACAACTCCGATTACTTCTGTGAAGGCTTTGTCTTTATGCCCAAACTATAGCAGCAAAGATTTAGCATGTGATCGCCTCTCATTTCCACAAGAAATATTCAAATAATTGTCTGTTTTGGTTTATGCATGTAAATTAAGTAACTTTTCGAAACTCCATAAAATAGTTTAAAAGTTAATTAAATATTAGCGCGTGGTTTTGCTTAACAACCCTAGTGTTCTCAGAATCTGCATGTCTTTCTAAATTGTGCTTTTAGATGAATGCAATACATTAAAAAAATGATGACATCTCATTAGTTTAAATCAAAGCAGCATGCATTTGGGGCGAAAAATAAATCCAGTTTATACAAGTGGAATTGATGAGCTGCTGGGTTAAGAATTGTATCACACACAGAAGTGTACTGGAAAGTAATTCTGAAAATAGTACTATTTATTATTAACTAAGATAGCAGGCACTCCATTTTAATTCTTACTAAAGGCCCAATCTTGAGGGGTACTAAGGTCCCCTGACTCCTACCGACTACAAATGGGAGATTACACTGTTCAACATCTCATAGGATTAGGCACTAGGTCACTTAACCGTCAACAAGTTTAAATCTTCAAGGTGAACAAATTCTTCCTATCTGATAGTTTCTGAATTCATTACACAGTATACAATCCTTATCTACATTCTTTAGAGAGCCCTAAGCTTAATTTAAAAAAAACAATGTGAAGAGATTCTGTTTTGGCTGTATATTATTGAAGAGGGAGCTTTACCTGAAGCAATTCTTAACCTTTAAAGATGCTGATGATGTAGGAGCAGAAAGCGTGCAGTGATTCCCAGCAATGCTCTCGTGCCAACTTCATTACTTCAGTATCATTTTCAGACCCTTGTCCATGCTGTGTTGGTTTTACAAGAGGTTGTGTAGATGGTTTAGGTCTCCCTGCTTTTTTGGCAGAGCTTTTCCCTGCCTGGGTTTCTTTAACTTGCTTTAAAGAAGCTGAGGGTTTCTGGATTGATTTCCCCTGATTGGCTGTATCTGCTTGCTGGCTAGGATTCTGGTTTGGCTTCATGCTGGAAGCTACTTGCTTCATGTGAGCATCTGTGGGAGCCTTTTGGCACATGTTGGGCTTCAGCACTAGGGTGGACTGGCAAGCGTTTGGGAGTTTTCTAAGTTCAAGGGCAATCTGGTTCCAATAAACCTTTGGGTTGTTATTGAAAGGACGACAAATTGATGGTTTGCCAGTATATTCACACCAGTAAGACTTGCCTTGGTTTTTGCATTCAATTCTGAGTTTCATTTCCCCATTACCACTCATGTTCATTGTGCAAGCATCTTTGACTTTAGTCTGAAAATGGATTTCTTCACCATTGCTCCTTTTCTTTTGTGTCTGTTTCTGTCCCAACCCTCCCATGCAACAGAACATCATTAGAAGAAGGATGACAGTCTTCATGGTGAAACACAGAATAAGATCCTGAAGCAACTCAGTCCAAAAAAGCAAAAGAAACAAGCAACTGTCTGCTCACAATTTAAAGGTTTCGTGCACAAAGAAGTCTCTCTCTCGAGGTGGCTTGTAATTTTTTTTTTTAAATAAACCACCCTAGTGTAAGCATATGCCCATAATTTATAGCTTAGGGGAATGTCAAATAACCTGTGAACTCCCAAGAAGGTAACAAGACACGTCTTGCAGCTAAATAGAGCACGATAGTTGTATAACTGAAAAGCACATTCCTACCCAAAATGCACACGTCACCTTTGATTTTAACAGATATTTTCCACTCTCCAGCTATTTTATAGCTGTCTTTATGCCAGATATTGTATGACCACATGGAAGTAATCAGAAGAAGGTCAGCCAAATCAAACCTATGAGGATTTGTCCAGAAGATTAAAATAATTCAATTAATAAAAATGGATTTGTGGTACCCTTATGTTTTTTGTGGATGTGCACTGGCAAGCATGTCACTTTTATATTTTATTGTGCCAATACTGGAAACATGGAATTCTGTGGCAAATCAACAGCACATTCCTTAACTAAGGAAAGAGTTTAGGACATACTGGGTATGTCTAAAGAGCAAAGAAAAACCCATGGCTGGCCCATGCCAGTTGACTTGGGCTGCTTCATTGCTGTGTCGACTCAGGCTGGAGGGCGAGTTTTGGGACCCTCCCACCTCACAGGATCCCTGAGTCCAGAAGTTTACACAATAATGAAACAGCCCTGCAGCCCAAGTCAGCAGGCATGGGCCAGCAATGGGATTTTCTTTGCTGTGTAGACATTCCCAGTGTGGCCTGGGGGTTTATGAGCTTCCCCACACAGGTTTATCAAGGTAACCTAATCCCTCTCATTCTATTTCTGGGTTTCTCATCTTGCTTGGAGCCAATCTTGGCAATGAAGTCCAACAGTACATCAGTTTTTGTAAGGAGGACAAAATCCATTTCCCAATGTGATCTCAGTCCACCCAGTGTGCCTCCTACACCTCTCAAACACACTTAAAATGAAATAAAATAGTTATTTATGAATCAAATACAGATTACTTAACCAAGTTTTTGTTTATTTAAATGGACTGGG
This sequence comes from Eretmochelys imbricata, assembly GCF_965152235.1. Taxonomy (NCBI): domain Eukaryota; kingdom Metazoa; phylum Chordata; order Testudines; family Cheloniidae; genus Eretmochelys; species Eretmochelys imbricata. The sequence continues at coordinate 115,405,537 of NC_135575.1, read as the reverse complement.
AAAATTTTCTCAAATGAAAAATAAACTCTTTAAATTCTACAATTCTGAACATATATACAACCACACACACACACGCGCGCTACATATTGTCACATAGAAATGTTTCCATTTCTGACCAAAGAGTGAAAAAACTTACATTATTCCAGATAAAACTGGTATTGCTGTTCAGTTTTGTTTTATGTTTTCAAAGGTTTTTGGAACTACCCTTATTTTAAGCCAAATTAACCTTTCTGAAAACATAGTTAATACTGGTATATAATCAGTTTTCTCTTCAGTTCAAGATACCCAATTCTTCCATCTTTCCTACCCCCTGTGCTTTATTTTTGTAGTGTAGACCTTTACAGCCCATTAAGTGGATTTATGATGTCATATAATCCAGCAACACAACTGACATGTCTAAATTCAAGGCAATATCCTAAACTACAGTGATGTAAAACAACCTTCTAAAAGTGTTCAAATTCCTATGTAGAAAGTTTAATTTAAAAATTAGTTAGCAAAAATACAATCACTGCCTATTTAAAGAACCACTGACATTTATTAGGAACTTGGTCTGGAGATGAAATATTCTAAAAATTACCAATTTTTTGACATCTCTCAGTCTAATTAGAGTATTACTCAAACTCCAGGGAGCTCCATACTCTCCCACATACACAAAAGTTGTAATTTTAAATGAGTCTCTCTGCAAATACCCTTTCAGGTCTAATACTTAAAAATCATCACGTATTAAATAACTCAAAGAGAGGGAGAAAAATCTTCAACTGAATTAATTTTTCAGAGACAGGAGATAATGCATATCCCGTACATTTAAAGTTCAGTCCAAAGTGGTCGTCCAAGAGCACCAAAAGTCAACACTGAACATGCTGATAAATTCATCTGATTATACAATATCAAAAATTTTGCTAAAACACTTTTAAGCTTTAAGAAAATGTATATACAAAGGACTCTGTATACAAAATGTATTCTTTATGCAAATGTGTATATACTATATTTAACACATTCCCAACAAAATGGTAAGGTAAGAACTTGAGTAATCATGGCAGGGTAGTCAACTTTAAGCAAAATCTGTGTAAGCCACATTAATATACATATTGTGATGTGAAATAGAAACCTCAGTGTAAAAAAAGTAAAAAACAGAAACCACTTTAGTTCAAGTCTTAAACAGCAGTGAACAAGAGGAAGGGCTCTGGTATTTTGTACAATAGTTAATGGCATAACATTAAACACTGTTTTCTTGATTCAAGACTGATTTACTGTACAAGCCACATAGAACAAGTGGCATGGGATTTGGATGGTGAAGTCAGATCCCAGTGTGGTTGGAAGAATTTCATGTTTTCCTGTAGAAGAATCTTGAGCCTCATTTCTATAGGCTGAAAATAGATCACAAGAAAAAAAAATCAATAAAAAATTGATTAAGGTAGCAACAAAATTCAGATAGAACACTATACATTCACGGTCTTCATGTGAAAGTCATGGATGTGTCAAGAGATAAACTTTACCCTACCTACAATCACGTGTGTACAAGCATGTGTTTTTACATTTTAAGAAGCAGATTTCAAAATGGGAGGATGTGCTAGGTAGATTTTGAAATACATTTTAAAAGCTCATTACTTACCCCTGATGTTTTCAGTATTGGCTACCACTGTTCCACAGAGCTAAAGAGAACACAAAAATATATTTTTCTGTTGCTAACAAAAGGACTGAATATACTGTCCTCATAACTACAGTGCGTGGTACTGTCAGATGTCAGTAGTGTGACCACCAATCGTGCCTGGGTCTGAAATGTATAAGTGCTATATAAGTAAGTCCTGAGTCTTCTTGTCAGTTATTGAAGTTTTTAATTAGAGAAAATGGGTTTAGTTTCATTATATAGCAATCTTTTTTTTTTTTAAAGTCTTGTTTTGAGGTGGAAGGAAATACTCAGATAATCAAACACTATAGACCTGAGTTAGAAAAAAGATCTTAACCCAACCTCCCATTTTGCTCACACAAATAATTGTACCTGAATTTGATTTTTATTTAGATCTCTACCTACCTGATCGGGGAAAAATAAAATAATCAGGTAGATTTCTAAATGCAACTGCAACCTGCAATTACATGCATCCATAACACTGCAGGTGCAAAGGGGGAGGCTTCCTATTCCTATCACTTTAAGAGGATATGGTTTCATTGCTAACAATCTCACTCAAAAGATGCTACAAATACTTACAGCCAACTAAAAAGATCTGTAGGAACTGAGAAAAAGCAGTATAGCAGAAAACATGAAAATGGTTTGTGCAGTTAAGAACAGAAAATAAGAATCTACTAGAGTGGTATCCCCGGATTGTCGTAGCCCTGATGCAGTTTTTTCAAACTCTGTCTCAGGTATGAAATCATCAAAAGGAAACGGCAGTTTAGAGTAAATTCTAATGATTGCTATGGTGGGGTCAATCCAGAGAAAGTTCACTGACCATAGGACAATTGAAATCAGAATATAGTCCTTAATGTGTTTGTGTCCATGTGGAAAGCTAGTATGCTTTAATTTAACAGAGTCTATTTTTATGTTAATGATTTTTCGCTTATTTCCGAATAACTTGTATTATTCAGTCATTGAACAAGGATTTCCTTTTAAATTTTTTTTGAAATACCACATAAATAATGTGCCATACAGTGCAAGAATGTTGAAAATCAATATTAAAAAAAATCCGAAGATCAGAAAGTGACTTCTAAAGTCAGGATGATTAGTGGTTCCCTCTTATGGAAAATATCAAAAGTCTTTAATGTGGAAGTTCTCTGATGTGCCAGTGGAGTTGACTTTGGAGTCAAATACCTTGTAGATTAATTTGAGGAGTTCCAAAAGCCCACAGTGTGATATAGGCTATGCCAAAATAATGAACATTATAACACCATGAATACTACTATTATGAAATACTTCCTCCTAAAGGATGCATAGGGAAGAGACTCGGTCAATAAAATAATCAATACAAAATAGACTTTTACTCAACTGATACGGCCCTGAGGGCTGTCAAAAATTTCAACCTCAAGCCCCATCAACATAAAACACCCCATCCATGATCCAGAGAGCAATAAAAATTAATTCTCTACCAAACATTCAATCTAAATGTGTTCTATATAAAAAAGTTATGGGGCTCACTAGTCCTTATGCTTGCCAATTATTTACACAGCTTCTCATTGTAACATACTTCTGCGTTCCTCCAAAGCCTACTGAAGTCTCACTACAGCCCTGTGAGGTGGATAGCACCATCCCAGTTTTATGGAATGGGAATCCAAGGCACTGAGGTTAAGTGACTTGCCAGTGTCTCAGAGCAAGCGAGCTGCAGACTCAGGAGAAGAACCCACAACTCCCGTCTCCCAGACTTGTGACTTAACTGTTTGGCCACACAGGTCTGGACTAATTTCATAGGTGCAGTAACATCCATCTTCTCCTCTAACCCTTCCATACCCCCTGGCTCATTTGCAGCCTGCACATAGCAAACTTTGCCTTTCCTCAGCCGTTTAAAAAGCTGCACCAAAGGCACAGGTTGGAGGGACTACTGAGCCATTAAACATTACGTTAATTTGGGAGGTTACTGTAGCTACTAATTGCTTTTATAAAATAGAAGATTTTTTTTAATGTTTCTTCTTTATCTTTCAAATCTCTAGTCCTGCTTGTTCTATGTAGCCTACTTCTATGCATTCTCATGAAAAAAATTCTAAAAAAACCAAACTAGAATTTAAAAGTGAACCATCTATTAATGCCCCAGGTTACAGTCAAAGGGGTATTCATTAAGTATCAATTTATAATTGGTCCTACAGACCTTTATATAAACATGGGAAAAAAAACAGGAAAAAGTGAACATGCACCCCCCACAGCCTTTTAATTGCTATACAGAGTACTTTAATAACTTTACTATTTTAGGGCCACCATGTTATAGAAGTAATATGGAATTATGTGTCTTTTAAGCTTATAAAATTCCATAGTTAAATGACCGGATACTATTACAATATCTATGGCTATATAGGCTTATTCAAAAAAGTTAAACATACAGCACTTGTTATAGTGAGCAACCATGCAAAAGGCAAATAGAAAATTAAACTATTCACTTTAAAACGTGCAGAAAATTGGATAGCTGATTAGCACAGTACGCTAAGCAAGGAAATGTGAAGGCATGCAGTTTCAGACTTGGTTTACCTTGTCATAACAGGATTGTGTATACCATATAAATGCTCTTTATGATAACCATTATTACCATTTTCCATACTGTAACAAAATAAATACACCAAAAAAAGACTATGTTAACTATAAGATGCAATATGTACAAATGGCTACAAAGACATGTAAATGGCTGATGGTATTGTTTGTAAAAATAAGTTGTTTCTGTTCAGTAGACAATATTCTTTAATTTTCAACCTTACTGATATTGTAGAATATCAAATAATTCTATAAAATCTTATTTTAGCATGCTCCAATTTCAATTTAATGGAGATATTTATGTTCAGTTGTACCCTACCATTACAAAATATAATTAAACCAAAAGATGTTAATTCTTTACTATAAAAACTACATTCTAAATATAAACCCTCACTCTTTAGTAAAAGAACTTTAACAAATACCAGTAAAAGTGTCTTACTTTTTCATGGGTATAGTTTCAACACTAAAAAATATAAAAAAGGAGAAGCAATCAACTTAAATATACTAGTAAGTGAACATTTGTCTTAGCAGTACATGCCTTGCTTCGGCTCTATTCATTTGTGAATGTACAATACAAATTGACCAATGTGAAATAAAATTATCTGAAAAAACAAAGTGCACAGATTTACTGAACAGCTAAAATAAAGAATAGGAAAAAATAGTAAAAATGAAAATAAGTAAAAACAGTTATCATAAAGTAAAATGCCAAGTCCCTGAGACAGAGGAACTGCAAGTGAAAAGGAAAGACTGGTTAGGGATAATCAGGATATTGAGCAAAAAAGGAAAGAATTAAACACAAGGAAACTACAAAGCAGGTACAAGTTATCTTAACATTATAATTGAGCAAAAGATGATCTATCTGAAATTGGGAATATTTTAAAATAAAGGTGTAAGAAGTTCTAAAGCTCTGAACCTGCAAAGAGCTTCTCACAGGCAGACCCTGTTACACCTATACAGAGTCCCACTGAATCAATGTACGATATGGAAGTCCACCTGTATGGAGCATATTAAAAGATCAGGGCCCATATCCGTACTCTTTCAGAGGATACTGTGGTGCTCATTTTGCCAACAGTGAAGGTTTAAACAATGCACCATATATTTCATGTAAAATAATGTGTTATGCAGGAAAGTATTCGTGTCCACTTTCTTTTTATCCTATTTAAGATTATACACTTACTCATCATACACATCCTCTGTATCCATTCTACGATAGTATTTGGATAGTTTTACAGCACAAATTATGGCAGGAATTAAAAATATTGAACAGCCTCCTAAACCAAACCAGAAGGTATTCTAGAAGACAAAAATCAAGAAAATGACATTCAATAAAATACTGTATTAGTGTTTTAAACCACTGCTAGTTTCTTCCCACATTATTTCTTAGAACTGACCCCCTTAAGAGTTTTGAGTTGCAAATTGGCTTTTATTTAGTAGCTGAAGTTGCTGCCCTTATTACTACTAGATTGTCAATTATGTTGTTTCTGAAAGCATACAGCTGAAGTCACCGACATGGCCCATGGCACTGCAGACCCTGTAATGAGAGGCAGCCATGAATGATCAGTTGTTGGGCCAGCAGCAGAACATTACTACTCAACCAACCAACTCCAAGTTGGAAGATACTGTGTCCCTAGAGATGAACCCACTAGCCATGTTTTTTCCCTGCCTTGATATTTAACAGTAGTGGCCATATTCATGTTCCCTGTGGCAAGCTGAATTTTCATCACCTTAGAGGTAGTTTCTGACTTGACAGCTGCAGTTCACAACTGTGAGAGTAATTTCATTAGTGCACAGATTAGCAGGCTCCAGCTGTTAAAATGGTATTTTAAACCTGATTCCTATGGGCTGGAGGCAGTTTTGACTTGTATGTGGGCCCAGCTGGGATCTTTCATCATGTAAGATTTTGACCCATCCACAGTTAACTGATTTAGTGAGTAGTATTTTTCCTACTCAGTTTCTGCAGGATGGAAGAAGGAGAAGTTCTGCAGTTCCTTTGTGGTACTAGATGATTATGACTTGGCTCTGGCAGGACAGCAGGTTTCAGGATTTAGTGTTAGCACCTCAGACTCGATTTCAGAAAATTGGAGGTGGTTCTTGTATACAAGTTCTGATTATTGCTTGGTTCAGACTGATTGAGGAAAAGAAAGAATTGGTGGGAGAGGTTTTAGGTGGTTTACAGATGTGTGGTTTCTTTTAATACACACAGCCAACTTTTTATCCTCTGAGATGAGAAAATGCCAAATAGCAGCACCTCAAAGTACTACCAGCCATAATGAAGCTCTCCTCTGTACATGAATGAATCAAGATTTGTTTTCTGCACGCCACCTGAAAAAAGTTCCTTTTCCTCATTCACATTTTCTAGATTCCAGCAAAGATGTTTGTGGAAATTTTTTCCTCAGTACTTTTATTGTTCTTATATTCTAAGAGCAGAGATGGGTCAAAACTGATCAGATCCACTCCGCTTTGAATTTCAGGGGAGTTCAGATTCAACTCTCCAAAACAGAACCTCCTCCAAAACTGTTCGGATTCAAATTCAGATCCCGAATGAGAATTGGTCTCTTTTCATATTCAAGATGGCAAAATCTCACAAGAACAATGGATTTCTGCTACGATGGGACAAAAATCTCATGGGAATGTATTGAAACTCCAGCCTTGGAGTGGTTTCAGACCTGAGCTCCATATGTTAAACTAAATCTAATCCAGATCAGAATACTTTCTCCTTTGCCAATCTCAGATTTAGACAAGCTCCCTCATCAGAACATCTTAGTCAAAGGATGAAATGCAGAGAGTTATGTTCACAGTTTGGTGGAAGTACAAGCAAGAATTCCCCATTTAAGGCCCTTGTTTAGAAAAATGGGAAATATTTCTTACCACAGAATCAATTACATAGCTGCATAAAAATATATCTACTGCAGTGTCTATCACGTTGGCAATAGGCTTGCATGCCGCTACCTCCATGGTAATCTACAACAGATTAAAAATACTGTTCAAATCATTCATTAAAAAACCCTGCAATACCTGGCACAAGCTTTATGTGCCACTTACCAAGGGCATGTTTCCCCCCTCCTAAGCAATTTCCTGCAGTATATTTTATCCCCAGAGCACAAATCACACCTTGAAGAATTAACTTGCTCTGCTCAGTAGAATTATGCATTTATTTTTCCTATTTTTAAGAAGAGGGTGAGCAAAAACACAAAAAGTCAGGCTCAGTGTGTGAGAAGTACAAATGGTATCTCGGCCACTTGCACTCTAGAGAAACAACACTATAATTAGAACTGCATTTAGTACCCTGGTATGCACTGAAACAACTTATTCCTTCCATTCTACTTTAAATATAATGAAACTCCATTTATAGTAAACACACTATAACAGTTTATACTTTTCCCCCTGTTCTGAACACAAATGGTAAAACACACTTTAAATAGAATAAGTCTTTCATCTTTAGATTCTTTACACACTTTGTCGTATTTTATAGTTCCCTCAATGTAGTAAATGCACCTTACCGACTCCTTGACCCACTCAACATATTGCTCGAAGTAGCCTATTATCATATCCATGTACTTTTTGGTTTCCTAAAAAATAAAAATAAACAAACAACAAATCAATCCCTCACCTAAAGCCTCTACTGCACCATAAATTCATTAAACTAATTTACACATAAGGAAGTTTACCTGGATGATAACCAGTGACGCATCGTTGCTTATGAGAAGCTGAGCAGCATCAACAGCACTAATCACATTTTTTACTTTTATCTGAAAAAAGAATGTACATAAAAGATAGCTAAGACCTTTCCAAAGTTGCTACGACAACACTGCTGGTATTGTATTTTTAGCCCTTTCTATAGGCAAACAAATATCATTGTCCTGATAACAGTAAAATCTGAGACAAATGGTGAGTGCAACAGTGGGTCCACAATGCAATATGTGAGTGAGTGCAATATGGTGAGTGCAACAGTGGGTCCACAATGTCCTGGCACCCCTCAGGCATAAGGATTCATTCTATACCAACATGGACCCCCCTCACCACTGTCAGAGGCTGGCACCTCTATAGTCAGGCAGCAGCCCTTCCTACACTCTCTTTCATACTTCTAGAACAGGTTACCCTTCTTTTCTTTTCTTCCCTTATGAGTAGGGATTCTCTCATCTCCTAGGCCATTCCATCACCACCTGGATCCCCACAATAGCAGCCCCACACTATATAGGTAAAGATAAGCAAAGTCTTGCCTCAGAAAATAAATTTCACATTCTCTATCATGGCAGAAGTACTCATGTGGAAGGCAAGCACATGGCCAAACTGTATCTCAGCTCTGGACTACAATGTAGACTATAAATGTCCTTGAAACATTTTGGTCCCCCCTCCCTTTTTTTTTTAAACCAGACAGCTTTTCATTATAAAAAAATCCCGATAGCTCCCCAATACACACAAAGGATGATGTACTCAGAGCCTTACTCTGTATGTGAATTTAAGAAAAGCTTCTGTTCCTTCCCTACAACAACCTCACATTCTCACCAACCCCTCTTATCTGCCAATCTAGGACCAGGACATACAAGTTCTGAATGGATTTCCTGCAGCTGGTTTGCTGCCATGCATGGGTGTAAAAGTGGCGAGAAGAACTGAAGCAGATAAGGAGCAATCACAGTGACATAACTGCACTAGTGCTAATGAGGCTGGACTGTTGCTACAGGAGCTAAGACAGGCTGGTGGTAACAGAGAAAGCTGCTGCCAGAAGGACTCTCCACCCTGTTGCTGATTCTCATGAGACTAGCAGAGCATAAAGGCAGCTGCTCTCTTGGCTGTGCAAGCACTAGCTGCTATGGAGAAGGAAAGCAGGTGGGCTGTCGTAGGGAAGCCAGGTCAAGCTCAAGCTTCCTGCAGTTTGGCTGAGATTGCAAGAGTGAGTAAGGGGACAAGGTGGATGCAGTGTGCCAGAGGAGGAGACATCCAACGTTAACAAGACAGTGGATCTCATTTCATTAAGCACATGAGTGGGCTAAATTTTTTTTTTTTTTTTTTTAAACATACGGACAGGTAAAGCAATCCTACAACAATGACTAAGAGTAAAAGCAAGCTGCTGAGTAACATGAAAACCACAGCATGTAAAATTGTACTGAAATTATTTTACTAAGTCAGAATTAAAACTTTCCAATGGCCTGTTTAAAAAATAGCCATACAGTGTCTTGATTTGTGGCTGCTTCCTGGGCACTGTAACTACCTAGATTAGCAATAAAAATCAATGAAACTTTGCACATCAAGTGCTTTCAAGGGGAAATGTGAGAGATGGGGAAACCACGGCACCTAGAGCTCTGTAGAATAGAGCCCAGAGCTTGAGACTCCTTGGCTCAGACCTGCAAAAGGACTTGGACATTGCAACATTGAGCGTCACAATGCCTAACTGTTTAGGTGCCTAGAAAAAACAGAATTCACAGGAACAACACTGTGATACACAAAGCCTGAGTTAGACCCCTTGGCTTCCTACAAAATGCATGGGGAGCCACAGGTGCATTAGACTGCGATCCACAAACCAGTGCACTAGGCAGGGTATTACTGAAGCTAGCCCAGGGGAGGTGCCCGCCAGACGGGTGAGTGTTATGCCCAGTGCCTATCTCTGCTGGCAATCCAGGAACCGGGGAGAAGATAGGTGTTTTGTCTGCCTAAGTTGCATGTGGAGCCCAAAACAAAACTCCTCCTTTACTGCTCCAATTAATATTTAATTATTCAGTTGTTTAATGAGAGACTGAGGAAGCGCCACCATCACAATAGCCTAGTGGCTAGGGCACTCACCTGAGAAGTGGCAGATCCCAGTTCAAATCCCTTCTCCCCTTCAGGAAGAAGGGGAAACTTGAACTGGGGGGGTGTCTCCCATATCCCAGGTGAGTTCCCTAACTACTGGATTAAATGTTCTGAGGGAGGTCCTCCTCCTTTCCCTTCCCCCCACTGTTTTGTGTGAACTCACCAGAAGGGTCTCAGAGGTCACCTACCAGACTAGGCCTCACACATGACATAGGCAGCGTAATGCCTGTTTTTCTGGGCTTGTGAACTGCGCTGAGGCTTAAGTGGGAGACAGGTGTCCGGACATTGACAGTGAGGCTGCACTGCACATGCCCAGAGGTAAAAATTTGGGAGCCATGTGAGTTTAGGTACCTACAGGATTGGGTGTCAGCCAAGCAGGAGTTTTATGGGTCATAGTGGTACCTAAAAATGGGACTTAGCTGCTTAAGTACCATTGTGGATTCCATCCCTGGTCCCTAGCTCTAAGTATGACACTCTCTTCCTGACCCCGAAAAGTTAGTAAAATTAAAATATTGCAAATGTTATGTCCTGTATGCTTGTGGTAGGGTAGATTTAAAGTAAAAAAATATCACATGTTCTTTTTGCCAGAAAGACTGACCTACCATAAATTCAGATGATGTCCTCTGCAGTAATCTAATGCTCTGATTTAAAGTGCTCTGTTAAAAAAAAAAGAAAAAAAAAAGATTTTATACAAGTAAGAATCCTCTTGCTTTAATACAATGTATGTCTATAAGAACAAATCACCTAGATAATCAGAACCAATAATATATTTCAAAACACATTAATATTAATGAATGCAATCTAATTGCATTAGCTAAGAACTGATTGCCTACTAATGGAACTAGCAGCCAGCGTGTGTAATAGAGACTCTTGAAAGGAAACAATTTTTCTTAAAGCACAGAGCAGGTATACTTTGTGTGCTAGAAGACTTCAAATATAACTGAAGTTCGCAGCAATAAAGGCTGGATATTATTTATTTGGGAGGTGAAGGAGAATTCGTTAAAATTAAAGCTCATTGGGCACAGTATATTATTTTGCAGTTTTGGAAAGGAAAATCACTTACCCTAGCTTTTACATATTTCTTGACAGTCAGTTTTGGAAAAAGAAAAAAGATGAGAATAATTAAGAGTTAATTAGAAGAGAAACGGTGAAAGATCAGCAGAATGAAACAGAGGACCTAATACTTCTCTATAAGAGAAACATAGGGACAAATACATTTCTGTACAGAACTATAAGTATGAACTGCTAAATTAAGGCCCAATCCTGTGAGGTACTGAAAGCCCCTTGGAAGATGATGAGCTCCCCGATTCCCAGTGATTTCAGACAGTTCCTCACACTTTCCAGGAGATGTTCACCACCTAACAGAACTGGGTCCTCAGACACTAAAGTAGTATAAGCTGAAAAATTTAAGCAGAATACAGAGAAAAACTGACATCTGGCGGAGTTGTGATTTCAGCTTGCTCTTCTTTAAAAAAAAGAAAAATGTGCCTGGCAAAACCTGTTAGAAGAAACATTTCCATATCCTTTGAGAGATCAAGGAAGATTTTTCTTTGGCTGTAAACATTACCCTGTAGGATTTCCACCATTACCAAACCGAGAAAGTAAAACAAAACCATTAAACAAATGTGAAAATTATAACTGTTTTCTTTGCCCAACATGAATGCAGTGCAAAAACGGAAAATAAATTATGCAAAGTTAGAACTTGTGGAAGTTTTTTTTCTCCCTGTCCTACTGTATTTCTATAAAATTGTACATGTAGAAGTGGAAAACAAAGGGGCAAAGAAAAGTTTGGTTTTCATAATATTATGCAATACTAACAAAGATCATGAAATTGGTTTGTTAAAAATGTATCTGACTACCCTTTTAATTACATAAAATGTATATAAAACCTGTATTGAGATATTTATATGCAGATGTGCACATTTTGGAAACATACCCCTCATAAAACTAAACCTAATATGGAATTTGCACAAAAGAAAAAAAAGTCCTTAGCTGCACTGTAATTTGCAGATTTTCTAATGGGTAGTTTTGAAATATATATCTATATTTTTAATGTAACTATATGTTCATAGTACAACACTTTTAAATATTTTACCATCGCTTGCTCCAGTGGAACAACTTGCTGGTTATGAATCATTCGAATACTGTTTGCATGTCCTTTTAATGCATTTTCCAGTGCTCCTTTGGGCTGCAAATATAAACATAATAATCCAGTTTGCTGATCTGTAGCTTTTTGTTTTTGTTTTTTTAAAAAAGTGGTATTTTTCAAAAGCATCAAGAATCTTTGCGACACATTTCCTTGTTTTGCTTGAATCAATAACATATACATTCTGGTCATATTTTGCAAAGCAAACTGAAATAAGCAATAGAATATGGCAGTAGATATGCTACAACATCATCAAAATAGTAGAAATCTCAGCATTTGAAACAAAATATGCAATTCTAATATAGTCAGAGAAATGTTAAAATACCTGTACAAATTCAATAGAATGAATTTTCACATAGTGCACCGAGTTAACCATTTTCTTCTCAATATAAACCACAGCATAACCTCACTCTTTTTTGCTCTAATGTCTGAGAGGCTCATTAAGAATGACTCATCTTATTAAAAAACAAAAGAAACAAAAAAACGAACAGGAGCACTTGTGGCACCTTAGAGACCAACAAATTTATTAGAGCATAAGCTTTCGTGGGCTACAGCCCACTTCATCGGATGCAAAGAATGGAAAATATAGTAAGAAGAAATATATATACATACAGATAAGTTGGAAGTTGCCATACAAACTGTGAGAGGCTAATTAGTTAAGATGAGCTATTAGTTAAGATATGCCATCATGTGCCAGGGGGCATTGCTGGCACATGATGGCATATATCACATTGGTAGATGTGCAGGTGAATGAGCCCCTGATGGCATGGCTAATGTGATTAGGTCCTATGATGGGGTCACTTGAATAAATATGTGGACAGAGATGGCATCGGGCTTTATTGCAAGGATAGGTTCCTGGGTTAGTGTTTTTGTTGTGTGGTGTGTGGTTGCTGGAGAGCATTTGTTTCAGGTTCGGGGGCTGTCTGTAAGTGATGACTGGTCTGTCTCCCAAGATCTTTGAGAGTGAGGGATCATTTTTCAGGATAGTTTGTAAATCTTTGATGATGCGGTGGAGAGGTTTTAGCTGGGGGCTGAAGGTGACAGCTAGTGCCATTCTGTTATTATCTCTGTTGGGCCTGTCCTGTAGTAGGTGACTGCTGGGTACTCTTCTGGCTCTGTCAATCTGTTTTTTCACTTCAGCAGGTGGGTATTGTAGTTTTAAGAATGCTTGGTAGAGATCTTGTAGGTGTTTGTGTCTGTCTGAGGGGTTGGAGCAAATGCGGTTGTACCTTAGAGCTTGGCTGTAGACACCTGCACATCTACCAATGTGATATATGCCATCATGTGCCAGCAATGCCCCTCTGCCATGTACATTGGCCAAATCGGACAGTCTCTAAGCAAAAGAATAAATGGACACAAATCTGACATCAGGAATCATAACATTCAAAAACTGGTAGGAGAACACTTCAACCTTTCTGGCCACTCAGTAAAATATTTAAGGGTGGCAATTTTGCAACAGAAAAAGCTTCAAAAACAGACTCCAGTGAGAAACTGCTGAGCTTGAATTAATATGCAAACTAGATACCATTAACTTGGATTTGAATAGAGACTGGAAGTGGCTGGGTCATTATGCATATTGAATTTATTTCCCTAAAGTTAAGTATCCTCACACCTTCTTGTTAACTGTGTAAACGGGCCATCTTGATCATCACTACAAAAGTTTTTTTTCTCCTGCTGATAATAGCTCATCTTAACTAATTAGCCTCTCACACAGTTTGTGTGGCAACTTCCAACTTATCTGTATGTATATATATTTTTTCTTATTATATGTTCCATTCTATGCATTCGATGAAGTGAGCTGTAGCCCACGAAAGCTTATGCTCCAATAAATGTGTTAGTCTCTAAGGTGCCACAAGAACTCCTGTTCTTTTTGCGGATACAGACTAACACGGCTGCTACTCTGAAACCTGTCATCTCATTAAGGGAATGCTCCAGTTATTAGGTCTCTCAAAGTGCAATGGCGCCCTCCACTGGGATTATAATTTTCCTTTATAGATTAAACTAAAACATCTACATGTAGGATTGGTACAGATTTAGGGACATCTAGTCTTTTTAACTATTTACAATTTTGAATATAGCCAATTGATCTGAGGTATTTCCATTCAGAAATATTATAATCTTTGAGTGATTCTGACTTGGGGAAGGAACATTTGCGCCTATGCTTTTTCCTGTTTAGTGGTTCTCTCTCAGCTAAAAAGTCATGAAAATCAGAGGCTTTGCAGTCAATTTCTAGACACTGAAAAAAAAAAAAAAAAAGGTGTGTCTACACTGCGATGAAAGACCTGCAACACAGTTACAGCTGGCTCAGGTCAGCTTGCTGGGGCTGCAGTGCTATAAAATTGCAGTGTAGACATTTGGGCTCAGGCTGGAACGCAGACTCTGAGCTGATCTGAGAGAGATGGCGTAGGATTGCGGTTCACTTAACACATGGCTGTAACAACTATTAAGGCAAAACACTCAGCAAGTAGCGATCAATTACTTACTTCACCCGCCTTTTGTGACACAAACTTATTTATAACTTCTTGTTATCTTTCCTTATACATCAAGTATTAGCTTCTCATTTTCATGAGAACTCTCCTACCCTGTCAGTACAGGTTTAGTTTTAGTTCAAAACAGTCTTTTCTAGCTTTTTAGTTACTTTATCTTTTCTTGTTCTCAAAAGCATGATTACTCTGCAATTTCTTACACATACACAGTTCTTCTTACACTTATGCTGTTAAATGTTATCAGAACAGACTCTTAAAATCCACAGCAGGCTTCTGTCAGGCCTAAACATGCCCCTTTGCTCCCAAAGTTCCCCACTGTGAAGCTGTAGAATCCTTTCTAAGGCTTAATTGAAGCCTATATTTAATATACATCTCTTCTCATTCCCAACTGCCTAACCAAGATCGTTAACCTTCCAAATCAATGCAATTAGCACATCTACTAGTATGGCCTGCACACTTACAAAGCCCATTGATATCCTGCATACCCACAGATGTTCCCCAATAATGTATACTAACTCCCACCATGGGGCATTTTGAAGTGCACCTACGTCACTTTGAATATTTACACTCTCCTATCTTACAGTCAACAAATGTTCTGGATGTTTAAGGTCTGCACATTTAAATGTGGTATGACTCAGCTTAACTGTATCACAGAGTCTAGGGCAGCACGAATTAGAGGGGCACTAGCTGATACACTGTGGATCTCATTCTGGGGAACTGGAAAAGTTACCTTGCCCCTATTCAGGTAGCTTTTCTTGGAACTAAAGCAGAATATTGGCCACTCGTGGTATCACATGGGTCTTAGAACCCAGGATCCAGCCCAGGCCAGAACATCTCCATTGCAATTTGATAGCCCCACAGCCTGAGCCCAGAGGAGATTTGGTGCTAGGGGGTTTTTTTAATCACAGAGTAAACATATGAATACTACGTTAACTAGTTCATCCAGTAAGTCACCCTTTCTGTTCCACCCAAATCTCAATCCTTTGACAAAAATGAGGACACGACAACAAGATCTCACTTTCCTCTCTCATGCTGGATGAATAAGCCTGAGAATATTTTTTTAACCTTAGCCTGTTTTTCTCCTTTCTCACTGCAGAGAGCAGAACAAGTGGTGTTTAAAAAAAAAAAAAGTTTCTCAGCGGGACAAGTGGGAAAAGAGACAGGGGTCTGATCTTTCCAGGCAGGCTGGTAGAACTGGAGTCCCTGCCAATGAGCAGCAGCCACTTCTTGTACAGGAGGTGATTCACGTTCATCTAAAGCTTTGTCCACACCACCAAGAACCATGGCTGAAAATGGGTGTCAGCAATATGTGCAGCAGAACCAGTGCCAAACATGAGCAATGAGTAAGCATAGATAAGAAACCTATGTTGCGCACCAGTTCAGCTGCATCCATTGCTGAGACCTATTGGCAGCAGATCTTTTTTAGAATATAGACATGCCCCCAGAATCTGTGCTACCTAGGGACTTAGGAAGGAAAAGCAACAGTCAATCAATTCCTGAAGGGGCTGGAGAACTCCAGGTACTCAGACAGCAGGAATAACAGAAGCCAGAGCCATCAACAGCCCTAGAGCTCAACTGTCCTGGGGGAGACACTCCAGGATCCTAGGTGGGACAGCTAACTGTGGACACACTATGGGGCAGGGACAGCTCAGTGGTTTGAGCACTGGCCTGCTAAACCCAGTTGTGAGTTCAATCCTTGAGGTGGCCATTTAGGGATCTGGGGCAAAAATTGGGGACTGGTCCTGCTTTGAGCAGATGATCTCCTGAGGGCCCTTCCAACCCTGATATTCTATGATTCTATGAGAGTGAATCCGCAGGCCTGTTAAAAGAAACAACCCAACCATTCAGGGGGAAGTGATATAGGGAGGCAAAAACAGAAGACTGTGCAGATGCCAAATAGCCATGCTGCTAGAGCAGATGGTGAAGGAGTGGGAGTTAGAACCTGCCACATACACCACATCCTCATCGTTCCTGTTGACCATGAAATGTTCAGCCTCACGTGGCACTAAGGGCCAATAAGCAGTCAGAAAACATTCTGCATCCTCAAGTGTGGCAGATTAATGTGCAGACCTGCTGTTGGCACAAGAGTTTAGCAAATGTAGTTTAGTTGAGCTCCTGAACTATAGTTGCCCGGATAAGTTAAGTCCCCATTTATAAAATCTCCCACAAACAAAACTATGTTGCCATCCTCCAAACTTCACCCTTCCCCCAAACATCCAGAGTTGCCCAAAATAGCGCAGGATCATAAACATTACATCCTTAGACGCTAGTGTCAATTTCAAAGCAATCTAGCTTCCCTGCATAGATTCTAACATGTTATGCTGTCCCATCAATGATCTCATCCATTACACTAATCAGCATCACCAGGGAATGTAAAATACACACAGAGGAAAAACTTTCACAATGACAAGTAATGCATTTAACGACCGTATACTTTACATTACATTCTTTGACTTGATCTTTTCTCTGCTTTTTTTTTTTTAAAACCATCCACTAAAAAAATAAAGATAGCGTCACAGAACATCTTATATTTTATGGATGGATGTAGAATCTACCATTAAAGAACCTCTATCATGAGCAATTCCAGGGAAAAGTGTGTGTTTGAAGGCTCTGACTTAGGGACTTGGGAGTGTGTTCGAGGTGTCCCACTTTAGCTCACAGAAAATTCCCTCTTTAGTCATTCTGTTTGAATGCAATTCTTTAGTTGTTAAATGGATAATGAATGCATTGTCATAGACTTCATGAAGATAAATACAGTAGCCTTGTGCTTATGGACACTACAAACAGAAGAGATAATATGTATTTTAGTTGCTTCTAAGCAACATCCTCTGGGGGCAGCCATTCATCTCCTAAATTTTGCATAAAAAGGGTTCAGTTAAGGCAACATCATTTTAAAGAGGAAGCGAATAAAGGAACAATGAGAGCTAGAGTCACTGAAAAGTCAACGGAAATCTCAGAGCACAAAGAATCACATTACTGTCATGTAATCAGAGTTGTAAATTAAACCTAGTGTGAAGCCATTTCCCTGAACCCTTGAACTCTGTCCACTTTCTTGTTCTAACTTGCCATCACCAAAATACAAAACAAATCCTAACAGTTACCAGGGCTGGATGAAGGCAGTATAGACCTATCTTTAAGGCATCTAAAGTCACGCGATGACAGAAGAATCTCTGCTTTTATTACAAAGGTCTCTTGCTCTCATGATTACAAAGAAAAGCTGAAAACAAACAGTGTAACCAAACCACTGATATATGCCAGAATGTGCAAACAGCCTGAATCAACAGCTACGAAAGATTTGACCTGCATTATGCATCTTAATAGGGTGTTAACTCCAAAACCCCAGCGCTGAGGGTTCCCGTCCCCCTCAGTCAACACCATCTAAACAGATAACGTGTAGTAAGAAGAGAAGAGGGCAGCAGGCCTGGCCCATGTACCCAACAAGCTGGAGTAAGTATTTGGAGCGCTGTGTTGCTACTCCTGTCTCTCTCAGGGAAGAAGGAGCTCCTGTTACCACCCCGGGATGCGGAGGGGGGTCCCATGCCACTGCCTCTTTGAAAAGAGGAGAACCCCCTGTCACTGTACAGGGGCATACATATGGTAGGTCCATGGTCCGTAGGACACCTGATAGCCTTGCTTTGCCTTCACTGTTATGCTTGCTGGCTACTATATTTTCATATTTTTTAAAAAAAGAATCTATGTATGGAAATATAAAACCAAATGTGCAATATTAGCCTACAAAGCTGTGCCAGTTCTTCCCCGGATTAATTTGCTTGTATGCTGTATCCACACCTCCTACCCTTTGTCTGTTTGTAACTTTCAACTGTAAGCTCTTCAGGGCAGGTACCATCTCTTTTGTGTGTTTGTACAGTGCCTAGCACAATGAAGCCTCAGTCTCAGCTAGGGCCTTTAGGAGCTAACATTTATATAAATATTTACTAAAAACCAACATCCACTGCATAATAACTGGACAATGTATTCAAATGACCTTTCCCCACCATGATTTGGGTCAGTTTTCTCATTAAGTTGTGATCATAAAATATAAGCAGTGCTTATCTGAAATACCGTAATGGAGTTTGCAGGACTTGCCAATTTCTTTTAAAAAAGCAGTAATAAATACTAAATACAATAAATGAAAACCAAGACAACAGATGCAGAAGTTATGTGTGTGGGGTATACAGAAAAGGGGTAACATGAAACATATTACATGAGAATTACATATATACCTCCACATACCACATTGCAGGGTGAGTGCATGTGTGTGTGAGAGGAGCAATGACTTTCTTCACGTACGAAATCCAGACTGGTGGATATTTACTGTGACAAAATGCTGAGTAAACTACAAACTACAAAGTGTATGGAAATTACTGCAACATGCCCTAGAATGCCAGAAAACAGAACAACGTTTAGCAGTGAACAGCCATCAGGTCTATATTCTTTGCACTGTTCAAATAAAACTCACCAACTGGTCCGCTCTTGCTTCCAAGTCATTAGCAAATGATAAAAGATCCACTTTGGTAACACTTTTATTGATCTAAACAAGATACAAGCAACATTTTAATTCTCATTACTACTGCATTTACATTTACTTTAAAATTATGGCACTGCTAATACATAAACGTAGCCCTTTCCCTAAATGTTAAGTTATTTATGGACCTAATCCTAAAAAGCATTCTTGTTCAAGTGTTTTTGTCCAACTTATTGTGTCCTTAAAAGACAACACACACACACATATGGAACCAGCCTTTAACCTGTTTTGCTTGTTAAGACAAACATATACTGCTATATTTTCTTCCAGATGTACATGACCTCCCAGATTTGAGGTTACCATTATCTTACCTCTGTCAAATATGCTGCAAAGTTTATTCCGTCTATTCCTGAAGAACTGAAATCCAAAAGGTTCCGCTTTCCGATTTCATCCAGCAAAACTATATTGCTAAGATTTACATTAATATGTTCAATTTTCAGTGATACATCTTCTGTATACTGGGATGGGCGGGGAAAAAAAGACAAGAAGCAGTTCTCACTGAGTCCATATTCTTCCTGTGATAAGGCACTCCCCACTTGAAATCATTTGCTCCTGTTGACTTATCACTGATGTCATTTAAGCACATAGAAATTCAGTGATCAAATTCTGCTCCCAATTATACCAGTGGAAGTCCAATTAATATGGACATATAGTAGGTCTGATTCTTCCTTTCCCTGCAGCATCCCCATACTCTCACCTTGCAATATCCTAACCCGTCTCTGCATCCTTTCAGCTCCTTTACAGATTACTCTATTTCCATGACCTATTTCAATGCTTCCTTCAGGAGGGTACAATTTCCATGCAGAACAGATACTGGGATAAAATGCAGGAAATGTGTTTCTTCAGACAAAGCAGTCTTAAAATGGCCAGGCTATGCCACAGGCTGTATGGTAGATCTAGAGAATATAGGACTCTAGCATTTTATCAGCCCTGACAGAAATTCTATACCATAATTGGGTAAAGTGATCACCAATTGATCAGAAAAGATCCTCTAACAATTTATCAAGATAACAGAAAGACCCCAGCCTACTATGTAATGGAAGACAAGTATTGCACCGATTTGTGCCGTCCAGCGAACAGGGCATTGGACTGGGATGCAGGAGATCAGAGTTCTATTCCAAGTTTGCCACTGGATTCCTGAGAGACCTTGGGCAAGTCATTTAATGTCTTTGTGCCTTCATTTCTCCTCCGTCCTCTGTTTTGTCTATTCTTTGTATACTCTTTGGGGCAGGGACAGTCTCTTGCTATGCGTAGGCTCAATGCCTATTATAATGAGGCACTAATCTTAGTTGAGGCCTCTAGAAGCTACTGCAGTACAAATTAGTACAGCTGATTATTACATCCAATTAACCTTGGCCAATTCTAGAAACCAAGCTGGGAGAAATAATTTTTTCCACTCTCAAATAATACAAGTTTTGACATGGGTTGTGGGGAGCATATAGGACAGCAATTCATTTCTTTGGCCAACTTTAATTCTGTTTCCTGCCAAACTGAACATGTCAGTATAGGGGCTTGAAATATGAAGAGTGAGACTGTATGTTGTCTGCAACTAATAAGAAGTCTCAGCATCTCCTGGAGAATGCTAGACTTTGAGGTCTTCATGTATGTAAAATAAAAAATAGCATCAGAGCTTAAGAACAGAAGGGACTACCAGATCTATCTAATCTGACCTCTGGTATATCACAAGCCATGAACACCTCCCGTGCTATATTCCACCTCCAACAATGTTATTACTTATAAATAAGGCTATGATTTAGTCACTGAGTTCACGGAATCCGTGACTTCCAAAGACCTCTGTGACTTCAGCCCTGGCTATAAGCTTCCTGCGGCTGCCGGTAGCGGGGGGACCCCCTGCAGCTCCCTGCGGCCACCACCACTGGTCGCAGGGGGATTTCCGTGGCTCCCTGTGCTATGGCTGGCATGGGGACCCCACCGCTGTGGGTGGAGGGGGAGGGGCCCATGGAACTCCCAGCCAACCAGCATCTGTCCAGCCACTTCCCATTTTATCATGGATAGTTTTAGTCAAAGTCAGGGACCAGTCGCTGGCTTCCATGAATTTTTCTTTATTGACTGTGACCGGTCCGTGACTTTTACTATAAATATCTGTGACAAAAATCTTAGCCTTACTTATAAATAAGTAAGTAAGTAATCCCATGCATAGAGCTCTCCATGCCCATGAAGGCCCTGAATGGAAGAATTCTACAAAGTTATTTACTAAAAATAAGACACTTTCTCCCAGCTTAACCAGGTTTGACTGTTAGAGAATACAGGAATGGACAACCCTTCCCCTCCCCCCCAAAACCACCTGTTTCTACTGTGTTCAAGAACACCTGAAAAGGTTAGCTAACAACTGCAATCTCCCTCCACACGCTCCAAAATTAGGATCACAATCACAAACTTCCTTTACTTACCATGCTAATGTTCAGAAACTCATTGATATTGAAGAGATTTTCTAGGTGAAGTGTAGTATAAATTCCTTTGTTTTCTTTACAGTCACTATGAAAATAAATGATGTATATATCAATTTGAAAAACAACTTTGGTGCTATTTTTTTAAAATGATTAACAATGCCAGCACATTTTAGGTTAGTCAATTTTTATAGAGTTCTAGCCATATCTTTTGGATGTCAGGCTATGGGAAGGACAGTATTTAACAATTTGCTTAAAGATTCTATGATGCTGTAAAATACACAAAACAGCTTTTCACAAGGACAGCTGCTTTTGTTCAATTGTATTATACTAAGGCTACCTATAATAACTGGTTTATATGTGGGTCACTCATTTTTGCTAGTGATTCACTAGGAAATTAGGGGGTCACCTTATACAGTAGATAGGCAATTTTTGGAGCTGGAAATCTAGAATATGGAAATTGCTGGCAATGAAGACACAAGGAATCACAAAAAGCAATGCATGGTAACAGCAGTAAATCCTGGCCAAGATTTTATATTTTTTGTACCTGTAAACTTTTTCAAAGGTCAAATTAATATCTGGATTTTTAAGCACGATGGCAGAAAGGTAGCTTCGCCAATGCTGATTCAGTAAGTATGGAGTATCCAAAACCTAGAACAAAGTGCACTGAAATTATTTATCATAATTCTACATTTCTAAATTCCTGCCTGCATTTGTGTATGAGAGCCTTCAACACACACGTGTGTCTCACCCTCAGAGATTATCATCTGCTGATGGAAAAAGAAGCAGACACACCAGACCCAATGATCTGTCAAGAGCAGAAAGTGCAAATTGTAGCTCCACATGTTATCATGGGCTGCTGAGATTCCGGGAGATTTACCTCCAGAGGTAGGCAGACAGTATTTGCATTGCCATTCTCAGTTGCAGATTCAACCAAGAAGAGGATGAGCCTCTCCACCAGAGTGGACACTAATAGTCCCATTTTATCATGACTGATGTGTGTCATCGAAAATGCCAAATCGGCACAAAAATTTACAAACATCTTAAAGACTTGTTGGTTTGGAATGTTTTTTTGTTTGGTTGGTTGTTTTGTTTAATATTTTAAATATGAACAACTTCACCTTGAACAAAGTCCTGTCTTCATAGGGTTCACAGACCAGCTTTTCTACATTTCCACCTGTAACAAAGGTGATGACCACTATGATCATCAGCACCCAGGAGAAAAGGAAACTGAATCCTACTCCACTGAAAAAAGGAAAAAAAAAAATCTAGTGAGAATTTAAGAACATTGAAGTGCATGCAGTAGCTAAGCCAAAATTCAGTAACTGTAGCAATTACCAAGAAGAGGCAAAGACTGTTCCCAGTAGCCCTGCATCAAACTAAGGCAGAGGTCCCTGAATTATGTGACATGTGGAGGAATGTTTGGCGGGCGGTGGGGGGGAAGGGTGTGCAGTGCAGCAGCTTGGGCTAGCCCTCCCGGGGGTGGGAAAGTCTCCACCCCCACCACTGCTCTGCTCCGCCCACCCTGACTCTGCTCCCAGACCCACCTCCACCCCTGTTATCGCTATCCATGTCCCCCACCCAGGAGGCCCGGGGGGAGGAGTGCGCAACCCCCAAGTTTGGGGACCACTGAATTGTTTATATGGACATTTGGTTTGTGGCAAGCTGGGGTATAAATCTACATCACACTCGCCTGCCATGCACTACATGGCTGCGTGGACTCTGCTGCGTGCAGAGTGGACTTAATTTACCCCACTTTGAAATGGGAGTAGAATAAAGCACACTAGGGATCAGAGTCTGAGACACAAGCAGGCTCGCTCCTTTCTTAGGTTGGAAGTGGAGCATATTGCCTCTGTCAAGAGTGAGAGCATTGCCTTTTTTAATTTTTTTTTTTAAATGAAGCCTTTAGTCTTCAAAAGTGGTTGTGCAAGTTCCAGCCCTCCTCAGCAAGAAGGATGGATTAAACCCAAAGCTAGGATCCCTAAGGATCATTATCGCCCACAGAAAAAAGCCCTCAGCAATCAGACAGAAATAGGCCATATTCCCCTATTCTTCTGATGCAGCTGATAGAATCTCTTTCTTTTGGAGCCCAAACCATGTTTAAAAAAATGTTCTATACATATTATTTTTAGAGGAAAACTACAGATTCCCTTTATAGTCTAAATAATTAGACATATGTCCCAATTTTGCAATTCCCAAGTTGGTTTAAATGGATGTTTGTTAGCCAAAATGCTCTCACTATAATAGATTCACATGGTTTATCTTCTCACATGATCCTCTAGTAAAGAAATTACTGTATATCAATGCCAGCCTAACATCTTTTGACGCATCCGAAGGCTAGAACTTGCTTCCACTGAGGCACTTAGTTTCCAAACATTTAATCTGTATTTTCCTCTTAAAAATCTATCACCCCTGCCCTCAGTTGGCCAGCGTATATATTTACCCAGGTAATAAAGCCACTGCACTTCAAAATATACTTTCCACAATACAGTACATAACAACTGCAAGAGATGTTTGTGTAATATTTAACTTATATTTTTAAAAATATAAACTCACGCCATAAGGAAATTGCCACCAGTGTTTGAGATACAGCCTCTGGTTGTTGGAGAAGCATGTTTATCATAACCGCAAGTTCCACATAATAGTCCAAGACAGTAAAAGACCAGGATCAGAATCACCATGCAGCAGAGAATTAGACAACCCAACCATCTAATGAATCAATATAGACAGTTACAGGATTAATATGTATGACACACCAGAGACCAAAAAATCAATCATGCATATTAAAGAAGAA
The DNA here is from genome assembly GCF_965152235.1 of Eretmochelys imbricata. Taxonomy (NCBI): domain Eukaryota; kingdom Metazoa; phylum Chordata; order Testudines; family Cheloniidae; genus Eretmochelys; species Eretmochelys imbricata. The sequence continues at coordinate 115,381,223 of NC_135575.1, read as the reverse complement.
ATATCAAAGAGATTATAGGGTAAAAATATTATGCAGGGTGACTAATAATTCAGAAGAGACCCATCTCAAATGGGTTATAAACGGAGCAGTGCAAAAATCAAATAAAAATCTGTGAGTGTGGATGTGTTATAGAATTTCCAATTGCTCTTGTAAAGTTTACTTGTCTGAAAATACACAAATATTACTTCATATCTGAATGTTGCAGAACAATTCTGTTTAGATTGTTGGGGTTAAAACCTATGGTAAAGGTGTACAATTTGGCACTTTGCAATGTATTGCTGCAATTACAAAAGCACACAGTTAAATGGCATATAATCAGGGAAATGCAAGATTAACCTTAATTCCTACCAAAGTATTCTTTCCTTCTTACTCATGACAACAAAGTAACTCTGCTCAATCTACCTACATATGTAGAATTTATCCAACACTACTCAACTCCAACACCTTCCATGCCTCTCTCCATCCTTCCTTTCATTTATTCTGATTTCTCTCCCTCCCATCTCCCCTTCTTTCTCACTCTTGCCATACAAGACATTTGATGCACAAAACAAAATATGCCACCCCCAAATAAATACAAAAAAAAAATTCACAGCTAACCAAAAAGAAAACTGTGGAACTAACGTGATATTTGCAAACCATCATGCTGCTTGTATGTTACATCCCTTATCCCCACCCTTTGATTGTCTTAACAGACTAAGTTCTTTAGTGCAGAAACTGTCTTAGGGTATGTCTACACTACGAAATTAGGTCAATCTTATAGAAGTCGATTTTTAGAAATCAATTTTATACAGTCGATTGTGTATGTCCCCACTAAGTGCATTAAGTCGGCAGAATGTGTCCTCAATACTGTGGCTAGCATCGACTTACAGAGCGGTGCACTGTGGGTAGCTTCCCACAGTTCCTGCAGTCTCCGCTGCCCATTTGAATTCTGGGTTAAGTTCCCAATGCCTGATGGGCAAAAACAGTGTCGAGGGTGGTTTTGGGTACATGTCATCAGTTGCCCCTCCCTCTCTCCATGAAAGCAATGGCAGACAATCATTTCGCCCCTTTTTTCCTGGGTTACCCATGCAAATGCCATGCCATGGCAACCATGGAGCCTGCTCAGCTCACTGCTGCCGTTGTGAGCATTGTAAACACCTCACGCATTATCCTGGAGTACGCGCAGAACTCAGCTAAGAGATGCCAGCACGAGGACGATTGTGATGAGGACATGGACACAGATGTTCCTGACACCACTGTGGCAACTGGGACACCATGGGGGCAGTGGGGCTGTGGTAATTGGGACATCATCGCGGCAGTGGGGCTGGTTGATACAGTGGTACACAGATTCTGGGCCCGGCAAACAAGCACTGACTGGTGGGACCACATAATGTTGCGGGTATGGGATGATTCACAGTGGCTGCCAAACTTTCGCATGCATAAGGCCACTTTCTTGAACTTTGTGAGTTGCTTTCCCCCGCCCTGAAGTGCAGGAATACCAAGATGAGAGCTTCCCTGACAGTCGAAAAGTGAGTGGCAATAGCCCTGTGGAAGCTTGCAATGCCTGACTGCTACCGGTCAGTCAGGAATCAATTTGGAGTGGGCAAGTCTACTGTGGGGACTGCCGTGATCCAAGTAGCCAATGCAATCACTGACGTTCTGCTATCAAGGATAGTGACTCTGGGAAACGTGCAGGTCATACTGGATGGCTTTGCTGCAATGGGGTTCCTTAACTGTGGTGGGGCGATAGACGGAACACATACCCCTATCTTGGCACCGGACCACCTTGCCAATCAGTATATAAACCGCAAGGGGTACTTCTCAATGGTGATGCAAGCACTGGTAGATCACAAGGGACGTTTCACTGACATCAACGTGGGATAGCAGGGAAAGGTGCTTGACACTCGCATCTTTAGGAACTCAGGGCTGTTCAAGCAGTTGCAAGAAGGTCTTACTTCCCAGACCAGAAAATTACCGTTGGGGATGTTGAAATGCCAATAGTTATCCTTGGGGACCCAGCCCACCCCTTACTCCCATGGCTCATGAAACACAGGCAGCCTGGACAGTAGTAAGGAGCAGTTCAACTATAGGCTGAGCAAGTGCAGAAAGGTGGTAGAATGTGCCTTTGGATGTTTAAAAGTGCGCTGGTGCTGTTTGCTGACTAGTTAGATCTCAACGCAACCAACATTCCCATTGTTATTGCTGCTTGCTCCATAATATCTGTGAGAGTAAGGGGGAGACATTTATGGCGGGGTGGGAGGTTGAGGCAAATCGCCTGGCAGCCGATTTTGAGCAGCCAGACACCAGGGGGATTGGAAGAGCACAGCTAGGTGTGCTGCACATCAGAGAGACTTTGAAAACCAGTTTCATGACTGGCCAGGCTACGGTGTGACAGCTGTGTGTGTTTCTCCTTGCTGCAAACCCGCACCCTTTGTTGATTTTAATTCCCTGTAAGCCAGCCACCCTCCCCCCTTCAATCACAGCTGGCAAAGGAAATAAAGTATCTATTGTTTTGAAACCATGCACTCTTTCTTTATTAATAAAAAAAAGTGAGATAACTGACAAGGTAGCCCAGGTGGGGTGGGGTGCGGGAGGAGGAAAGGACAAGGCTACATTGCTTATTGTAGCCACACTACAAATCAAAACTGTTTGAATGACAACTTTCTGTTGCTTGGGCCATCCTCTGGAGTGGAGTGGCTGGGTGCCTGAAGCCTCCCACCTCGCATTCTTGGATGTCTGGGAGAGGAGGATATGGAACCTGGGGAGGAGGGCAGGCGGTTATACAGTGGATGCAGCGGGGGTCTGTGCTCTTGTTGGCTTTCCTACAGCTCCAACAGATGCTTCATCATGTCCGTTTGCTCCCCCATTAGCCTCAGCATCACCTCCTGCCTCTGCTCTTCACGCTCACTTAATGCTTTCCTGGCCTCTGCCACTGAATGCCTCCATGCATTAAGCTGTGCCCTTTCAGTGCAGGAGGACTGCATGAGCTCAGAAAACATGTCATCACAAGTGCTTTTTTCTCGCCTTCTAATCTGCAATAACTTCAGGAACAGAGGTGATAGGGGGAGCACAGAAACGCTTGAACCTGGGAGGGAGAAAAAAAGGGAGAGTAAAATTTAAGATGATACATTTCTGAGAACAAAAGGGAGACTCTTTCACAGTGAATCAAGCAATTCACAGCAGACAGCACGTGTGCTTTAGGTACAAGGTCGCATTTTGCCTTTTATATTGAGCGCCTGCTGGTACGGTGACACATCATACACGGCTGGGGCAACAGAATTCAGTTTCCACGCAGTCATGGTAAGCCTTTTGGGGTATGCAGGGTTGGCTTCTTCCGCCTTCGTAACATGTGGGAATGGTTTCAAACTGCAGTGCCATCCTTTCCCATAGCAAGCAATGCCAGTTGGGTTTCACAATTAAAAGGAGGGGCTGCGGTTTTCGGGTGGATGTGCAGCACACACCTCCCCCCACCTCACCGCAGGGCTATTCTCTGGGATGATCCCTTCACCCCTCCCACCACCGCGTGGCTATTCTCCAGGATGATCCCTTTTAGCCATGTGCAAACAACCCAGCATGGACGGGATCCTTTTACTGTTCCCTTACAAAAATTCCACTACTTCAACCAGGTGACTATGAATGATATCACTCTCCTGAGGCTAACACAGAAAGATAAAGACCAAATGAATGCAACCAAAATCCAGGACCATTTGCTGCCATGCTTTGTGCTGCAATGATTCCAGACTACTTGCTAGGCACGGTAAAGTGTCCTACCGTGGAGGACGAAATAAGGCAGTCCTCCCCAGAAACCTTCTGAAAAGGCTTTCAGAGTACCGCCAGGAGAGCTTCATGGAGATGTCCCTGGAGGATTCCCACTCCATCCCCAGACACATTAACAGACTTTTCCAGTAGCTGTACCGGCTGTGAATGCATCCCAATTCTTCAGGGCAAATCAAACATTAAACACTGTTGCTTTTAAACCCTGTACTGTAGTTACAAATGTGCACTCACCAGAGCTGCCTTCTCCAGCTTCAGGGTTGGGGATCCCGCCTTGGGAGGGTATTGGCTCCAGGGTGATGAAAAGGTCCTGGCTGCCAGGGAGAAAGGATTCACCGCTTGCCTGCTGCGCATTCTCCTCCTCTTCCTCATCCACAAAATCCTCCTCCTTGTTGTGTGAGACTCCCCCCTTGCAGGTGTCCACGGACAGTGGTGGGGTAATGGCAGAGTCTCCCCCTAGGATGCCATGCAGCTGATCATAGAAGCGGCATATATGGGGCTCTGACCCGGAGCGACCATTTGCCTCCTTTGTCTTTTGGTAGGCTTGCCTGAGCTCCTTAACTTTCACTAGGCACTGCTGCATGTCCCTGTAGTAGCCTCTCTCCACCATGCCCTGTGCGATTTTGGCATATATATTAGCATTTCTTCTTTTTGATCGGAGTTCGGCCTGCACAGATTCTTCTCCGCATACAGCATCAGATCTAGGGTCTCCCTTTCGGTCCATGCTGGAACTCGTTTGCGATTCTGGGGGGACTGCATGGTCACCTGTGCTGCTGAGCTCGTCACGCTGACCAAACAAGAAATTAAATTCAAAATTTCCCGGAGCTTTTACTGTGTACCTGGCTAGTGCATCGGAGTTCAAAGTGCTGTCCAGAACGGTCACACTGAAGCACTCTGGGATAGCTCCCGGAGACCAGTACCGTCGAATTGCATCTGCACTACCCCAAATTCGACCCAGCAAGGTCAATTTTACCACTACTGCCCTCGCCAGGGAGGAGTATAGAAGTCAATTTTAAGAGACCTTTAGGTCAATGGAATGGGGTTGGTTGTGTAGACGCATTCATTTTAAAATCGACCTAACGTGGCTAAATTTGACCTAAGCCCGTAGTGTAGACCAAGGCCAACTTTATGCTTGTAGAGTGCCCAGCAAAATCCTGACAAGGCCTCTACCACCAGATAAACAATAAATTACAACAACTTCACAATAGCATCGAGGCTGCACTGTCGCTCAGCGATCACAATTTTATTGTCCTGACAAAAACAAATAATTATGTCAAAATATTCCTAGACAGCGTTCCCCTCCTACCTTATTGCTTAAGTAATGTGTACCTACCTGTAGAAATCATACTGTTCCACTACTGGGAAATAATCTTGAACATATGCCTCACTCTGAGTAAGATATATTGTTAAATCAGCTAGAACCTTCTGAACAGGAAGCATTTTAGTGAAGCTAGTGATATTTGAACCAATCAAGTCCAACAAATTTTTGATATCTGAAAAACCAAGCATTGTGGGAGTACATCATTACAAGACCATAAAAGACAAATTATATTCTATATACACCAAGTTAAAATGCTCATTCATTTCAGCCATGTATCTGGAGAAAGGCAAGCCATGAAGACAAGCATGAAACAGGACAGGCAAGCCACAAGGAATATTAGCTTTCAACGTAAGATAATGGCATTTTAAGACACACATACTGTAGTGTTAACATTCAATTTAACAATGAAAGATGTTGACGTCATGTCAGAGTTTTCTTTCTGTTGATTCATTTTAAAAAGAATGTGTTTTTTAAATCCAGCTAGCTTAAATCTTCCATTTTTTTTGGTAATATATGAAATAACAATACTGAGCCAGGCAATTAGGTACTAAGTTTATGAATGATTATTAGGAGAAGTTTTAAGATTGTTTAAACTAGGGCTGTTGATTAATTGCAGTTAACTCACATGATTAACTCAAAAAATTAATCGGGATTAAAAAATTAATCAATTGCAGTTCTAATTGCATTGTTAAACAATAAATACCAATTTAAATTTATTAAATATCTTTGGATTTTTTTCTGCATTTTCAAATATATTGATCTCAATGATACAGAATACAAAGTGTACACTCACTTTATATTATTATTACAAATATTTGGACTGTAAAAGCGATAAAACAGTATTTTTCAATTCACCTCATACAAGTACTGTTGTACAATCTCTATCACAAAAGTGCAGCTTACAAATGTAGATTTTTTTGTTACAAAACACCATTCAAAAAAAACAAAACAAAACAATGCAAAACTTTAGAGCCTACAAGTCCACTCAGTCCTACTTCTCATTCAGCCAATCACTATGACAAACAAGTTTGTTTACATTTATGGGAGATAATGCTGCCCACTTCTTATTTACAATGTCACCAGAAAGTGAGAACAAGCGTTTGTGTGGGACTTCTGTAGCCGGCATTGCAAGGTATTTACATGCCAGATATGCTAAACATTTGTATGCCACTTCATGCTTCGGCCACCATTCCAGGGGACATGCTTCCATGCTGATGACACATTAAAAAAAGAAAGCGTTAATTAAGTTTGCGACTGAACTCCTTGAGGGAGAACTGTAGGTCTCCGGCTCTATTTTACCTGCATTCTGCCATATTTCATGCTATGGTAGTCTCGGATGATGACCCAGCACATGTTCATTTTAAGAACACTTTCGTTGCAGATTTGACAAAACGCAAAGAAGGTACCAGTGTGAAATTTCTAAAGACAGCTACAGTACTCGACCCAAGGTTTAAGAATCTGAAGTGCCTTCCAAAATCTGAGAGGGACAAGGTAGGGAGCACACTTTCAAAAGTCTTAAAAGTGCAACACTCTGATGCAGAAACTACAGAACCCGAACCACCAAAAAATAAAATCAACCTCCTGCTGGTGGCATCTGACTCAGATGATGAAAATTAACATGTGTCGGCCCGCATTGCTTTGGACTGTTATCGAGCAGAACCCGCCATCAGCATGAACATAACATAAGAATGGCCATACTGGGTCAGACCAATGGTCCATCTATCCCAGTATCCTGTCTTCTGACACTGGCCAATGCCAGGTGCCCCAGAGGGAATGAACAGAACAGGTAGTTATCAAGTGATCCATCCCGTGGACGCATGTCCTCTGGAATGGTGGTTGAAGCATGAAGGGACATATGACACTCTAGTGCATCTGGCATGTAAATACCTTGCAACACTAGCTACAACAGTGCCATGCGAAAGCCTGTTCTCAATTTTAGGTGACATTGTGAACAAGAAGCAGGCAGCATTATCTCCTGCAAATGTAAACGAACTTGTTTGTCTGAGCAATTGGCTGAACAAGAAACAGGACTGAGTGGACTTGCAGGCTCTAAAGTTTTACATTGTTTTATTTTTGAAAGCAGTTTTTTTTAAATATATAATTCTACATTTGTAAGTTCAACTTTCCTGATATAGAGATTGCACTACAGTATTTGTATTAAGTGAATTGAAAAATAATATTTCTTTTGTTTTTTACCATGCAAATATTTGTAATAAAAATATAAAGTGAGCAGTGTACACTTTGTATTCTGTGTTGTCATTGAAATCAATATATTTGAAAATGCAGAAAAACATCCAAAAATATTTAATAAATTTCAATTTGTATTCTATTGTTTACCAATGCGATTAAAACTGTGATTAATTTTTTTAAATCCCTTGATAGCCCTAGTTTAAACACGATTCCTACAGTATACAACACACCCTGTTAAAGAATTGAAGATCCTATATTAACTTCTTAACACAGGAAGAGTAAGAAGTTATAATCTCGGTCTTTACAAAATGCATACTTTAAATAAAAAGCCTTTCCAATTAGTTAGCAGCATTCTTCAAAAAGCTGTGCTAATGAAGTAATATTTTGGTCATCTCAATTTATGAGGGAACATGCCAATCTGTTGGCATAATTTAACAATTATATTTAGCTGCACAGAGATCCTAAAATATTTCATACTCCTATTGTTCTATAAATATATAAAGAAATGCATTTTTCTTCATTCTTTTATTCCTTCAAAATTCTGATGCACCCTATTCCATCAGGATACATTCTGTAGATGTCAACTTGTCATATGAATTTGGTAATGCTCAGCACTGTCCCCTCCCTCCAGAAGAATCAGGCCTTTTTTACGCTTCGAAACAAATAGATTCAGGTACCAGGTTTCCTAGACCCAAACCCTCCTCCTCTCTGTTCATGAAATTACTCTATTACAATTTTTTCCCCCTCTGTTTTTAAATTGATGTCTACCCTGCACTCAGTTATTAGTAAGAAACATCAAGCTGCTAAAATAATGAAAGCCTGCCTTGTTTTATGCAAATTGCCAGCTACTGGAAAGGAGTATTTTTGCATTTAGATCTCCTTAATAAAGAAAATGTAACATCACCAGCTTAGAAAACTTTGACTCATTTTAGACAAGGTCACACAGTATGCTATGTTTACATACATACTGTGTATTATTTTCCCAAACTTACAAGGAACAGCTGTTTATATTGGCAGAACAGGTCCACAATGCAAGAACAGAAATTAAAACACATTAGTATACACATTCATATATTAAATGTACTACGTGCTACCCTTTAATGATAACTATACTATTAGCCAATTTAATGATTTTAATGGTTTGATTTTTGGGTAGTTAAAAGGTTAGATAAAGAACAAGTTAAAATACTATGTAAGGTATGTGTTTTACCCACTAGATCTTATACCACAACGTAGATCAGTTTCTTTTTTTATTAGGAGCTTAGCTTAAATAAATAATAAATATTGTATGCGTGCTTTTTCCAACCAAGGCACGGTCAACATTATAGCACAATAAAGATATAGTAACCCAAATGCCATTTAGACATCAAGATTTCACTTGCAAGGCAAAAACAACGAGAAGTCCGGTGGCAGCTGAAAGACTAACAGATTTATTTGGGCATAAGCTTTCGTGGGTAAAGCTTATGCCCACATACATCTGTTGGTCTTTAAGGTGCCACCGGACTCCTCATTGTTTTTGTGGATACAGACTAATTTAGGGGGGAGGGATAGCTCAGAGGTTTGAGCATTGGCCTGCTAAACCCAGGGTTGGGAGCTCAATCCTTGAGGGGGCCATTTGGGGCAAAAATTGGGGATTGGTCCTGCTTTGAGCAGGGGGTTGGACTAGATGACCTCCTGAGGTCCCTTCCAACCCTGATATTCTATGATTCTATTACAGCTACGCCTCTGATACTTGCAAGGTAGCAGTAGTCTAAGAAACAATGCACACAAACACCATATGTTGTCTTCTTAGATTTAATTATGAGACAATAATACTGCCAAAGGTGGTCTTCTCATTCTACAAAAATGTGAACAAGTTTTATAAGCATTTTCTGAGACATCAACAATAAGGAGGATACAAAAATATAACCATGGTAAAGGAGTGATACTAAACTTTAATGTTATGCTCTAGAAAACAATTTATCAATCAAAATAAAAAGCAAATTCTATCATCAGTTTCACCTGATAAGATGTTCCTGGTTTGGTTCAGCACTAAATCTGGAGTATCATTAAAGGCTGCATAGCCCTAAAATAAACGGTGAGAGTTAAAAGAACATCTCAATGCCAAATTGCTCACATCTGTTTTTCTATTATAAAAGGGCTAACATTATACACATCACATCTTATCTGGTATGTCAAACAAATTTTATGTCACCCCTTAAACGTACAAAAATACTACAGAAAGCTTAATGAGAGAGTCTAATCCAGGTAGTTTACTCTCCCAATTAGTCCCTGAAGAAGTAAACACACACACACACACTTTTTAAACATACATCAGTCACATTCTCATGATTATGACCCAAAGGTGCTTTTTGTCCAACGCAGACCTAAAGCTTACAGAGCTAAGGACACAGGCATGTATTCTCTGTAAACAGTGCTGAAATGCTGAACACCTGCACAGTCTTCTCCTCTAAGAGTGCCCCAAGCCCATCCCAAAACAAAAAAGTCACACTGAGAGTGGTGAGCAGAAACACCAGTCAGGAAAGATGACCAAAACGGTCACCAGGGCCAGAATTTCAATCCTTTTCCTCAGGCCTTTGTTTTATGGAAACAAAGGATTATGAACAAAAAAACCTCAAGATGCTCAAAACAGTGGATGCCAATTGCAGGAGAACTTTCCATCATCTTAACCAGATGGGAAAGGAAAGGGCACACTTCACTCTACCTAGCCATCACTCACTACCTTTGTATCTCCCCCTCACTCTTATCACCCATGTGACAGGCAGGGGTCTGGATGAACCCCTCATGCCCTGGGGCTTGTGGACTGCTTTTCTATCTTGTAACAGGGCGTCTAGTAAAGTACCTCAGCTTTAAAATAAGAAAAGGTAGTAGACCAGTGGTGGGCAACCTGCGTCCGTCAGGGTAATCCGCTGGCAGGCCACGAGACAGTTTGTTTACATTGACCGTCTGCAGGCACGGCCATCTGCAGCTCCCAGTGGCCATGGTTCGCCATTCCTGGCCAATGGGAGCCAAAGTAAGTGGCGGCCAGCACGTCCCTGCAGCCTGCACCCTTCCCGTAGCTCCCGTTGGCTGGGAATGGCGAACCGCAGCCACTGGGAGCTGTAGGCAGCCATGCCTGCAGACGGTCAATGTAAACAAACTGTCTTGTGGCCCGCCAGTGGATTACCCTGATGGGACGCAGGTTGCCCACCAGTGCAATAGACCCAGATTTTGTCTTTTTTGCTTTTGAAGAATATCCTGTAGTAGACAATTAATGTTAATTATGGATGCACACTGCTCTGAAGATGTAAAGCCTTAAGTAAGTATTATTACATATTAAATCTTAAGATGTGAACCAACGCTGGGACAGTTAGCAGAGAAACCCACTAAGAAGAGGAAAGGGAAAGAAAGACTTCTACTTGGGAAAGCGAAGAACAAATGTCATATGTAATCATCCCATCCTATTATTTAACGTAAAGAAACATACCTTTTGAACCAAACTGGAAAGGTCTATTTTAAGGACATCATTGACTTTGGCAAGCTGTGTGCTCACACCTGGCAACTAGGATGGAAAAAAGCATTCTTGAGATAAACCAAAATACCATATACGCTACTTGACCATATATTTCAAAGGAGATGTAAAAACAAATTGGAAGAATATGTACAGCACAATATTGCTAGTGCTCTCCTTAAACCTTCATTGGATGAAAGCAAAATTTATAATCAGTTATAGTTAGCAGATCATAGTGTTGGCCAGAACAGCACTTTAACATAGCTGTTTGACACATATATCTCTCTATCTTACTTTCTAGTGCACTCAAGATGAAAGCAGTCATTGAAATTGCACAGATGAAGAGATACAGAACAGATCATTTTACTACACAAATTGAGCCTAAATCAGAGGAATATTCCTGAGGTAATACAATGAAACTACACTGTGAAATGTTGAAAAAAATATTTTCTTACCCCAGTGAAGTTAGCATTGATATTCAGTTGATTTAATGAATTTCTGATAATGTTGCAAGTTGAAGCAGCTTGAGCAGCAGAGCACGCAGAGTCACTGAGTGTATTGCTCAGGTGTATTTTAACATTGGTCAGGTTAGCATGCAGCCTTTCAGTACCTTCCTGCAAAACCTCCACAGAGACGCTCACATTTTCCAGTGCCTCCTTTGTTTCTCTGATTGCTATGATGATACAAAGATTTTAAAACAAGTTTCATTTAGAAGTCAGTCCAGTTACTCAGCAAGATGCATACATTTAATGACAAAAAACAACTATTGCAGCAGAAAATATACTGCAAATAGAAGCATGGCATATTTTGCTAGCACAGGCCAAACATAATCAGTCAGTCAATCTATTTTTACCAGGATTCCACCCACCCCCAAAATGTACCCCTTTTTACTCTTTGTTCGGTTCACTAGTTTTGGTGGATTGCAACACAGAAATACAATGAGACCACTGTTTCATTATCATATACCAGCGCAAGTGGGTCAAGTCATTAGCAACAAATCCAGGGCCTTGTTTTGCAAGCTCAGTACGATATTTTCTGTATTTCTATCACTACCATACACTTGGGGCGCATCACTGAACTGTGAGTTTCAAGTGAAACAGAACATGTTGCACCAGCCAACACTAATGCTGGTTCAACATTTTCTGCCTTTAGACCTCACCCCAGTCATACAAAAACAATGAAGTGCTGAACAGAAGAGTAATAGACAAACAGATACAGCTAAAAATGCACAAGGAAGTGCACAAAAAATGAACCACACTTCACACAACACACAAGATTTTGTCAAGTCTTTTACCTTTGATAGCCCTTTCCACTTTGACTTCAAGCCAAATAGAAAAATAAAGCAAAGAAACGAGAATGATAATGGGTGATGAGAAAGGGGTCTGGTGATGTGTGCAAACAGTTTCATGTGCATGGGTAGAGAAAAATAAAAAAAACAGTGACTAACTTCAGTGATAATTTGCACTTTTGTATGTACAACTGCACCACTTACAAATTCCTGAATTAGCAATCTTGTATAAAACAAGAAATGTTGAAATCATCTTTATAATGGAGAAATCACAGAATCAAGTGTTACTAAGCCCCAAAGCATGTATGGTCAAGAAATTTTAGTTGCTGGTATCTTCACAATAAACTAGACAAATATTTTAACTTGATGGTGCTAGCCCAGGCATAAAAAGCAGCAACACACCTATGAGGACTGAAGGTATAAAACAGTCTGACCTGCCTGAGAAGCAGACAAACTACTACTCATTAATTACAGTTCACAAAAAGTTTGAATGTTTCCTAATCAGCCTTTTCATATAAGAAGAAAAAGTCTGGCAATAGATATACAATTTCAAATTATGGGAAATTCACTACAAAGACCCAGCCGAATAAGCTCAAAACCTTTCATACAATGCAATCAATCCACTGGCTAACTCTGCTGTCTAAACTTTCTACCACTGCAACTTCCATAAACCATTGGGACTACTGGAAGAGGTAAAGATGGGACGTTTACCTAGCCAAAACTTAGCATTCAAAGACGCTTATAAATACCCAGAAGGTCCAGTATCCGTCCATCTGAAAGTTCACAGAGGTCAAATACCTTTTTAAGCAGAAAGATACAAAGATGCATATTCTGAGGAAAAGAAAAATAAGCTCCTGCCACTGGAATAATGCTCTTTCCTCTGTAATGGGACCATGCTTTTCCCTCTTGTCCCAAGGCATGCACAAAACTCTCAATTCATTTGATAAGTGTCACTGCCCAGAAAAATACTCCACCTATAGACTGATTACAAAATTACGTAAACTGTGGAATAGGGAGAGGGTGTCTCTCTTAACAAGGCAATGGAACGTTAATAAATAAAAGCAGAGATGTGCATTTACCTCCTGCCATCATTAGAGCTGCATCGAGTGCAGGGCGCACTTCTTTCGCAAACCGCTCTTGAACTCTGCTGCCAAGCAATGGCCCAACATCTGTAGAAAGAGAAAATAAAACTAAATAATAATAAAATATAATAATAAAAATAAAACACACTGCAAGCCAGTTCAATACAATCCTGTATCACTACTTATCAGAACAAGTATCTTGCACCAATTTTTATTAACTTCTAAAAAAGCTGCACTCAGGACTAAAATCAAAGTTCAGTGTAAGAAGACAACTTCACTGCTCACACCTTCTTTGGCAACACTTACCTCTAAGACTTATGGGATTAAATAATAAATCAAAAGGGAGTGAGGTCTATTTATTTGTGCCTGACTTGGGAAAGTGAAGACAATAGCAATGCAACAAGACACCAGAAACGCGTACTCCAGTATTGCTTTTTGTTATCGAAGCTCTGCTCCTTCGCTTTAGTTTTTCATTTTTCAGAACACACTTTTTTAAGAGTCCATCATTTTGCAGTGAATTTTGGGCAACAATCCTTTACTATGAATTATTTTTCATAGTGCACAAGAAATAGGGAAATTGATTCTTTGGATCCCTTTCTCCCTCCTTTTCCCCAAAAGCCCCAGCTGTGTTCTTAAAAAACAGTTCCAAAGATACTTTAAATTTTCCATTTTTGGACTTCTGCCCATCACTGTAGTATCTGACTATCTTCCACATAGAATACTTGGCAACAGTGAAGTCCCTAGTGAACTTCATGGAGTCTCTAGCTTCTCTCCATTTTCAAGTCACAGAAAGCTCTTAGGGTAGGTTTTTGGGGGGCAGGTTTGGGAGGCAGTGTCAGGGGGCTATGGCATGGGAGCATCCAAGGTGGTCAACATTGTTAATTCTGGTTATGGTGGAAAGGCTTTATTAAACAGGAAGAAGAAAAGGAGTACTTGTGGCACCTTAGAGACTAACCAATTTATTTGAGCATGAGCTTTCGTGAGCCACAGCTCACTGTGGCTCACGAAAGCTCATGCTCAAATAAATTGGTTAGTCTCTAAGGTGCCACAAGTACTCCTTTTCTTTTTGCGAATACAGACTAACACGGCTGTTACTCTGAAACCTGTCATTAAACAGGAAGGTTTTTCAGTGTTTCCTAAAAGTGGTCAAACTCTGGATTTGTCTAAATTCCTCCGTAACTTCATTCCACAGCTTAACTTAATTTAAAATGCTTTGTCAGCAGCTCCCATACACTTTGTTCTGGCTTTTCACTATTGCTCTAGAGCAGGGGTCGGCAACCTTTCAGAAGTGGTGTGCTGAGTCTTCATTTATTCACTTTAATTTAAGGTTTCGTGTGCCAGTAATACATTTTAATGTTTTTTAGAAGGTTTCTCTCTTTAAGTCTATATATTATATAACTAAACTATTGTTGTATGTAAAGTAAACAAGGTTTTCAAAACGTTTAAGAAGCTTCATTTAAAATTAAATTAAAATGCTGATCTTACGCTGCCGGCCCACTCGGCCTGCTGCAGCCTGGGGTTCCATTCACCTAGGCCGGCAGCAGGCTAAGCGGGGCCTGCGGCCGGGACCCCAGACTGGCAGTGGGCTGAGTGGCTCAGCCTGCTGCCGGTCTGGGGTTCTATCCGCTGGCTCCTGCCAGCCAGAGTCCCAGTTGCCGGCTCCTCTCAGCACGCTGCTGGTCTTGGATCCCGGTCCTGCCCACGTAGAGGAGGAACCTACCTTCTCCGTGGTTCTAGCCCATTCTCTTCCTCTCTCTCTGCACTGAGCTGAGGGTGGGAGTGCACTGAGCACAGGGCTGGGGGTGAAGGAACAGGTTGGGGGTTAGGGTGCAGGGTCTGGCCAGGAGCTAGAATGAGGGAGGGGGCTTAGGGTTGGGGCAGGAGCTTTGGGTGTGGAGTGCTTACCTGGGCAGCTCCCATTTGGTGCGACGGGTGCAGGTGGGAATGTGGGGGAGGGGCTGCAGGAGCTCCTGTTTGGTGCTCAAGGTTGGGGTGGGAATGTGGGGGGTGCAAGAGTCAGGGTGGGGGGCTACGGGCGTGTGAGGAGGGTGCAGGAGTCCGGGCAGGGGGTGTGGGGGGTCTGGGTATGTGGGGGGGGGCTGGAGTCAGGGCAAGGCGCGCGTGTGGGGGGGTGTGTAAGGGTGAGGACAGAGGGCTGGGGGTGTGGGCTAGGGTCGTAGGGGTGCTCCCAGCCCCCTGCCCAAAGCAGCTCAAGGCAGGGGGCTGGAGGGGATATGCCCTGTTTCCACCCCGTTGCCCAAGGCCCCATCCCCACCTCTCCTCCACCTCCTCCCTGGAGCAGCAAGCGCACTGCGGCTCCACTTCTTCCCCTCCCTCACAAGGGCCATAAGCTGATGAGTGGCAGAGAGGGAGAGGAGGAGGGGCAGGAAACCAGCATGCTGGGAGAAGAGGCGGGGGAGAGGAGCTCGCCTGCCCTGCAGCAGCAGCTGGCAGGACCACGCTTCTTCACCCTGCCCCCATGGGGCAGAGAAGAGCAGGCCGGGGCGGGCAAGATTTTTAATGGGGTCCCAGCAGGCAGCAGCGTGCCATTAAAAATCGGCACGCGTGCCATAGGTTGCCGACCCCTGCCCTAGAGGAATACAACTCTTGGTGGCTTGTAGATGGAGATGTGGCCTCTTATGAGCTGGAACCTGTCCCACAGTCTGCTTTGAAAATAAAGACTCAGGCCTTAAACTGGCAGAAGCTTACAAGAAGTGGAAGATTGGACAAGTGACCAGGGAAGAGGATAAAAATATTGCTCAGGCATGCAGGAGTGAAATCAGGAAGGCCAAATCACACCTGGAGTTGCAGCTAGCAAGAGATGTTAAGAGCAACAAGAAGGGTTTCTTCAGGTATGTTAGCAACAAGAAGAAAGTCAAGGAAAGCGTGGGCCCCTTACTGAATGAGGGAGGCAACCTAGTGACAGAAGATGTGGAAAAAGCTAATGTACTCAATGCTTTTTTTGCTTCTGTCTTCACAAACAAGGTTAGCTCCCAGGCTGCTGCACTAGGCAGCACAGCATGGGGAGGAGGTGACCAGCCATCTGTGGAGAAAGAAGTGGTTTGCGACTACTTAGAAAAGCTGGATGACCACAAGTCCATGGGGCCGGATGCGCTGCATCCGAGAGTGCTAAAGGAGTTGGCAGATGTGATTGCAGAGCCATTGGCCATTATCTCTGAAAACTCACGGCGATCGGGGTAGGGCCCAGACGACTGGAAAAAGGCTAATGTAGTGCCCATCTTTAAAAAAGGGAAGAAGGAGGATCTTGGGAACTACAGGCCAGTCAGCCTCACCACAGTCCCTGGAAAAATTATGGAGCAGGTCCTCAAGGTATCAATTCTGAAGCACTTAGAGGAGAGCAAAGTGATCAGGAACAGTCAGCATGGATTCACCAAGGGCAAGTCATGCCTGACTAATCTAATTGCCTTCTATGACGAGATAACTGGCTCTGTGGATGAGGGGAAAGCGGTGGATGTGGTGTTCCTCGACTTTACCAAAGCTTTTGATACGGTCTCCCACAGTATTCTTGAAAGTAAGATAAAGAAGTATGGGCTGGATGAATGGACGATACGGTGGATAGAAAGCTGGCTAGATTGTTGGGCTCAACAGGTAGTGATCAATGGCTCCATGTCTAGTTGGCAGCCAGTATCAAGTGGAGTGCTCCAAGGTCGGTTCTCAGGCCGGTTTTGTTCAATATCTTCATAAATGATCTGGAGGATGGTGTGGATTGCACCCTCAGCAAGTTTGCAGATGACACTAAACTGGGAGGAGAGGTAGATACGCTGCAGGGTAGGGATAGGATACAGAGGGACCTAGACAAATTGGAGGATTGGGCCAAAAGAAATCTGATGACGTTCAACAAGGACAAGTGCAGAGTCCGGCACTTAGGATGGAAGAATCCCATGCACCGCTACAGACTAGGGACCAAACGGCTACGCAGCAGTTCTGCAGAAAAGGACCTAGGGGTTACAGTGGACGAGAAGCTGGATATGAGTCAACAGTGTGCCCCTGTTGCCAAGAAGGCCAATGGCCTTTTGGGATGTATAAGTAGGGGCACTGCCAGCAGATCAAGGGACGTGATCGTTCCCCTCTATTCAACATTGGTGAGGCCTCATCTGGAGTACTGTGTCCAGTTTTGGGCCCCACACTATAAGAAGGATGTGGATAAATTAGAGAGAGTCCAGCGGAGGGCAACAAAAATGATTAGGGGACTGGAACACATGACTTATGAGGAGAGGCTGAGGGAACTGGGATTGTTTAGTCTGCAGAAGAGAAGAATGAGGGGGGATTTGATAGCTGCTTTCAACTACCTAAAAGGGGTTCCAAAGAGGATGGATCTAGACTGTTCTCAGTGATAGCGGATGACAGAACAAGGAGTAATGGTCTCAAGTTGCAGTGGGGGAGGTTTAGGTTGGATATTAGGAAAAACTTTTTCACTAGGAGGGTGGTGAAACACTGGAATGCGTTACCTAGGGAGGTGGTAGAATCTCCTTCCTAAGAAGTTTTTAAGGTCAGGCTTGACAAAGCCCTGACTGGGATGATTTAGTTGGGGACTGGTCCTGGTCCTGCTTTGAGCAGGGGGTTGGACTAGATGACCTCCTGAGGTCCCTTCCAACCCTGATATTCCATGATTCTATGGAGGTAGATAAATACTCAGTTTAGTCTCTGTAACTTCAAGAGCATGGAAAGTCATAAATGAATGCTGAACATGCAGATGACTATTTTAAATTATCCTCCAAATGCCCATTCGTCTTGTGCATAGCCACCTGTTCTCTGAGACCAGTTGTGCATTCTGTGGCTCTGTCTAAACTAGGATTTTAAAGGTGTGATGTTAAATAACGTGATAACATGTTTTAAAAGCCTAGCCTAGACAAGACATGCTGTCTTTAACATGTGCTATAGCATGTTAAAGTAAAGTATATACGGTCTTATGTAAACAGATTTTTAAAACTTGCTCGCTAAAGGGTGCTAACACCAGACCTTTTAGTCTAGTCTAGAGAAGATCCATATGTAGCTGGGCTCCTTTTAACTTTAGACACTGAAGTAAAAGCCTTGGGGGGAAAAAATTCCATATTATGGCTTTTTCTTAAAATGCATTTATTTATTCATTCATTAAAAGCTTCAGAAATGTCCCCAAGTGCTATAACTGTGCTGCAGAGGAAAACGCAGCAACTGCTTTAAGTTTCATGATCTGTGCTTTTCAAGTGCTAGTTATAAAATAATTGCTCTCAATAATTCTCTCTTGCTCCAGCCAAATATCTGAAAGAGTTTTACCATCATCAATAAATGTACATCTCAACATGTCTATGTGGTGGGTATTATTAGAATGCCAAGAACACTGAAACACAGTACCTGATTCGACTAAGCTCAAACACAACCTGAATTGCAGCCAGGAGCCATGTCACTTGTCACCCAGTCCTGTGCTTTAGAAATTAAGAAATGCTTCCTCAAACCACCAAGTACTAGTGATTGCTGGACTCAAAAAGGCAAAAATTATTAGTCTTTGACTTAAAGTGAAAGTCATTTAAAGAAGAATGGAGTTTATTTTTTAGAAAAATGTATATCGTGCCATGTGACATTTTTCATGAAGAATTATATTTTTGTTTTATTGATCTGCTTGGGATTCTGATTATAACAACTGGACTTTCGTATTGCGTTATAAGTCATTCACAAGCGCATCAGTGAATTTACCGTGAATACACATCTAACATAACATAGACATAGCTAATAAAAAAAAGGTTTTATTGCTTACTATTAAGGTCGGAGAGTGCTTTGTTCTTGGTAGTGTTGTATTGGCTCACCAAGTAGTCAATTTGCTAAAAGTTTTAAAAAAATATTTTTAGTAAAGAAACAGTAACTACCCCACACATGCATATTTAGCTGCAAACCCCCAAAACTCTTGAACTCTATCATTAATACTTTCAACAATGTACAATGCAATTCTCTTTAACCGTGAGATGCTTAATTGAGAAGTCTCCTAGGGAGCAGATTTAAACCCCAGTGATAATTAATAGCAGCAATTGCTGCTTCATGAGGATTCCTTCAAGTGATTTAGTATGACTAGGGTCTTGTGTCTCTCTGTTTCATGCTAGTTCTATCCCTCTGGTCATCTAACAATGTTTAGTCCCTCCTTCACTGAGATATATACAGAAAGTGTCTGAACTGCTTCACCATTTTTTATTCCTTTGCCCTTAACATGCTAAGCAGCTTGCAGGTGCTTCCATTGCTGGCCGTGGGAAGGGAGGTGGCTGTCCTTTTCCAATTGCAGACTGCCCTTTACCAATACTATGGTTCTGTCCAGTGACAGTTTGGGCTCTGCACTGTCCCAGACAGCAGCATTATTATGACGATGAGGTCTTTTGTTAATCAATTTTTGTTTGGTTTGTATTTCTATTTGGCTTGCATCTTCAAGTATTCAGTGTAGTAAATCCCATATGTCACAAAAGCAGTGGTGATTAAATGTCCAAAATCAACAAATGCAGCATATGAAACATTTTGTGCCTGCCTGAGATTATGTTTTTGCCTCTCTTATCAATATACCATAGTTTTCTAGGCTCTAGAGTCTGTAGAAGAAACTAAATTAAACAGTTCTTAGCAGAACTGCTATGAATTCCCAAACAACGTCACAAAACAAAGTGGGATTTAGAATGACTAGGAAAACAAGTATAGATACCCTAGGGGAAGGGGATATAAGTTGATATCCTTAATAGACAGACTGTCAACTGCACTGAAGTGTGGTGTTGACAGTGCAAAATTTATATAGTCTGCAAATCTTCTATGACAACAGCTCTGAGCACCTGGCATCTTTATCAAATCCTGTATACATTATGCACTTAATGCTGATTGGCTGTGTTAAGTTAGACTTCTGAAGTACTGTCTGCAGTCTACAATCAAATGGATTCTATACCACAGTCAACAAAACGAAAGAGCCTTCCTATTAGTCTCAAGAATTTCTAAGATTTAATTAGAGGCACATGAGCACATGATGTAAAGATGCCTGTACAACAAAGCAACATATTAAGAAAAGTCACATATAATAGAATAAATGTTATCTATAGTCACTAGAGTTAATTCTACAGAGAAAGAACTAATAATCCTAGGTAAAAACTGGAAAACAATACATAAAACTGAGGCTTTGATAAGTTTCTGCAGTTTCCATGAGTATTCTAATACTTATTTTAACTTAGTGCAACAGACTTTTAGGAGTCATTAGCTTTTTAGATATTTCATATATACATCACGATAGCTGAAGGAAACACAATAGATTTTATATTCTGACATTTCCTACAGTAAGCACTCAACTGTGGCTGATGCAAAGGAGTGAGGGGGTTGGAAGAATTCTTGGTATAACTGGGTCACAACCACCAATGTCAAAAATGATTGTAGACTTATGAAAAGCACTCCATACTGCAAACCAAAGGTTTACTATGTGACCTCATCTTTCTTTCACCACATCTACCGCAAAGGACTCTGCCACGACATTGCATTTACATACATATGTGCTGGAGGCAAAAGAGAATAATATGCCCGGATGTGGAGAGAATTAAGGAAGTGGTGGATAGAGATTTCCCTTCAAACAACAGTGTACTCCAGCCCAGGCTGCAATGTTGGAGGAGACATCTTGAATTCCCAGACTCTCACGTTATCACTGCAAAGCCCTCAGTCAAAAGAAAAGCAGTTCATATTCTATGAGAGAATGGGATTATTATGACCAATGCGGAGGATGGTCACTATGCCCACAGGTGAGACAGTATTGTCTGAACTGGCTCTGTAAAAACTTTAGCTACCAATAAGAAGTGGGATATTTGTTTGCTTTCCACATGATTTTTAAACAGTATGTTTTTTCAATTTTTAACAAATTAAACATCTAACACAGAAGGGAAAAGCTATCATATAAAGTTCTCTAATACGAATTCATCTTTCATTGGAGAACATCATATAGAGAGGTATTTGGAGGACTCTTTGCAACATAAAAGGAAGTGTGAAGTCTTAAGGACACTGTACTTCATATTTGGGATGCCTCAATATATGCATTTAAAGAAAGCATAAAAGGTGTTCAACAAAAAAACAGAAAAGGCTACCATCCACTCCAGAGGATATTGACATAAGGAAAAGGAATGTAAGGAACTGTTGCCCATGCATACTTTTATAAGAATTGCCAAAAACAGGAGGTTATTTCCCTTAAAAAATTACCTCTTTGGCAACGCACAGTGCAGCAACAGAAAAAAGGCAAAGGAATATCACATTACTGCAGAGCGTCTTATTTGTTCGAAGAATGCTGGTCCACAAGAATAACTGGTGGATATTTATTAACATATGAGAAGTCCTTTATCTTTTATTGTATTGTGCATTATATATTATATGATTGGCAACCAGAGCAATGGATGGGCACCCAAAAAGGAAATACAGTTTGTTGCATGCATCACTAATACCAAATAGAAAGAAACACTATTTTCTAGAATACTTATCTTACATATACAATCACATATATAAAGAAAACATCTCTTTACCCCTGGAGTGTCATTGAGGAAAATTCTCAGGTCTTTAAAATTACTGTGCACCAGGTTCTTTGCTCCCCGGACTTGACTTGTTAAGTGTTGGTTGGCAGCATAAGCACAAAGGACACCGATACTATAAATAGAAAGATAAGAGCTATTACTTTACTACTGCAAATACCCATTCTGCCAATTAAGAACAAAAAACATAGCAAAGCAATCAACATTTATCTGGATAACGGAGTCCCTGCAGACAAATTAGTATCTCCTTTTAATATAAATTTTATTTGAACCACTAGGTGGCACTAGGGAATTAGCTATAAGATTTGACATATCACATCACTAATTTTCTACATGTTTAATAAAGAAATCACGTTAACTCAAAAGCCTTCAAAAGGAACACACAATAGCAAGACATATTTGCAGCACTGCAGCTGTCAAAAATTTACAAAATTTATACAAGATACGAATACTATGCATACTTGGTTATTTTTTAAAACTATGATTTATGAAGGCTAACATTCCTTTTCACTAGTAATCATTAGTTTGACACACCTAGAAGAAAACAGTTGGTAAAATAACTTATTATTAAAAGGAATCATACATGAAACACGTTTTAAATTAGAATTATTTCCACTGATAATTTTTTCACTATGGTCCCAATCTTCCAAATACTTTACATGTACTTAAAAGCACATAGTTTAATTAACTTCAATGGAGTTACTCATATGCTTAAAATTAAAAGGATGCCCACAGAGTTCGCAGAACTCGGGCCATAGGGAGAAATATATAAAACAAATTAACAACTTGAAAGATGGTAGGCAGATGGGAGTTTCAATCAGTGCATTTGGTGATTATTTTCCCAGTTTGGCCATTATGGTTACAAAATTCTATCTTCAACAGAATATATCTGTATTTACAGTAAAATATGGTAACTCAAAGCCCATGACAAGCTTGAGAGAGTTATCTTAGACTATAAAATATTTCATTCTTTGTTCACTTTCTTTCCACATGGAACTATGTTTATCAGTTGCCAAAGTGAGACACTTCTTAAAAAATCCTTGTAGTTACTGAAACCCTGTTCCGCTCCTTTTACATATAGATCTCTGCTCTCGTAGGCTAAGAGCTGCACTCTGAAGCTCAGGTGGGAATGCAACAGTGGAATCAAGAGAGACGGTCTCTATGGTAGGCAGAGAAGAAATCCACTTTGCAGGTTAAAAATTAAAGCCTTAAATTTCAGACGGACATCACCTGGTGGTAGATCAGACCATGGGTGTAACATGCCCCTCTTTTGGGAATGTTGCTTAGGAAGGCAGGTAGTTGCCTTCACTGCCTGCAATTTCTGGATGGCGTTAAGGTGTAACTTCATGCAGTTTGCATTGCAGTAAACCAGTTTGAGGCTAGCAATATCAAAGGGAGCTGACAGATGCAAAGAGCACCATCTAATGGGATCATCATGCTAGGAGATCACTAACACAAATGGCTCTGTACTACATCAAAATCTACAACTGGGGTCAAAGAGACCTGAGCACTTCATACTACTAATGGTTTATTTTACCGTAGTGCCTACAAGCCAGCCATGTTGAGTGCCCTATTGTGTTAGCTGCACCGTAAATAACTGTTCTGACTCCAGAATTCACAATCTATGGAAGACATGATTTAACAAGTGGAGGAGACCAGCATATCTGGTGGGGTGGAAGGGTAACGAACAATAAGACATGCACAATTCTTAGCAGATCAGGAGCACAACTTGCCACCCGATTAGCCATTATCATGTTGCAATTTTGTGTATTTGTTACATTTGAGTTCAGTTTTGAGGAGACACAGTATTGGACAGCAGTTTTTTATACTTTAACTAAGAGGTTTTTCCCATATATAAGGGGTGGCAAGGGACAAAGTATGAAAGTTGCTTGTCAGAGACATGAAGAATCAGATAATCAAGGCAGGCGTTGTTGGCAGAGTGAAGAGAGGAGCGAACCTTGCAATAAAGGTAACAGAGCAGGGATATAGTGGGAAGGGCTTTGAAAGTAGTAATGGACAAGAATCTTAGCCGCATGGGCAGAGAGAAGAGGTCATTTTGGAGATGTTGTTTATTACTGTACCACAAGATGTAAATAAATACTCTAGATGCTGCTAGAGTTGTTCTATTAGAATTGTTTTCTATTAAAATTGCATCACTAACCTTCACCTTGGAGAAAGAAGGATTTGGGATAGGATGACAACTGGAGAGTTCAACATCAAGAGATAATTTCTTTATCAAAGGTTTAACAATTGCTTCCTTAAAAGATGCTAGTGTCCAGCCTTCTCAAAGAGAGCCGTTGATGGTAACTGAGGGCTGTTTACATTGAAAATGAAGGTGTAATTGTAGCGTGAGCAGGCATAACCATACTAGCTTTGACCTAGCTAACGCTGGCGACAATCGTAATGAAGATATGGCCGCATGGGTTAGCAAAGGTCATGGGTCACTTCCATTTGTAGCCCACCACTCCCTGAAAATCCTTGCTAGTCACATCAATCAACACTCAAGCAGAGATGTGCGTCTCCACCAAACAATTTAAAAGACAAAACAAACTGATCTGATATATATATATTAAGCATCTTTAAAAGGTGACCATTCAAAATAAGCCAGCTGCATTTCTGGCAAACATATACATTGTTCTCCTTGTAGATGTGAAAGAAACAATGATTCTGAATATTATTTTCCCAGTGAAAGAAAACTGATTAGCTACTTTCTTTTGACCAACTGAAAAAGAAAAATGTCTCATGACTGACATTCAAATGTAAAGTACAATATTAGCGTGTAACTCACATAACTGAGTTTACAATGACATCTTTGTTCTTTGGAAGGGATTGTTTTTATATCCTTAGAGTATTCTTTTTACAAAGCAAAGAGGTCAGCAATTGCAACCCAAACAAAAAAAGGTACTCTGTAAATTCGAATGTGATCTTTTACTCTTTAGTTTTCTGAGAGGAGGGTGCGGGAGAGATGCGAATCTTGAAACAAACTGTGCACTCAAACATTCACCTGTTCTAAACAGATACACAACACAAAAGGGAAAAACTCTACTTATTACCTAATGAGCCTTGAAAAATCACCAAATAAAAGAAGAGAGAAAAGGAAAAAAGAGATGACACAAGACTTGCCTTTCCCATAACAGACAGCAGTGGTGTATATCTGTTTAACTAGTCTCCCTGAAAGTCAGATATTTCAGTTTCAGTTTGTGAGATTTCATAAATGGATGTAAACACCATCAATCCAGTTGGTGAAAAAAGCAAAAAAACTTTCCCTAGCATTTTACTTGCAAAAGGTTCAAGTCACAGAAAATTAATATTAAACAGATTTAAAGGAAAAGTACTAAGGGAAAAGTTCTCACCATTCATACAGAAATGAAATGTTGGGTCAGAGTTTTCTTTTTGAACCCATTTGTCAATTCTTCGGATTCATGTGGACTCCCAGGTGCTGAACTATCTGTATTACCAATTACATGAAGGCAGAAGTCCTTCCTTGATACTTGAATAAGGCACTTGTCCACATAACAGATATAACCTACATACTTTAGGATCTACATTTCTGAATATCCAAAATTTATTTACAGGACTCGCAACATGGAAGGATCAAAAACTCATCATGTGGTTTTCCCACCAAAAAAGGAAAGACATTTTCTGTAAACAGGATTAATTTTATTATAATAAGCATTTAAAAAAAAAAAACCCACACACACGCACCCAGCTAACCTTTCTGATACATTGCACAGTGATTAAGGAAGTGACATTTATTCTGCAGTGCATGCATGTGAGAGATTGTCCCAGCTTGCTGATGACTTTGGGATAAATAAAATATAAAATCTTTGTCCCAAAGAGAACAGTAAACACTTGAGTAGGAGCACACCCCTTTTGGAGTGATACATAAGTTGTATCCATCTCAGTTCAACCAATATAAAATATGCTCAAATTCAAATGGTATATCTGTGCTCATTAACAATAGCTCCTGCTCTATAACCATAATATTCATGCATCCAAACTCCCAGCTGTCAGAAATGGAGCCAGACACACAAGGAGGGTGAAGTAAAATATTTTATTGGACCAAGTTCTGTTGGGGAGAGAAGCTTTAGAGCCACACAGAGCTCTTCTTCAGGTCTGGAAAAGGTACTTCCAGCATGACAACAAAATCCAAGGTGAAACAGATTGCTTAGCATAAATTAGTTAGCATAAACTGCAAGGGACCATTCATGGTAGAGTGGCCTGTTTACACCTCTGCAGTCATAGGACAAAGAGAGGAGGTTACTGGGTTACAGGTTGTTGTAATAAGCCATAAAATCCCATCCCATACAGTATCTCTTTCAGTCAACGAGTTTTAGTTTCTTGCGGAGTAATGAATTTAACCTCCCAGGCTCGTCTTTAGAAAGTGTTGTGCATGTTTCCTTTGAGAATGAGAACTAATAGGTCAGACAGAGTTATTGCTTTGTGAAAAGTGGTCACCCAAAGGTGACAGGGTGTTTCTGTCTCATCATTTTCCTGTGACAGTTCATTCGAGACCACAGTGATGGTCTGGGTTCACCCACATAGTTGTTAGTGGGGCACCTAGTGCACTGGATGAAATATACTACATGTTGTGATTGGCATGTATAGGATCCATGGATCTTGAAAGGTGTTTTGTTTGAACACTCCACTCCAACAGAAATGTAGCCAGACGTACTCCTGGCTTTAGAACATTTTCTCCCCCATTTTCAATCAAATACAAAATATTTCATTTGTCTGAGAAAATACAGGTCTCCAAGAAGAGACTAGTCTGAAACTTACTAAGCTGAATAAAGGCATATTTATGGACATAAAAAGACTCCAGAGCCACTTGCATCTTGTTGATGAAAGTATGGTATACTGTCAGAAAAATGATCTGTATAACTTATTTTTTTGTTTAACTTTGCACTTTTTTACTTTCCATGAATCTTGCCACTCAACTCTGATTAGTTTACTAAAACAAGGTTTTAATACTCTTACCATTGTTGCGTATCAGTGGAAGGGCAGAGATATTTTCACTCATGGGGAACACGGCCAGTCAATTTCTGATTTTAGAATCGTTATCAGCAGTGATGTATGAATGAATCCGGAATAGTCATATGCCAGCATGCTGACGTAGAGAAAATTCTGATTTTGACTTAAGAAAATTTGAGGGACAACACACACAATCACTTCTGACCACCACTGGACTATTATCAAAATGTGTTAAAATGTGTTGCATCCTAACAACTCTTCTCAATGGGATGGCCTCTGAGCACAAGACAGGTAATCTTTTGTTCATGAATCACCAACTTTAAGTGGCCATTTGGATAATTTGATTGAAAAAGAAAAACAAAGAGTCATCTCCCTGGAAAAAGTCTCACATGCCAAATTCAACACAATGATGTTTCACACCTTAAACCCCTCAAAAGGTAGGTTCACTCATTAATGTGACATTAACCATATTAGAGCTACTGTAACGCCGTTGTAAAATATCTTTTCTGAGCAAAAGTGAACATATTATTTTCAGCCTAATAAAAATCATTTCAGCTTCTACAGATGATAAACTAGACTAAATATTCCTTGTTGTACAGTACTGCATGATCAGTACTGTGCAAAATGAGCATTGTGCTCTTTATTATACTTGCCTGATAATTAAAGAAGCAACAAAAAGAAACGTTGCAAAGCAGCCTCTCCGACAGTCAGCATTTTTCTTGTGTCTTTGGTGCATTTCCCCACCACAGTTGTCACAGCAACGACACATACAGAAGCACAGTCCCACAAGAGGCAGTAACAGAACAAATAGCAATCCCAAAGCAGCAGACACTATAAAGCCGATTTCATAGTAGATTGCCTGCAATTCAGACAAAAATAACTGTAACAGCAGATCTCATATAGTTGTTGAAATTCAGATACAGCCCCTGCTTAAAAACGAAATTAAAGCTACAAGATCCACTAGTTACTGTAGGTTTCAGAGTAGCAGCCGTGTTAGTCTGTATTCACAAAAAGAAAAGAAGTACTTGTGGCACCTTAGAGACTAACCAATTTATTGGAGCATAAGCTTTCGTGAGCTACAGCACCCGATGAAATATGCGCAAATAAATTGGTTAGTCTCTAAGGTGCCACAAGTACTCCTTTTCTTTTTACTAGTTACTGTAGTCATTGGACTCAATGTTTTCTAAGTCATCAATACAAATCTAACAACATTTCTTTCCCAAACAGATAAAAACATTGTAAATATTGACAACTAACCTATAAAGAAGCGGTTTAAGCAGCATATTTAACAAGTAAACAAGCTCGTGATATTGATGCAACTTGCATTTTAATGGATTAAAAATGGGCACATTTGATTAGCAGGCCCACAATTTGATCCATCTCTCATAGCTGTTCCAAAAAAACTATTTGAGACTACCAGCAACCCTAAATATACCAACATACTGTACTATGGTGGGAAATGATTTGTTTTTGTTCTTAAAAAAACAGATTTCGGTTATGAGTAGAAGGCCTGATTATGAAAACTGAAGAGAAATATTAAATGAAAGACTGTACCCTCCTCAAAACAAAATGTAAAAATAGCTGAAAGGAAAAAAAAACCATCAACGGATGGATTTTAAACTCTGTAGGACAGAGGCTCTTGATCATCTACATTGCTATGCTCAGTTGGCAACAAACTAACAGCAACTAAAGGAAAGATTTTTCAAAGGCACAAAAGGCAGCTGGGAACCCAACTCCCTTTTAATCAGTGAGGTGGACGCTTAACTGTCCTTGGTGCCTTTGCAAACCTCCTGATAAGGATATGTCTACA
The DNA here is from genome assembly GCF_965152235.1 of Eretmochelys imbricata. Classification (NCBI taxonomy): domain Eukaryota; kingdom Metazoa; phylum Chordata; order Testudines; family Cheloniidae; genus Eretmochelys; species Eretmochelys imbricata. The sequence goes on along the minus strand of NC_135575.1, from coordinate 115,352,802 downwards.
AAGCAAAGAAAAATCTGCAACTGGCCCAAGCCAGCCAACTCGGGCTGTGGGGCTGTTCCATTGTTGTGCAGACTACCAGACTCAGGCTGGAGCCCAGCTCTGGGATCCTCCCAGGGAGGCTAGCCACAGGGTTTTCTAGGTTGTGTAGACATACTCTAAACAGTGGTTCTCAACCTTTTTGGGCTCCGGATCCAGCTGTAAATGTTTATGGCCTGTGACGACCCAGTAAATAGTTTGGCGGTGAAGGCCCTGGGGTGGTTTGGTTGGGTGCTGCCTCCTGGGGTCTTGGGTCCCGCCTAGCGCTCACCTCACAGTAGCAGCTCCTGTGCTGTGGGGCTAGCTGGGCTTGGCTCTCCGTTTTGGGCATTGCAACCTCCAGGGTGGCAGCTCCACTCAGGTTTGGCCCCGCCCCCCTGACTGGACCAAATTTGTGAGAGTGGAGTTGGGACATGGCTCATGGAGTTTAGTGCCACTCACTCCAATTTGGGCTACCCGGACTGCCGTTATCACGACGGCTGGGCCAGACCTGAGTGGTGCTGGGACCCCAGAGTTTGCAGTGCCTGGAGCAGGGAGGCGAGCCCTGCCAGACCTGTGGGACAGGAGCCACAGGAACAGCCACACGACCTTTGACACATTCTGGCAACCCAAAATTGGGTCCTGACCCATGGGCTGAGAAGCTCTGTCCTCAAAGGCTATTAAAGTCACTTGGAAAAGTCTGTGTTAACTTTAAGGGTACTATAATTATTACACTTACTACTTTGACTCATCCTGTATCTCTTGTATATAGTCTGTAAAGCAGTAGTATCTTGGCAGGAACAAGATGGAATAGATGTTGTATTGTCACCGAATACAAGTTACAAGTCATAATTTCTCACTAGCCATCAATCATCATACTTCACTTCTAATCATACTAAATCTGCTTCCAATCCCACCAGTCCTTGGGGAATAAAAATTGCTTCACATGCAGTGTCAATAGTAATCCACCATCACTAACACAGTTGTAATCGCTGACCTTATTGCCAATCCTAGAATAAACTCTAGGAGACTAGTGATGGGTTAGAACTGCTCTGTGAATAAGAACAAGATAATTTTGGTTGGATTTAACAAGTCAAATACTTAGCCAAAGTTTGTTAAAAAGAAAATCAGAAAAGATTACAAAGTAACTAAAAATGAATAGAAATATGTTTTAGTAAGTTACCTGAACAATCTGGAACGTAACCAAATCAAAAGTGGCTTAAATGAAAAAACATCTCCATTTAGAATGACATGAAAAATAGTAATGCATGTTTTGACAGGAGTAGTGAATATAGTCCCTGCTAGTTTTGAGAAAAGAAAAAAAAAAAAAAAAGCGCAAGACACAGAGCACATCTACCAGATACAATGGAAGGCATTATTACCTGAAGAGTCAGGACAACATTTTCTGGCTGTGGAAGTCAAAGCAGATGGAGAATGTGTATAATGCACAGGCAGCATGCACAAAACCAAATCATGTGAGTAATTAATAATTAACCATAACTGAAACAATTAAAAATACCCAAAATAAAAAAATAAAAGCCACTGAACTAAAAAAATTGCAGAGAAGCAGTAAATAATTAAGCCAAATATATTATGTAGTAGAGGATTTCTGATTGCCTTGGTAAGTTAAAAGGATTCAGGATTTCTTTATCCACCATAAATAGCACTCAACCTTAAAATGAAAACAGACCAGTTATTTTTGTATGGACCATCAGTTATATTTCCCCAAGACATTTCAAAGAAGAGGAGGGTCAGATATTGTATTAGTGCACGGTTTCCCAAAGAATTCCAGCTGTCAGAGCTGTTCCACTATACTTTTGCTTTTTGAAGTTACAAATTGTTTTGGCATTAGGAGAAGCAATTCCAATAGCAGTTTTCGTGCCTTGGCACATTATACAGAAAGTTCATCTGCACTTTAAAAGTCTGTCGGAAACTTAAAACCTACAAGGGGGGGACGGGACAGAAGAGAGAAATCTAATTCAACAGGGTCATAAGCGTTTCTGCTACCCCATTTGCCTTTTGAGAAAACGGGGGGGGGGAAATTCAGTCACGGGAGTTTAAGAAGCTACTCTCTTCCCTCTTGTTCTCAGAACTTATGCACAGATTAAAACAAAGAATTTCTTAAAGTTAGTTGTTTTTCTGCATCTTCGTGTGGCAATTCATACCCAATAGGGGTTTCCTCTTTTCCTGGTAAGTTAGAAAATAAGAGCAACCCAGCAGTTGTTTGTTGCTATACTGAAAGTGCAGAACTCACTGAGAAGAAAACATTTCCAAACCACCCAAAGACTTGAAAAATTCCTGACACTATACTTAAACGTTTTTGCATCAGAAATGCCAATTCATCAAAACAGAAACTTTATAGAGCTGTCCAGATTTGATGGGAGGCTTCTCAGGTTGAGAAAGACACCTACCCCAGAATAAGCAACAGATGAGTGTTTAGGACGCACACCGGCGATGTGGGAGACCCAAGTTCAAGTCCCTGCTAGGGCTGTCGATTAATTGTAATAGCCATTTTAATCGCACTGTTAAACAAATAGAATACCAACTGAAATTTATTAAATATTTTTGGATGTTTTTCTGCATTTTCAAATATATTTCAATTACAATGCAGAATAGAAAGTGTACAGTGCTCACTTTATATTATTTTGATTACAGTATTTGCACTGTAAAAGTGATAACAAGAAATAGTATTTTTCAGTTCACCTCATACAAGTACTGTTGTGCAATCTCTCACAAAAATGCAGCTTACAAATGTAGATTTATTTTGTTATGTAACTGCACTCAAAAATAAATTGCAAAACTTTAGAGCCTACAAGTCCACTCAGTCCTATTTCTTGTTCAGCCAATCATTAAAGACGAACACTTTTGTAGCTGGCATTGCAAGGTATACCTGCCAGATATGCTAAACATTCATATGCCCCTTCATGCTTCGGCCACCATTCCAGAGGACATGATTCCATGCTGATGATGCTTGTTAAAAAAAAAAATAAATACATTAATTAAATTTGCGACTGAACTCCTGGGGGGCAGAATTTACCCAGCACATGTTCGTTTTAAGAACACTTTCATTGCAGATTTGACAAAACACAAAGAAGATACCAATGAGAGATTTCTAAAGGTAGTTACAGCACTCGATCCAAGGTTAAAGAATCTAAAGTGCCTTCCAAAACCAGAGAGGGATGAGGTGTGGAGCATGCTTTCAGAAGTCTTAAAGAGCAACACTCTGATGCAGAAACGACAGAACCCAAAGCACCAAAAAAGAAAATCAACCTTCTGCTGGTGGCATCTGATTCAGATGATGAAAATGAACATGCGGTCTGTACTGCTTTCGACTGTTATCAAGCTGAACCTGTCAGCATGGACTCATGTCCTCTGGAATGGTGGTTGAAGCATGAAGGGACATATGAATCTTTAGCACATCTGGCATGTAAATATCTTGCGAAGCCGGCTACAACAGTACCATGCGAATGCTTGTTCTCACTTTCAGGTGACATTGTAAACAAGAAGCAGGCAGCACTATCTCCTGCAAATGTAAACAAACTTATTTGCCTTAGTGATTGGCTGAACACGAAGTAGGACCGAGTGGACTTGTAGGTTCTAAAAAGTTTTGCATTGTTTTGTTTTTGAGTGCAGTTATTTTTTTGTACACAATTCTACATTTTTGAGTTCAACTTTCATCATAAAGAGATTGCACTACAGTACTTGTACTAGGTGAACTGAAAAATACTATTTCTTTTGGTTTTTTTTACAGTAAAAATATTTGTAATAAAAAAATAAGTGAGCACTGTACACTTTGTACTCTTTTGTTGTAATTGAAATCAATATATTTGAAAATGTAGAAAACATCAATATTTAAATGGTATTCTACTATTGTTTAATAGAGCAATTAATCACACGATTAATCTTTAATTGCTTTGATAGTCCTAGTCCCTGCCCTGTCATTCTCCCACATCCCCAAATGCCCTGAACACCAAGATACATTGGCCATTCGGAGGAGGGTCTCTCTCTGGTTTTCATGAAAAAACTGCAACAGTCTCCGTTTCATCCCACTGTGGAACAGGAAAAATTTCAAAAATCTGAAAAAGTTTTGTGGGATGGGAAACCTGTTTCTGTTCCAGCTCCATTTAAGATGCCCATCTACCCAAACTATGAGATATGGATATTTATTATATGTGCCTCCTGAAACTCCATGCAACTCTTATTGGAAATGTCATCACATTTAGCTACAATGTATCTAAGGTGGTAATGGCACTGGATATATTTTTCATAAAAACAAATTTTATTCTTCATTGTAAATGGGTACCAAAATTTGATTTAGAAAATAAAAAGTAAGTTAATCTTTCTCACAAAAAAATAAAACAAACAACCCCTAAAATCATGGCAGCATGATCAATTGGGTATCTGTGGGGACATCACCTTCTGCCAGGATAAACCAAAAATTGACTGGAACAGCGGTTATTTATATTCTAACATACCTGAGATAGCCACAGAGGGTGCTGAGACAACTACTAAGACAATAGTATAGTTTAAAAATGAGTTTATTAGGAGGGTTTACTACACAGGATTACAACTGACAGTGGTTTCAAGTTTCCTGTGAATTCTATGAAGTAGCAGGGAATGACTGACGGATGTCACCGACGATCTAAACGCCTTGTTCAAAGGGTCAGTCAGTCCATGAAATTCAACCTCTAGGCTTACTTCTATGTATGCAAGGTGTTTTGTTTGGCCCTGCAGCCTCTAATGCATCATCACCAAACAACCCCCCCAAAAGAACTTGTGAGATCAGGAGGAACTTGGTACAGCCTTAGGACAAGTTCCAAACATCTGGATACTAGGCAAAGGATATCAGGCTATTGGAGTAAGAGGCTCAGTATCAGAAAGGCTTCCCAGAAAGGCCTCAGGCCAGTGGGCATGTGTCTAGGGACCAGATTTGTTTTCCTGAGAGCACACAACACCATTCACAGCATGCTCCAGTACCCTATAACCTAGCAGATGGTACAAAGTATCATGTCACCAATCTGGGCCCAGTTAAGGTCCTTACTGCAGGAATTCAACCCACCACAGTGCTTGAGACATGGCCCATTGTGCTTGAGTATGGCTCAAGGAAATGAATTAGTACCACATCCAAATTGGGTTGTATTCCCTGCTGTTGCTGGATATCTCGAGAATGTACACTATTCTAGGGTAACCATGCCATAGGGAGAAGGTAGGGAAAACATGTTTTTGTAATCACTTTAATCTAAAAAAAAATATTTTATCAATGGAATGTGGAAACTCAGCTGTCTGAAGGTAGTAACTGGAACCAGCCTACGAACTGAGCAACTACAGTTTTCTATGTTTAAACATTTTTGGACAAAAGCAAATACTTTTGCTTAACACAAAGCCAGAGCTTAGTTTCTGTGTGACAGATACAATCACATTTTTATACCTGGAATACTAGTGAAAACTGCTGCTAAGGTTGCCTGAGTAATTCTATTTTAAAGTATATTTTCAGTCAGTTTTTGGACCTCCCATGACATCAAAAAACCAACATATATAGGAAAAAAAGACAAATAATATATATTTTACAATAAATATTTACATGCAATCATTGTGTATGCTAAAAATAAGCATTATTATAGGGTTAAAATGATTCTGGTATCTGAAGGCCAGCAGGAATTCCTGGTTCATAACTAGAAAACAAAAAAGGGCAGATTTTTACTAAACATTTTGGCTTCAAATATTAGTTTTGCACAAAAGATTCCATACATTTCATGAACACTTACTTGCAAAAATTTTCTTAGTATTTTTCAAAAAAGAATTTTACATGGTATTTTATTTGAAACCATGAAAATAGTTAGTCAGATGTCAATCAATCATATATCCAATTGTTAGTTTCAATTATTCTTCTCTATTTAAGGAAGAGAGTCTCAATGTTTCAACTAAATTATGAATACACACACTTCCATTACTATGTGTAGACAAATTACCTTTTGATAATCATCCTGCACATTTCCAAACGTCTGCTGTGCTAGCTTTTTGATGAGATCTGAAAATAAGCAAGAACATTCCAGAGTTTTAGATAACTTAAGTTAGAAAATATTAGTAAATTATATTGCTGGTTAGGTGGGATGAAACTGAGAACAGAAATCAAAGATGACAGACAAATATACCCAAGTTTCTATAACTACAGTAGAATACTACATTTTTAAACACACCTGTAAATTTTATGAGAATGTTGAAAGATAACGAGGTTAAGAAGGTCATACTGAGAAGCAGTAAGGTTATTTTTGTTGAGGTGATCTTATGTGCCATAGAGACCAGTGAAATCATAAATCAGATACTAGGTTACCTACTACCTAGGCATATTGATTTGGGCGATTTTAATGCACCTTGTTTGTGCCAGGTCAAGCATATCTTCATTGGAAACCACCTACTAAGCAATTAAGTTTTTTATCATAACAATCTTCTAAATTAAATTACACACACACACACCCACCCACCCACCCCACGGAACTGTATAACTGGTGCTCAAATATTCTGGTGTGGATATTCAATACAGCTTTTTTGGGGGGTGGAGGTAAGGGTGTGGCCTGGGCAGGGAATCACTGTACCTGCAAAAAGAAAAAGGAGTGGCACCTTAGAGACTAACAAATTTATTTGAGCATAAGCTTTTGTGAGCTACAGTTCACTTCATCGGATGCATTCAGTGGAAAATACAGTGGGGAGATTTATATACATAGAAAACATGAAACAATGGGTGTTACCATACACACTGTAATGAGAGGTTTCAGAGTAGCAGCCGTGTTAGTCTGTATTCGCAAAAAGAAAAGGAGTATTAGTGGCACCTTAGAGACTATACATTTGTTAGTCTCTAAGGTACCACTAGTACTCCTTTTCTTTGTACTGTAACAAGAGTGATCACTTAAGGTGTGCTATTACCAGCAGGAGAGCAGGGGGTGGGGGGGGGGAAGGAAGGAAAACAGGACTTTTGTAGTGATAATCAAGGTGGGCCATTTCCAGCAGTTGACAAGAATGTCTGAGGAACAGTTGGGGGTGGGGGTGGGGGGTGGAAATAAACAAGGGGAAACAGTTTTACTTTGTGCAATGACCCATCCACTCCCAGTCTCTATTCAAGCCTAAGTTAATTGTATCCAGTTTGCAAATTAATTCCAATTCAGCAGTCTCTCGTTGAAGTCTGTTTTTGAAGGTTTTTTGTTGAAGAACTGCAAATTTTAGGTCTGTAATCGAGTGACCAGAGAGATTGAAGTGTTCTCCAACTGGTTTTTGAATGTTATAATTCTTGACATCTATTTGTGTCCATTGATTCTTTTACGTAGAGACTGTCCAGTTTGACCAATGTACATGGCAGAGAGGCATTGCTGGCACATATGACGGCATATATCACATTGGTAGATGTGCAGGTGAACGAGCCTCTGATAGCGTGGCTGATGTGATTAGGCCCTATGATGGTGTCCCCTGAATAGATATGTGGACACAGTTGGCAACAGGCTTTGTTGCAAGGATAGGTTCCTGGGTTAGTGGTTCTGTTGTGTGGTGGGTGGTTGCTGGTGAGTATTTGCTTCAGGTTGGGGGGCTGTCTGTAAGCAAGGACTGGCCTGTCTCCCAAGATCTGTGAAAGTGATGGGTCATCCTTCAGGATAGGTTGTAGATCCTTGATCATGCGTTGGAGAGGTTTAGTTGGGGGCTGAAGGTGATGGTTAGTGGCGTTCTGTTATTTTTTTTGTTGGGTCTGTCCTGTAGTAGGTGACTGCTGGGAACTCTTCTGGCTGTGTCAATCTGTTTCTTCACTTCAGCAGGTGGGTACTGTAGTTGTAAGAATGCTTGATAGAGATCTTGTAGGTGTTTGTCTCTGTCTGAGGGGTTGGAGCAAATGCGGTTGTATCATAGAGCTTGGCTGTAGACAATGGATTGTGCGGTGTGGTCTGGATGAAAGCTGGAGGCATGTAGGTAGGAATAGCAGTCAGTAGGTTTCTGGTATAGGGTGGTGGTTATGTGACCATCGCTTATTAGCACCATAGTGTCCAGGAAGTGGATCTCTTGTGTGGACTGGTCCATGCTGAGGTTGATGGTGGGATTGAAATTTTTGAAATCATGGTGGAATTCCTCAAGGGCTTCTTTTCCATGGGTCCAGATGATGAAGACGTCATCAATGTAGTGCAAGTAGAGTAGGAGCATTAGGGGACGAGAGCTGAGGGAGCGTTGTTCTAAGTCAGCCATAAAAATGTTGGCATACTGTGGGGCCGTGGGGTACTCATAGCAGTGCTGCTGATTTGAAGGTATACATTGTCCCCAAATGTGAAATGGCCCACCTTGATTATCACTACAAAAGGTCCCCCCCCGACCCCCCAGGCCGCTCTCCTGCTGGTAATAGCTCACCTTACCTGATCACTCTCGTTACAGTGTGTATGGTAACACCCATTTTTTCACATTTTCCATGTATATAAATCTCCCCAAGGCATTTTCCACTGAATGCATCCGATGAAGTGAGCTGTAGCTCACGAAAGCTTATGCTCAAATAAATTGGTTAGTCTCTAAGGTGCCACAAGTCCTCCTTTTCTTTTTGCGAATACAGACTAACACGGCTGCTACTCTGTACCTGCAAACTTGCTGGAGGGAGATCTGAGGGCCTTCACTGCCTATCACTGGCAGACAGATAAAAGAAAGCTTTCATCTTATTATCTGTGTTGCATCTATTCTGAAGCTCAAGGAGGATTAAGAGTTCTGAGGACTGAAGTCCCCAGAACTCTTAATCCAGCATTTTTCAAAAACAAAAAAAAGAAGATGAAATAGTTTGTACTGCAAAGCATCATCATTTGGGGAAGACTGAAAAATGCTGGAAAAATGGAGCCGAATGCCTCAGGAACAAAGGTACATATAAAAGCTGCCTGGAAGGCAGAGAATCCTATTCAAGGAAAATATTTTGAAACATGGCTATTAAAAACTTTAAATGTTAGCAGACCTCTGATGGAAAGGACACACAGAATTGCAGGAGCGATAAGCAACACACCAAAAGCTACAGTTGTGAGATTACAAACATATTGCGATCAACAAGGAGTGCCTACTGCATCAAAATCAGTAACAGAGGCCAAGGACTCTGGGAAGAGAATTTATATTTCCCATGATTTTTCAGCTGCAATACAGAAACACAAAAGCAGAATGTAACCAACCCATTGATGCAACAACTCCACACTAGACAAATTCAATGAACTGACTTAGCCAAACACATTGCAGATTTTCTACAAATACACTACACACACCTTTCCCACATCAACAGAAACACTGAATTTCATCAAAAAAACTTCAATATCTAAAATAAACTAGGGACCCACCTGGTGCACAGAAGTGTAATATAAATTCCTTATTTCTCTGACAGACGTATTTTATAACAATCAACAATGGTTTAAAATTTTCCTTTATCCTTTTAATGTAGTAATTGATAACAGATAAATGAGAGCCAGTAACACTTCTGGAATGGAGGAGGTACTTTAAGCCAAAGTTTTATGGGAAAGAGTGGATTTATTTATAATCAGACTTGCACATGCCCCATTGTTTTATTAAAAAAATGGGCCAGATCCTCAGCTGGTGTAAATTGATATAGCTCTACTGAACTAAATGAAGCTGTGCCGATTTACACTGAGTAGCTGGTCCTTTATTTGTCATTTATTTACAGAGCCCAGCCTCGGACCAGCCACGGACCAGCCACTTATACAAGGTACAATCAAGATCTCATGCAAGATTAGAAAAGCTCTCTGAATACAATACAAAAGCTTCTTGAGAATGGCCAATAATGGGAAATCAGCTTTTCACAAGAACTAACTGCTTTTATATTCTGAACATGGGGAAGTATGGGCCTAGAAAGGATATTGGATTCTGCAAGAATAGGCACAAAACAACAAGTTTCCCATACTTGCAACAAAAAAAGTTTCAAGCAAGCCATGGCTGTGCTACCTGCAGATAAGAAATTAAAAAAAAAAATGTTGAAATTACAAGGGCGCTGGTATTGCATCCTACTGAACAGTGAAAAGAACCCTCCCCCGCTTAAGGCTAATGCTGTTACGTCAGCAGCTAATAAAATACTAGTGGACCCTAACTTAAGAGAATTTCATAGTAGAGCTGGTCAAAAATTTACTAGTGGAACAGTCTTCCATTGAAAAATGCTGAATCAACTCCAAAAATTTTGACAAAAAAAAAATAATTGAAGCCCTTTTTTGATATTTATATTACACAACAGTACCTAATATAAAAGTGAAAACAATCAAAACAGAAGCACTTTGATAAGGTCATTTTGATATTTCTGAAACAAAATGTTTCAGAATTTTAGTTCTGTGGGAAATTTTAAATTTTTGTTCCAATTGGGGATGATAGGAGATTTCAAAACACCGGAATTTTCTGTGGAATGGAAATAAAGTTTCACAACCAGTGTAACTTTGTAGGCACCTTTGCCTTTTGGAATAAAGAATTAAACAGAAGTCAGCCAAATGCCATATGTTTAAAGAAACAAATAAGAAAACAAAGAAGAGTCAACTAACTTATTTCTTATTTTAATGAATTTGAAAAGACTGTGAATTGTGGTTCTGAATCACAGAAGTTTTACTTAGCTAGACACGATTACCTCACTATTAGAGCTGTCATTCAAGACTGATGGATCTAATTAGAAAATACTATGAAAAATTGATGGAGAAAATAGTTTTTCAAACTGTGTGAATTACTGCATACACTCCAAAGCAGGCCCAACAGAAACAAACTATCTTTAACTTCCTGATCATCAAGATTGATATGTATTGTTTAGCAATTAGTCCCTTCAAGTAATTAGGCAAACTGTGCATTAAATACTGTATGAAGTTCAGATTTCACTCCATGTGTTGAGCTATTCACCAAATAACGTGAACACTACTCGAACAATACTACTTTTCTCTATTTTTAGAAAGCCCATCGCCTCTGCATTCACTCTTGGTAAGGTTTCCAGATATGCCATAGACTACTAATCCTCTCTGACCAGGTGTCAGTCATTTATGCGAACAGCTATCTTCTCTATGATTTAATATTTTAGAAGTTCTTTGGTATCAACTGTAGTAACACCCGTCATAATGAACTCATTTGATATTAAATGTGGAAGTCATTAAACATTATATTAAATGTGCATTCAGGAGCAATAGCATCACTGTTGTAAGTTTTTGACAACACAAGTCTTATTCCTACCAGGTGACAAATCTTTCTACATTTTACACCACTCTGTAGAAGTCTATAAAATGGAAGGATTCCGCAACTTGAACATATTTATCGAGTCCAATTCTTATTTCCAAAATAAAACTAACAGGAAGGTATTGTGAAAAAGCACGGTGACCTCTATTTACAAATTAACTGGATTCATTTTTAAGTCCATGACTGAGCAGATGTATGCATTGTTTCATATGACCAGTAATCCAAGGCTTTAACATAGAACACATTTTATCACTGAGGTTAAAGAGCTTTGCTTTATAAGGCTCACTTACAATACTAATTACGTTAATACTTTACTCAGTCTCTTTCCGGCTTTCCACGCACAAGCAAGATGCCATCTGCCCTAATAGACTGAACTATTGACTTATTACACCACCATCTTACTGATATTAGCACCTTCTTGCAGAGCTTCATAGAAAGACTCCTTTCCCTGTGGTGTGAGTGTTGTGCAGATGTTTCCAGGTACACCTGTTCAATGTTGTAATACTCAGACCGTAAAGGTTGTTTCTTGGCACTATTCAACAGACAGGGATGGCAAAAGAGAATAGAGACTTAACAATAAGCCGTCTGGATATTAACAACTAACACAACAAACTGGAACACAATTCCCACTGCCAGGAAAGTTTTACAGGACTAGGTGACAGAAAAAAGCAAGCAAACAAACAAAAGTTGGGACAATACAATTGGTAGGGGGTCTATTTAAGTGGCAGAGAAATCACTTTTTTTGCAGCTTGGTCAAGGCAGAAATAATTTCATTGATATGAAATTTGCTATTTATGCTGTGATCAACCCACGAAAAATGTGTGATTTCTCCACAGTGCTTCTCAAACTTGGGGCACATGGCCCAAAAAGGGGGTCGCAAGCCTCTTAGGGGGTCATGATATTGCCATGCTTATTTCTCTGCTGCTGCTGGTCGCACTGCCTGACCCTGGGTGGCAGGAGAGTAGCGGCTGCCGCCCAGATCAAAAGGCAGTGCTGCCACCAGAACAGAAGTAAGGGTGTGGCCAGCAGCTGCCACTCTCCACTCTGCCTTCAAGGGCTGGGCGGCCAGAAACCAGATTTCACGGGGTTTGGGGGGACCATATTTCACGATCCATGATGCAATTTTCACAGCAGCAAAGTTGGTAGATCCCTAACCACTGGGGATATTATTCTTGTTCTGAGCGCCTACAAAAAGAGCATTTAAAAAAAATTAATTACTTTGGGCCAAATTCAGTCCCCGTGTCACTCTAGTAAAGTCAATGAAGTTACACCAGAAATACATTTGCCCCATTATGCTTAATACAGAATATTAGTCCCTGATTCTGCAAAGTAATTAAGCATGTGCCTAATTTTAAGTGAGTAGCACCTATTACTTCAATGGGGCTATTTCAATGCGCAAGTACCTTGCTGACTCTGGGACTCTAAGACAATGATGGAAAACTACATCATGATAAAGTTGCTCACCACTTTAATACTGTTAAAATGCTCTCACTCTTAACGCATGGTATTTCATAGCATAACTCAAGTCAACAGGATTACTCATATGCTTAAAGTTAAGAATGTGCTTAAGTGCTTTTCTGGATTGGCGTCCATGTGAGTACATCTAGTGACAAAATAAGCAATTTCACAATGTTTAGAAAATTTACCTATTAGCATGAAATGAATGTATTACTTCTACTTCAAACTCATTGTTTCTTTTAAAACATGACTTGTAAAGGTCTGCCCCAGGTTTTAATACAAACTTTCAAGATTAATTAATGCACACAAGTTTCATGCTGATCACTGGAGATATCAAAATAATAGCTAGTGATCTCCCAGAAAAGATAAGTGGAAGTTATCATCAGGAAGTTCAGTTTGTCATCAATTAAAGTCTTTGTTTTGACTTCATGGGACTGATCCAAAGCCAACTGAAGTCAGTTGGAATCCTTCTGCTGACTTCAATAGGAGTTGGATCCGATCCTGAGTGAAGAGGTCCACTCAGTCTGGAATCTAGGCTACTGCTCCTTGTTGCCACATCACTGCCAGGTAGCTTTGCTCCCTAGCCAACTACTTGGCTTTCAACACCCAGCATAGCTCCTTATTCCAGCAGCCCCCCAATCAGCTCTAGTTTCCTACTACCTCAGTCAGACAAGAATCCCTAGTGGCAGGGGCAATGGCAGAAGGACCCTGCACACAGGCTGTTGCAGAGTGGGACAGGTCCCCCTGTGTAGGTCATTTCTGCCCTGCTTACGCTAAGGAATCTTTACCCTCCTCAAGCAAGGAGAAAGTCCACAAGATTCAGCCCTCTCCCAGGGCAGACACCAGACAGGCAGTCCACTTGATATGGGAAGCACCTGAGCTAAGGCAGGGATCCAGATGGGGACCAACTGTTCCCTCTTTCCTCCCTGCTTATGTTCCTTGTAGCCTTCAGGCCTGTGCATGAAGTGTCTACACTGCAGTAGGGAGTGAGTGGCCAAGCCTATTCCTCCCCACACTCCAAGCTCTAGTGGATAGGGACTCTGGAGCAGGTAAGAGAGCTTACTCCTCTTCTCACACAGTCTCCTTCAGGCAGTTTACGCCCATTTTCCTGAAGGATGATGGAATTAGGGGTCTTTCCTCATAGTAGCCCTGTCCCTTTATATTTTGGCACGGTCTCTCTCCATGCAGTTGCTAGCATCATGTTCAAGGTTAACTAGTTTCCTTAGCAATCAGGTCATTCAGCTACCATTCTTTTGCCCCCCTCTGTCAAAGAAACTCCTTACTTAAGTGTAATCCGCGCATTACATTCTTCCTGAATAAAACCTGGAAGTTTTGTAAATCAGGCTTACTATCGGTACTGTTCAAAGTTACAAAAAAAGAGGGAAAGGACTTGCATGAAAGAATTACTTAATAGTAGAGATACATGCCTTGTATTTCAAAGCACATACCCTTTGTGAGCTGGCCACATCTTGGACAGAAAAGGTAGAAATCTGGCAATCATTCCTCACTGTCATAGGACATCACAGAACTGATGTTTGCAGACATAACTTTTGGGTGCATGTTCTGAAGTCCAAGACTACACCTCCTAGTTCTCTCTCATGAAGAATGTCCAGGGTTATCAGAGGGTCTGCGACAACCTGTGCTGTGTCTAATTTGTTGGGCTTCTTGCAGGAAACAAAGATATTCGTCCTGCCTAGTAAACTGCCATTTTCTGGAGGAGCCCACCAGCATGGAAGTCCCACTTGAGTACTTTGTATACAGTTGGTTTATCTAGTAATGTATTTCAGAGTTCTCTGTTTTGAATTAGAGACTGAGCATAAGGAAGCTTTGAGTGGAGCAAAATGAGTCAGGACTGCTGGAAGGGTGGCTATAATGGGCATTAAAAAAAATTAGCAGTTAGCCAGTTGACATTAGTCTTTAAAATAATTCAGATAATTGTAAATAACTTCCCATATTCACATATTTTAAATGCTGTTAAATAATAAACTCATGCAAGTTGTAGGAAAACATGCTTCTTATGCCACATTAGTATGTTTCATAGAAACCCCACAAAAACAACGTTGTGCTGCCCTAGGGGATCCTGGAAACCCTCCCAACATCACCAAACCGATTCAATGCTCAGTGGACTTAATATTTTTATTAAGGATGGGAACTCACATTGCCAGATTTTAAACCCAAACATCATTAGCTCACCACAGAATGAAGCAGCTAAAAGTTCAAGCATTTCTCCCTCTCTACTCACTCACTGAACAGCTATTTCCGGACTCTCAATCTGCTTCTGCCCCTCCTCACCACATCCAGCATCCAGTCTCACGCCCTACTTTTGCTACCACTACATCAGAGATCTCCCCAAATCCCAAAATGCTGATCTGTCTTTTACAGTAGATGCAACACGGAAAATGAACCACAGTGTAAGTGTCAGTTAAGTGCTTACAAAAAATAGCAAGCTTTCAGAGTGTATATTGTTATCTTTGTAGCTGAACAGTTAAGGCACTGAATTTCTGTCGAATTTCAAAAGAGTTGTATAAGAATATCAGGAGCACAGCTGGGATGGTGGGAAAATGGGGTTGAGATGCAGTGTGGAATAGGAGATGGGGAGAACAGCAAGCGTGAGTGTGACAGGGAACTGTGTGACTGCTATTAGGAGGGAGAACTTTATCAGAGAGAGGTTTCAGAGTAGCAGCCGTGTTAGTCTGTATTCGTAAAAAGAAAAGGAGTACTTGTGGCACCTTAGTGATAGGCTTCTGGTTACAAAATGCAAAGCATTTCATAGAAATGTTGAGGTGTGATGCAACAAGAGTAGCTGGGTGAATGGGAAGCAGTAATGGGGAGACAGAAATTTAATAAATCCCTCTTCTCACTAGCAAATCCCATTGAACTCCTGAAGAAACAAAATATAATTTATTAGCCAACAGACACACTCCTTTCAAGGAACATTTAACTTGTACATGCACAAGAGCTCCTTATTTTCCAAAAACATAGATGGAAGCATGGTAATTTTATAAACAGAATGGCCTCAAAGTCTTATTATTAACCAGGAAGCGGAACTAAGCAATTTAAACCTCCATTCTCCCACAAAAGTTCCTCAGTCTTTACAGCTGCCAAGCACTGGGCACACTCACATTATCTATTTATACAGTAATCCACACAGACAAAAATTTTTAAAAAGCATAGTCAGAAAGCAAATCATTCAAAAAACAAAAGCCATTATGTTGATTGTCAAGAAAATGGGACACACAGAATAAAAGTTTTTCCTTTGAAAAGAACCTTTTCAGGGACGTGGTGATTGTTCTTCACTACCCAGAAAATCCTTACATGTTGCAAATTTGCAACAAAAACCAAAAAAAATTGCCGTCAGAAAAATCTTTGTTCAAAAATCTGCATACATAATACAAACAATGTCAAGAGGGATGCACTTGAAAGAGTATTCTATACAGAAATTACATTCAATCATTTTTAGTAAAATATTTTTAAACTTAAACTAAACCATATTGTTTACAGCACTATAATTATCCATCACCATATATTTTTTGTCTGTAGTGGCTATATATGGCCTCTTCTAGGCCACCATCTGGTAAAGATTTACAACAGATTAGGGGCAAGGGTTCAGCTCAGGGTGCTGTACAGGATTGCCTGTTTTAACCCCCTGCAGACGCTGAACAACTTGCCGGTACTTTGTGGTTCGCATGTCCAAGGTGTACTGGAGTGACACTTTATAACATTTAAAGAGATTATTTTAACACATATGTATAACAAAGGTGGTTTTACCTTAAGTGTCAGATTTCCAGCTCCCTCCCTCTCCTCTCAAAAAATGTTCCAGTATATTGTAAGTAAACTGAGAATAGGAGAGAATTCTGCTTTCATACTCTAACGCGTGCCTACGGCAACATGAATGCAGACAACTGGAAGTAACACAGGAGAGCCCTACTAGTATTGGTTTTTAATTACTTCAACAACTGACTTTTTGGCAACCACATTGTGGTCTCAGAATTCCTCCTCTGTATTTGCCATTTCTCTGCAAGGGACACTATACTCCATATGCACCTGAACCACTAAATATGCGATGGTTGCAGAAGTACCATAGGTCACAGATTAAAAATGATAAACATTTGAGCTCAGTCAAATAAAATCTGAATTATGCTGTGCCTTCTTCCCCCTCACCTCCATCCTGCTCAAAACACAACAATAGGGGCAAAGTTTCCTTGTTTCCTTTTCCTTATGAAAACAGAGTACTGTACATGGTTCAATTGAAAAGTCAGAAGTTGTTTTAGTACAAGTTGTTTAACCAGGTACATAACAAAGTCTGCAGCAAACTCTCAAAATCAGGTGGTTTACAAGAGGCTCGGCAGATACTTTTGACTGAAAAAAAACCCAACTCCGGTATAAAGAAAGTTTCCAGGATTTCTGTTATGGGATTGGCAAGGAAAGATTAATACATGCAGAATCCAATTAATCAGAGTTCGATTCAGTCTCCTGGAGTTCTATGTTGGAGAATGTTGGCTTTCTTGCTAGCCCACCAGCTTTGATGAGGCCACGCACATGTTGCTCCTTTAAGTCGTTTGTTCTGTAAAGGAAAGCTAATAGTAATTTTTGACCCTCTGGGTTTTACCCCTTTAAAGCCTGCCACTACGCTCATTCTAAAATGGAGAAAGACGCTGTGGAATCCAAAACTCTATTTACCTGAAGAGTTGATTTTTGCCAACCCATCTTTGTTGTTGAAAAAACATGACTGCCTACTTCTATTCAGCAGACTTCTTGAATGGTGAAGAGAAATCAATGCTAATACATAGTAGTCTGACTAGTGTCTATTCCAAACACACAAGAACAACAACAATGTATTTTAGCCGATAAGAACTGGAAGCAATTTACAAAAGGCTACATCTTAAAAATATACTTGAAAATAATTTTTGGCACTTATATTCTTTCAAAATCTGGGATCTTTTAAATATTTGAGTTCTCAAGAGCAGATGAAATGCAGAATATTTCTGCTATTTTTCTCTATTAAGAATAGTTAACTGTTACTTTCCAAATCTATAGTTTTAGCTAAAAGGCAGAGACGAGCATAGTGATTATTCTTGCCTATCAAAGAGAGAGCACAAATTTTAGAAAGTTATTTCCACACTTATCAAAATCCTTATTTCATTAAATGTGTTACGAATATTGCAACATTTTCTGACTTGGATCTGAATAGCCAAAAGGACTATGACACACATGACAGTCTTTAAAAATTGGAAAGCAAATTCTACTGAGGAAAATAGAAAGGAGCATAAACTGACAAGTCAAGTATAATTAGGCAGGCCAAAAAAGATTCTGAAGAGCAACTCTAACAAAAGACACAAAAACAAAGCAAAATTTTGTTTAAGTACATTAGAAGCAGAAAGCCAGCTAAACAATGAGGGGGTGGGTGTATGAAGGCCCCTTGGATGATCAAGGTGCTAAAAGAGCACTCGAGGAAGAAAAGGCCATTCTGGAGAAGCTAAATGCATAGATTCATAGATATTAAGGTCAAAAGGGACCATTAGGATCATCGACCTCTTGCACAAGGCAGGCCACAGAATCTCACCCACCCATTAATTTCTTGCATTGGTCTTCACTGCAGAGGTTGTGAGGAAGATTCCCACACTGGAGCCATTATTTTTAGCTGACAAATCTGAGGAACTGTCCCAGATTGAGATATCAATAGAGGAAGTTTTAGAACAAACTGATACATTTAACAGTAATAAATCACCAGGACCAGATGGCGCCTAAGAGTTCTGAAGGAACCCAAATATGAAATTGCAGAACTACTCACTGTGGTATGTAACCAGTTGCTTAAAATCAGCCTCTGTCCCAAATGACTGGAGGATAGCTAATACACAAAATTTTATTATTTCTTTGTTTAAGGCTCCAGAGGTGACCCTGGTAAGCCTAACTCCAGTACGAAGCCAACTGGTTGAAACGGTAGTAAAGAACAGAATCAGACATATAAACATGATTTGTAGGAGTAAAGAGTCAAGGTGGCTTTTGTAAAGGGAAATCATGCCTTACCAATCTACTAGAATTCTTTAAAAGGTCAACAAACATTAACCAGGGTGATTCAGTGGATACAGTGTACTTGGGTTTGCAGAAACCCTTTGAATGAGGTCCCACACCAAAGGCTAGTAAGCAAAATAAGCAGTCATGGGAGAAGAGGGAAGGTCCTCTCATGGATCAATAACTTGGGCCTGGGCTACACCTGGGGGGGGTTGGTGGGGAGAGGGTTTCAAACTAAGATATGCAACTTCAGCTACGCTATTCGCATAGCTGAAGTCAAAGTATCTTAGTTCAACTTACCAAGCCGTCCTCACGGCGGCGAGTCGACCGTGGTGGCTCCCCCATCGACTCCACTTACTCCGCCTGCCGAGGTGGAGTACAGGTGTTGATTTGAGGATCAATTTATTGCGTCTAGATGAGACACGATAAATCGATCCCCGATCGATCAATCACTACCTGCCATTATCCTGGCAAGGTTCATCTTATAAAGTTATACCTCATAGATATTTCAGTTACCAACATATATATTTTTTGCTAAAAACCTAAATATCCTCTGAAGAGCTCTATATTTTGGGGAACAAAAATCAGTATTTTAACAAAATAAGTTCACAAAGGGATACAAAAGCTATTACAGATTCAGAACAAACAACAACATTGTCTGAGACAGAAGCACAAGCCAACTTACATACTGAATGTATACTCCATGCAGATACCAGGCTGTTGGTAGAATGGCACAATATATCACTGCATGCAGGTTAGGCATGCCCAGCTAGCATGGGTATAAATAGCTGTGTAGATGGTGAGGCATCACTTAGGCGATTAGAGGAGAGTGCCCTACATGCTGAACCTGCAGGGTATACACCTTACGCAGCGTTCTACACACTGAAGCCATCCCTGCCATATCTACACTGCTATTTTTACTCCTGCTGCCTCCCCACTACCAGAGCCCTTCCTCGTCACAGAAAAAGGCTCTGTGCACCCCTGCCCACCCCCCAAAAATGATAAAAAAAAAAACCAAAGAAACTTCACAATCTACAACCCCCAGCTGTCTTTTGTGCAGGTTAGGTATGTCCTGACCAAACCAATTGGATCAGCTCTTGCAGACAAGACAAATGGAGGATCACCTAGTTTGAGAATCTCAGAGTTTAGGGGGTGAAGGATGGTGCTCTCAGGATTTAGGGAGTTACCACATCATTGCCAGCCCTTGACATGCAAGTTATTTTCATCTGAGATATCCACGGAATACAAAATTGGTGCACATTACAATACTTTACCAGATAGATCTGTGTTCTGACCAAGTTACACTACCACAACCTGTGAGGTGTAACTTGCATCACTACTGAAATTGATCCAGAGACTTACATGCAGGATGCTTACACTTCCAGAGCACATGACTGGGCTAACAGGATAAGAGAATGCCTGCTAGACGCAGACTTTAGGATTGTTAGCAGTCAGAAAGAAAGTCCCAGATGCCACCTTGGGAAACATCAAAAATGACTTACTCTTATGTAAAGAAAACGGAATACCTGAACCCATAACCTTTTGGACATTTCATACATCTCTCTCTATTGTTTGTCCTATGCCAACAACATTCAATGTTATTTACAATTAGAACTGGATATGGAGACTTAAATTGGGTATAATTTATACACAGTTGTATAAACTGCCCAGCTATACATGCTTTGTAGTGATTAGCTTGTAGCAGGACTTTACTACTCCTTTTTAAAGCTACATCATAATTCCAACCACCGCACTGGAGGAGAGAATGAAGGCACGGGATCATATGGCACACTTAACGGGACTGTGGAGTGTATGCACACTTTTGTGACACTTTGGACTGAGACTATATAAATGGAGCAGTCATCTCACCAAATCTATAACAATTGGTTATTCTATAACAATACTCAGGGGAACTAAGTTTTCTGTGCAAAGGATCCAAAGACATTTAAAATCTAAGAGCAAAACTTAGCTTTCAGATCTATACAGCTGGTTTCAACTTCAATATTATACTTTCCCGACATGCACACATCTCCTTGGATATCACTGGAATGTCATGCACACATCTCCTTGGATATCACTGGAATATCACAAATAAGGACAGCTTAAAGTAAAGATCCAAATTTTTGCCTACTCTTTGGCTGAAACTATACTTAGAAGAAATATTTATTGGGTATGCACAAACTAATCAATTACTATACATGATAAGGATGCCTACTACTTTCCCACGCCTTGTAACCTATCGCTTAGATCAGCCTCTGTACCAGATGACTGGAGGATAGCTAATGTAACGTCAATTTTTAAAAAGGCTCCAGAGGTGATCCTGGCAATTACAGGCCAATAAGCCTAGCTTCAGGACCAGGCAATTTGGTTTTTCCAATGTGCATTACTTTGCACTTATCCACAGTGAATTTCGTCTGCCATTTTGTTGCCCCAACAAAGAAAAGAATTAGATAATTTCATGAAGGATAGGTCCATCAATGGCTATTAGCTAAGATGGCTAGGGATGCAACCTCATGCTCTGGGTGTTCCTAAGCCTCTGACTGCCAGATGGTAGGACTGGACAACAGGGGATGGATCTCTCAACGATTGTCCTGTTCAATTCCCTCTGAAGCAACTGGCATTGGCCACTATCGAAAGACAGGATACTGGGTTAGATGAACCATTGGGATGACTCAGTAAGTCCATTCTTATGTTATTACACAAAATTACCTTCTGCTACTGATTAGATCTGGTTGTCCATTTCTCGTTAACTTAATTTTGCTCCTTGTTAGCAACTGGTTAACTTAACAAGGGAAGCAAAGAAATTAGCTCTACAAAAGTCACAATTTTAATCTATTATAGAGTTACAATAGTTTTGTGTTAAGACTTGCAAAGAGATTCTGCTTCAATGCCTTACACATAACACATCAAATGCAGTTTTCAGAATCAAACAATTCATAACATCTTTCCTTTTTCACTCATCATCTGAGTAGGTTTTACCTGTGCTTTGTTAGTTTACTTACAATTGACAGTGTAAGTGCTATGCAGCAATAGTAAATTCTACTAATGTAGTTCCTTTCCTGAAAATTTTTTTACAAACATTATCTAATCATTGTAACATTTGTGAGAGATATGGAAGTTTTATAGATCGGGAAAATGAAGCAGAGAGGTTACAATGCTGAGCACTGCCACTTGCAACTCCCAATGACTTGAAAATTGGGGCATAACTATCTTGCCCAACATCACATGGGGACTGAATGACAGAGCTAGCATTGGACTCAAGTTCCTAAACCCCAGTCTTGTGCTCAAACTACTAGACAACAGCTCTCAGACCGATTGTACTCTTGAGTTCTGAGATTCAGTCAATACTGTACTTGGGAAACAACATTTTATCCTCCCTCCCCATTCTTATGTTCTAACTTGTGAAAGATGAAACAATTATTTATTAGTGAAACTAAATTAATCTATGATGGTAGCATGGTACTAGTGAAACAGCTTGTTTATACCACTTAGTGTGCTATGAGCCTTCAAGTGTGAATTTGTTGTATACAGGGCATGGTCAATATCAGGCCTCTCAAACTCTGTTTACCTTAGGGCCTTAGCACCAGACGGTGCAGTCACCCCATAATACACTGCCTGTACCACACTGATTAAATACAGTGGGCCATGCCTATAATTTTCGTCTTATTTTACTGGAAAACAAATGGATGTTTCTCTTTAGCCTACTTCTCTTAATGACTTCTCACTCTTTAGCTAGAAGAGGAAAACTTCTAAAATGAATATTTGCTGTGCACACCCTGTCGTCAAATGAATCCCAGATTATTTTATTGGAACTAACAACTGGTTTCCATAGGAACAAAGATGGAAGCCACTTTAATATATTCATAGCAACCAAAGGATCATATTGACCAGGGGTCTCAAAGTCCCGGCCTGCGGGACATCTGCGGCTCAAGAACATCCTCACTGCGGCCTGTGGAGGACAGACGCAGGCAGACACACTGCTGGCAATCTCAACTACAGGCGTTGCCCCCCACAGCTCCCATTGGCTGTAGGAGAGGGACAGAGATACCATCACTAGTTGACGGGCAGAGTCAGCCATAGAGGCAGCATCACTTTTTCCCACAAGTCATAGAATCATAGAATATCAGGGCTGGAAGGGACCTCAGAAGGTCATCTAGTCCAACCCCCTGCTCAAAGCAGGACCAATCCCCAACTAAATCATCCCAGCCGGGGCTTTGTCAAGCCTGACCTTAAAAATACCTAAGGAAGGAGATTCCATCACCTCCGTAGGTAACGCATTCCAGTGTTTCACCACCCTCCTAGTGAAAAAGTTTTTCCTAACATCCAACCTAAATCTCCCCCACTGCAACTTGAGACCATTACTCCTTGTTCTGTCATCAGCTACCACTGAGAACAGTCTAGATCCATCCTCTTTGGAACCCCCTTTCAGGTAGTTGAAAGCAGCTATCAAATCCCCCCTCATTCTTCTCTTCCACAGACTAAACAATCCCAGTTCCCTCAACCTCTCCTCATAAGTCATGTGTTCCAGTCCCCTAATCATTTTTGTTGCCCTCCGCTGGACTCCTTCCAATTTTTCCACATCCTTCTTGTAGTGTGGGGCCCAAAACTGGACACAGTACTCCAGATGAGGCCTCACCAGTGTCGAACAGAGGGGAACGATCACGTCTGATCACACCTGAAGGCTCATAGCACACTAAGTGGTATAAACAAGCTGTTTCACTAGTACCATGCTACCATCATAGATTAATTTAGTTTCACTAATAAATGATTGTTTCACCTTTCACAAGTTAAAACATAAGAATGGCGATATTGGGTCAGACCAAAGGTCCATCTAGCCAGTATCCTGTCTTCCAACAGTGGCCAATGCCAGGTGCTTCAGAAGGAATGAAAAGAACACGTAATCATCAAGTGATCTATCCCCTGTCATCCACTTCCAGTTTCTGGCAAATGGAGGCTAGGGACATCATCCCTGGTCATCCTGGCTAATAGCCATTGATGGACCTATTTTCCATGAACTTATTTAGTTCTTTTTTGAACCCTGTTATTATCTTGGTCTTCACAACATCCTCTGGTGAGAAGAAAAAACCCAAAGGCTGTTTTCTTATATCTTGTCTTGGTTGAGTGACAACAAATTGTAATTCTCCTGGAACTGCCAACTTTTATTATAATGACAAGTTTCAGAGTAGCAGCCGTGTTAGTCTGTATTCGCAAAAAGAAAAGGAGTACTTGTGGCACCTTAGAGACTAACAAATTTATTTGAGCATAAGCTTTCATGAGCTACAGCTATGAAAGCTTATGCTCACATAAATTTGTTAGTCTCTAAGGTGCCACAAGTACTCCTTTTCTATTTATTATAATGTTAGTTATATTACTAACAAAAGATGAGATAACAACAACCACCATTTAGATAGAGATTTTCAGCACTTTACAAAGGAGGGTAGCATCATTATCCCAATTTTACATGGGAACTGAGACTCAGGGAGTTGAAGGGACTTGACCAAAGTAACCCAGTAGGCCAGTCAGGAATGGAACCTAGGTCTCCTAAGTCCCAGTCCCGTGCTCTATCCATTAGACCAAACATCTCCCCACAGAATAGGTATGTATCATATGCTCAAGGACAAATTCTGCTCTCATTTAAACTTGTGCAATTTCCAGTGAAGTCAACAGGATTTAGTGAGTGGAACTGAAAACAGACTTTAGCTCTCAATACTTATACTCACTACAGTCCTTCCAATCAAACCCCAAAATGCACAATTTTTAAAAAACTAGAGGACTAATTTCTTTCCTCACTGTGGGAACTTATTGCCCTTTTAACTCAGCAATTTAAACAATTAGTGTACTGAAGAGATGCGGCAATTCCCCATCCTAATTCTATTAGCGTATATAAGACTTAAGACATGCATGTGATCACACAACTAATTTTCGTATTACATAAACTTATGATTTTTAAAAAAGTTAGATTTAGGGCCATGAAACTCTTCTAGTGACCATTTATTTTCAATTATGCATTAATTTCAAAGAAACCAAGGTAACATTTACATTTTCAATAGAAGCTGAGTAAAACATTTAGAACTAGCAACTGCAACTGAAATATGATTGCGTCCACATTTTTAGGCTACCATTTGGACCACTATTTTTATTACTTACACACACATCATTGTTATCTTTACTCAGACACAAACAACTTTCTCCTGTTTTCTTCACTTACAATGCAGATCATAATTACACAGAACTTCTTAAATACCTAAAATTATTGGAGTATTATTATGCACCCACACAAGGCAATCTAGTACAACAGCACTTTGCCACATAAATATTATCCATGTTTTTACAGTAACCCATTTTGTGATTTCAATTATCTTTCTCAAAATAGCCAAGCTATGAATTATCTAGTTCCTATTTTTATTCTGATCCTAATCGCCATAACATTCATTAAACATGTCAGGATTTTTATTTTATTTTTTTAAAAGATGTATACTTGATTTTTTTCTGCAAACCAATGACAGTTATCCACCTTTCCGCCCTACATCTAACTTGCTATTATCTGGAATGAAAGATCTGTAACTTCTAAGACTTAGAGTGCTTCTTTTAAAAGACACTTTCTCCAACATAGCATCCATAGGAAGCCAATTTATTTCATAGACTGGAAGAAGAGCTATGTGTAAACTCAAAAGCTTGTCTCTCTCACCAACAGATGTTGGTCCAATAAAAGATTATTACCTCACTACCTTGTCATTCTAAAAACCTGGGATTAACACAGCTACACCACTGAATATTGTGCCACTGCCATTTGCCCTGAGGCAAAAAGTTCGCAATAACTTCCTTATTAATCGCTTACTGTTGCTTGAAAGCATGTCACATCTGCATTGGCCGGCCTTGAAACATTCAACTGTCCTTGAACATTACTACAAGCAGATAAATGGTTTAAGCACAGTAAGAATACATATACACAATTTAAATAGTAAGAGTCACTACGACTTAATACAGTACCTTTAAAGAAATCCCCCTCTAGTACTAACAAGGAAAATTAGCAGGCCATGTACTACAGGTGAACAAAGAGAAAGGTCAAAAAAGGTGGAAGTGGGACTCTTAGCAATCTCCGCATTTCTCAACTGCTATTTGAATGGCCATGTTTTTCGGACCTCTCAATGATCAGGACCATTTATTAATTACATTTCTCCTCTGATTCATGACTATAAAGCAACACCACATTGATTACATAATGGTTTAGGGGAAAACTAGGCTAATACCCACAGCTTACATTAAAGATTTAAACTCTTCTGAAGCCTCTGCCTAATTAATAGCAACAAAGTTTACAGTTAAACACTCTGAAAGAGTTTGAGTCAAGGTATATGTGCACCTAAAAATTATCTGTGTGTTTCAACTCTTGATTGGAGTAAGCTCTATTCTAGTGTCTTTTTTTTTTTTTATAAAGAGTTAAAAAGTAACCTTCATAATTAATACTTTAGATATGAAATAGAACAGCATATGGTAAAACAGATTATGGGATTAAACTAATTACACGATAACGCAGAAATCCACATCATCCTTCAGATCTAAATTTTGGGATAGGGTGTATGGTGGAGAACAAAAAAGACTTCACATAATACAAACATTAGAAACTGTGTTTTAAAAAAAATATCTGGGGGTGGGGGAGAGGAAGAAAAGCACATGTTAAATAAGAACAAAGAACTTATGTTTAGGCATCTACTTGCTCTCCATGGGCCTAACTTTGTACACCTACCATTGGGTATAGAATTTACTACTGTAATCCTATGGGACTAATAAAAATTGAAATAAACCCTATGCCTGCTAGTATTTACAAGTTTAGTCCCCATACAATTAAAATTTGCATCTATTTTTATAGGACCCATTCCTGGAGCTCTTATTCACAAGAGTAATTTCATTAAAACCAATTGGATAATTAATATAATAAATGGATACTTATAAGGCTTACAGGACCCAGTACAGTATTTATGTGAACTTGTAATAACTCAGAGGGGTAGTCAGAGTGAAGAATTAGCCTGTTCTTTAAGTTTTGGTTTGAATGTTACATTAGAGACCCATTCAAGTTTGTTTTGACCTCTTTCTTCCATAGGCATTGACATGGTTGTGGACTTTATATTTTTATACTGAAAAAAACAGAAATGATGGAAGACACTATACACAGTAGTAACCAATTATGAAAGTTATATCTCTGTGTAATTATACTGAGAAGTGTAGTAGTTGGACTGATGTACAAACTACTGTCTTTCTAAAACCCAATTATTTCACCTGAAAAGGTTTCTAAGATACAATGGAGGTAGTATTTAAAACTAGTAAATATTTTTTGTGCATACCTATAGCTAAAAACAGACAAAGGAATTTGGTGAAAATCTGTGAGCAAACAAAATAAAAATATTGCTCAGATTTCATATACTAAAATTTCAACCTGCTATGAATTTTAATGCCAAATTTATACAAACAGTATTGACATTCTGTTTTAACACCTGAATTAGACAGTGTAAATATGGTGAAAAAAACAAACCAATAATAAAACCAGATCCACAGCTCCAGGAGCTTACTAAAGAGCCTTTCATGGACAATCTAGAAATCTTAAAAGAGAAGTATACATGTTCTTTTCCAGCTTTGGGAAACAGAGTGGTGTGGTGGGGTTGGGAAGAAAAGACAGAGAAATAGTCCAATAGAAGACTAAAACCTTAATTTTTTAAGATTACAAAGCTAAACAAATAAGCCACAAGTTAGATGTAGCTATACAAAGTAATTGTCTTTATGACTTCAGTACAGATACAGAAATGCATGAAATTTACTTTGCTACTGACATTCCCTTTGCAGAATAATCTCTAGAATAAACCTTGTAATTACATAGTAAAAAGTCACAGTCTCACAATAAACACTGCAGAGGAGAATAAAATTTTATCCCAGATTAAAACCTGAGGCAAGGCATTTTATACTTTACTCTGAATCCACTGCTTCTGAAAGAGTGGAGCTGGGAACAAATTTCAGTAAAAAAAAAAAAAAAAAAAAAATCTAATAAAATAAACTCAAATACCTAAAGAATAGATTTATAAGATACAAAAAAAATTCATTGGCAGATTTCAATCATAGACAAACACCAGTGATTTTTACGGAGTCAAAACCCCACTGCTTGCTGGTAATGAACCCATACACATCATCTATTTTTAAGTGGTGATATCACTGTTTACTATGAAAATGAATGTCTTAAAAGTAGATCATTAAAATAAGCTATAATTTTACACACTTACCTTGTGGAAAAGAATTTGGTTGCACTAAATAAAGGAAAGCATGGACTAGTCTAAACAAAATTCCTATTGGTCCAGGTTCATGATATGTATTTGTATCATATGTCTTCACAGGCACAAATCCAAAATCCAAAGTTCCAGGAGGTGGTTTGTGTAAAGGCTGCACCTCTGAAAGAGTACTTCCACAAAGCAACAACAGCAGCAGAAGTTCCACAGCCATGGCTAAAAGTATTCATAAAATAGGAGGTAGAGATTTTGCTCTCCCAAAGTCTAGAAATCTTCAGCACATTAGAAATGTATTCACTGGGAGTGAGATGTGTCAGCAGGAAAAAGCTGATGTCTTTAGTCCTTTGCTTAGTCTTTGATAATGTACACTGACTTCGGAATGGTGTAGAAGCTCTTCACAGAACTGAGGCAGTGCACCATCTCTGGCAAAGACAGAAAACAACTGTTTAAATGAGCGCCCTCACTGCACGAGGGTATGAAAATGTGAGATGCCTCCAATCTCATGTGGAAATATAACACAAAAATGATTATACTGGCAAGCTAAATAGGGCAGAATAGACCAATTTATTCCCATGTGTGAAAAAACGGATCCATTATACACATAGTACTTGAGGAAACCACTGATTATTCACAGTTTTGACTGAGCCTTTAAAATAAAACAAATTTAAAAAAAAAATCACAGTATTAGGACTGCAGCATAAAGAGCAAATGAAATTAAAGGAACAAATTTTTACTTTACTTATAATTGTAATAAAGTCAGATTAATTGTATTTAATCACAAAATAATCACAGTGCATTTTATGAATGCTTTAACATGCAACTCTAAATGCATGTAGACAGCCACACAAGGACTGATATACATAAGCAGATGATTAATACAAAAGGACATAACTTCTCTGCCCTGAGAATTCATAACTTCCCAATGCTGCAAAACTTTTTTCCCGCACATAGGTTAGCAGCGGCAAATTTATCTTTACTTTTGTGGCATTATTTTATTAACAGAGGAGCCATCGATTACCACCTATCAAAGAAGGATTTAAACTTTCAATTCATTTTATAGTGTCAGTAACATATGGTCATGGGAAAACATTTTTTTTCTGGCACACAACATTGTAGGAACATCAGACAGGGTATGTGGACTTTAAATATAAAATATGGATTAAAATATCAACCTCGGGCATTTTCTAATAATAAAATATATTTAATTCCCTCAAACATGAAATACCCCCCAAACCTTCCCCCCACGTATTTAGTATTACATATTTCCCTTTCAACATAGAAAATAATGTAATGTAAGTTATTCTTCACTTTCAATTTGTAACTAAAATGAAGCTAGATTCAAGAAACACCTTCTCTGTCAATTACGGAAAAATCTGCTTGCCACAGATAGATAGAAAGCTTTTCCTGTAAGGCACGAATGGGTCTCATCCACAAATTCCTGTTAACTTTAAGGCTTTCCACAGGGCTCTGTCCTTGGCCTCCTACTCTTCTCCCTCAAAAAGTAATCTCAACCACAAACACAAATTTAACTACCATCTGTATGCTTAGGGTTAGTCTGTTAGTCTATAAGGTGCCACAGGACTCTTTGCCGCTTTTACAGATCCAGACTAACACGGCTACCCTTCTGATACTTGCCATCTGTATGCTGACACTCACAAATCTACCTGTCTTCTGTCCAAACAAAAACTTAGGCTGTCTCTGATTGCTCTTCATGGATGTCTATCTGTCGGATTGAGCTCAACATGGCTAAAACAAAGCTCTTAATCCCCCACCCCACCAATCCTCCCTGCTGCCCCCTTTCTCAAATCACTGTGGAAAACACTACCAATCCTACCTGTCACTCAGGCCTGTAAGCTGGGTGTCATCTTCAACTCGGACCTCTCTCTGGGTTTTCATCATTTCACATCGCAGTTAATCCAACCTCCTTCTTTCTGACCTTGACAAATGGAACCATCACTCATTGATATCCATTCAAAGTGCTGCTCCAAAGCTCGTTTTCCTAGCCCATTGCTTTGCTCACGTCACCTCTCTTTTTGCATTCCAGCACTGGCTCCCTCTTTCTATCGTTTCAAACATCAGTTGTCTTATTATTGTAACCTATGGCCACCCTACCTATCATCTCTCATTCAGCATTGAAAAGTCAACTCCCACATCCATTCAGGCCTTGTCAGCCTCCATCATCCACTTGTTAAAATTTTCAAACAAGCACCTTTGTGCTTTCTTCCACGTTGCCCCTCATGCTTGAGAGTAACTCTCCACAAACATTTACAAAAATAACTCAATATCCTCCTTCAGAACTCTCCTTTGCTGTGAGGCCTACAAAAAACAGGAGGATAGTTAGGTTGCTGAGACCACTGCCTATCTTGCTGGCCAATACGGTCTCAGTTTCCTTTTAATCCCAGTCTGTCTGCTTCACCTATTGTCTCTTGTCTTATACCTACATGTAAACTTTTTGGGGTAGGAACAGTCTTTTTGTTTTGTGTTTGTACAGCGCCTAACACAAAGGAGCTCTGATCTAGGACTGGGGCTCTGATGCCAGTTGTAGCTTCCCAAAACAGAGTGAAATTAACAAGACTCTGCTCACTTTTCTATCTTTTATTAAGAAACCTGAGAGTAGTAGTGAAAATACAAGAGTCACGTCAGTTTCACTGCTGAGGAAGTCTATAAGTAAAAAGCCAATACTGTTCATTTCAAATGAAACATATGAATTTGCCTATGTGTCACTGAGGCCTAGTTAGACAACTCCGCCAACTCAGTCCTGGGCCAGTTGGCTGTACTGCCCATTTAGTGCAACATAAGCAGAAAAACAAGAACAAAAAAGATGAGGAGCGGCATTTCTGTTCTCCTCTGACTTCAGATGCCAAAATGCTCTTTCTTAAAGGCTAACTCCTTCAAGAGCATCCATCTGGTATGCAAATCCAGCCACAGGACAGATCCAGGACTTCTGCTGGTATACAGGCCTCAACTGACTGCAAACCCCTTAGAGAGGCCAACCAAGCTACCATCTAGCACTCTAGTGGAGTCTCCTAGATTCCTTGCCCTTCAGGACATCAGTACACATATAAAGGACACCTGTAACACCTTAGTGATCTACTGTCATGTATGGCAACCACTAATTTCTTCTGAATTGTCTGGACCCATATGCTGGACTCAGCTTTGGCCTATGAGTGGAAATGAGAAATATAATCACCTTACTGTTTTCCTGGTCCAACTGTACTTTCTCCCAGCAGAGTTCATTACTTTCCCAATAGCGTGACCAGAGGTCCCGATTTTATGGAACAGTCCCAATATTTGGGGCTTTGTTTAATATAGGTGCCTACAACCCCCCCAGCCCCATCGTGATTTTTCACAATTGCTGTCTGGTCACTCTATTTCCCAAGCAAGAGGTGAACCACCCAGACTGGCTTATCCTTGAAAGGTCATGAATCTGGTGAGCTTCTAGAATGCCCTGGAAGAAAAGAGCAATCCACCTACAGGACCAACGGTGAAATAACACAAACAATACACATGTTTTACTATCAAACAACCCCTGTCCCCAGATCTCCATGGTGCACCAAAGTTTGATGAAACATGAAAAACATGAAGGCAGAAAATGACAATGTTGGTGGTGATGCAGGAGTACGCCAGAGCTATGGGGAAATCTGAGAACCTTTACCCATCTTTCATAGCCCCTGCTGAATTACACACAGCAAGTGTTCTGAGGAGAAATCCAGTTTATCAACTGGACTACACCAAGCTACACCACAGATCCATTACTTATTGCTGCAAAGAGCGATAAACATGCTTTGTTCAAAATATCAGTCAACAGCTAGAGGAGCTCTCAGACAGAAGAATTCAAAATCAGAGCCAGGAACAAAGATTATTCCTCTCCTTCGTGACGTTCAGCTTCTGTATCCTCTCAGTAGGCTAACTGAGGCTCAGTAACTGTCCTATCTTTGCTAGAGAAAGCCAGGAAAGAGCAACTCTAATAATACTCTAAATATTTGAATAACCTATGCTTATTCAAAAAAGGTGGTCTTTTCAACTACCCTGAAGCATGATGCTCAATGCAGTAGTCTAAAAGCCACACATATAAATTCAAATATTTGAATGTTTTCAAAGCAATAACTGATTGTTGCAAAGCATCTATGCTATGAACCAAACAGATATATAACCCCTCCCCCCATTTGTTTACTTCATTCTTTAGTCTTCAAGATTTTCTTCATCATGGATTGCTATCTTATCCCTTTATATATTGTGCTATGATTAAATGTAACAAGCAACATACATTGTAAATGGCTTAGAATGCCTCTAATTATGGAATGGTAGGAACATCATAGTTAAAGTTGGGTTCTATTTCACATTTAAAGTTAACAGGAGTTCAGCCTCTTTGTTTTGTATGAAAAAAATAGTATTTCTGCCCCAAATTTTGAACACAACTTCTGAGAGAAATTTGAATTTTCTGGTAATTTTCAAGTAAATCTATTATTTAGCTTTGAGTTCTAATCAATTAGGGTCTGATTCAATGGTTAATGAAGTCAGTGGAAAGGTTCCAATTGACTTCAATGGGTGATAAATTGAGCCCTTAATTGCCAACCCTGAATAGGTTTGGTTTCACAGAATTATGCAGACAGGAGTAAAGCATTATGAAGGTGCCTCCTTGATGGAGAAAAAGAACTATTACCAGTGTGACTCTGTTGAAAATATTAAGTCATACAGTAACAACGTTAAAAGATTTGTAGGCTTAACAGAAGAATTCTGTTGAGAATGCAAGGTCCAATGAGTCCAATCCCATATTTCAGGACACTAATGGGCACCCTGCTATGAGGACAAGAACATATATGTTCTTCATTTCTACAGAGGCCAATGAAATCCGCAGATGCTATCATTATAAATATAAATAAATTTAGCAACCACACATTAGAAATAAAATAGCTTTCGTTCCCCTGGCCTCTTGGGAATCAAAAAGGAATGCCTCTAGAATCCTTACTGGGGTCTCTATCCTACCTCTGACAGGTGGTATTTCTTGCCATGCTATTTCAAAAAACAGAGTGTAAATTCTCCTCAAGACCAGTGCTCTGTAAAGCAACAGCACATTATGGGTGCTGTATCAATAATAGCGATCAGGAGCTTGCAGAAATGTTACCAATCCTATGGCACAAAAAGCCAATGTGCATCTGAATAGGAATTCCACTCACTGAATGACAGCTCCCCTACTCAAATCACAAGGGATCTGGGCTATGAATGGGATCCTTCTGTTTTCCTTACCTTGCTCTGCAAAAGAAAACTTTTTGGAAGTTTGTTGCTCGCTAATGATGCTACAGTAGATCGACAGCGTTGGAAAAAGAAACCTATCCACAGAATACGTAATCAGTAAAAAGACTACCAATCCCCAAGGCAAAGCTGCAAGAGCGACAAAAAATGCTACAAACATATATAAGAGTTTATTTCTAGGACACTCTTCACCATAGCATGAGCCCTTTGTATCATTAGAAACAAAACGCACATTACTCTATACTCTTGCACCTTGTGAGCTACATTCATGGCCACACACAGATTTTTCATATTCAGTGGGGGGGGGGGGGAGGAAACAGAGCAGTATAAGATTTTTATTAATTAATTCACAAGCTACAGGACATTTATTTTAATGTCCTTGTTTTTCATGAAAACCTTAAGTTCAGCTACATAAAAAAGAATGTAACTGAATGGAATAATTTAGTTTATTTCTCGTTGTAATTGGAAAGGGTATTAACTTTCATCTTTAAAAATACAAGTTTTTGGCTCCCCCCTCCCCCCAAAACCCCTCCTCATACCTTTCTATATACAGAAGTCACTACACCAGAGATGGGCAAACTACAGACGGCGGGCCACATCCGGGCCTTCAGACATTTTAATCCGGCCCTCGAGCTTCCACTGGGAAGCAGGGTCTGGGGCTTGTCCCACTCTGGCACTCCAGCCAGGGAGTGGGGTTGGGGGCTTGCCCCATTCTGCGCGTGCCCCAAGTGCTGCCCCCACAGCTCCCATTGGCTAGGAACCATGGCCACAGGAACTGCAGGGGCGGCACCTGCGGACAAAGCAGCGCACAGAGCCTCCTGGCTACGCCTCGCGTAGGAGCCGGAGGCGGGACATGCCACTGCTTCCGGGAACTGCTTGAGGTAAGCGCTGCCCGGAGCTTGTACCCCTGATCCACTCCCATGCCCCAACCCCCTGCCCCAGCTCTGATCCCCTCCCGCCCTCCGAACTCCTCGGTCCCAACCCGGACCACCCTCCTGCACCCCCAGCGCCATCCCAGAGCCTGCACCTCCAACGAGAGCCCTCTTCCCCCCCCCCCTCGCACCCCAACCCCTTACCCCAGCTTAGAGCCCCCTCCCACAACCTGAACTCCTCATTTCTGGCTCCATCCCAGAATCCGCTCCACCAGCCAGAGCCCTCACCCCCTGCCGCACCCCAACCACCGACTTTTTGAGCATTCACGGCCCGCCATAGAATTTCCATACCCAGATGTGGCCCTCGGGCCAAAAAGTTTGCCCACCCCTGCACTACACCCAACTCTAGGGCATCTGCGGTCTATCACTCTGTAGAGCATGCCACAAACTTTATATAAAGTATGCTATAATACTAACTCCATACAAATAGCACATTTCATCCAAGATTCTCAAGTCACCTTACTACATTAGTTAAGCTTAGACATGCCTGACACAGAGACAGATAGGTAGGTAGGTAGGTAGGCAGGTAGGTAGGCATCCCCTTGTTAAAAATGGAGAGACTGAGACACAGAGTGGTTACGGAACTGTTCTAAGATCAGATTGAGTCTCAGCTGCAGAGCCAGAAACAGCACACAGGTTCTCCAACTTCTCATTTTCTATTTTAACAACTACACTGCACTTCTTCCCTTTAACGCTGCAATCTATGCAAACATAATATTGCAATCCAGTGATGTGACTGCAATTCACTCTAAACTGAGATTCAATCAACCAGGAGCCAGACTGTTAGAGTAGGATGTGGGAGCCCTCTGGCAATGAACAAAGAATGGAGGGCAGAAGAAGGGGCATTTGCCCATGCTGGGCACAGATCAAGGACAGATCAACATTTTTTTTTAAATTAACCATTTGAAAAGTTGGTCTATAATTCCATCTCAAGATTCCATTGACACCAACCACCACAAGAGCAATGCAAATTATGAGGTCACAGCCACATGACTGACAGTTACCTGTACTGTATTATAACTTTTGATTCCACACACAAAAAAATATATAAATCTTCACATTCAGAATACATAAAATGATAAGCCACACTAGCCACTGGCAAGTCACAAAAGGTGTGGTGTTCGGTTACAAAACCTCTTCTAGGCCTGTGATTTAATGACTGCAACTTGTTGCCATAGGAGGAGTAGGGAGTATGTGAACCTTCTAAACATCAGGGACTGCAGAACACAGTAGCAAAACAATAAACAAAACTAAATACTGGATAGTCTCAACTTGTATCTAACATGCATATTGTGAGTTCCAAGTGGGATAAAACCGGAGAAGGGCTTGAGTCACAGCAGCCAGATATGCAGAACACAGGAATGTATTTTCTGGATGTGTCTCAAAAAATCAAAGATTTAAAAAGGAAAATTTAAAAATTTGTTGTGTTTTATTGAAACACAGCAAAATCCCTCGTAATAAGGTGATAATTTTAACAATTGCCTTAAAATTAATTCCAGGGAGGCAGTCTCCATCCCCAAGAAAGAAAGAGTTGGGCAGGTGGTCTAATTTTAGCCAGTTGACCAGATGTTTAGATTATAGATTCATTAAGTGGAACAGAAAAAAAAATCAGTTTGTTTGCTCTGATAATATTTATAAAGCATACCCTATGAGGGCACTGTAGAGCAATAATAAAAGATTATAAAAACAACAAACATTATGAAGCCATTCCATAAAAAGGAAATCCGCCGTGCTGACAGTTCAGAACTGGTGGGGTGTGCTGGTAAGGTTCTAATGCAGAAGAAAATGAATTACAGCATATAATTGCGTACATAATATCTCATAAATGGGACAAGACCTCCCCCCTTCTTCTGAATTATATTTAAATAGTTGGGATTTTCCTCCCCCCTCCACCAGTTTAATTCTAAAAATTACATAGTATGATTTGTGTTTAAACTCTGCCCTGGTTGGAGTTACAGAACTGATTTTACAGCTTCTTTCTTAATTTCTTCCCTGGGTATGATGCATGGAAGGAGATAGAGTCAACTCCTCTCTCTCTCCCTCCACCTTCCCTTCCCCACCCCACAAAACAAACACACTTCATGATTGAGTTCACCCTGCTGGGACCAGAATGTAATCATTCATGACCTTTCAATATGATTTGTCCTGAACTACACTGACTAATGGTCAGTATCTCATAATCTAACTCAACTCTTCACACTCATGTGTGAGCACAATAAAATGTTATAACATATACAAAGCCATGAGATGAGCATGGCTGGGTCTCTGCTGCAAGTCTGGACACAAGATTGGACTGCAGATACGACAGCATAGTATTGCTTATTACAACAGTACCTCTTGAACCTGGTAGATAAAGTGGTTTCTAAAACAGCACCCTACTCATCTCCGTAGTGTGGTTAGTCACTACCGAGGTACTCTCAGCACACAATACCGGGGTACTCTCAGCAGAGACTTTGACACCGCCCCATACACGTATTTGGGCTACTGGTTAGTGTGGTATACTAGTTAATCTCTCTGGAGGTCCTCATTTTTCTCCCACAGTACTGCCTTGTGCTTGTCTCACATCCAAACCTGGTCTCGAGTCCACTTCCTTTCAAAAAGTTAATGACCCCAACATAAACTACACACCCTTCTCAGCAAAATTCATACAGACACAGCATTAGGGGGTCAAGGAATCATCTTCATTCACAGCAGAGAACATACAGTCCCACCACAATGCTTTCGATAACGGGAAGGATGTCCCACCCTTCCGTCACACACGCCTCCCCCCTTCATAGTGTTTTCTATAGAGGGACCCCTCTCTTCCCTCAGTGCTTCCTATGGGGGTTCCTTCTGCTTGCCCTCACCCCACATCCACTGTTTGGATGTGGGGTGAGGGCAAGCAGGGTCTCCCTTCCTTCTCCCATGGCTATTACAAGGGATCCCTCCAGGGCCTTCACTCCGGGTGTGTTCGGCAGCACTGAAGGACCCGCCCCTGAAAACTCTGGTGGGGGCCCCTGTGGGGCCCAGGGCAAATTGTCCCACTTGCCCCCCCAGCGGCCCTGGATCCCTCTCCCTCACACCCCCAGACTACACAAGCAGTGCAGGCACAAGCAGACTGAGCAATGGATTAGCAGCCCAAGAAGCTCAAAGGGGTCCTGATTTAGTATTACCCCCAAAATACTGGTCAAGTTATTGAACGTGGGCTTTTTAACGATTAATATGCATTAAGTTTGCCTTTTTTTTTTTTTTTTTTGGTTTGTACAAATAATCAGTATTTTAGCGGTGGGTGACGGATCAGGCCCCACCCCAAATATCCCTGCTTGGGGCCCCCCCCATGGGCTAGCTCTGCCTCAAAGCTTTCTATGGAGGTACCGCTCCACTCTCTCCAGTGGTTACGTCTCTCCCGCACACACCGATGGTTTCTATACCCTCTCACACCCCAGCCCACGGGCCAGGCTTTCCGAGACCCCGACCCCCGCCCGGCGCTTCCTGCGGACCCGCCACCCGGGCAAGAGCAGCAACTCGCAGGGCAGGATCCGTGCACTCTGCCCAGCAGCCCGGGTGCAACCCCCTCCCCCGGGCTCCCGCACCAGGGAGCGGCGCCGCGGCGGGCTGCAAGTGGCCGGCGCGCGCGGGGAGAGCCAGCCGAGCACTCACCCCGCGGACCGCCCGCTCCCGCAGGCTCCGGCTGGTCCAGCGGCTCCCGGCTCAACGCGCCGAGTCTCCCCGCCCGGCCGCCGCCCCGCCAGGCCCCCCCAGGCAGGCGCCGCCCTCTGCCGCACGCACCAATCAGCAGCTCCCCGCGACCCCACACCCCGCTCATGACTGATTCGGCGCGGGGCTGAGGGAGCAGCGCGGGAGGCTGAAGTCGGGCGAGGGGCCGCGCGCTAGGTTCCCCAGCAGCATGCAGCGCTCGACCACCTGTTGCTTTCTGTGCAAGCCGAGTAAGGGGGGGGGACAAAGAGACTCAGCCCAGAGCTGCGGGCTCCAAACTTTAGGCCTCCTGAAACTTCAGAGCTGGCTCCAAGTTGTGCAGGTGGTTCCTGCAGGGGCCTGAGGGACTCCAGCAGCCAGGGGTTCCGGATCCAGATCGTCTTCACAGGTCGCCCTTTATTTCTACAGTGGTGGGGCGAACCAACGACCAGGGTCCAAAAGACACCTCTTTGCTGTGAAGAGTTCAAACTCAAAACGGATCCAATGGGACAGTATCCCTATACCTAGTGGGCTGAGCCAAAATATGAGCTCCTCAAAAAACTGGGGAGAAACTAGAGTTTAATTTTGTCAGTGGGCGCCAGCCTCCCATTTTTACCCCCTAGATTGGTGATTTGTGAATGCCCTTCTGCCCCTTATTCTGAGGTTTAAGAAAGCAGCACTTAATATTCTTTTGCAATCCCACAGTTATGTGTGTCCTGTAAATTACATTATTAAAAGCTGTTTCTATCTTTGGCTTTTGGAACAATATCTTATTTTATCTTTTCTGAGGTTGCCCTGATTTCCTAACAAGATTATACTTTCTACTCCCAGGATTCGTGTCCCTGTTTCTAAGTGGTTCCTTTGACTTCTAAAAGAGACCAGTGAATTTTTAGTAGGACAGGGAGCCAAATTAATGTCCCCAAACTCTCTATTTCTATATGTCAATCTGCAGGACCTTCTGTTCTCCTGGGACTGTATTTGTGTGCTCCTTGTCACATTGTGTATTTTTTTTATTTGCAGCTTTGAGATTTTCGCTTGGTTTTAAGAACATAAGAACAGCCATACTAGGTCAGATCAATGGTCCGCCTGGCCCAGTATCCTGTCTTCCAACAGTGACCGTTGCCAGATGCTTCAGAGAGAATGGACAGGGCATTTATCAAGTGATCCATCCACTATTGTCCATTCCCAGCTTTTGGCAGTCAGCAGTTCCGGGACACCAAGAACATGGGGTTACATCTCTGATCATCTTGGCTAATAGCCTATCATCCATGAATTTATCTGATTCTTTTTTTTTAGGGGTAAATAACGCTTCTCCAACTGGGTTTTCCCCAACTGGGATATCAAAACATAACTGGTAGGAATAAGTCTTGTGCACTTTTCACAGAGTCAGTTTCACTTTTCAGTGCTACTATTCATGGCACAGTAAGAATTTACATTGGTGAAATGAGATCAGAATGCTGCCCTAGATATCCCTAAAAACACTGATCTATAGAAGGGTTCCCCCCCCCCCCCCATTTTTTCACTCTGTTTACAGATAGAAATAACTGACAGAGGTAGAAAGAAACCAAGGACACTGCTATCTACAGCTGTAAAATATCCTTAGGGAAAATAAAGGTGTAGCAGCCAAATTGGAAGCATTCAAGAATGAACTAGGGAATGAGGAGTTCAGATTCAATAGTACATCACCTAAAATAGTCACAAATGATTGGGCAACATTTGTTTCCAAATAGCAAATGCAGGTCATGAGCACCCAAAACTTTTCTTCAAACTATCTACTGAATTTGATTCCTTTGCCCCATATAAAAATAAAATGGAAAGGCAAAATTTCAGTGCCAATTTGGTTACTGTACCTACAGGCTATAGAGGTAAGTCATACAGTTACAGAGATAAATAATTGCAGTGATGCATAGGAGAGCAGTCAGAAATATGGAAGAGATTATGTATATAACGGGGTGACATGAGAAGTCAGATATAAAAGTAAATCTAGCTCTGTTTGGCCAGAAGATACTCAAGTTTTCACTTGGCTCATCAATCGTGAGCTACCACTATACTATTATATGAAACACAACAATAGTTCGCATATCCCTGTAGGTGGGTTTCTTCTGAAGTACTTAAATGGAATTATAGGCAGATCTGCTAATTTTCACAAAATAGAGTTAGTTTTTGCAAAAAATAAATTTGTCAATGAAACTAATTTGCTAACGTTAGGCAAGTCCATGCCTTCTGTTCAACATGAACAATGCATAACATCTTTCCCAGCTTTTGGTGTATAGGGTGGTGAATGAAACAAAGGTACAATTTTCCAGTTATGTGTGAGTTTCCTTATACTACAGGTGTCCAGTCTTTAGGCACTTGAAAGTGACTGTCAAGATAATTAGTGTAGGACTATTGACTGAAAATGTGTTCGCTGAGTGGCACGCTGATTTTTAAATGGAAATGTCTGAATTAGCCTTATCACCTTGAGATGGTGGATGGGGGTCTGACCTCACCATCTGCCTTCTACTGCTTTGCAGGCAACTCCAGGAGCAGCTCTGATGTGATCCAAGAGCATTCTGAACAGCTGCTGACCTTTCCCTGCTACAGCTGCTGACCTTTCCCTGCTACAGCTGCTCAGCAGTTTCCCTACTGATTCCTGCTGCACCTCAGGGGAGGAAAAAGAGAGCAATTCTGTTCCTGTTGGATGAAGGATAGTAGGGTGGGAGCTCAAATGGTTCTGCCTGAGTCGAGGGAAGTGCCTAGCAAGTGATGGCTGCCTTGCCCTAGGCAGCTCCCCAAGTGCAGCCCAGAAGAGTGGGGAAAAGAGAAGAAAGCTGAGAACTAATACAGTAATGACCCCCTGATTTTCTGACCTGGAACAAGTTTAAGCAGCCTAACTTGGCGAGCACCAACTTACAGCAGCTGGCAATGGTCCTCAAGGCCCAGATCCACAAAAGGATTGCCCATGTTAGGCACCTAAGTCCAATATTTAGGCAGCACTATGATCCTCAGAACCCTTGCCCCCCTGCTGCCCAACTCTGGAGGCACCTAAAATCCTTCAGCACCTACATTTTCACTGTACAAGTTCCCTAGGCCACAGAGCCTATGTGTCTGCCTCTGCGATGAGTACTGCTCGCTCAGGCTGGCGCCTGGGCACCTATACTTGAGTCCCAGCATAAACCTCAAGCCATAAGAACATAAGAACTGAGTCAGACCAAAGGTCCATCTAGCCCAGTATCCTGTCTTCTGACAGTGGCAGATGACAGGTGCCCCAGAGGGAATGAACAGAACAGGTAATCATCAAATGATTCATCCCCTGTCACCCATTCCCAGCTTCTGGCAAACAGGCGAGGGACATCATTGCAGCCCACCCTGGCTAATAGCCATTGATGAACCCTACCTTCGAGAATTTATCTAGTTCTTTTTTGAACCTTGTTATAGTCTTGGTCTTCACAACATCCTCTGGCAAGGAGTTTCACAGGTTGACTGTGCGTTGTGTGAAAAAATACTTCCTTTTGTTTGTTTTAAACAGGCTACCTATTAATTTCAGTGTGTGACCCTTGGTTCATATGTTGTGTGAATGGGTAAATAACACTTCCTTATTTACTTTCTCTACATTAGTCATGATTTTATAGACCTCTTTCATATCCCCCCTTAGTCGTCTCTTTGCTGGGCTGAAAAGTTCCAGTCTTATTAATCTCTCCTCATATGGCAGCCATTCTAGACCCCTAATCATTTTTGTTGCCATTTTCTGAACCTTTTCAAATTCCAATATATCTTTTTTCAGATGGGGGCAACCAGATCAGCAGGTAGTATTCAAGATGTGGGTGTACCAGGGATTTATATAGAGGCAATATGATATTTTCTGTCTTATTATCTATCCCTTTCCTAATGATTCCCAACATTCTGTTCTCTTTTTTGACTGCTGCTGCACATTGAGTGGATGTTTTCAGAGAACTATCCACAATGACTCCAAGATCTCTTTCTTGACCTAATTTAGACCCCATTATTTTATATGTATAGTTGGGATTATGTTTTCCAATGTGCATTACTTTGCATTTATCAATTTTAATTTCATCTGCCATTTTGTTGCCCAGTCACCTAGTTTTGAGAGATCCTTTTGTAGCTCTTCACAGTCTGCCTGGGACTTAACTATCTTGAGTAGTTTTGTATCATCTGAAAATTTTGCCACCTCACTGTTTACCCCTTTTTCCAGATCATTTATGAATATGTTGAATAGGACTGGACCCAGTACAGACCCTTGGGGGACACCATTATTTACCTCTCTCCATTCTGAAAACTGACCATTTATTCCTACCCTTTGTTTTCTATCTTTTAACGAGTTACTGATCCATCAGAGGACCTTCCCTCTTATCCCATGACAGCTTACTTTGCTTAAGAGCCTTTGGTGAGGGACCTTGTCAAAAACTTTCTGGAAATCTAAATACACTATATCCACTGGATCCCCCTGGTCCACATGCTTGCTGACACCCTCAAAGAATTCTAGTAGATTGGTGAGGCATGATTTTCCTATACAAAAACCATGTTGATTCTTCTCCAACAAATTATGTTCATCTATGTGTCTGACAGTTTTGTTCTTTACTGTAGTTTCAATCAGTTTGTCTGGTACTGAAGTCAGGCTTACCGGCCTGTAATTGTAGGGGTGACCTCTGGAGCCCTTTTAAAGAATTGGCGTCACATTAGCTATCCTCCAGTCATTTGG
Source organism: Eretmochelys imbricata (assembly GCF_965152235.1). Classification (NCBI taxonomy): domain Eukaryota; kingdom Metazoa; phylum Chordata; order Testudines; family Cheloniidae; genus Eretmochelys; species Eretmochelys imbricata. Next base: position 115,310,284 of record NC_135575.1, on the reverse strand, counting down.
TACAGAAGCTGATTTAAATGATTGTCTATAGACTACAGTTAGTAGTCCTGCAATTTCACATTTGGTTCCCCTTTCTGAAATTAAATGCTAGTAGTGGGCTGCTGTGGTGTTTTCCCCATCACAGGGATGTTAAATTTAATTATATTATGGTCACTATTATTAAGCAGTCCAGCTATATTCACCTCTTGGACCTGATCCTGTGCTACACTTAGGACTAAATCAAGAATTGCCTCTCCTCTTGTGGGTTCCAGGACTAGCTGCTCCAAGAAGCAGTCATTTAAGGGTTCAAGAAACTTTATCTCTGCATCCTGTCCTGAGGTGACATGTACCCAATCAATATGGGGATAGTTGAACTCCCCCATTATTATTGAGTTTTTTATTTTAGTAGCCTCTCTAATCCCCCTGAGCATTTCACAGTCACTATCACCATCCTGGTCAGATGCTGAGTATTATATCCCTACTGCTATATTCTTATTATTCAAGCATGGAATTACTATCCATACAGGTTCTATGGTACAGTTTGGTTCATTTAAGATTTTTCCTTCATTTGATTCTATGCTTTCTTTCACACATAGTGCCACTTCCCCACCAGCATGACCTGTTCTCTCCTTCTGATATATTTTGTACGCTGGTATTACTGTGTCCCATTTATTATTGTCATTCCACCAAGCTTCTGTGATGCCTATTATATCAATATCCTCATTTACTATGAGGCACTCTAGTTCATCCATCTTATTATTTAGACTTGTAGCACTGGTATATAAGCACTTTAAAAACTTGTCACTTTTTAGCTGTCTCCCATTACATGACGTAATTGAATGAGACTTTTTTTCATTTGACTGGTTTCAGAGTAGCAGCCGTGTTAGTCTGTATTCGCAAAAAGAAAAGGAGTACTTGTGGCACCTTAGAGACTAACAAATTTATTTGAGCATAAGCTTTCGTGAGCTACAGCTCACTTCATTGGATGCATTCAGTGGCCACGAAAGCTTATGCTCAAATAAATTTGTTAGTCTCTAAGGTGCCACAAGTACTCCTTTTCTTTTTTCATTTGACTGTTTCTCATCAGATCCTACCTGTATTTTATCATCTTCCATCCTCTCCTCCTTACTAGAACATAGAGAATCTCCATTAGTAGAGCCTTCCCTAAGGGATATCTCTGTCCGAACCACGTGGTCCTCTGCACCTCTTGGCTTTCCCCCAGCCCCCTTAGTTTAAAAACTGCTCTATGACCTTTTTAATGTTAAGTGCCAGCTATCTGGTTCTATTTTGGTTTAGGTGGAGCCCATCCTTCCTGTATAGGTTCCCCCTTTCCCAAAAGTTTCCCCAGTTCCTAATAAATCTAAATCCCTCCTCCCTACACCATCATCTCATCCACGCGTTGAGACCCTGCAGTTCTGCCTCTCTAACTGGCCCTGCGTGTGGAACTGGAAGCATTTCAGAGAATGCCACCATGGAGATCCTGGACTTCAATCTCTTACCTCGCAGCCTAAATTTGGCCTCCAGGACCTCTCTCCTATCCTTCCCTATGTCATTGGAACCTACATATACCACGACCACCGGCTCCTCCCCAGCACTACACGTGAGCCTACCTAGGTGTCTTGAGAGAACTACAACCTTCTCACCAGGCAGGCAAGTCACCATGCGGTTCTCCCAGCCATCGCAAACACAGCTGTCTATGTTTCTAATGATCGAATCACCCATTACTAGTACCTGTCTCTTCCTAATAACTGGAGTTCCCTCCCCTGGAGAGGTCTCCTCAGTGTGAGAGGATACCACATCATCATCTGAAAGGAGGGTCCCAACTATGGGATCGTTTCCCTCTGCTCCAGTTGGATGGTCTCCTTCCCTGAGACTTTCATCCTCCTCAACAGCACAGAGGCAGTCAGACGGGGGGGTGGGACCGTTCTACTGTGTCCCAGAAAGTCTTATCTATATACCTCTCTGTCTCCCTTAGCTCCTCCAGCTCAGCCACCCTGGTCTCCAAAGCCCGTACATGGTCTCTGAGGACCAGGAACTCCTTGCACCGAAAGCACACATACGCCACCTATCCATAGGGCAGATAATCATACATGCTGCATTGGGTGCAATAAGCTGGGTAGCCCCTACTCTGTTGCTGGACTTCTGCCTGCATTCTCTTTTTTACTCCTGCAGCTGGTTCCTTTGCTGTTGTTTTGTTTTTATCAGGGGGTGTTTTTTGGTTTAAGTTTAAGGAATGTTAAGTGTATGTAGCCCCGCCCCTGCAAAAAACTCCCATTAGCCACTCCTGTTCACTAGCTCCTCTGGTTGCTTAGGAGCAGGCTTTTTAAAGCCCTGGTCTTCCTGAGTAGCCCCGCCCCCGGTTAAGGCATTCCCCTGTCTATCTTGTTCCATCAGCATGTCCTGATCCACACTCTAATTCTCCTGGTAACTGGCTATTTAATTCTCTCAGAGGCCTAACACATTTGTTAGGATATAATTTCTTACATATTTTAAAAAGCCTCTTAGGCTAATAGAGTAACTAATAGAGTAAAAGTCCCAGTCTTATTAATTAATTAAGAAGCAGGAGAAGGTGATCTGCTAGTAGACAAGCTACTAGAGAGGGATAAGACATACACTTTGCCAGTGGGTTTCACAGCCATTTGCTAGACCACAGAGCAATATTCAGGCTCACAATTCCTAGGGTCAATTCCAAGTTTTGATGGGGAGTGTGGTTTATTGGTTACAGACCTTGCTGCCCATCCCCTAGCATGTTCCCTTTTCCCTTAGCACGAGCCTCCTCTGCTCCTGACCTTGTTTGACTCTACCTTGTTATTGTATTCAAGTCAAGTGGCTTCCTCATCCTCCACACTACCTGAGTGCCTTCCAAAGAAACAAAAAGAAAAGGAATACTTGGGGCACCTTAGAGACTAACCAATTTATTTGAGCATAAGCTTTCGTGAGCTACAGCTCACTTCATCGGATGCATTCCACTTTATGCATCCAATGAAGTGAGCTGTAGCTCACGAAAGCTCATGCTCAAATAAATTGGTTAGTCTCTAAGGTGCCACAAGTACTCCTTTTCTTTTTGCGAATACAAACTAACACAGCTGCTACTCTGAAACCAGGGAACTGATTGCACAGGAGAAACAGCCTTTTTGCTTTCCCTTCCAGTTCCACATTGGCCGCTAGCAAACCAGAAGGAGCAATCTCAGGGAAGGTTCTTATCAGGTCTGAGCGGAAGCGCATTCAGGGCAGATGGAGTTTTTGCAGACTTTTACTGCCAGTGTCTAGCAAACCTCAGAGTATGTGCAAATGGTGATTTTCAGAGGCTTATAAAGCAGACAAATTTGAGGAAATTGTCACAAGGACAACAAGAAGGCATGCCTCTGACTCCAGGGTGACTCTCATGCCCAATGTCAAGCTCTCCTTCAAAGCAAGGAGGGCTTAGAGCTCAATTAAATGGATGTAAGATTATTTTAACATTGAAAAAGGTATGTATTTTCCCCTACCTTGGTCCCTGAGATGGATGAAGCATTTTTTGTTGAAAGTTAAAAAAAAAAAAAAAAAAAATCACCCTGAGGCAGAGACCTGGCATGAAAAATTCCAACCCAGCAAAATTACAAACAGGGATTTATTATGGAAAGTGTTAGGCGGCCTTAACTATAGGTGTCACTGCAAGCTCCACCTATAACAGATAGTCAAGATGAGCTGAATAGGACACGTCCCGAGAAGTCAGGAAACATGAGTTCTTTTCCTGTCTTTGCCACAGGCTTTGGGCAAATCACTTAACCTCTCTGTTCCTGTTTCTCCAATTAAAAACAAAGATAACGGTACCAATGCATCTTTATAAAGTGTTTTCAGGCCTGTGGTTTAAATACCACTCTTCAGTACTCAGCACACTACTAATATTTTAATAAATAGTATTTCTTCACTCAATCGAAATATTTGTTCAGGTATGAAAGTGCAGATCTCATCTGAAAAGCGACGTTGCGAAAATGGCATTGTGAGGCTCCATGTTTATTTTATTCTCCAGTATGCTTAGTTTGCAAGTAAAAATTTGTTTTTCTTATCAGTTTTATGAACTCAGCCCAGCCTCTGAGAGCCAAATTGGCTCTTATTTCCATCTTGCATATCATCACCAGCAACAGAAAGTCAATTTGGCCCTCACTTTACAGCGGTGCAGCTCCATGTTCTTCAGATTATGCCCACAGTGACACCTGTGCAAGCACATTGTCTTCAAGGGGCTTATACCAATGTAACAGTTTGCTAAATTCCACTCGCTCCTGTTACTTATGCCCGCTCACTTGCAGTCTGTTTTATTGGCTCCGCAGAGCTAACAATAGTAAAAACATTAAATGCTTATTTTTGTCACTAAGGTCAGCAGATAAGAGACAGAACCGAGAGGGAGTAGATGTGATGAGTAAGGAGGTGTCATTTTTAGATAGTCACTTTTCAGCATAAAGCCACACTTTAAGTCACTGAACTTTGCTATGGCCCCACGACTTTTCTTACCTGTTGTTAATGAATGTCATGGAAAAAAAACCGAACAGTCTATTGAGAACCCACCCATGAAGAATGCAGGTAGTGTTTGACTAAGTTGGATGGACAGGGCTGTGTGTTAATCTTCAAACAGCCATAGTAGGAGGTACTGAAAAGTGTTCAATGGTGAAGAAGGTGATGGTAATAGCAGAAGGGGAAATGCTCATTCAGAAGTCTCTATTATAAAATCCTTTACACAAAGTATATCTTGACACCCAAGATAAAGGCGGATATTGGGGACAGAAATTTTGTGATTTTTTGTAAAATGCATATTATAAAGGAGAGACGAACAAACTGATTGCTCTGAAGCTTGCATTCTTTGTGATTAATTCACATATCTTCCTTATTATGTCTTAAAAGCAAACTATGATAGCTTTGTGCAGTGGGTGGGCCACCCAAAATGAGTGTGCATTAACCACACATTTGCCGTGCAACATCTGGACATATAGGTTGCGTACTGCAAGCATAATTATGTGATTTGCATGCACAAAGAGAAGTGCAATCACGTAAGAAAACTGAACATGCACAAGTCCTTCAGTTGTAGAGAGTGGGACATAACAGGATGGTAAAAAATCAAGAGAACTTTCTCCAGTGGTTGCATAATCTTGTATTTGTGGACCTTGCAGTTGGAGTTTTTGGTAGAATCTGAATGAGATTAATCAAAATAAATATTAAATTTATAAACTCCATGGCCAGAATTTTCAAAAGTGCTCAGCACCCACAATTGGGACCAGATTTTCAAAACAGCTGCCATTTAGGCACCCGAACAAGTGGTTGAACTTTCAAAAAAAAAAAAAAAGAAAGAAAAAAACCCACCTCAGAACAACTGGTGGTCTACTCTTGTGAAATCTGTCAGTAAGTGTTAAAACAACAGTATCTGCTCGACGCAGAGCACATTTGAGAATCTGTCCCCTGTGGTTGGTGCTCAGCATTTGAAAATTTGGCCACACATCAATGTTCTGTGTTACTCCAGAAGAAAATCAGAGAGTGCTACAATAGATGAGATTTAGAGATTAACGATAATGATCATATTGAGCCATTGATTTTTAAGTAGTGCTCACCATTAACTGGAGCTGACCTAGTTATTAACAGAAAGAGTGGCACACTCAAAATATTCCATTATTTGGAAACCTACAATTTCCAGCTATATTCCCTATGCCTACGATGGGTAATTCTGATAGAAGTGGTAGGACCTTTCAAAATGGTGCAGAATTTTAAGTTCAGCCACTGTATGCTACACAGTATAATATATTTGAACCAGTTACTTCCTTACTCCTGGGGGGGAGGGGGGGAAGAGACAAGCTCTCAAAGAGGCGATGATCTTATTCCTGCTCATTTCCCAAACTCAGAAACTAACATGACATTTGGTTGTAAACATTTGATTTGTTCCAGTGTATGGCATAATTTTAGCAAGGATTGTCTTCATATGAATTTAGGATTTACCCAGCTATATATCACTTCACAGTTTCTTCAGGGAGCCAGTTTTTTGTCATCTACATGTCTTGCCAATATACTGTGCTGTGCCCCTCTCACAAGTCTGATAAATCTACACGACAACTCATCAAGGAGATCTAAAATGATATTCATCTCCTTTTATCTGACAAAGCCACTACTAGTTCCGATAGCAGATTTCACAGCTAACTAAAGATGCAAAATGACACGGGATTACATGATGCATTTACTCTGTGCTAGTAGTTTTTCTAGTGAGCTTTCCTGTCATGATTTTCTATAATCACTGTGTTTAATTTCTGCCTCCAAGCTTTGACATGAGATTTTGACAAATTAGGATATTAGGAATGGAGAAATTAAAAAAGGGAGACTATACAGGTTTTGGCACCAAAATGGAAGGAGAGTTTCCTCCATCAGTTGTGATTGTGTTTGATGGGAGACAGGAAGCATGGCTAGGAGTATATATTACACCAGCTCCCAGTCCCTGCTCCCTTTGTACCACTCTGACAGCACAAAGTGGCTGGAAAGCTAGTCTGGGATTGTCCAGATACAGGAGAATCCCCCAGTGGTGTAGAATCGGGTACCTGAAGTAGGATCATGTTGGGGTTGCTGTAGGGCATTGTCAGAGTATCTGGGGGACCATTACGAGCCAGCATAATTGAGAACAGCCTTAAAGCTCTCTAAATTTCTCTAAATTGCACCAGTGGCTGAAACTAGCTCTTAGCCAGTCCCAGTGTTGGGGGGACATAAAAATGACATACGACCACTTTCATGCCCCCTTCTTCTGGACCTGTGTCATGTACAGCTTGGCTGGACCTGAGGACTGAACACACTATAGATTATTCATGGCATATGGAGGGAAAGCTGCCACCCCTTCAAAAGCACTTTGCTAATGGAAAAAATAAATATTGGTACTGTATCTATCACAAGATAACTATTTGTATTATTCAGGACATTCTAAATTCAAGTGTGAATAGATGGGCCAGATATTTTATGGCATCTATAATACCTCAAAACATAGGGGTTATTTACTGTGATTGTGACAAATTTCCCCTTTGTGGTGGAACACACCATTATTGATTTTGAGGGGAAGATTTTTTTTAAACTATTTGGTTGTTTTGGGGTGGAATCCTCTGAAATTCAACTTCTCTTTTCCTGTTCATTTGCCCCCTTTCACCTTACCTTGAATCAATCCTCCATCTAGTGGAGAAGGGATGGATGCAACATCTCTTTCAAGTTGATGTGCTTAATGTTTTTCACCAGTTCTTTTAATTCCTCAGACAATTTATGAATCCAGAATACTTAAATTCCTATCAAGCCCTTAAGCTAAGGTTTCTGCACAGGAGTAAATTTCACATTGTCTGAAAAATGTTTGCACTAAAACCAAACAATTTTGTTTACATTATTTATTTTGGTACTACTTAGAGGCCTTAACCAGATAGGGCCCTATCACAGGACGTGGCTGTCCTCGAGCATCCCCACTGGCTGAGCATGGCACGGCTAGCGCTCCCTTCCAGATGTTGGTCTCCTCAGCTTTCCAGGCACCAGTTTATACTGGAGATGTGGCTTAGCCCTCCAGCCAATTGATAAACTTAACCCCTTCCAGGATGGCAAAAGTCCAACTAAAGAGTCCTAAAAAAACAAAAAGGACCTTCTGCCCTTTACTTTAGTCTACCATCTAGGCTCCCTTTGTCAGTTTTTCTGCTGCTCTCGTATAGAACAATTGAACCCCAGGTTTGTTTCCTCCCACCCCTTTCTCAGCCCCTTTCTTGCTCTGGTATCAAGCCCTAGGTCTCCAGTCTTGGAGTGGCCAGCCTACCTCTACTCACCTACCCTGCCTTCCCTTTGCTCCCTGCAATTCCACACCAAGCCTGAGATCTCAGTCCTTTCAGTCCATTAAGCTATCACCTGGCCCACCTTAGTCTTGCCCCTTCAGGCTAATTAATTATGGCACAGGTGTGGCTGGCCCCATCTCCATGTTAACCATAGAAATTGCAGCTGAGGGGCCCTGTCAGGTTAAAAGGGCCAGTCACCATGTGACAGGGCCCCATTACACTAGATGTTGTCACAAGATTCACTCCTAGCTGAATGTATTGCTCTTGAGTGTGGAAGTATTGAACAGATCACTGGAGTCCAGCAATGGGCCTCACCCTCCCTTGAGCTCATGCCCTGTATTCCTGTGGATTAGGGCTGATGTACCCATCACCACTAAATATTGCTTGAGGATAATTTTTTTAACTACCCCAAATTGATTTACCACATCAAAGTTAGTTACAATGCAACTCAAGAGGAGAGACTGTAACATGCATTTTAAATACCTCATTCATTTAACAGGGTACCTAAACACTGAATAATAAAAATTAAGGACAAAACACTTAACCACAAAATAATGAAGACCCATTCAAAGCAAATGCATGGCTAGCCAGAAACAGGAACCTAGTACAGAAAGCTACTTAGTGACTCCCATTGGCAACCATCTCTTTGGAAAAAGGGGTCAACTCCCATCACTGTTTACAATCCTATTCTCTTGCTTATGGTAAGTGAAATTCATTCTGTTGTAGAGTGACCACCCCATGCCCTACACACAGTGTAATCCTACTTTATAGGATTAACTGTTGCAAAGACCTTCAATTGGCTGTCTGCCCTGGAGTGAACTATGCCTGATGTGAGAAAAGAAGATGGAGAGAAGGGTGAGGGTTTTTTTTTTTAATATGGATATGGAATATATTCAGCAAAATAAGTAATGAAATTAATTCATTCACTATGTTTTCAGGGAGAATGATAATGCCACCTGTGAAATTCCTTGTAGGGAGCACACCCACAGGACACATCATCGGATTAACCTGACAGGGCCCCTCAGCTGCAATTTCTATGATTAACTTTACAGCAGCATCATTCTCCCCAAATGAGCTATAAGAGAGATGCCAACATTTGATACCGATCAGAACTCAGCTAATTGAACATTTACAATCTAGGCAAGCAGGAGGGCTGGGTAGGGTTCTGAAACGCTCCTCACAAAATATGTTAAATTCAGCTTGCTCCTCCAATTGGGGGCCCTGTTTGCTGAAGTTCTAATAGCTTGGAATGAGTAGAGGGTAATTGTTATTGTAAAATGCACTGTGGTTTAGTTCCCTCCTCCCTGCCTCAGGCTGCCACCAGCAATGGATTTCTGCACCCACCCACCCCCCTGGACGCTGCTGTAAAGGAAACCTACAAAGCAGCAGCAAGCTGCTGATGTATTTTCTATCAGATGTACAGAGCAGAAGCACAGTTTATCCCCTCGGTTGCCTCAGAGCTCTCTCCTTCCTCTTGTCAGGTTCAGCACAGGAATGTGCATGATGAGTACAAAACAAGAGAAAGTTGCAGAGAGGATGGTCAAGTGCTTCAGACTTTAAACAGCGGTCACCTTTCAGTACTCTTGGAGACAGTTTAACAGCCAACACTTTTTCCTGAGAAGGGTGTCAAGGTTCCTCCCCCACTCTGAACTCTAGGGTACAGATGTGGGGACCTGCATGAAAAACCTCCTAAGCTTATCTTTACCAGCTTAGGTCAAAACTTCCCCAAGGTACAAAATATTCCACCCGTTGTCCTTGGATTGGCCGCTACCACCACCAAACTAATACTGGTTACTGGGGAAGAGCTGTTTGGATGCATCTTTCCCCCCAAAATACTTCCCAAAACCTTGCACCCCACTTCCTGGACAAGGTTTGGTAAAAAGCCTCACCAATTTGCCTAGGTGACTACAGACCCAGACCCTTGGATCTTAAGGACAATGAACAATCCTCCCAACACTTGCACCCCCCCTTTCCTGGGAAATGTTGGATAAAAAGCCTCACCAATTTGCATAGGTGACCACAGACCCAAACCCTTGGATCTGAGAACAATGAAAAAGCATTCAGTTTTCTTACAAGAAGACTTTTAATAAAAATAAATGTAAATAGAAATAAAGAAATCCCCCCTGTAAAATCAGGATGGTAGATATCTTACAGGGTAATTAGATTCAAAAACATAGAGAACCCCTCTAGGCAAAACCTTAAGTTACAAAAAAGATACACAGACAGAAATAGTTATTCTATTCAGCACAATTCTTTTCTCAGCCATTTAAAGAAATCATAATCTAACACATACCTAGCTAGATTACTTACTAAAAGTTCTAAGACTCCATTCCTGGTCTATCCCTGGCAGAAACCAGCATATAGACAGACACACAGACCCTTTGTTTCTCTCCCTCCTCCCAGCTTTTGACAGTATCTTGTCTCCTCATTGGTCATTTTGGTCAGGTGCCAGCGAGGTTACCTTTAGCTTCTTAACCCTTTACAGGTGAGAGGAGCTTTCCCCTGGCCAGGAGGGATTTCAAAGGGGTTTACCCTTCCCTTTATATTTATGACAAAGGGAGGGTGAATTATCAATGTTTCATGCGGTGGATTAGCCAGGCATTTTTCAGTGATTTTTAAAGAATGGACTCTTGATTATTTTCTGAATTCTAACTCCAACACAGTTAGAGTATGGAGATTAAGAACTGGAAAAGCCTCCACAGTCCTAGAGTGCAAAGCACACAGAACTCAGTCCATAATTATGCTAATTTGCATAAGTACATGTCCAGATTCAGAATGCTTTTTAACTTGGCAGCTATGTCATAGCAGTGGTACAAGTCTGAATACAGATACACATTTAACACTTTTTGAGCATAACTTAGGTTTGATGTCTTTGGCTGGATTGTAAATTTACAGTCTAGTAAGGGGTAGCACATAGCTGTGCTGCCCTAGGAGCAGAATAAGAATCAGATTGTGAGAGTCACAGTGTGCCCCCTGATTCACTGCTGCTCCAGGGGAGTAACAACTTGTACCTTTTGCTGGTGCAGCTTATTTACTCCATTACTCTGGTTCAGCTGTGCTGGCTCAGGTGACGAAGAGCCAAAATCCTATCCTGCACACCTACTCCTCACCTACCTGCATGGCAGGTGGAGTAGCAGCCCATTGGAGCTGCTCTTGTCACTGGCAGGGTCAGGCAATATGGACACTGGTGAATAAATGGACAAACAAACACAAGCTCTTCCATAGTTTCATAGATTTGAAGCCCTGAAGGGACCATTCTGACCATCTCGTCTCACCCTCCGCAGAACTTCCCCAGTAGTCTCTGCATCAATCCCATAACTCTTGTTGGAGCTGTAGCATATCTTTCAGAAAAGACATCCAGTCTTGATGTGAAGCCTTCAGGTGATGGAGAAGCCAACACATCCTTATATAAGTTGTCTGAGTGGTTAACTACTGTCACTGTTAAAAAATTTGCACCTTACTTCTAATCTGAATTTGTCCAGCTTCCACTTCCAGCCATAGGAGCTTGATTTGTCTTTTTCTCCTAGACTGAAGAGCCGTATAATCTCAGAAATCTCTTCCCCATATAGGTACAGGTAGACTGTGATCACTACCTCTTAACCTTCTTTTGGATAAACTAAATAGATTCAGCATCTTAAATCTCCTATTATAAGACATGTTTTCCAAACCTCAAGTCTTTCTTGTACCTTTCCAATTTGTCAACATCCTTTTTGTACTGCGGACACCATAATCAGATACAGTATTCCATTAATAGTCCCACTAATGCCTTCTACAAATGTAATACCACCACTCTGCTCCTATTCAGTATTCCCTTATTTATGAATCCAAAGATTGTGTTTGTTCTCTTTGCTACAGCATCACACTGGGAGCTAGTATTCAACTGGTTATGTGTGATGACTCCTAAGTCTTTTCCTTTAACACACAGAAGCTAGACTCTTAGTGTAACATTCTTCTTGCAGAGAAAGCTCATGCTCAGAATACAGCAACACCTTCCCTTCTTTTTTAAGAAATGCATGTTACTGTAGCACATTAAAAATAACAATGGTAAGGAGGAATGTGTATCAGGGTCCAATAGCATTATCGCCATTGTTTATATATTGGATTACAGTAGCTCCTAGAGGCCCAATTGATACTGGGGCCTCTGTGTTAAGCGTTGTACAATCACATACCATAGTCAGAGACAGCTCCTGCTTTACAGAGCTTACAACCTAAATAGACAAGACAGATAAAGGATGGTGGAAAGGGAGTATTGTTATTAATGAGCTATAAGAATTCTAACTAAAATATTAGCTACTGGACTCTATTCAGCATGTGAAATCTGTGAGCCCTGTGCCTTTCTCTCTGTTATTGATGTAGAAGAGGTCTTTGACAGAGCTTCTGGAAGCTATTGTTTTCTTATTCCAATATTTTGTTCCATAAGTTTGAAGCTGGGCAACCCTTCTGCTCCTTAATTATTAGTGAGTTGAATTATAGAAATTTGGAGCATGTATGTGGTTTAAAGGAGAGAACCAGGATTGCTGGGATCTATCCCAGATTCTGCCACTGACTCACTGTTGGACCTTGGGCAAGTTACTTAATTTCTCTTTGCCTCACTTTAGCTATCTGTAAAACCAGTCAAAGGAGTCAGAGATGGAAAAGTTCTATCAGGTCATCCAGTCCATTTATTGGTCATCAGGATTGTTTCTGATAATGTATCTTCTAGTGTTTTGTCTGGTCTACTTTTAAATGCCCAAAGTGATGGGGTTTTCACCCTGTTTTTGGGAGACTGTTCTACAGACTAACAGACCTCAGTGTCTCAGTTTCATCCTGTTACTCCTATCAGATGCCTTTCTACTGCACTAATTAGTTCCTGTTGCACCTTAGCATTTACACCCTGCAATTTTGTTTTGGAAAGAAGTGAAGATGTAAATTCATATGTCATGACTTAAGTGTACAAGAAATCTTCCCATAAAAACTCAACCACAGTAAACAGTAGTGATACATATTAGTGTGCTCCTATGTATTATTTGTGAATGCAGATAAAATGAAAGCATCCAGTGATAAAGTACATATTTTTTTAAAAAAACCTTGACATGTATTTGACATCTATTTCACATTACCAAATGTGCATATTGCTGTCTGTTTTATAGGTCAGGTTCAATCGCTTGCCGAATATCTCAATACATCAGAAAAAAACACAAAACATAAAGAAAAGAAACGCAAATGTGAGTGACTAAGAGCGGGAAGAATGTGTGACAAAAATTCCATTGCCAAAAGAAATCTTTGAAAACTCACCAGACACTATAGGGAATGTTATCTGCCCTCATATGGTGTGCAGTTCACATTGAAACCAACAGGAGATGCAGATACAGCTGAGAGCCAAATTTGGCTTCTCATGCACAGAAAATGTTGATAGTTCATAGCAGAGTTAGTAACATACATTTTATGAGCCAAGTTTTCAGCACTCAGTTTCTGCATGTTAGAACTAGTCAAATACATACTTATTTTCAGTTGCTCAAGTTTGGGCACCTGAAACACTGCACAAATGGGAAAAATGTGTTGCCTACTAACTTTGGACTGTGAAACCCAGTCTCTGGTCACTTTGGGGCTCTCTTGGGATGGATGGAGTCAGGAGGAGTGAGTCAGGTAACATTTTTATAATTGGGTGCTTACAAGTTTTAAATCTGTATTTTCTCACCAATGAATATCCTCATTAAAGAGATAAAAATCTCCTGCAACATTTCTGCTGTCAAGGTGGGATTTGAAATACTAGCAGGGATTGCTGTTATCATTGTGAGCTAATATTACTCTCATCGAAATGGATCAAATCCCTAAGGCTCTTAAAATTCTTTTATGTCCTTTTGCCAAATATAGGTCAGTCTCATATACAGGTATTTCATGAAGCAAAAACAGGAGGGGGGTTACGTCTGCTCTCCATATGTGCTGGAGTGCACCATGCCATTTAGCCAGTGGTAGCGTCTCTGATAGCTACTACGGGACTGGGAGTCAGCATTTGTAAATCTAAACCCTGCTCTGCTTCTGTCTCTCTGGGCAATCTTGGGAAAATCACTTTACTTACTATGATGCCGTTTGCCATTCTATAAAATGGGTGTAATAATACATGCCATCCTGGCAGTGCTTTTGTGAACACTATTTAAAATTTCTGAAAATTTTGTCATCTGAAAAGTGCTATAAAATACAGAATACTATATTAGGAAGCTGGGTGAGTATATGCACCGTTTGGGAACTATTTGTTTAATGAAGGAAATTATATAAGCAGCTAAATCAAGGACTCTTTGCTTCTCCTATTAGATAAACAGCCTTTTTCTTGCAAGTATGTCTCATCTTCCTAAATCAGTTTCAGGAAACCCTGTAATGTCAGTCACTATTAGCGTTTGGAACAGCATTAAGAGGTTTATGGGAGCTCATACTAATCTGCCTAGGTTAACCTTTATATCCAGGCTCCTCAGTTGTTGTATTTCAGGTTTGCAGAATGTCAGTCCTTCTCACTGGGCAGAAAAGAGTTTAGTCCAGATTTAACTCTGCTTTGATCATGGCGTGATGCAGTAATTTTGAGCTAATTTGTGACCAAAAAGAAATTTCTCATGAGCAATGTATATCTCATCAACTAAGTTGCTTAACTTGTGGAGGAAAACTCTTAGACTCTTCACTCCTGAAAGCTGAACTGGAGCTGAGATGCCAATCTGCAAATATTATTATATTTCATCAGGATATTATTTGGGAACTGAGAATAATGTAATAATAAATAATGATGTGGACAGAATTTTAATAATTCTACTTCACTGGGGAGGAAGAATGGTTTTATGATTAAGGCACAGAGTGTGAGGTGATCTGGATTTTATTCCTGGTTCTGCTGCAAATTTCCTGTGTGACCTCGGCAAATCAACTTCACTGTGACTCAGTTTCCTCATCTGTAAATAGGGAGAATGATCCTAACCCACTAAACAGGGTTGTATTGAGAGCCTGAGAGGAAAGAAGTGCAAAGTATTATTATTAATTTGTATGAGTCTGATCCTGATATCACTTAAATAATTAAGTAAACCCATTGGTTTATGTCTGAATACTTGTGACATCATAGCAGTTTTCAGAAGCCTTCATGATCCATCACTAACTTTGAGCATCCAGAAGCTGACCACCTAGTGATTTGCCACACACCATCCATCCATCTTTTTGCTGGTCATCTCTTACTACAATGACCTTTCACCATTCGTTCTGTGATAGCTTTCTCAGGGTTATTTCCATTGCTACGCCTAATGTGACCAAAGTACTGATTTCTGATATCAGGGTCTGCTTCTCTTCAATAAGCATTCTAAAATAAGCATTTGTCTTCCCAGGAGAAACACAAGATCTTCACCAGCACCACATCTCAAAATCTTCAATTTTCTTCTTCATCCATAAATCACTAAGGAACAAATAAGACTTTTCACCAGATGCACCTGTGCACATTTTGAGATATTACGGTTTTCACACACTTCTTAAGGGAGTCCATAGCTGAATGAACCAGCCCTAGTCTTCCTCCAGTTCCTTTGGAACAACCTCCTTGGTTGGATATATGTGATCCCAACTGAAGAGGCTGTTCCAAAGTTATCATTTACACTATTTTAAAAGCAAAGTAACTCCACCGAATTCAATGGAGTTACTGCAGATTTATAGCAATTTATCTGAGATCAGAATCTACTTCTGTATTTTATTGTCTCTAGTTTTATAAGAGTCTTTTGTTTTATTTTCCTTTTAATAGTTCTTTGTGGCAAGGAATGTGTGTTTTGTGTTTCTACAGCACCAACAATGCGCCAGGCACTGATAGAAATTACGCTTCTCAGTATGTTTGTACACTGGCATGATCCATTCTACTCTATGCTATGGGAATAGGTTGTGTACTTGCTAATAGTTGTTGGGATGTTTACTTGAATCATCCCAAAATAGCTGTCTGTTTTCTTTTAAATTTCCTGGCAAGGGCATAGTCAATTTTATTAAAAGATATTTTCCATTAAAGGGACATAGTAGTATAACAATTTCAAGGTATAGCTAGATTGTGATTTTCAGAGGTTAACTAAAGTCTCTTCAAAAAGAAAGTGTGGCTGAAATATCTGCTACAGGGTTGTGAAAATAATCTGCTCACAGTTTGAAATGTTTTTTATAAGGGTCAGCCCAGTGGACAGATGAAAGCACAACATGCTGCTACCCAGGTGATTTGCATTTTGGCCCTGAGCTTGGTTCCCTTCCAACTTCCCTTACTGGCAAAGACTAGGACTTGCTGCTGAGATGGCATGTTCAATCCACAGTGATCTCTTCTGGACAGCCTGGCAGAAGCCACAATACCATCCATCCTCCCCTAGACTTAGCTGAGAGTCATGGTGTTGTTGAGCCTTTGAGGTTGGTGAAAAGGGAAAAATGAAGAGGATCCTGAAAAGCCACTGCTAGCCAAAAGAAATTATGATGATAAATGTTGATGTTTGTGTCTAGCTGCCTGTTTTCTATTTAAAGATGCAAGGAGGCTTCTGATAAATATTTAAGTGGCATCAATTTATTTAGTTCTGTACATGGTTAACAGTCTGAATACTAAGGAAGGTAAATAGATGAGAACTGTAAATGTATAGTTTTGCTGTATTGTTTTGTAGGGTCTATAGCAGGGATATATCATATTTGTACCAGGGTAGCTACATGACAGAGCTACATCAGACAACCCTCTCAACATGTATAATACAGGGTATCCACACTGGGGCAAGCTCTGTTTTACGTCAGTACAATGTATCTAGGGCTTTGCTACATTGGTGTAGTAATATTCCCCGTTCAGACGGGGCTTTAGATTCAAAGTTTTCTGCATAACTGCTCTGGCTGTCATGCGGATGATCTCTATCCTCACCTTCAGAAGAATTGCATCTGCGTGAACACAGTTTTAAGACCAAATATTGCCCTTGGCTATGTGCCCACAATTGTGCACACAGTTACACAGTTGAAGTCAGTAAGAATTATGCATGGGTATCCAAGGGCAAAATTTGACCCCTAAGTATTTCCACATCAGTCACATGTTATTGTTATATGAAAGTTTAATTGTAGGTGATTAGCTCAGGGTACTTTGCTATGACATATAAAGACTCCCTAAGTATCACTTGATTAGTTCTCCTGTCTTGACCGTAATACAGAGGTAAAAATACTTAATGACCTGCACTAAATTAAGCAAAACCAGACTGTGATTCAGGTATGCATGACTAAATCCAGATCAGCGATTCTTGCACTTACAGTGTTGACAATGAGCTACCCAGAAAAGGAATTGCTTTAGAGAGAGCTGCTTGCAAGGACAGAATAGTTCCTGGATGCTTGTTTATGACCGTCACTAGGCATCTGTATCATTTAAGGGCAGTACGGCAGCTGTAAGTTTTTGTTTCAGAAATTAGAATACACATTAGAAATGAATTAAAACATCAGTGTCCTTGAGACCTTTTTCTTCTTGCCATGTTTCAGAGAAAGCATGTTTCAGCAAGAGACTGACTCTAGTATAACTATAATAGTTACTGATGTCAGGACAAAAGAATGCAAATGTATACTTAGCTATTGTTTTATTCTTTCCCCTCGATGCAGGGAAATCTCAGCAAAGGAACCTGAAGTAGCAGTACATTAGCTACAAATGTATGCCAATATCCTGCATAAAGATCCAACTTCAGCGAGAGTCCACACAAGCTCGGGGTTAGTCTCCCCACCGGCTCATGAGTCTTCCTCTCTGCAGAATTAGGGCCGTAATCTTTAAAATGTTATTGACAGTTATGACATCATATAGGACAGATATATTATATACAGCTGTGCAATAATGTATCACATTTATGCATTGGTCCTCATTTGGTCTCCTATGCAAAGTTATTTTCTCTATTAAAGCTGTGTTTGCCAACTACTGTATCCATCCTGAATGCAGTGGAGGCATGTTAGATTTCCATTTCCTACACATTACACTTATGGCTTCTTACAAAGATGTGCGCACTCATTTGGTAGCGATGGCTGGGAGATGTAATTCATTTTGCCAATTCCATTATACAGATCTTCAAAGCGGGGCAGAGCTTCAAATGCAGTACTATGGAAAGTCCTCTGCATATATTGCTCCAATATAGTGTAGTTTGTGGCAAGAAAAACTGTGGGAGATCCCTGAGTGTCAGCTTGAAAGCTATGGAGAGGGTAAAGCAGGAACAGAATTTTGCCCCATTCTCTACCTCCAAAATCCTGAGGCCAAAACAGGGTAAGTTATAGCTGCTTATGTCACTGAACCCTCTGGTTTGGAATGCACTGTCCCATTAAGAGAGATTTCAGGGGTAGTCAGTAGCTAGGGGAGACTTTGGCAGCATGGCAGCAGTCTTGCTGGGCAGGGGACAGTGGGATCCAGGGGCAGACCAAGTATGACACTCTGTGCCCCAAAGCAACACCCTGGCACCCCCATATTCACCACTGTCATGTAATTATATGTTTTGTACAAAGTATGCATTGTGAGGTACCATTCTAAAAGTCTTGATTTATTGAACATTAATATCCTGTTGGAGTGTATGTGCTGTCATTGTATGCGAAAAGTTATGAAGTTTTGCTGTGTGTGTGTTACTGAAAGATGTTGTGAAGTTGGAAACACCCACAACTGGCCTTTCAAGTACAACAATGAAGGAGCCAGACAATGCTAATGGCTCATTAACTAAAACAATGGGCCATATAAAAAGCTTATCCCGACCTGATGGGTCTTCCTGTGAACGCTTCAGTCAGCCTATGGATAATGGCTGCCATGAAAGCGTGCAAGGGCAGGTGACCTGATCACATGATACTGAACTCCATTTTGGTACCTGTATTTTTCCACAAACTGGGCTGGGAACTTGGCTTGGAACAAAGGGTTCCCGCTATATGGAAGAAACTATAAAAGGTGGAAGTGACATCACCAATGGTCTCACTTTCCCCACAACTCAACACCTGGAAATACCTCTGGAAGAACAAAGACTTTGAACTGGGGAAGTGTTGGTCCCAGGTAGGAAAGGAAACCTTGCCTGTGTATGAAACAGCTACAGACTGCTTGTACTAGCTAACAGTGTGAGAGACTGATAAATCCTGCATAATATAGTAGGCTTAGATTGCATTTTTGTTTATTTCTTAGGTAACTATCTTTGATCTGTTTACTATCACTTATAATCACTTGAAATCTATCTTTCTATGGTTCATAAAATCTATTTTATCTTTTTTACCTAAAACAGTGTGGTTTGAGTGAAGCATTTGGGAAAAATCTCAGCTCAGTTAAAGGTTTTGTGCGTATTCCTCTCCACATCAAGGGAAGGGCAAACTGGGTAATTGTAATAATCTTTACTGGTTGGACTTTAGACCAGGGCAGGATGGTACAGCTTTGGGGTCCTAGGCTGGAGAGCTGGGGGATATTTTGGCTGAAGCTTCTCTATTGTTGGTTCATGCAGTGGCTGGCCACAGCATTCATGAACACAGCTGGCTGTGGTCCCTGCCTGTGGATGTTGGTGTGAGTGCAAGCTTGAAGTGCTTTGCAGCTTGTCACAATGTCACAGTGCAAGAAGGAACCCTGATTGTTAAGACAGTGGGCTCAGCTGTACCCCAGTTCTGGGTGGCACCCTGGGGGGACCCATCACACCAAGGAGCCTCCAGGTAGCTTACTCCTGCTTGGAGAAGCTGCATTCTTGGGGTAGAATCCCTCAGCTTCATTGATGGAGATCAAGGTGGAAGGCAGAGGAACCCTCTCGCTTCTCTGAAATGATTCACTCAGGGAATTTCTGTTCTCCTCATTTCCCTGTTCTGGTCATTCCCACATGTGGGGGCCTGAGTAAGGACTGCAGGATTTGACTCTGTGCTTTGTAAAGGCCAGATTCTTCCTCATGTTGGTAACTCCAGTTAGTAGCCTCCTACACTGGTAACCCCATGCAAATCAATGGAAGTACTCAGAGTAGAAGGGCAGCAGAATTTGACCCTACGGGATTGATTTGTGCAGAGAAAAAAATAATTCAATTTGTTTTTCCACTTGCATTCGACATATTTTCCCCCAAAATACAAATATTTTGATCTATTGCAAAGTAACATTTACAAATACTGAAAGAAAAGAACTGATCAGTATAAATTTGTGGTGTTTTCTAGGGGGGACTTCATCAGCATACTATCTATGCTACTCTTGCTGTGAATATTTTTCTTCCTCTTTCTAGTCCTGGGGTTAATTAGAATAGGAGATATTGCCTTAAAAAAAGTTAATTAGCACTTCCAATGTACAGGATCTTATTTTAGCCAGCTGTTTTAGATTCATCCACAGGAGATGCCTGTTTTTCTGAGATTTTATACACAAATTAGAATGTGTACACACTTATTTTCATTTGTACACAAAAAATGGTACACACTCTACTTTATGTATCTATCCTTTGGCAATTGAGGTTCAATACATAAAAAATTCATGCATCAAAAGCTCCCATCCAGGCAGCCACCTAAAAATTCATGAAGGTTGAGGGGAAAAAATCATTGTCTTTCAAAATAAAAATCCCAGTTTGTCTGTCTTTCTTTTTAATGAATGCCAAGAAGTAGCGACATACGTGCAGCTTGGAGACTTATTTTGAAATGGTAATGCTAGACTCTTCTTGCTGTCATGCTCTCCTGTGTTTCAGAAGCAATGGGTAAGAGTCATTAAATGTGTTTGTGCAGTGTTTACACATACATTCTGTTTAATTTCCAAAGTCAGCTTGTAGAAAACACCCAAATTTTGGGTACTCTCTAATAAACTAGTCTCCTACTTACTATGCAGATCTTCCTAAGAATCAAATCCACACTTTGGGCAGAGGGTTCCAACACAGAAATTCTTGTTTCCAATTAGTAATTCACATCTAGCTCACCCTGCAAATATATATAATTCATTTTGCATATTTTATACATAATACAATTTTAATAGGACTCAGTTTCAAATGGATATAATTCATAATGTGAAACAACTGAAGGGGAAAAGAGGACAGCAACCTCTACAAAGAAAGAATAGGGCTAGATCATGCAATTCAGGTACTTTCCTGAGTAAGGGACAACATGCAGCCTTCCCCATAACAGGGGAGCTCAGAAAATGAGGCTTAATCCCTCTTTAAGCTCCCTACTGGGCTGGCACACTGCACAAGCTAGATCATGCTTTAGCGTAGTGCTGTCATCTCTACTTAGTGCACCAAGCCCACTCTGTGGACCAGTTCAGAAGGGGGCAGGGCCTTTGTCATCCCTCCCTCCCTCCTCATCCCTCTGGGCCTCCTCTGGCACAAGATGTACCTTTGAGGCATGCAGAAGGAACAGGCTCTCTCTGGTAAAGTATATCACCAGCAGAGAACACCATGACCATCACTTTGCTTTAATTGCAGGGTGTCAGGTCCTTCTCTCATTGAGTGTTGTACTTTAGTAACAAGATAGGTATATTGCCTGAAGTTTGTTGAAGTCTGATCCAAGTGACAGACAGGAAATGTAAGGGAGAGGCCCTCCCATACCTGTTAAACAGCTTGCCAAAACGCCACTTCTGTCCATTCTTAAGGGCTTGATCTGTGGAGGTTGACAAGCCAGCATGAGGAATCTCCAGAAAATTCAAGGTGCCAAGTTTTCTGCAGTTAGATAAATAGCCTGGGGACTAACCAGCAGTGTGTGTTTCCATTTCCACAGAGCTCTAAGATGGCCTCTGTCTCTTTGGGAAGGACTCTCCCCAGATTTATGTACATACCTGGTGCCCTGGATCAAGGATTTGGACCACTGTGCATCACATTAACTCTCTCTCTCTCTGCTCTGAAGATAGGCTGCATGACTATTGGAAATGCAGTTTACCTAAAAGATGAAAGAACATTGCCTGAGACACAAAGACATTTGCACCCTGCCAGCTTCCTGCATCATGCCACGCAGGATGTTCTGTGTCAGCCAGATAAATGTTTGTCAAATCATAATGTGAGGGACTCTTAACAGTGGGATGGTCTGCTGACCAAATTCACTAAGTTAAAGCTGATCACACTTTGTCTAGAAGCCATTCCTCAAATGGAGTATTCCCTTGAGAACAAAGTCTTTAAAAGATATAGCAGATCCTAAGGAATACTTACAGCTAAGACACTGATAATCAACAAATACTTAATCTAAAGAAGATTAAGCACTTCTCCAGGGTCCAGGTCATTGTTTTACAGCCCTATTACACAGAGGGAGTAGTTCAGGTCTTCACCATTCAATGTATCATCAGACATTCAGGAAGGAATTCTCCTGACCATCTGGCAGTAGTGTGCTAGACCAGTGTTTTTAAAAGTTCGGGTTGCGGCACGTGAGGCATTGGGTCGCCTTGCTCAATACCCAGGGACCCTAGCGGCTCTGGTCAGAACCGACAACTGGGACGTTAAAAGTCCCGTCGGTGGTGCTGCCCAGCTAAGGCAGGCTAGTGGCTACTTGTTCTGACACTGTGCTGCACCCCAGAAGCGGCCAGCAGCGAGTCCGACTTCTAGGTAGGGGGGCCACAGGCCTCTGCGCATTGCCCCCGCCCTGAGCACCAGCTCCATGCTTGCATTGCCTGCGGGATCAGAGCTGCACGCCTCCACCTACGAGTCAGAGCTGCTACTGGCTACTTCTGGGATGCAGCGTGGTCCTCAGTGCCAGGACAAGTGGGAAGCTTGCCTCTGCACCCCGGCTGCACCGCTGACCGGGAGCCGCGGGAGGTAAGTCCATGGCCCAATCCCCTGCCCCAGCCCTGAGCGCCCCCAACCCAGACTTTCTGCACACAAAACCCCTCATCCCTGCCCCCCCAGAGCCTGCACCCCCAGCCCAGAGCTCTGACCCCCTCCTGCACCCCAAACCCCTGCCTCAGTTCAGAGCCCCCCCCCACATCCTGAACCCCTCATTCCTGGCCCCATCCCAGCCCTTACCCCCACCCTCTGCCCCAGCCCTGAGCCCCTCCCACATCCCAAACCCCTCTTCCCCAGCTCCACTGGGTCACAGGCATCAACAATTTTGTTCAACTACGTCCCCAGAAAAAAGATTGAAAACCACTGTACTAGAGACCAAGGCTACAGAATGTGATTTAAACATGTTCTAGCAGGGACTTAGCCCTGTCCACATTGTCTGGCCAAACGGAGTCAGAATTGCTCAGGACAGTGGATTCACTAAGGCCTTACATTTGTGAGGGGTAACCTGGAGCCTTGCACGCTTTGAGTCACTACACGTTTAAATGTTTCCTGGGCTGTTTGCATTTGCCTAACTATTGTTAGCACAAACCTTGGAGAAAATAACATTCCTGCCAGAAACAACTTTCAGAAAATCTCAGAAAGGGCTTGTGATGACAAGAGCTATTCTTCCTTATTACTGGGGAGGGAACTGAACAATAGCTGGATAGAGCAGCACATGCAGACTGAAGATTTGTCTCAGGAAGTCCACATGGGTAGTCAGCCCCCATCTCTCTCTCAGTTCTTGATGGTCTGTGGGGACCATGTGACCCTGTCTTGTCTGTGTGCTCAAATCACTGCCATGTGTCGCAGATACTTATCAGCTTAAAGGTTGGTCTAGGAAACAAATGCAGGCAAACACACAGGATTGGATCCAAAGCTGTTTCTCTGGCAGAAATCCAGCAGCCTGCATCACACTGCAACAGCTTGTACACTACTGACTTGTCCTCTCAGCAGAGCTCAGGTTTCTGACATATGGTGGCCATAAAAGGACACGCACCATTAGTGTTAACTATGTGCAGGGGAAATTAGTCATAAAACCCAGAAAGACGGAAAAGGGAGGGATTATTTGTATCAACACGACCAGGTGTTCTGGGAAAAGGGTTCTACATGATGGGAGATTGGGGACATTCAATGATCCTGCCTGGGTATTGATTCATGTCTGCATCTGGCTCTGGCTCAGCTTCCCTCTTCACCATTATCAGTGATATCGGAGTTTTCTTTGGAAACGTAGTCACTGCTTAGAGTGCCCAGGCCCCAAATCCTTCTCCGTGTCAGCCCCCTGTAGCAGTTCCCGCTGTTATACATGTGCACTAGCCATGATATTGAGAGTCTCAGAGCACCCACAGAGTGAGCCATTGGGTAAGTGAAACACATAATTCACCTTCACATCAGTCAGGATGGTCTTACTACAAGGGGATACAATGTTGAAATTAAACGCTGGAAGTGTGAATGGGGGGATTGTAGATTAGGGGGAAGTGGCTCATCTGAGGGCTAGTGTGTGAAGCTTCACAGCAAGCTTTTTAAAGCTTAATTTAAAAAAAACATTTCCCTACAAATCATTTCTGGGCTAAGACTGAACATGAGAAATTTAAGCTCAGATAAGTTGAGATGATTATAACAGTGAAAATAAGGATTACAGACCTGGTTTTGCCATGCTTATTCACATGAGCACTACTGCTGGTCTTCCACTGACATCAATGAGACTCCTGACATACGTGGGCAGATGCACAGGTATGCTCCGCCAATGCACAGCAGCCATAAACATGACATGATTGAAGATTAAACCAGGTTTATGGGTGCTTTGGACCACTGAGAGGTGCAAAGCAGCCAAAACGTACCACTGAATCTGGTACAAGAGAAGCAGAAGTGGGACCTTGCAGTAGAAATATCATCTCACGTCTCACTGTAACATAACAAATACCATAAAGATAGTGAGTCTGGAAAAGAATAAGACAATTTTACTCAACATCAAAAAGAATAAGATTTGAGAGTTCTTGGCATACATTTTAAAGAAAGAAAGATGTATTATAAGGAAAATGTAAAGCATCATAAGATGTTCTATTCAGAAAGCACTGATGTATCAGGAATACCAGTGTCTGAATCTTATTCTTCACCTTTAGAAAATACTTTGATTTTTTAATCCAAAACACAAAAATCTTCATTTCAAAAACCAGCTAACACTGGTATGTGACAATACTGTGCTTACCTATCACATTGTTGCTCCTTTTTGACCCCAGCGGCTAGTCAAATTTCAAGGCCCTGGGGATGTTCCAGAAATTGGAAGCAGAAATTGACACAATCTTGTTATTTACGAAGACTGTACAAAGTCCTCCTTCGTCAAATGCAAAAGGAACCATGAACAAACCAGCAGTTTCTTAGCTTACAGCCTCAAGCCTTTTCAGCCAACGTACCCAAAAGTGCTCTCGCTGGCTTTTTATAGGGCCACACTGTGTTCACAGGTTACTGCTTAACTTTCTGTTTTTTGCCTCTGTCTCTCTCTCTGTTCTTGTCTGTTCTGTTTCTGAGTTCTCTCTTCCCCACCCCTCCAAAAAACACATACTCAGACAAAAGCTCCTGGGCACTAGGATCTCACACACACACACCTTTTGTTTTAGGTGGGAGCTTATGCATACAGATATGTTAACGGATGGGTGAGTTCACACCTATCAATCTCAATGGGATTTTAACTCAACCTATAACAAGGCTTCACTCAGCTCATATCATCATCATTAGAAAACCCAAGCAAATAGGGGCATAGAAATGGATAGTAAAGGGGGAGGGATAGCTCAGTGGTTTGAGCATTGGTCTGCTAAACCCAGGGTTGTGAGTTCAATCCTTGAGGGGGCCATTTAGGGATCTGGGGCAAAAACTGGGGATTGGTCCTGCTTCGAGCAGGGGGTTGGAGTAGATGACCTCCTGAGGTCCCTTCCAACCCTGATATTCTATGATTCTATGATCAAAATTTGTACTGCCCACAAACCCCAATATTATAATCAGTTAAAATGAAATATATATTTCACCACAACCTTAACTCTGACTCCCAACAAAATACTATTTTTCACTGAATGTATCTGATGAAGTGAGCTGTAGCTCACGAAAGCTTATGCTCAAATAAGTTTGTTAGTCTCTAAGGTGCCACAAGTACTCCTTTATTTTTCACCAGTTATGATAAAAGCCCAACACAAAACACTCGTGAAAAAGAAACATAAAAAGTATATTGATTGAGCTCAAATGTAAGTCCAGATACAAAGTTATTATATCATTAATCAACGTCATAGAATCATAGGACTGGAAGGGACCTCGAGAGGCTAGCTAGTCCAGTCCCCTGCACTCGTGGCAGGACTAAGTATTCATAGAATCATAGAAGATTAGGGTTGGAAGAGACCTCAGGAGGTCATCTAGTCCAACCCCCTGCTAAAATCAGGACCAACCCCACCTAAATCATCCCAGCCAGGGCTTTGTCAAGCTGGGCCTTAAAAACCTGAGGATGGAGATTCTACCACCTCCCGAGGCAGAGCTGGTGCAAGGATATTTTGCGCCCTAGGTGAAACTTCCACCTTGCGCCCCCATCCCCCGGACTCACACACAATCGACACAAAGTATTAGCGAAATGATGCAGCAGCAGTTGCCAGAGCCTTAGATCTGAAACAACTCAACAAAAATAGTTAGCCTCAGCTGACAACCTCTGAAAACTAGTAAACTTAGCACTATAAACAGCCTGTCAGAACAGGCAACGGCTGCATGCGACGAGAAAAATGATGTCATTGCCACTTTGTACTGTAGTGAAGCAGTACGCTTGTCCCACCCACCCCCCGACACTCTCCCCGGAACACAGCCCTCCCCAGAGCCCCACGGCACACAACTCCACTGCCTCCTGCCCGGAGCCTGGCAAGGCACACAGCGTCTCCCCCACTTCCCCCCAAAACCCGGATCAGCGCACTCCACCTCGCTCCACAGCCCCCTCCCCGGCTGGCTGGTCCCCCGACCAAAGCCTAGCCCAGCACACAAAGAGCCCCCCCAGCCAGGCACACAGCACCCAACCAGACACGCACCCCCCCTCCTCCTTTTCCCCCCCATCACACAGCATCCCCCCCGCCCAGCTCTGCCCGTAACACGGCTGAGTCCTGCTCCTGTCTCCAGAGCGTGGCATACAGCCCACTCCAGCCCAGGTTGCCCGCGCCTCAGCCTGACCGGCCCATGTGACCCTTCCCCCTGCTCCAGAGCTTGGCATACAGCCTCCCCCCATCACTTCTCCCCCACCCAGCCCAGCCAGCCATGCCCCGCCACGCCTCCCCCCAGAGCCTGGCACACAGCGTGCCCCTCCCCGAGGGCCCAGCACCAGGCAGAGCCCCCGGGCAGCACATGGAGTCCTTTCCCCAGCAGCCCGAGCCTTCTCCTTCGCCCCGCCCCCACAGCCTGGGTGCCCAGCGCTCCCTCCCCACTGCCAGCCTCACCTCCTCAGGTCCGGGGGAGCTGGGGCTGGGCATAGGGCTGGCACCTGCAGGGGGAGAGGCAGGGGGCGGGAGAGAACGATTAGCATGCGGAGGGGTAGACCCCAAGTCCCCCCCCCTCCACGCCCAGCTGCCTCCCACCTGCGAGCTCATCGACACTCATCCTGCCAGAGTCCTTTTCGGTGCCCCCAAATCTTGGCGCCCTAGGTGGCTGCCTAGTTGGCCTAGTGGTTACACCGGCCCTGTCCCTAGGTAACCCATTCCAGTGCTTCACCACCCTCCTAGTGAAACAGTGTTTCCTAATATCCAACCAAAGCCTCCCCCGCCGCAACTTGAGACCATTACTCCTTGTCCTGTCATCTGCCACCCTTGAGAACAGCCGCGCTCCATCCTCTTTGGAACACCCCCTTTTAGGTAGTTGAAGGCTGCTATCAAATGCCCCCTCACTCTTCTCTTCTGCAGACTAAACAAGCCCAGTTCCCTCAGCCTCTCCTCATAAGTCATGTGCCCCAGCTCCCTAATCATTTTCTTTGCCCTCTGCTGGACTATCTCCAATTTGTCCACATCCTTTCTATAGTTGGGTGTCCAAAACTGGACGCAGTACTCCAGATGTGGCCTCACCAGTGCTGAATAGAAGGGAATAATCACTTCCCTTGATCTGCTGGCAGTAGTCCTACTAATGCAGCCCAAAATGCCATTGGCCTTCTTGGCAACAAGGGCACACTATTGACTCATATCCAGCTTCTCGTCCACTGTAATCCCCAGGTCCTTTTCTGCAGAACTGCCGCTTAGCCAGTCAATCCCCAGCCTGTAGCAGTGCATGGGATTCTTCCGTCTTAAGTGCAGGACTCTGCACTTGTCCTTGTTGAATCTCATCAGATTTCTTTTGGCCCAATCTAGATCATCCCTGTTAGTCTATCCTGCTCTTAAAAATCTCCAATGATGGAGATTCCATAACCTCCCTGGGCAATTTATTCCAGTGCTAAACTACCCTGACAATTAGGAAGTTTTTTTGAACGTCCAACCTAAACTGCCCTGGGTGCAATTTAAGGCCTTTTTATCTTGTCCTCAGAGGTTAAGACAACAATTTTCACTCCCTCCTCCTTGTAACAATCTTTGATGAAAATTATTGTGTCCCCTTTTAGTCTTCTTATCTCCAGACTAAACAAACCCATTTTCTTCAATCTTCCCTCATAGCTCATGTTTTCAAGATCTTTAATATACCTTTTTTTTTTTTTTTTGCTCTTCTCTGGATTTTCTCCAATTTGTCCACATCTTTCCTGATGTGGCACCCAGAATTGGACACAATGTTCCAGTTGAGGCTTAATCAGCACAGAGTCGAGTGGAAGAATTACTTCTTGTGTCTTGCTTACAACACTCCTGCTAATGCATCCCAGAATGATGTTTGCTTTTTTTGCAAGTGTTACTTTGTTGGCTCATCTTTAACTTATGATGCACTATGACCCACAGAAACCTTTCTGCAGTACTCCTTCCTAGGCAATCATTTCCCATTTTGTGTGTGTGCAACTGATTACTCCTTGCTAAGTGGAGTACTTTGCATTTGTCCTTATTGAATTTCATCCTATTTGCTTCCACCATTTCTCTAGTTTGTCCAGATCATTTTGAATTTTAATTCTATCCTCCAAAGCACTTGCAATCCCTCCCACAGTAGTATCGTCTGCAAACTTTATAAGTGTACTCTTTATGCCATTATTTAAACCATCAATTAAGATATTGAACAGAACCGGACCCAGAACTGATCCCTGTTGGACCCCACTTGTTATGCCCTTCCAGGTTGGCTGTGAATCAGGATAACTACCCTCTGGGAACAATTTTCCAACAAATTATGCACCCACCTTGTAGTAGCTCCATCGAGGTTGCATTTCCCTAGTTTGTTTATGAGAAGGTCATACGAGACAGTATCAAAAGCATTACTGAAGTCAAGATATATCACGTCTACCACCTCCTCCCATCCACAAGGCTTGTTGCCCTGTCAAAGAAAGCTATGTGGTTGGTTTGACATGATTTGTTCTTGACAAATCCATGCTGACTGTTATGTATCACCTTATTTAGGTATTTGCAAATTGATTGCTTAATTATTTGCTCCATTATCGTTCTGGGTACAGAAGTTAAGCTGACTGGTCTGTAATTCCCTGGGTTGTCCTTATTTACCTTTTTATAGTTGGGCACTATATTTGCTCTTTTCTAGTCCTCTGGACTCTCTCCCATCTTCCATGACTTTTCAAAGATAATTGCTAATGGCTCAGACATCTCCTCAGTCAGCTCCTTGAGTACTCTAGGATGCATTTCATCAGGCCCTGGTGACTTCAAACATCTAACTTGTCTAAGTAATTTTTAACTTGTTCTTTCACTACTTTAGCCTCTGATCCTACCTCATTTTCACTGGCATTTGCTATGTTTGACATCCAACCACCACCAACCTTCTTGGTGAAAACTGCAACAAAAAAGTCATTTAGCACTTCTGCCACTTCCACATTTTCTGTTATTGTTTTTGCCCCTGATTGAGTAATGGGCCTACCCTGTCCTTGGTCTTCCTTTTGCTTCTAGTTAGGGCTGTCAGTTAATCTCAATTAACTCAAAACAAATTAACTTGATTAAAACAATTGCAGTTAATCACAGTTTTAATTACACTGTTAAACAACAACAAATACATTGAAATTTATTATAAATATTTTTGGATATTTTTCTACATTTTCAAATATATTGATTTCAATTACAGCACAGAATACAAAGTGTACAGTGCTCACTTTATATTATTTTTATTACAAATATTTGCACTCTAAAAAGAAAAAGGAAATGTATGAGGTGAATTGAAAAATACTAAGTATTGTAGTGCAATCCCTTCATCATGAAAGTGCAACTTAAAAATATAGATTTTTTTTACATAACTGTACTCTAAAACAAAACAATGTAAAACTTTAGAGCCTGTAAGTCCACTCAGTCCTATTTCTTTTTCAGCCAATTGCTAAGACAAACAAGTTTGTTTACATTTATGGAAGATAATACTGACAACTTCTTATTTACAACGTAATCTGAATATGAGAATAGGCATTCACATGGCACTTTTGTAGCCGGTGTTGCAAGGTATTTACGTGACAGATATGCTAAACATTTGCAGGCCCCTTCATGCTTCGGCCACCATTCCAAAGGACATGCTTCCATGCTGATGACACTTATTAAAAAAGTGCACTAATTTGTGACTGAACTCCTTGGGGGAGAATTGCATATCTCCTGCTCTGTGGTTTTACCCTCATTCTGCTATATATTCCATGTTATGGCAGTCTCAGATGATGATCCAGCACACATTGTTTGATTTAAGACTTGAAAAGGGCCTACTAGTGACAATATCAAGGAGGGTCTCAGAGAATGGCATAAAACTCTTGAGTTCATAGGGATGGGTAGAATAATTGAAAATGCCAGAGGACAGAAGAAGCTGATGTGATGCTTGCACTGTTTGGTTGCTCTCTGCCATTTTGCATTCAAATTGCTGCGTTGCTCATAGCTTTTGTAGTGACATCTGGTGTTTGTGAATGGAATGTCACATTTTGTTTTTTTCTGAATTCCTTGCCAGTGCTGTGACCAGAGGCTTTCTGAGCTTAGCACCAATTTAGAAAAAACGGGGAAAAAATGGATTTTTTTTAAATAAAAAGGAAAAAAGATCAGGTCACTTGGGTACATGTAAAATTATTTCATTATAATACAACTGGGCAAAAGAGTTGCCAGATTTTTGAAGAAAGCCCAGTACTGCAGCATTTTGGGAATATTTTTCACATGTGAAAAGTTTAGACAAATTTTAATGCAAAAAATCTATTCCACAATCCACATTCTTTCTAAAATGGAAAAAACGCACTTGCTCAAACATTTGCACTATTAAATTGTGAACCCGAAATGAAAGCACGTCTGTCCTAGAAGCAACATGCACTAGTATATTGGCCACTGGCTGGGAACCAGGAGCTCTTCAGTTATAGTATCATGACTAGTCTTAATTAACTTTTGCAATTATATAGTATTTTATATGGATAAACTCTTACCTGGGCCCTCTGTGCTATAGTGAATTTCACCCCATGAGAAGACAGTACCTGGGGGGCAAATTGACTTTTTTGGTCACACAGTTTTACCAGTGCTCACACTGTTGTTTTTTTAAGGACCCAGCTCCTGGAGTCCTTTGATTACTTGAGAATCTTTTTTCAGAGTAGCAGCCGTGTTAGTCTGTATTTGCAAAAATAAAAGGAGTACTTGTGGCACCTTAGAGACTAACAAATGTATTTGAGCATAATCTTTCGTGAGCTACAGCTCACTTCATCGAATGCATTCAGTGGAAAATACAGTGGGGAGATTTATATACATAGAGAACATGAAACAATGGTGTTACCATACACACTGTAATGAGAGTGATCGCTTAAGGTGAGCTATTACCAGCAGGAGAGCGGGGGGAGGGGGGAAGAAAACCTTTTGTAGTGATAATCAAGGTGGGCCATTTCCAGCAGTTGACAAGAATGTCTGAGGAATGGTGGGGGTGGGGGGGAATAAACATGGGGAAATAGTTTTACTTTGTGTAATGACCCATCTACTCCCAGTCTCTATTCAAGCTTAAGTTAATTGTATCCAGTTTGCAAATTAATTCCAATTCAGCAGTCTCTCATTGGAGTCTGTTTCTGAAGGTTTTTTGTTGAAGAATTACAACTTTTAGGTCTGTAATCGAGTGACCAGAGAGATTGAAGTTTTCTCCAACTGGTTTTTGAATGTTGTTATTCTTGACGTCTGATCTGTGTCCATTGATTCTTTTATGTAGAGACTGTCCAGTTTGACCAATGTACATGGCAAAGGGGCATTGCTGGCACATGATGGCATATATCACATTGGTAGATGTGCAGGTGAACGAGCCTCTGATAGTGTGGCTGATGTGATTAGGCCCTATGATGGTGTCCCCTGAATAGATATGTGGACACAGTTGGCAATGGGCTTTGTTGCAAGGATAGGTTCCTGGGTTAGCGGTTCTGTTGTGTGGTTGCTGGTGAGTATTTGCTTCAGGTTGGGGGGCTGTCTGTAAGCAAGGACTGGCCTGTCTCCCAAGATCTGTGAGAGTGATGAGTCGTCCTTCAGGATAGGTTGTAGATCCTTGATCATGCGTTGGAGAGGTTTTAGTTGGGGGCTGAAGGTGATGGCTAGTGGCATTCTGTTATTATCTTTGTTGGGCCTGTCCTGTAGTAGGTGACTTCTGGGTACTCTTCTGGCTCTGTCAATCTGTTTCTTCACTTCAGCAGGTGGGTATTGTGGTTGTAAGAATGCTTGATAGAGATCTTGTAGGTGTTTGTCTCTGTCTGAGGGGTTGGAGCAAATGCGGTTGTATCGTAGAGCTTGGCTGTAGACAATGGATCATGTGGTGTGGTCTGGATGAAAGCTGGAGGCATGTGGGTAGGAATAGCGGTCAGTAGGTTTCCGGTATAGGGTGGTGGTTATGTGACCATCTCTTATAAGCACCGTAGTGTCCAAGAAGTGGATCTCTTGTGTGGACTGGTCCAGGCTGAGGTTGATGTTGGCATGGAAATTGTTGAAATCATGGTGGAATTCCTCAAGGGCTTCTTTTCCATGGGTCCACGTGATGAAGATGTCATCAATGTAGTGCAAGTAGAGTAGGGGCATTAGGGGACGAGAGCTGAGGAAGCATCGTTCTAAGTCAACCATAAAAATGTTGGCATACTGTGGGGCCATGCGGGTACCCATAGCAGTGCCGCTGATTTGAAGGTATACATTGTCCCCAAATGTGAAATAGTTATGGGTGAGGACAAAGTCACAAAGTTCAGTCACCAGGTTTGCTGTGACATTATCGGGGATACTGTTCCTGACAGCTTGTAGTCCATCTTTGTGTGGAATGTTGGTGTAGAGGGCTTCTACATCCATAGTGGCCAGGATGGTGTTTTGAGGAAGATCACCAATGGATTGTAGTTTCCTCAGGAAGTCAGTAGTGTCTCAAAGATATCTGGGAGTGCTGGTAGCGTAGGGCCCGAGGAGGGAGTCTACATAGCCAGAAAATCCTGCTGTCAGGGTGCCAATGCATGAGATGATGGGGCATCCAGGATTCCCAGGTTTATGGATCTTGGGTAGCAGATAGAATGTTGGGGTTCCAGGGCTGTGTCTGTGCGGATTTGTTCTTTTGCTTTTTTAGGGAGTTTCTTGAGCAAATGGTGTAGTTTCTTTTGGTAACCCTCAGTGGGATCAGAGGGTAATGGCTTGTAGAAAGTGATGTTGGAGAGCTGCCTAGCAGCCTCTTGTTCATATTCCGACCTATTCATGATGACGACAGCACCTCCTTTGTCAGCCTTTTTGATTATGATGTCAGAGTTGTTTCCGAGGCTGTGGATGGCATTGTGTTCTGCACGGCTGAGGTTATGGGGCAAGTGATGCTGCTTTTCCACTATTTCAGCCTGTGCACATTGGCGGAAGCACTCTATGTAGAAGTCCAGTCTGTTGTTTCCACCTTCAGGAGGAGTGCACCCAGAATCCTTCTTTTTGTAGTGTTGGTAGGAAGGTCTCTGTGGCCTAGTATTTTATTCAGAGGTGTGTTGGAAATATTCCTTGAGTCGGAGACGTCAAAAATAGGATTCTAGGTCACCACAGAACTGTATCATGTTCGTGGGGGTGGAGGGGCAGAAGGAGATAGGACAGATTCTTCTGCTGGGCTGAGAGTATAGTTGGATAGATTAACAATATTGCTGGGTGGGTTAAGGGAACCACTGTTGTGGCCCCTTGTGGCATGTCGTAGTTTAGATAGTTTAGTGTCCTTTTTCTTTTGTAGAGAAGCAAAGTGTGTATTGTAAATGGCTTGTCTAGTTTTTGTAAAGTCCAGTCACGAGGAAGTTTGTGTGGAAGGTTGGTTTTTTTATGAGAGTATCCAGTTTTGAGAGCTCATTCTTAATCTTTCCCTGTTTGCTGTAGAGGATGTTGATCAGGTGGTTCCACAGTTTCTTTGAGAGCGTGTGGCACAAGCTGTCAGCATAGTCTGTGTGGTATGTAGATTGTGATGGATTTTTTACCTTCAGTCCTTTTGGTATGATGTCCATCTGTTTGCATTTGGAAAGGAAGATGATGTCTGTATCTGTATGAGTTTTTTCATGAAGTTGATAGATTTCCACTCCATACGGCTAAATTCAGTGCCTTGCATAACGAGAGGTGTCAGAGTAGCAGCCGTGTTAGTCTGTATTCACAAAAAGAAAAGGAGGACTTGTGGCACCTTAGAAACTAACAAATTTATTTGAGCATAAGCTTTCGTGAGCTACAGCTCACTTCATCGGATGCATTCAGTGGAAAATACAGTGAGGAGATTTACATACACAGAACATGAAACTATGGGTGTTACCATACACACTGCCCTCTGCCATGTACATTGGTCAAACTGGACAGTCTCTACATAAAAGAATAAATGGACACAAATCAGATGTCAAGAATTATAACATTCAAAAACCAGTTGGAGAACACTTCAATCTCTCTGGTCACTCGATTACAGACCTAAAAGTTGTAATTCTTCAACAAAAAACCTTCAGAAACAGACTCTAACGAGAGACTGCTGAATTGGAATTAATTTGCAAACTGGATACAATTAACTTAGGCTTGAATAGAGACTGGGAGTAGATGGGTCATTACACAAAGTAAAACTATTTCCCCATGTTTATTCCCCCCCACCCCCACCATTCCTCAGACATTCTTGTCAACTGCTGGAAATGGCCCACCTCGATTATCACTACAAAAGGTCCCCACCCTCCCACCCCGCTCTCCTGCTGGTAATAGCTCACCTCAAGGGATCACTCTCATTACAGTGTGTATGGTAACACCCATTGTTTCATGTTCTCTATGTATATAATCTCCCCACTGTATTTTCCACTGAATGCATTCGATGAAGTGAGCTGTAGCTCACGAAAGATTATGCTCAAATAAATTTGTTAGTCTCTAAGGTGCCACAAGTACTCCTTTTCTTTATGAGAATCTTTGTTTTCATTTAAAAATAAAAGTAAGTTTCTAGCTTTCATAGTTGCGGAAGAAGAAGATTATATTTCATGTATCAAAGTGCAGAAATGATTGTGACTTAAGTGATAGCAATTATAGATTTTGATGCACACATGTTATTGCATACTATGAATATCAGTTATGAAGAGACACACGGGCTTTTAATTAGTTCCAATGGTTTGCTTAGGGAATTGCCTGGAGGGAAATATGGTATATTGCCTAATTAATTAGTTCAGATTAAAGGGATCTTTACTGTATTGAAGTGCAAACGATATTGGTGCTTTCAACTTACATCCCAAACACTGTGGCATCGCACTGTTGTTGTAGTTGTGGCTTTTGAGCTTAGGGCAGGTCTACACTTAAAACACTGCATCAGCACACCACCGTAGCGCTTAAGTGAAGACACTCCTACACTAACAGGAGAGCCTCTTCTGTCAGTGTAGTTAATCACATCAATGAGAAGCAGTAGCTATGCTGATGGGAGAAGCCCTCCCATCCACACAGCACTGTCTACACCAGGGGTACGTTGGTATAAATGCATTGCTCAGATGTGTGGATTTTTCACACCGCTAAGTGACGTAGTTATACCACTAAAAGTCTGTAGTGCAGACCCGGCCTTACACAGAGCTCTTGAAAAATATCTGAAGATGAGCTCTGTGTAGCTCAAAAGCTGGTCTCTCACCAATGGGAGCTGGTCCAATAAAAGATTTCACCTCACCCACCTTATCACAGCATGGGTAATTGAATTGGTTTTACTTAGGAGGAATCAGCTAGTCTTGAAGAATTGTCTTAAGCCATTTAAAAGTAAAACGTTCTTGTGAAATGTTTTACTCTGGAAATCCGTATTGTTTTTACTTTAAAAGAAGACACAGGGAGAGGAGGGTAAAAAAGCAGTTAGCCTTATGGCTCTCTTACTACGCCATATTAACAGGGTGTGGTCTTGCTTTTCGTAATGAGACTTATTAAGCAGAGGGACAGGAACCCAAAGTAGAACAATTCATATCCACATTCTTCTGTGTCTCATTTTAACAGCTAAGTTCAGTAAGCCTGTTGGAGCGAAGGGATGATTCCATTTCCTGCCTGTCCGTGAATGATCCACCATGGTTTCATAGTTTTTGCCTTAAGTATCTCATTTCCGTTTCCAGTTAAGAAAACAACATCCATATATTTGACCCCTACCTGGAAACTGAAATGCGTAGAACAGCAAGGGAAAAAGTACATCAAGCAAAGTTTATAGCTTTCTTTTCTCCTTCATAGCATCACCGTCTAGGATTTCCCATCAAGATGGTAAGATTGTGAGTGCAGCCTGTATTGCATTTTAATTGCATGCTCCAGGTCCCGTAAGTGAAAGGTCTGACTTATCTACAGATAAGGCTTAAGGGTGCAGAACCATTAAGTTACATTTATGTCTGTTATGATTTTAAAGGGAAACTAAAAATCTGGCACTCTGTATTACAGAGGCTGTCAAAGAATTTTATGTGTCTACCTCCCACTGAAATAATTTTGAATTAGTCTCCTAAATATACTTAAAAATCTGGCCCAGACTACAAACTGTGTCGTCCCACTTAGGACATGCATCTAAATGGGAGATGTCAGACACTGACCCTACAGCTGAGAGAGAATCTATGAACTGGCACCGTTGCCCAAAATAGTTGGGAACCTTTAACGTAGCCTACCCCTGCTGCTTCCATTTCACATACCCCATGTACCTTTAAAGCCTCAGAACCCTTATCTTCCTATTACAGACAGTCATATCTTAATGGACACATTTGTCCATTTCCTAATCTTGATTTCCCAAAATCACCACGAGGGAATTATTTTTGTTTAAATACTGTTTTCGCTTACCTCCTTGCCTCACCCCAAAACTATGTATTTACCAACAGTGTGATATGACATGACTAACAGATCTCACCCACTGTTTGGCAGGGGTGGAATTAAACCATCCTATACCCTGACAGAAGAGCAAATTCCGGTGTCTTCCCTCACTGACTGGGCTGTAAAAGAATTCAGACAGGTAGGACTGTGGCTGAGCGAAGCTAAAACCAATTACCACATTGTTCAGCCAGCTGTTAGCACATGTAAATCCAGGCTAAGTGGGAAAGTGATTCATTTCTACATCAGTACATTTTAGAAGTGGATTTAATCTGATGTTTAAACAATACTCACACAAATATTTAAGAGCCAGATTTTCTTCAATCAATGTTTCTTTGGACACAAGCATAGAGCTGGCCCGTCTGCGACAATGCGTTCCTCAAGTTGCGTTTCAGTCAGCAGCCAAGAAACAAAGATAAGGTGTTTTCATTCCCATTGACCTCAGCCATCATGCTTTTGCACAATCAGAGAAGCAAACTGAGGCAAGCCTGTTAACGCAACACAAGTCATGGGAGCTGGAAAGAATTCCACACTAGCAAATGGACAAGGATGATGTAGCTTAGGTACAAAGGGCCAAATTCTGCTGTCACACTAGTGCAAGCCTACTGATGTAAACAGGATTGCACCAGGGTAATTGAGATCTGACCTTGACCCTCTGTGCCATACCAGTGCAGACCAGTCCTGCATCTTTAGAAGCTTCATTGTGGTTGTCACAAAATGAGAGTCAACAATGACCCAAGATTTGACGATACTTACCCAAAGAGAAAGGCTGCTGTTGTCTACCAGACTACTCTATCTAAACTCTTTGGAAGCTGGGGATGTTACCTATGTGCTGTACGTTCTATATAATCATTAGCCAGGTAGTCTAGAATGCTCCAGTGGTGCAAGGGTTAAAGGTTTGCTTACATGTAGGAAAATCTTGAAAACCCCGAGATGTTTGATTTTACAATGGGATTTGGAGCAGAACAGTTCTTCAGTAGTTCATATTTTTGTATACAAATTTCCCACACTCCAGGTCACAAATCTATCCCATTCAAAAGGGAATCAGTGGAATATCTGAGACTAGCTTCTTTCTTTGTCTGTCATCAAACAGCATCATTATCACAGGAAACAAGCTGGGCTCTCAGTCATTGGCATGAGACATGATAGAATATTCTCTAAAATGAATTGCTGGATGTAACTGGACCGTTTATTTATTACAACATGAGGGCAAGTTAATAGGAAACTTTTGTGCTGGGACACAAAGGTTCATTATTTACAGTTAGAAAAAGAATTTTGAATGAGGCCATTTTCTGTTCGCCACTGTATGTTCAATCTACATTTAGTTAGTCCCAGTTTATTTGGGGCCATGTCTCACCTTGATGTCCATAAGCTGAGGGAAACCAAACCTGGCGAAAATCAGCTAGGAGGTAGAACAGGGCCTGGAGGTGAGTGAGGATCCTCAGCTGCTCAGTATGCACCCAATCACAAGAAAGCCTCCTCACAGGTACACACCATCTCAGGGGTCTGCATGGATCCAGGGATGGGAGAAGCCACCTGGTTGACACCTGGCTTCAGGGTGAGGGAGTCTTGCCAGTGGGAACTAGGTGTTAGGTCCCCAACACAACAACCAGCCTCACAGTCACTCAAGCACTATTCTCTGGGCTATACACCCTGCCAATAGACAATAGATGTATCACCCCCCGAGCCCATTCACAGAATCATAGAATATCAGGATTGGAAGAGACCTCAAGAGGTCATCTAGTCCAACCCCCTGCTCAAAGCAGGACCAATCCCCAATTTTTGCCCCAGATCCCAAATGGCTCCCTCAAGGATTGAACTCACAACCCTGGATTTAGCAGGCCAATGCTCAAACCACTGGGCTATCCCTCCCCCCTACTAGGCTATTCAAAGTACCCCCCTGTGGTATTCAGCCCCTGATTAATGGATACCCTCAGAAATCCCAGCTCTTCCATTCCCAAAGGAAGCGTGAGTTTACCAGTTTTACCTTAGCCCACTGCTCTTGTATCACACACAGCACTTGGGGGTCAACTGTAGTAAACAAAAGGACATTTATTTAAGACAGACTAGAGATTCAAAGAGAAACAAGGGTGAGCGATGAAAACAAATGGTCACATACAAAACAAAATCATAAAACACAAACTAGGGCCTACACTTGTTACCTTTTCTATCCAGTAAAGATGAGTCTCACCCCAAAGTTCAGTCTTTTGCTGCATGCACTGGCCCCCAAGGAGCTATGATCCTGTCTTTCAGGAAGCTCCACCACACTCATTAAGGTTCCTTAGTTAATGGATCTAGAGTGTCTTTCCCCACCCTGTGATACACTGAATCAGTCTTCATTCCCAGCCAGGGTGTTCCACTTCCTGTCATAGCGTTCCTTTTCCTTTCAAGGGGTTTTGATGTTTATAGTTTGTCTTTGCTGGTTTTCCATGGACTTTTCTGGGTTGGTGCAAAGGTGGACAATTGAGCAATACGTTACATAATCCCCTAGCCAGGGAAGGGTGACAGTTCCCTCCCACTTGAATGGGCCATCACCAAGACCTATTTTTCCCCAGTGACTTGCTTTCCCTCCAAGACCATAAGGGCACAATTTTCAATGTAGTCACTTTATTCCTTATATATTACCAATACACGTGATTAGGAGTATCAATAAGTTACAAGCGGTCAGTAGAGACCTCACATGTTACCCATTATGGAATAAATACCATGAAAGCAGTGTATTAGGTGTTCTGAGTTTGTCAGGTCTCAGACAGAAGTTGCTTGTGAAGAACCAAGGGGCCTCAGAGTCACAGGAAATTGCAACACTAACTTCCATTCGATCTGGTGTGTAGGTGCTGTTATTCAGCTGTGGGGTGAGGCAGCCCATTGCATCATGGTTCCTGAAGGAGCAGCACTTCCATAGTGGGGTGTGATGGGTCACCTGTGTAGAGGCAGTTGGCTGTCTGCAGATCTTGGGATATCCCCTAGCTAATGGGACCTAACACCCTACCCACTCCACCAGGGAAAGGGAGTAAAACCCACCTCCTCACTGAACAGTGATGAGAAAACTCCTTTACTAAAACTGCATGGAGTTCCCTGTGTATTTTATGGCCCTAATTTCAGATCTTCTTTTGGGATGAGGGGAAAAAGGCAAACAAAGAGATGCTGACTAGTCCAGAGGACATGACTATATTAGGACCAGTTTCTACTTAGCAGATTATGTATTGCACACACTCTTGCTATCCTTCGCTCTTCAAATGAGAATCAGGGGGTATCTTTCCTAAAGCAATGTTGGTAAAGAATCAGTGACACGCACTGCAATACTGCTGTCTGATACTCTTATGGGGGTATTTAGTAACAGATATTGGGCTGTTTGCCGCTGGCATAACTCCATTGACTTCAGTGGACAGACAATATAGCCCATTGTTTAAAAGGAGACAAGTGACACAATATCTAGTCCATATGTGTGCGCCCAGAATGAAAAAACAAAACAGGTTTCCTATTACATAGTGCTTCCACCAGATTAAACAATACAGTGTCTCTGTGTCTTTCTCTCTCTTGAAAAGCCTGTCTTTATTCAGATGATACATATACATCTGATGAAGTGAGCTGTAGCTCACGAAAGCTCATGCTCAAATAAATTGGTTAGTCTCTAAGGTGCCACAAGTACTCCTTTTCTTTTTGCGAATACAGACTAACACGGCTGTTACTCTGAAACCTGTCTTTATTCAGGCTACACATATTGCCATGTTCTGCGTACAAAGTTGTACATTTGCATGGACTCATTTTCCAATCAGTCATATTTTCTTTTCTGGAGCTATCAAGTTTACTTTTGTCTACAAATCAAACTTTTTTGGGGAGCTAATTATATTAGTATTACTGTCCTGGGCATAATTAAATCATTATTGTCTCCTAAGAGCCAGATAAATGGCCCAGTTTTTGCAGGCTCCAGACTGCTTATAGAAACACTCTATTCTCTGAAATTTACTTGTGGTTTTATACATGATGAAATTATCCTATACAATATTTGAGAGATTGGAGAAGACATTAAAATACTGTACTTAGAGCCTAAATACAAGATAACATTTTCCACATGCCTTTCAGGCCTCCTCTTAGCTGATTCAGCAATGAAACCATACTGGTGACTATTCGACAGCCCAAAAAATATTCAAGGCAACAGGTTACCAGAAACAGAGTATATGTCTTTATGACAAAACCAAGCTAGAACACACAAACCAGTATTAGGTTTCAGAGTAGAAGCTGTGTTAGTCTGTATCCGCAAAAAGAAAAGGAGTACTTGTGGTACCTTAGAGACTAACACATTTATTTGAGCATAAGCTTTCGTGAGCTACAGCTCACTTCATCGGTTGCATCCGATGAAGTGAGCTGTAGCTCACGAAAGCTTATGCTTAAATAAATGTTCGTCTCTAAGGTGCCACAAGTAAACCAGTATTAGTAACTTAGCCGGCAATTTTCTGGATTGCCTAAGAACAATTTTGTGCTCCTTTCTTTTCCTCATGCAGTTTTGTTCCTGTGTGAAAATCCTCCTTTACAAACAAGACGTGTAAAGGAATGCTCATTTTCATATCATTGGAAGACCCAGAGAATACGGCCTGAATGAGGAGGATATTAGTCATGGAAAAACTCACATATCCAATGACAGCAAGAAGGAGGCAGACTTGAAACCTGGCTCCCTTTCTTAGAGTATTTGAATGAGTCAACTCCAATACCTAGAGTTAAAAAGATGGCATAGTGGCTGCTCCTACAAATGGTACACAAGCCATCCAAGAACTGTACTGTTCAAAACGAGAACA
The DNA here is from genome assembly GCF_965152235.1 of Eretmochelys imbricata. Classification (NCBI taxonomy): domain Eukaryota; kingdom Metazoa; phylum Chordata; order Testudines; family Cheloniidae; genus Eretmochelys; species Eretmochelys imbricata. The sequence goes on along the minus strand of NC_135575.1, from coordinate 115,268,690 downwards.
CAGAGCGCATAATGTCAATTAAAGTGACCAGTCAGTATTTCCCTCCATTGGAAGTATAGCATTTTTTCTCCTTCATGCTGGGAGTTGTGGTTTGGTTGATTTGGTTTGAATACTAAAGGTTCAATTCATCTGCTGTGTTTAAAAATGTTGGAAGGAAGAAACAAAACACTCATTGATTACAGGAAAAGGGCATTGGAATTGTAATAGGTGCTTATGACCATTAGATGGTTTGTCAGATCAATGAAGCAAATGGCAATAAATAGGGACAGAACAAAAGGTCAAACTCATATTGCACACTTAACTATTTTCAACAGCAGACCCGCAACCCCCCCAAGCAATCAGTTGCATGTAGCGGGAACAGGAATGGGACCACTCATGGACTCAGTTATGCACATGCTTAAATGCTTTGCTGGACCAGGGCCAGACACGGGCAGGTGGAGCTGGACATAGATACCTACTGTACAAAATTGCCTACTAGAAATACTCTATGGTTTCAGTCTTTGCTTTAGGGCTTCAGCTATTTAAGAAATCCAAGGTTTCATCTATTTAAGAATTTCCTGTCACCTCCCATGTGCAGCCTAGGCAGCAGATCCAAATGCAACCCTGGTGTAGGCAGGCACAACAGATTTGCAGTATCAGACACATGCCAGAAAAGCACAGAATGTCTGTATTGAGGTGGCCCATCATGCTAGTTCTGCCATTTCCAAGCATCTTAAGCTGTGTTGTCAACACAAATTCTTCCTCATGAAACATTCTGTTGAATCTGAGCTCAGAAGATAGTTGTTGGATCAGCCTAGTTGTGTCTATCAGGTCCTTTGCTTTCATAATATGTTTTCAGATAAGCTACTAATACAAGATTAAGACCCAGTGCAAGGCTCATTGTCTCATTACAGCTGCTGGTTTTGGGTGTTCAGAAGGGTGGAAGATGTTAACTAATCTGGACATGAGGTCCCATTGCTTAGAGGTGAAAAAATCTGAGAGTGATATTCAAAGAGCAGTTTTCAGTAGAAACAAGTTAGCTCAGGTCCTGCTGCTCAGGCCAGAGGGAAGTTCCCTGTTGGCTATGTCACAAGAGTTGCTGACTTCAGACGATAAGGGTCCCTGGTGAAGTCTCAGCTTCAGTGAGATGTGGGACAACCAGTCCTGCAACCAGCTGCAGGATTCCTATTTGTACTGGTTAGCCCTATGCCTGGAAACCAGCTATAACAAACTGCCTGGTCTGATTTTTGCATATGAATCTACAGATATAGTAAGCAGTTTGGGAGAGAAGAGTAGTATAAAGTCCCTAATATTTCCCTCTCCTCACTGAGCTGAAGGTCCCACTTCTGGGGATGAGCAAACAGTTCAGTAACACGACCTAGCTGCAGCTATGATAGAGTTCTGTGTTGTGCTGAGCCACCTCGATTCCTGTTGAAGGTCCGTGGGCATTGGCGGCACTCAACATCTCATAGGATTCAGTTATTACACTCACAGCCTGCTTCAGTGGGGCCAAGTGTAATCTGAGTGCAGGAACTTCATCATCACCGTGGTTGGATGTAATAAACTTTGAGCACTTGCAGGGAGGACACTTTTCAAACTGGAACTTTAGCTCCTACCACAGGAGAGCCAATGGCTGTAGAAGAGCAGAACTGGGGCAGGATTAGGGCTTGAGTTGTATGAAGTTGCGTAGTCTGTCTTCCCCGAGCAACAAAATAGCTCCATTTTAAAAAGAAACTTTGTTTAGTACCTTCCTTTGATCCAAGATACACATTCCCATCCCAGGTCCTGCCATAAGATCCCAGCACAGCTGGTCTGAGGTATTTGTACAATAACTTATTTGTTGTACAAAAATGTGCTGATCATAACATATGCAGATTTAAGGCTTGTGATTAATACTGAATAAGCTACTACTACGAAGCATGTTTGCCTGTACAAACATATGAGGATTAATTTTCTATTTCACAATGTTTGCTTGGTGCTTTACATCATCATCCCTAACAGAATCCACCATCTAAGGAATCAGTCCTGCAGATTAAATCTCTGTGTCTGCATGGAATCCTGCCTATGCAAAATAGCTTGCAGGACTGGGGCCTAAGATGTGTCTTCAACTTCCTTTGGTGCTCAGTATCTCATGGGCTTAGGTGAACAGACCACCACAGATAAAACTGCCCTTGGTGATCAGGTTAGCAGAGTATTGCAAATTATTTAACAGTGCTTTTCCTTGTACGGAGATGAATACAATGAACTAGCAGTGGAATCCTGGCCTTATTAGGTATGTCTACTCCCCACAACAGCTGATCTCAGAGCCCAAGTCTACAGACTCTGGCTCATGCTACAGCACTTAAAACAGTTGCATTGACATTTGGCTCTTAAGGCAGGGGAGAGAGGTGGGCTTTAGAGCCCAAGCTCCAGCCCGAGGCACAACGTTTACACTGCTATTTTTAGGGCCTTAGTACAAGCCCTGAGAGCTTGAATCTGTATACTCCGGCTCTGAAACTCGCTGTGGTAGGTTTTAAAATGCAGTGTAGACATACCTATCAAAGTCAGTAGCAACACTCCCACTATCAAAAGTATTACTGAATGACAGATTATCTAGTGGGCATCAGGTTGATGGATTGTTCTAGAGGTGTGAAACGGAAGACCAAATAACTTGGAAATTGATTTTTTTCACAGTTACAAAAATGAAAATGGGCCCACTAATGGGCTCCCCCCCGCCCTTCCGCTTGCTCTTACTATTTTTAATTTACCCAAAGCTCCATCACTAGATCAGGAACAAGTTTAATCACCTTCAGTTTCCTCTTACATATTCAAACAGCTCAATTTTAGATCCTCTCTGATTGCAGGTCCTGTTTGTGATGGGGAAAACACAACGTGCTACCCAGACACAAAGAATTAACAAGCTCAAATTTACAAGGTGGATAAATTTGTTGCTATGCTAGAGATGAGACAAATGGAAAAGAATTCTTTAGCTTCATAGAAATCTCCACACCATTCACCTGTGACAAACTGCTTAACTTCACACTCCCATGAATCATGTTCATGTGACGCCTTCTAATATGCAGAGGTACCTTTTAGGTTTCATAACTATGAGAGATGGTCTAGTTGCGTAACTTAGTAAGTCAGTTAAGGCCCTTCTAGTGAAAAATAAATTTCAGAAGTCATAGAAGGTCATTTGTTTCTTGAAGTCAATAGAATGAACACAGTCCAGCCCTCTAAAATGCAAACAGTAGCTATTTAAAAGGACATTATGAAGAGGAAAGATCCCTCCATTTAATATTGCCGAAGAAATCAATTCCAATACAAAGTTAGGATTTCATCAGCTGATTAAAAGTGTGCTTGAGACTAGTTTGCTCACTTAAATTACAGTGTGTCCTAGTTTGTAAGGCACAAATATGTCACTCTTTTGCACTCCATTTTAGTAACATTCATGTGGCAGAACAATTTCAGTTGTATAACTTTATATAGGACATGGACAGTTATGAATCAAGTCTATTTGTTTCACTTGTGTCCCGTCCCCTCCACCCCCAAAATAAATTCAAATTTCCTATTTATAAGACAGCACAGCTGTGAATTAGCATTTGAAGTTTGCCATAATAAAGTGAGCACTTTATTAAGATGCGATTTACTGGCATGACAAAAAACAAGTTGCTTTATTAAAACTGTAATTGAAAAAATAGATATTTACAGTAAAGGAAACTTCTTAACAAAATCATACCACTAAAAATGAGAAATTTACACAATACATAAACCCTAAATTATGATGGACTTAAGTTAACAGAATACTCATGATTATAAAACCTACTTTGGCTTGAGGGGAAATTCTGCTTGGCTGATGAACATTTGAAAGGCTGCAAACCTTTTGTAGCTTAATAAAATATTCCTATGGAAAAAGTTTGGTAGTTAAAGACCAACAAAATGCATCTCGTGTGCCCTATCAGTTTTCTATGTATGGTTTTAAAATTCATTTGGCAATTCATTTTAGCTTAAAGACAGCTGGGGCAATCTGGTTTCAATTCTTTTTGAGATACATGGATGCCACATGCCCATTTATTCATTATTTCTCAATGATCTGAAATAAAACAAGACAGGATGACTGAAATTTGCAAGCAAAGAGAATGAAATCCACAAAAATGTAAATAAATGGGATACACAATGCATAGCTGGGTCTGGCTGGTATTTGCCACTGTACTTTCCCTGACTTCAGCAAATCAGTTCTGGGGTTATAAAGAGGAAACATGGTAGAATGTAACCAGATTAAGTTTACAAAGGATGTAGTGCTCTTTCCTTCAAGGTGCAGGTCAGATTAAATGTTCAAAGAATCAATGTTAAGTGTTCAGCCTGGGAACTAACAATTTAAGAGAGCCTGGTGCAACAGCCACCAATGTACTTTACATCCCAATTTGGTGCCTATAATACCAGATATTCAAACAGTCCAACGAAAAGTTTGTGTGCTCACAATTGCCCTCTGATCAACAACCCTTTCTTAAAGGCACCTTTGTACTACTCTGATGCAGCAAAGCACTTAAGCATGTTTTAACTGAGTGAGTGAGTAGTCCCACTGAAGTCACTGACTTCTCACATGCTTAAATCATGCATGACTTACTGCTTTGCTGCACTGAAGCCCAGGTAAGCATCTTCTAATAGCTCCTTTTACTGTCATTGGTGCCAGGTAACTGTCATTCACACTGTAGCTTTTTGTAACAAAAAACAAACAAAAAAGTCAGATTTTACTATTGCTGAAGCCAAACTATTACCTTTTAATTTCTCTCTCAAAATCCACAGGTATTAGTTTGTAGAACATGAGCTAAAAAGTTAAACCTATAACATTTTACTTATTTCTAATAAAATACATAAAAGGGTGCTACCTTTTAAAATATCTTTCCTCTTTTTCCTAGGGCAGTTGATGAGACCCATTTAGCGGTACCAGCCTAATTAAAATTTAAATATGAATTCCCATCTAAAGATATCATTTAGCTAAATAAAAACTTGCTACCAGATCAGCCATGGATAAGGTATATTTATAATTTGAGTACTGGTATATTGTTTTCCAAGTTCTTGCTCATTTCTGAGCTTTATTTTTGCTATATATTCTCTCAGTTACTATTTTTACATGGTTATCTACTTCTTGGTTCATTTCCCTTTGTAATAAAGCTTCACAGGAACTAAGGAGTGCTTTTTAATACATCAGATTTGCACATACTGACAGATTATGTTAAGTATCTGACAAACGTGCTCCTGCATGAATAAAGAAATGGCCATAACATGACATCCATTTTTGGTAGTCACATTTAGGCACTTAAGTTTTATACATCTGCTGAAACTGTTGAACTGTATGCAAGTTAGGAAGGAGATACAGGAGTCTCATTTTATAAACGTACCCTTGGCTCTACAGAGTTTCCTGCCCATCACTTGAGTTATTATATGAAGTTCCATGAGTGGCAAGTGAGTACATCTTAGAAATGCACAAACAGCACTTTGATCTCCACCCGCACAAATCTAGGTAGGGGAGATATTTAAATATATTATAAGGCACTTGTGAGTGCTTTGTAATAATTTTGTAAATATTTTATAAATATTATTCTATTTAAATAATGTCTCATTTATTCCTTCTCACAAGTCATACAATGGCAGATGCTGCACTGCGCCAGGTAAGAAGTCTACCTCCAGCAGACTGCTTGGTACAGTACAAATTACAAGAACACAACTTCTGGCAAAATGGAGCAGTCAGTGGTGTCCATTTAAACACCTGATTGGCTGATCGTTCAGTAGTAACATAAGCCCAGTGATTCAGCACTCTATTAAAGACCACTCAGGGAAAATATTTTCTACTTAGCTATAAGTTAGTTATAAAAACTCTTAACTTCTCCCTCCCCAACTGCATATCTACCCTGTAAAACAGGTTGGCCAAACTACAACTGATCGTACATTTGACTTTCCCCTGCTTGTCTCAGTCCGTCCATCAGAAACATGCTCCTCCTCACCAAGTCTAGGAAAATCACCAAGAGCAGACACACTAGGAAGAGAAAGGATGAAGAGGGTACAATGCAGAGGGGAAAAACAGAGAACAAGAAACTGTAGGAGGAGCCTACAGTGTCAGGTGGTCTTGCAGAGCCCGAGCTACACATCCACACTGCTATTTTTAGCATGCAACTCGAGCCCGTGGGGGTTTGTCTACCCAGGCTGAGAGGCCTGCTCCATCTGCAAAGCAGACAAGCTTATATAACTGGAGACACTCAGGAAAATTAACGTGAATGAACGAAAACTGTGAATTTCAATCAAGTTAGTTGAACTGCATTAAACCCCAGTGTGGACACATACATTCAAAATGAAAGTGACCTTAAAACCAAGTGAGGGCCACAGACCACATATTGCAAATTTAACTGCCCCCTTTTCATCCTTCTGTACATGCTACTTTACCAGATTATATACTGCACCAAACTTTATTAGTGTTGGGGAATAGTCTATCATGTTTGGAGAGGGTAATCTAATAAAGGATTGTGAGTAGAAGGGCAGTTAGAGGGGTGATGGAAGGCTGGCAGTTCTAGGGGGCTGTGAAATTTGCAGGACATGGTCTGTAGTGTACAGTAGTAGCGATATGTGCTTGCAGGTGGAGGAATAGAGGGTCTCTACAGATAGGCATTAATATTTACTTCTAATTTCTTTGCTTTTGTGGAGAGATTTGTCAAGTATATTATGTGTAGCAACCTTAAGTGCTTTGCAATGAAATCTTCTGTTTATTAGTTCCCTAGGTTTTTTTAATGGTTGAAAGGGAGTGGGAAAGACAAACCTGTGGGGGAGTAGAAATGCAGCAACCCTGTTGTAAGATAAAAACTGACATAAATGGGTAGTTACTGAGAGCGAGTTGGTGACCTACCCCAGTCAGTCAGGTTTGGATTGTCTAGTTCCCATCAATCAGATTTGCATTTGCACCAGTTCTAGTTAGCACACCTCTCTAAAAAGTTTTAAGTGGATAGACAGTGTTCAGTACAAACTAGGATGACAAGGAAAAATTTCAGCTAGAGCCCTATTTTGAAGACTTCTATTAAAACATTCTGAAAAGAAAGCAAGTATGTATGGTTTGTATGAAGTACATAAATAATCCAGACATCATAAAAACTAACCCTGCATGATATTTTAGAGGAAAAAAAAGATGTATATCCCATTTTAAGCCCCTGTTAGAACACAATCCTATCTATGGAGTTGCTACCAGTCAGCTGCAAAGTGTGTGCACAGAATAAATGGAAATACAATATATTTAATAAGCTACATTTTAAATGGTCACATATTTACAAATCACATTTCTATAGGAAGGTTTTTTAAAAAATCTGCTATTACTGCAACTAACTTTTCTATCACTAAGAGTTGGGATTTTTTTTTTTTTTTTTTTAACTTTTGCGTTTGACAACACTTTGTATAGTCAGTTCTGTTTGTTTGTGCAGGTCTTTCTTACAGTAAGGGAGGAAAGACACTAGGAACAGAAACATGGAATGTAAAACCACAAAAATTAACAGGATGATATAAGGGCAATTGAAACAAAAAACCTTACTTTTAAAAAAAATGGAATGGATTTCAATTTGATTCTGTCTCTAAACAATTAGCATTCAGATTAACAGTAGGCTGAAATTAGTACATCCTGTGGGTTTGACATGGTGATGAATACAGAAGAACAAAACCAGTATTAAAACCAGGTCTAAAGTAGGCCGCTTGTCCTGTGCTTGCAAAAAATAAGTTCTTCATAGTGAAACCAGAATATGCAGAAGTTACATTGCAGTATTCAAAATTGACAACTGTTGCAAAGAAATCCAGTCTATTCCTCTCCTTTTTTTTAAACAAAGATTACGAAATTGAATTTTATTGAGTTTCACACAAGAAGCACTTATAAAATTGGTACAGAATGTCATTTAACAGATGAAAATCATTCCAAGCTTCCTTTAGCAACTGCTAAATAACTGAAAAATTCACAGATCTGAATTTAATTTTAATGTGTAAATTTCTCAATGAGCATAAAATACACCCAAAATAAAAGCATTTTAGACTCTCCTCTTCCCCTCGCCCCCAACCATTTCAATTGATTCTGGACACTACTGCAGCTGCTGTTGGTGGGAGAGGAGAAGGGGCAACAAGAGGCTCCCTTTAGAGCAGGTGATGTTGACTTGTATGGTAAAGCCATTTTTCATGACAACTTCACATTCTGATCAGTTTCATAACATTATTTGTGTACATTTCTCTCTTCTGTCATATTAATACAACTCTGCAGATTTTAGGAATTAGCATGTATTCTTCCACATTTCGTACTCATAAATCAAATATTAAATTTTGGCTTTTCCACTCTAATAGATTACAAATTAGTTAATAAAAAAATCCTGTGGTCTGTTCATCACTGAAATATCTGTATCACATCAAAAATCCAAAATAAAATTCGAAGGGAAATAATTTAGCAGACATCAACTTAAATCTTTTGAAAGGTTTTTGAAAATAGAGGTTAATGTTATATTTTAACAACAAATGTAGGATTCATCACTGGATGAAAGATTGTCTTTTGATTCAGTTCTCTAGCCTAGTTATTGAGCTGAAATGCAATTCATTCTTGAGGGATTCAAAGTGCCTTTCATCAATTCCCCCAACCTTGCCACACACACCAGAAATTAAGATGCATTATACTTCATAAAACCAAGCGTTTCATAACAAAGCTATTCACATCTACTTAAGTTTGCTTAAAATCCACCAATTAAAATGGACACTTCTGATTTTCTGTTTAAATTTCTATGGGCAATTTTTCCAGCTAAGTTAATATACAGATGCCATTTTTATCAACTTGTTTAAACCAAAATGTAGTGAGTAATTATTTCTTCCATTGCATTGGAATTATCTGGAATTAATGCAACACTGGTGTTGCTGGCTGCAGTTCACACTACCTTTTCTCAATATAAAGAAGAGTCACTTTGTAACAAAATGTTTCCCATTGCAAAAAACAAGCCTCAGCTTTTTTTTAAAAAAGCCTTTCATATAGCATTTATAAATGTATATAGTTTGCCTTGCAGAACACATTGTTATTGAACAGAAAAATGATGAAGCTGTGTTTGCCCAGTTATGTGGAACCTTTATTGTATTTCTCTGTATTTGTGATCCATTTCCCTTGCTGGTTTAGATTTTAGATAAAATACTATGCAGTAGGTCTTTCATTTAAGATACTGTAGTATTTTATTCTAATTCTGATACATCTTCAAAGATTTTTCTGGTGACAAGAATAATTATCTTGACTTACTGTTTAATCTACCAGTGCTTTTTTATGTACTCGTTGATAAGTACAAGTTTTGAAATCTGCAGCTGTTTATGAAAACAACATGAGACTGGAAAGATGAGCTTCCTATTAAAGTTGTCACATATTCCCAGGTATATCCTTATATTGGAGAGACCTTGATGAAAAATGATATATTCTGGAAGCATGGTTTCAAAAAAATCAAAACAGGAGTTTGATTTTTTCAGTCTATTTCCACAACAGCGATACTGTAGCTCTGCCAAATAGACAAGAGGCTCACAATCCATTATATTTTCCAAAGAGCCAAGTTAAAGATTTCTGTTACTTGATCTGACCAGCTACCAAGCCTACTTACTTGTAAAAATTAATATTCATTTGCCATTAATAATTTAAGTTTTTAAATAAATATTTAAGTGCCTTTTTTGGCAACTGTCCATTCTGGTAGCATTTGCTGTCCCAATAGCTCAGTATCCTAAGCACATCTATTCAGAAAACTTAGTCAATTCTATTTCCACAAATAGTAAACCTGTCTATCTCCAACAAATCTTTCTTTGAAGATCTGTGTTTTAATTCTGAATTGTCTTGGCTTATATCTTTATCTTCTCCATCAGGAGTCGTCAGGAATTGATCAGAGTTGCTTGTCACAAGTAAAGATGTATTATTTTCCTTCTGATGTACGGGCTGATTGGTAACTGATGCAGAGAAACTTTCGTCTGTGGAAATACCTGTTGGAAGAGCAGAAAATCAGAATTAAAAAAAGTGTGTTAATTGTATAAGCACATCAATGAATTTGAAATTGACAGATCTGTCCATCATCAAAGCTGCACTGAGGGCTGAGAAAGTTAGCCATGAGAACAATAAAAGTAGTACAAAACAATATGAACCAGTTTTGGAAACCAGATCATAGAATCATAGAATATCAGGGTTGGAAGGGACCTCAGGAGGTCATCTAGTCCAACCCCCTGCTCAAAGCAGGACCATTCCCCAACTAAATCATCCCAGCCAGGGCTTTGTCAAGCCTGACCTTGAAAACCTCTAAGGAAGGAGATTCCACCATCTCCTTAGGTAACCCATTCCAGTGCTTCACCACCCTCCTAGTGAAAAAGTTTTTCCCAACATCCAACCTAAACCTCCCCCACTGCAACTTGAATCCATTACTCCTTGTTCTGTCATGTGGTACCACTGAGAACAGTCTAGATCCATCCTCTTTGGAACCCCCCTTCAGGTAGTTGAAAGCAGCTATCAAAACCCCCCTCATTCTTCTCTTCTGCAGACTAAACAATCCCAGTTCACTCAAAGAAAAGGAGTACTTGTGGCACCTTAGAGACTAACCAATTTATTTGAGCATGAGCTTTCATGAGCTACAGCTCACTTCATCGGATGCATACCGTGGAAACTGCCACTTCAGTTCACTCAGCCTCTCCTCATAAGTTATGTGTTCCAGCCCCCTAATTATTTTTGTTGCCCTCTGCTGGACTCTTTCCAATTTTTTCACATCCTTCTTGTAGTGTGGGGCCCAAAACTGGACACAATACTCCAGATGAGGCCTCACCAATGTAGAATAGAGAGGAATGATCACGTCCCTCCATCTGCTGGCAATGCCCCTACTTATACAGCCCAAAATGCCTTTAGCCTTCTTGGCAACAAGGGCACACTGTTGACTCATATTCAGCTTCTCGTCCACTGTAACCCCTAGGTCCTTTTCTGCAGAACTGCTGCCTAGCCATTCAGTCTCTAGTTTGTAGCAGTGTATGTGATTCTTCCATCCTAAGTGCAGGACTCTGCCCTTGTCCTTGTTGAACCTCATCAGATTTCTTTTGGCCCAATCCTCCAATTTGTCTACTTCAGTGGTTCCCAAACTTGTTCCGCCGCTTGTGCAGGGAAAGCCCCTGCCGGGCTGGGCCAGTTTGTTTACCTGCCGCGTCTGCAGGTTCGGGTGATCGCAGCTCCCACTGGCCGCGGTTCGCTGCTCCAGGCCACTGGGGGCTGCTGGAAGCGGCGGCCAGTATGTCCCTCAGCCCGCGCCGCTTCCAGCAGCCCCCAGTGGCCTGGAGCAGCGAACCACATAGATCCCTCTATATCCACCATATAGGTCCCTCTATATTCTATCCCTACCCTCCAGCGCATCTACCTCTCCTCCCAGTTTAGTGTCATCTGAAAACTTGCTGAGGGTGCAGTCCACACCATCCTCCAGATCATTAATGAAGATATTGAACAAAACCGGTCCCAGGACTGACCCTTGGGGCACTCCGCTAGACACTGGCTGCCAACTAGACATGGAGCCATTGATCACTATCCGTTGAGCCCGACGATCTAGCCAGCTTTCTATCCACCTTACAGTCCATTCATACAGCCCATACTTCTTTAACTTGCTGGCAAGAATACTGTGGGAGACCGTATCAAAAGCTTTGCTCAAGTCAAGGAATAACACGTCCACTGCTTTCCCCTCATCCACAGGGCCAGTTATCTCATCATAGAAGGCAATTAGATTAGTCAGGCATGATTTGCCCTTGGTGAATCCATGCTGACTGTTCCTGATCACTTTCCTCTCCTCTAAGTGCCTCAGAATTGATTCCTTGAGGACCTACTCCATGATTTTTCCAGGGACTGAGGTGAGGCTGACTGGCCTGTAGTTCCCCGGATCCTCCTCCTTCCCTTTTGATACTTCTGAATATCCTGTCCAAACCACTTCACTTTTTGTTACCACTGCCATTAGGATCCTAGAATGCTTATTAATGCAATAAAATATTGTGTATGAATTTCCATTAACGTTGTGATACAAATTCAGCAAAATGAAGTCCAGGAAAGCCAGGAGTATACCACATGTCATCCAATATTGAGGAACAATGGGATGCAATAAAACAAGATGATAAAAGGTCATGATCATTGTGGCATGTTACTGAAAGCCATATGGTAGGCTTCTGGTTTACTTTCCTGTTTTTGATGGTTTGTGTAATAAGACTGTTTACTCCACCCATCCCATCTGAAGCCAGTTGAAATGATCCCAATCAACAGTAGTAACAGATCTGATTTCTGTGAAAGAATCTACTTATGTTACCAGTGACAGGATTGTATCCCAAAGTATCTGCACAGGAAAGCTGGATGCCCTAAGTTTTATCCCACAGAGAAAGCTCAGATATGGTAAAATAATTAATGTATGTATTTGTATGGCATCTAATCCCAAAATATCTTCATGAACCCCCTGATTTGTTAGGATTCCTTCTTTTTGTTTCCATAGAACTGAACACTGGGTTTATTAATACAATTTTTAAAAAGTGTATGAACACTTAATACATTTCTGTGCTGCATTAAAATATAATGTTTGAAACAGCTGAAACTGCATGATTTGCCCCACCCTAAAAGGAACTTGGCAGGAAGAGCAACAAAGGTATTTTTTGCTCCTCTTAGAAACAAGGTAACTGATAACTGACATATTTTAAGGGAGTTTTTGAAAAACATCTGCCTTGGTTTGAGAAGCTGTTTTAAGACCCAGCCAAGAGAACATTATCTGACAAAAGTAATAAACATCAAAATAGGGGTTTGCAACAGAAATATTGCAGCAATGTGTAAAACAATATCATTACTTGTTCCAGACAACTACTTTATAAAGCAGCTTCTTTATCATATCACCTCTTCCAGTCATTTGTATATTTTTTAGGAAAATAACCAATCTTTGGAGTAATTTAATAAAGTCCTGTATAACTAAAACATAATGCACACACCAGGGAAAAACAGTCATAAAAGGTTCACTGCAGAGCTTCAATATGTAGGTAGGTATCTTCCCATTGAACAGTTTCCAGAGGAAGCCACTGTTCAATTTAAAAAATGATTACCAGTCTAATTAGTGAGCTCATTCTTCAAGAGTAGTTTCAAACTTTACCAATGATAATTGCAACTGTGTACATTCCTATGAGAAAGGTGCAAACTCTCAGGAAAATAAACTATCCTTATACTGTAGGCTGAAGGAAAGTAGGTTAGATAAATTCCTTGAAACCGGTGATTATATTGCTAGCAATATAGGCTGTACTGTTCAAGCCTATAATTGGGGCACAGAGATTAATCAATAATGCAGAATTCTGCAATAATAATGAATAGACAGGAGAGAAGGCAAGCTAGAAAAATTCTTACATATGATCTGGCTTTATAGGGAAACAACTGTTGTTAAGAGTCACTGTATTTATAAAATGAAGTAATGGCACTGAAGAATTAAGCTTCTTCCACCTTTGAGGATTTTATAGAAGCTGAGAATATTTTTTTAAATGACATTCACAGAAATATATAGGTCTCTGCTTCTTATAAAATTGTGTCATTTGAGGCATAAGCTCTCTGGACTGACCTGGTAAGCTTACTGCTGCTTCAGCTAAAAATAGTCTTCAGAATGTATTTACTGGGAACTGTTGGTAAGTTTTAATGGTCAACCCTTAAAACATGAATTATTAAGTCCCACATCCAAATAAATTATAAAATATTTTATAATTTAAGAAAAAATTAGCACTGTAATACTGTAACATTTTCTAGTGAAAGCTTGGAAAAAGCATCCAGATCTACTGTACATAAGTTTTTTCACCATATAACCAAAAACCCCAATATTATGGATGTAAGCCATTTTAAAATAAATATATGCACTAAATTTAGTCCAATGTGATTTGACACAGTTGAGATATAGGGTTTTATAACTGAAATGCTGATTCTTAACTCTAGTATTGCTGGCAAGACACTATGATGTCTAACAAACACCTTAAATTTCATGCTGTTCAAGTTTTTGGCAAACCTTAGAGCAGAACACAATAAAGCCTCACTGTTAAATTCTCAGGGGCTCCCACTGGATTCTTCCCAGAGACAATATACAATCCAACTTTGTTGATCAGAACAGTGAAAGTTTCTGTTTCCCCCCCATATTATGTCAAAGAGGGATATTAAAAAAACCCAACTAATACACCATTACAATTATTTATTAACAACAGAGGTTTTTTTTAACACCCGATGTTAAAGGTGCTATATATAAACTGCAGAAGACTAAGAAAACCACCTTATATACTACAAAACAAAAAACAAGGAGGCAAATCTCAGATCAGGAGAATTAACATTAATCCCACTTAGAGAATGAAAAGCTGCCTGAAATCTTCCTATCTTCATTACAATTTTAAGTAATTGTACCTGCTGCATATCATATTTTGCCCACTTTTCTATAAGAATTCAATGGAATATTCCGTATGAAACGTCAGTATTGTCAGAGCTCAAGCCAAACGTGAAATATCAGCATTTACAAGAAGGTGTTCCTCTAAATGCGCACGTTCATGCACACAAAGTCAGTACTAGCTCTCATTTTTGCTTCCCTACCTCCTTTCCCATACCCTGGTGGAATTTTATTGTAGTGGAGAATATTTAGGTCTGTGAAGGATGAAGCACTGAATAATGGAAAATGAATTCTTCTGTTTACAGAATCGTGCTCCAGCAGCTAGGTGTATGCTCACAGTCCTAACATGTGAACCAAAGCATAGTTATTATGTGGTACAGTTTGGGGTAAAGGTACTGTTGAACAGCAGAGAGGGGAACAGCAGACTGAATATTAAGTTTAATCTGGAAACAGTTTCCTTTTCACTGATCATCTGAACAAGCACTTAAACTTACCTTGAGTAGATTTAAATTTGCTTTGGGGTTTGCTAGGTGGTTTGCCTGGGGTGCTAGTAGGGGGAGGACTGAACAACTTCTCTTCCATTTTTGCCTCCTTTACATATTGGCACGACTTGCCCAACAACACAATGCTGTTAAGGACTTTTAGTGAAATTAACCTGAAAGATAAAAGGGTATATTTACATATTTGCATTAGTGGATGTTCATATAAGAACAGTTTCATGTATGGTTTCTGCTATTTGGAAGGTATTTAATTTGTTAGCTAATCCTTCCAACTGTAAGGCTTTTTCTTATGTCTTATAGAGAAACACCGCCCCCCCCCCCAAAAAAAAAAAAAAAAGGCAGCACAATCATTTGGTTTTAGGCTCAATGTTTTAATGTAAAGGGTTTCATAGGGTAGAAATTTCAAATGTTTCTAGAAGTCATTTGGATCCTAATATCAGTATTTTAGTTACTTAATATCAGTGTTTACTTCATAGAGCAGCTATGGGAATTTCAGTAAATTTTCAATACACTCAGTATCTAAACATCTACTTTGAAGAGCGTATCAAAAATAACAGCAAGTCTGTGATGGCTTTGAAGCATCTCTAATAACAACAACTACTATGTGGAGCTCTCAAACTTTGAACCACCATGGGCCACATAAGGAGTTAAAAGACTAAATCTAATTTCCATAAAATGTCCAAATTGCAGTAGCCCTCAGGTGTGTGGTCCACAGAGTCTACAAGTCCCATCATGCAATATTCCATTTCTATCTGAGTAGCCAGGCTGGGAGTAACATGACCCAGTAGACAGTGGAAACCTAGATTCTTTCTTGCCTCTGCCACAGATCTGCTGTGTGAACTTTGGCACATCACTTAGTTCTCTCTACCTCAGTTTTCCCATCTGTAAAATGGGAAAGAGGCTTTTCTACCATTGTGGAGTGCTTTGAGATTTACAGATGAAAAGCACTTTATGAAAGCTAATTACTACTACTATTGACACAACATCACATGCTAGGACCTTTAATATTTTTAGATTACGCCTCCATATTGAAGATGAAGGCAGCTGTGATTTAGAGATTTGATTTACAGGCTAGTTTGATGGTTCCATGCTATTCTGGGCTCAGAATTTGAGTCTCCGGAACTTGTTTCTCACTCAAGGAGCTGCAAGAGTACCTTTTATTTCTCTCATTAGACAGCTCTACAGCAGTTGTGATAGGGTTTGGATGGAGCCCTATATCCCTACTCAACATTAGGATAATAAATAGGTAGAGAAGAATGTGGGAACCCACTGATTATGGAAATCTTAATAGACATTGTGATAATCTAAGTTCAGAAAATTTGCTGGAAAAAGTGAACGTTTTCAAATTAAAGGCCTTAGAGCAGGTCTAACTTGTGCATTATAAAGAGACCAAAATATACTTCAGTAGCAATGCAACTATCACACAATGCATTAACACAAATCATGTCAAAAAGAGAAAAATGTAGCATACAACATTTCTCTCTCAAAGGTATTTTTATGTAATACATTTTCCTGTAAAAGTAAGTCTGTTTGAGGGATAGGAGGATATGCAGAGCAGACAATCTTCAGTATTTAAAAAGGAACCTCTCACTTTCGTACCCAAGCAACCACAAACTAGATGAAATTAGATTCCCCCAGGTCTGTAACTGTGGTTCTATAAGGTCCCTTCTATTAGGGTAAGAGAATAGGGTGATGTTGTAGTGGGCATCTGCTAGAAACCACCAGACCAGGAGGATGAGGTAGACAAGGCTTTTTTTGGACAACTAATAGAAGTTTGCAGATCAAAGGCCCTGGTTCTCAAGGGGGACTTCAATCACCCTGACATCTGCAGGGAGAGCAATACAGCAGTGCACAGACAATCCAGGAAGTTTTTGGAGAGTATTGGGGACAACTTCCTGGTGCAAGTGTTGGAGGAACCAACTAGAGGCCGTGCTCCTCTCGACCTACTGCTCACAAACAGGGAAGAATTGGTAGGGGAAGTAGAAGTGGGTGGCAACCTGGGAAGCAGTGACCATGAGATGGTTGAGTTCAGGATCCTGCCAAAAGGAAGGAAGGAGAGCAGCAGAATATGGACCCTGGACTTCAGAAAAGCAGACTGATGCCCTCAGGGCACTGATAGGCATGGATCCCCTAGGAGGCTAATATGAGAGGGAAAGGAGTCCAGGAGAGCTGGCTGTATTTTAAAGAAGCCTTATTGAGGGCACAGGAACAAACCATCTCGAAGTGCAGAAAGAATAGCAAATATTATTTAGTTGGGGTCGGCCTGCTTTGAGCAGGGGGTTGGACTAGAAGACCTCCTGAGGTCTCTTCCAACCCTAATCTTCTATGATAGTTTTTCTTTCTACAAAAACATGTCCCTTGCTTTCTCTCCCCATACCGCCTTTCCAAAAACAAGATACTTTCACAGATATGTACTATTATGTTGAAAAATGAAGGGTTCAGGGCCTAATCCAATTCAATGAGAGTTGGATCAGGATGTTGGTGGGTTACAACCCACCCAACTGATGTATTAATACCAGATTTTCATCATGAATTACATAGCAGCTTCCAAGTTTTCTTCTGTCACAGGGCTTTGGGTTTTTAACTACTGGGAGGGCAGAAGTGGGTCAGATTAGTTTACTGTGAATAGCTGAAAAATCATATAAAATTAAATCAAAACGCAAATTACAAATACTGGGTAAAACTTAATATTTTTTATTACATTTAACTATGTAACTAAATAAAGAATTATTGTTTCACCCCATCAGAACAATTTACTCCTTATTTTAGTCTAAATCCTTTGTGATAAAATCTTAAAGCATTATCTAGGCAGTGTTTCTCACATGTCTGTATTATACCTAAATTCTGTCTCTCATATTGCAAATAATTCCACTTATGTAGATTATAATTACAGACACTGAAAGCAGTGTGCAGAACTTGGAATTACTCAGAGGATTTAGGAGATGTACTAATTCTAAACCTGAGATCACAGCAAAAGAATAAAGTCCATTCTCACTTTGAAATTCATATCGTATGACAAAATCTAATCTAATAAACTAAATCCAAAAAAGAAACAGGTCACAGCTGTCTTTATTCATGTTTACTTAACACATCACTATAGACTCTGTCTCATGCCATTTTGAAGGTCAGTGTCCCATTTGGAGCAGAACTGGCAAGTTGAAGTCAGGTGTTTTATTGGTGCAATTTGTTTATTTACAAAGTGTGCACAGGTCCTGTTTCCTTGAATTGGGGTGGTAACAAAACACAGACATAACTTCCTTCCTGCAGAAACCACAGACCAGGCACTTCTGCCCTGTACCCAGGATTCCTGCACTTTGTCTCTCTCTAAGGCCGTACCCAAGTTTTACTGCTGAACACAGAGGGTATGTCTTTTGAGTATGTCTACGCAGCAAAGAATCATAGAATATCAGGGTTGGAAGGGACCTCAGGAGGTCATCTAGTCCAACCCCTTGCTCAAAGCAGGACCAATCCCCAATTTTTGCCCCAGATCCCTAAATGGCCCCACTCACAACCCTGGGTTTAGCAGGCCAATGCTCAAACCACTGAGCTATCCCGCGTCTGGCCTGTGCCAGCTGACTTGGGCTCTTGGGCTGTGGGGCTGTTTCATTGCTGTGTAGACTTCCGGACTTGGGCTGAAGCCTGAGCTCTGGGACCCTCCCACCTCTCAGGCTCCAACCCGAGCCTAGATGTCTACACAGCAGTGAAACAGCTCCACAGCCTGAGCCCTGATGGCCCTAATTGGCTGGTACAGGCCAGCTATGGGTTTCTCTTTACTGTGTAGAAATACCCTTTGTGACCCTGGGAGCCCTTCAAAGCCAGCTGGCTGAGGGGTTTCACCCCAAACTGTAACTCACATCAGGCCTGACACACACTGCCTCAACAAACTGGTGTCATAATATATATATATATCTAAAAAGTGTCACAAATTATATATGAACTGGTGACATGCAGGTCCTGGAAATCATTGTATGATGTATGTATGGGTTGGGTACAAAGTTATAGATGTGTGTTGGAAATGTGTTCTTAAAATATGTGTTGGAAGACAGAGCGTAAAACTCAATCTGCCCTAGACAAAGGAATGTGTATTCACCAGTCTGACTGGCTTGGTTACCAGCAGAAGACAATGGAAGTACATTTACATATAAGGTAAACAAAGCCATCAAGCTAAATGAGCAGGAGAAAAGAGCGTTTAACAATCATGCTGAGGGACAGAATCTGCACCCCAAGAAGCCTTCCTGTCTCTTGAGGTAGACTCTGAAACCAGACAATGGAGTGTGAGTCATATAAGGGGACAAAAAAGATTTTTTAGTTATCCATCATTGAGGGGACAACAGGGTACAGCACCTGGGAAAGCTGGATCCTCTTGGCCTGAAAGGCAAGAGCTGCTGGAAACTTTACATAATGAGAAACTGCTTAGTCAAAATTGTAACTTGCTAAAATTAAGTTTTACTCACTAGAAAGCGCGTTTTGTTTTGTTTGTAACCAGTCCAATCTCTCTTATTCTTGCCTAGTATCACTTAAATCTCTGTATTCAAACTTTTTCTTGTTTTGTTACAAAACTATCACAGTGCTGGTATATTAAATTGGGAGTCTTCAGCTAAACCAACTGGCAGAATCCTGAAGAGTTTGCTGACCTGATACACAGTTGAGCAACAGCAAAACTCTCATTTGCTGAGGCAGAAGGATAACACAGTGGCTCACAATTCTGGGTGTCCTGAGCAGGATGTCAGTCTTCTCTGCAGTATTAACTTGGCTTTGCCTAGCCTGGGTGTGAACAGACACACTGCAAAGACACACTCAAGTTACAATGTCCTCATGGTGCTGCGCTTACCAGTGAGAGTTGCTAGGACTTCTGTGGGCATATCTCAGTTTTATGCTGCAGTAAGATGAGATGCTAACTGTTGGAGAATTTTTAGAAGGCACTGAAGGACTATCAGCATTCAAAGGGTTTATCTTGCATCCTCACTGCAAAGTGGGCTGGTAACCAGCCCATATGAAAGCAGCGCCCAGGCTTTAGTCTATACCACCAGACAGGCCAACTAGCTGGGCCTGAAAGCACCACTCAGCTTGGGTCAGAGGATTTTATATGTGGATGTAAGAATCTGAGTAAGAATCTGGGTTAATGTTACAGTGAAAACATGCCCAGATATTCTTCTAAACCTGCCCCAGCCCCTGAGTTTTATATATGGGAAACCGCTAGCCCAAGCACAGACGCCAACTTTCCAACGTGCCAGGGTTGAGGGGGGGCTCTGAGTCAACCCCTGGCTCTGCCCCAGACCCCACCCCAACCCTTCCCCCAAGGCCCCAACCCCACCACGCCTCTTCCCGCCCCCACTCCACACTGCCCCTGTCTTTTCCCACACAGGTCCGCCCCCTCCCCTGAGTGCGCTGCATCCTCCCTCTCCCCTGCCCCAGACCCTCCTGACTGTATGAAACAGCTGATGGCAGGTGGGAGATGCTGATGCACATGGTCCGCCAGTGGGTGGAAAGTGCTGGGGGTGGGGTGGGGAGCTGATAGAGGAGCAGCCAGTGGGTGCTCATTACCTACCATTTTCCCCCATGGGTGCTCCACCGCGGAGCACCCACAGAGTTAGCACCTATGAGCCCAAGGCTACTTACTGAGACCACATGGGCTAGAAAGGAGAGTCTGGGAATCTACCCTCCTCCTGTGCAGTAGCTCTGCAATAGGTAGGAACCTTAAGGCTTCACCCATACAATACCCTTAATGACTCTCTGGGTGTGGTTACTGCTTGACATCTTTAGCTCTTTCCAGAGTGAGTTTATCAATATGGTTCAATAATCCCCAATGTGCAAGGCAGCACTGTTTGTCATATGATCTTTCAATTTAAAATCTTTTTTTCCCCAAGTTCTTCAGTTTAGCAGTTGAGTGGTATAGGTATTCAGTCACTGAATACAATCATGGTCATTAGCAGTTACATGTCTACTTTGCACACTATAAAAATTTATTTCAATTTTAGTTTTTAAATGCACAAGCATTTTGTATTTACTTGCAGCTTTATTTATTAGTTAGTTAAAAATTGTTTCAGGTGGGAAATGACCAAAATGTCCCCTTAAACTCAAATGAGGCACGCAACTACCTTATCGCGAATGCAGAAGTGCAGCATAGAGAAACTACAAGTATCACAGCAACTTCCACTTGGATTTAGATTAAATATATGTGAGGACCTATGTTTTCTAAGGGCGGCCTGTGTGTGCTCAAGATCAGGGTGACTACCATCTGCTTCATTCTATCCAAATTTGATGTAGTCCTCGAGCTCCTGGCCAACTGCCAAAGTTACCCCCAGCTGAGAAAAGTTTCTATGCCTCTGGTTTAAGCAAACACATCATTATTAATTATTGTACAAGATTCTGTGATGTCTTATGATAAGCTAATCACTGTATTAAATAGCTATTATTATGAATAACTTCTGAAAATGTAAAATAACCCAAGTTTAATTCAAAAAAGAAATATATAAAACACTCCTTATACCCTATTTGACCCAGACATGAAGGATAATACAAGTATTATCCTTTGCAGTCTCACCCAATTTAAAAAAAAAACAAAACAAAACCCTACAATCACTCTTTGCACCCTTCTCCTCCCTTTTAAACTCTGGTCTCATTTTGTTGACCATAATCATAACAACTTCTCACTAACTGAAAAGGAAGGCTCTGAAACCGATGCAAACGTTTATCTGCAAATTGCTCAGTAGTGGATGCTCAGAGTGCATGGCTGTTATTTTTAGATCCAACTATGACTGTTCTGCAATGCATTTTATATAAATTTCACACCTATTGGGCTCCATGGAGAAGTGACTGTATTATGTTTATACCTTAAAACATCAACAGAGCAAATTATTTCTTACAATCATTTAAACAGTAAATACTGTTCAATATTTGCTTCTTTTGTGTTCCACTTACCCACAATAGAAGAGCACAACACAGGCATAAGCCAAGACTCCTTGTACTTTTATTGAGCTTGTTACGACTCTGATGAGCTGTTTTAAAAATAAAAGTTAAACAGTTCAGGCACATAGATTAATAATTAATACAATATTTAAAGAGGGCATTTACATCAAGTCAAGTTTGTGACAAAAAGAGAACATTTATACTAAGAAGAATTAACTTTGTAATGGTCTGTATTCCTCTTGATATTGTTAATTATTCAAGAATTGTCTGAATAAATATTACATGAGTATCTGCTATTGCTTGACTATGCAATAGAGTTGTAATTCTAGTACGGCTGTCGATTAATCATAGATAACTTATGCAATTAACTAAAAAAAATTAATTGTGATTAATCGCAGTTTTAATAGCACTGAAACAAGAGAATACCAATTAAATATTGCTGGATGTCTTTCTACATTTTCATATATATTGTATTCTATGTTGTAACTGAAATCAAAGTGTATATTATTTTTGATTACAAATATTTGCAATGTAAAAATGAAACAAAAGAACTAGTATTTTTCAATTCACCTCGTACAAGTACTTTAGTGCAATCTTTGTCACGAAAGTGCAACTTAGAAATGTCGATTTTTTGTTATATAACTGCACTCAAAAACAAAACAGTGCGATTAATCATGTAATTAATCGCCTGACAGCCCAAAATTCTAGTAATAACTCTACAGTCTGTTGCTATATAAACAATTGATATCAAGTTCAGCATTATGACTTTATTGCAGAATCAAGAAAGAAATGATGGGCTGGAAGAGGATACTAGTTATTAATACAAACATCTGAGGAAACTACCCAATATGTATGTGTGGAAATCACATTAAAGATATTGATGTAGTGAACCAGAATTGTAATGCATCACTCTGCACTAAAGAAAACTTGAGACTGAGCTGTTTTGTGGACTCAGCATGTTATGGAATCTGTCTGCTTGCAAAGTTTGAACATTAAGAAATCACAAGTTTGTTTTCAGTGTAGCACTTAAGGCCCCAATTCAGGAAAACACTTAAGCCTGTGCTTAAGACCATCCTTGTTAAGGATAGCATTTCAGCACATGCTGAACTTTAGACATGTACTTAAGTCCCAGCTTGAATAGGGATGCAATCCATAATGGAAGTCTAAGTAGATAACTGTAGTTATGACCATCATAAATGTTGGTCCCTGCTGAACTTAGCTGGACAAAGTTATCAATAACATTTTTGCTTGATCCCTGCAGGACAGTATTGCAACAAAAAACCCAACAATTTTACATCACTAATCACTCTACCAGTAACATTATGGGACTTTGCTGGTAGAGTTGGTGCTTCTGTCCAATGCCATTATGACTAAGGGCTCATCTACACAGAGAAATTGACCATAACAATGATTGCAGAATATGGTATTCCAGAATAGCTCCCTTTGTAGACACTAGTTCAGAATAAAAGTCACTTTATTTCAGAAGAATTTATGTGCTCAGAAACAACAAAATGCACTAATTATTCCAAAATAAAGTGACTAACTCTGGAACAGCATGCCGACATGGGGGGGACACAGGGAGCTAATCCAGAACAGTTTATACCACAATAGTTATTCTGGTCACCTCCCCTGTGCAGACAAGCCCTAAGCCACTGAACATACCAGTGCAGGGAAGGGCATGATAAGAAAACACTGAAGGTGTTTTATAAAAATTTTCCTACCAAGAGCCTTAAAAACCTGCACTACCGTCAGCTTCCTGGCAGCCAGCTGCTTTTGCTATTCTGACTGAACAATCAGGATACTTGCCAAAAGGAATAAATGTTCAATCACTATGGCGGTAGCCTGTTCCACTATAGCAGCCCAAGTCATTATAAATTCCATAGTAGTAATCTGCATTTAACCCTCTATGCTGGGAGGATAAACACTAACACATATATCAAGTGGTATAGATTTCCTTATGTTGAGTGTTAAGTCAGACGTGTAGCATCATTTAGAGGTGTTAAAATATAAAGAAGTGCTCATTTCACATTCACATAATTTTTACAACAGAATGAGCTGTGCAGCCTAACAACTATACATACATTAGACCTCTCCACAGAAGTAACAATCAAGCCCTCTAACCCTTAGCTCACTTCCTTCCCACATGACTGGGGGTGGGGTGGCGAGGAAGGGAGTTCCAGAATGTCCAAAAGATAAAGAAACTAAGCCCTTTTTGGACCAAGGAGGGGAGTGAATTCTGAAGCTGAGGGACCCTCATGCAGAACAATCTTGTAGTTAAGGCACTGAACTTGAATTTAAGAGATGTAGGTTCAACTCCTGGCTCTGCCACAGACTTCCTATGTGACTTTAGGCAAGTCACTTAATCTCCATGCCTCATTCTCATATATAAAAAGAAGATTATGTTTCCCTACCTCACATACGGTTGTGAGGATCAATTAATTGTTTGTGACCCACTCAGATATTAGGGTGATTGTGGCCATATAACCAAAATAGACAGCTCCCTCTCAGTTATATGAAGAAAACTCCATCAAAAATGTGTAAGTTGATCTCAACTGTGGCAGCAATGGAGAGAGAAACAGAGAGCATTTCTTAGGTAATCAGGTTCCTAACCCATTTACAGGTTAAAACCCAACACCATGAACGCTACCAGGAAACTTAGCAGCAGCCTGTATAAATCCTGGGGCATTTATGCTCCTGACGTGAAGTTACATCTAATAATTATTCACTTTATTCTGCTCCAGCATCAGATTCTATGTGGCCTTAAAATAGAGCACCAAAAATAATACAGTCTCCTGGTGGCAAAGACATGGGTCCTCATCTATTTCACACTGAGTTTCTTCAGAGAAATAAAGCATTTTTCTATGACCTTGAATTAAGCTTTTATCCCTAAGCAGAATTCTTACTAACCACTGAGAGATTTTTGGTCTGAAAAATGAAAATACATGACTTACTAAAACAGCCAATGGGAGAGGAATAAAACCCATTCTCCTGGAAACAGAATCACTGTAATCTGTGTATGCCTGAAATAAATAAATAAATAAATAAATAAATTGGAATTTGTGGCATCTCTCCCCTATTTTACTTGGTGCACATTCTAGGAAGGTAGCAATCACTACTAGCATATATATTACATTGATAAAGAAGCAACTATTTAAATCTGGTAAACGACTGCTTTCACAGAGATCTACATAGATATGCAAATGTAGTTATCTGTTTATGTGTGAATACAATTAACACTAACATGACTGTTAAAATTAGCCACAGAGCTCTAAATCAAGAGCATTTAGGAAATTATACCTCAAATCATGCCAAAGCATTTCAAAAGTGCACTACTGCCACTTCACTTAGAGATATTTTTGTTATCAATTCAGTTTTGATCCCTAAATATAATATGCAAAAATCCACACTGCAAAAAAAGAAGTGATTATCCAAAGCACCATAGTAGCAATTTAAATGGTCATTCCAACTTCCTCTGTAATTAGGCTCAAGATAACACCTCCCCTTACCCTTTTTAAAAAAACAATTAAAGGCTTTGTTCTCATTGGTACTATAAAAGTGGTCTACTTTGCTTGAGAATTCTCATGTGGTACTGAAAATTCTCTGATGCTGAAGAACAGTTATATCATATAAGCACTCATATTCCTCAAGCAATCATCACAAAAAGAAATATAAAATACATGACTTTTCAGAATCATCTGGTTTATTCCTAAAATTAGTAATATGAAGATTCCATTAGTATTCCAGGTAATTTAGCCCCTCTTGTCCATGGCAAGGTACGAAAGATTTTAGCTTATGTTTCTTCAATCATAAGCTTGATAAAGGAAGATTGCTTACCAGTAATCTCAGTTCTCCGAATGTACTGCCTCTGCAGATCCATGACGTAGGAGTAACAAGCATGGCATGAGGGATTTGCATAGACAATTCATATGGTAGTAGGAAAATTACCAATGAATGTTGTACAGAACTATAGTAGATCACCAAACTATGCTAAGATTAAATGGGAAGGAAGAGTAGATCTATTTTATGAAAGGCTGCAGATAGTTCAAAATTACTTCAGGAAAACCCTGTTAAGCTTGTTTAGCCAGTTTACTTCAAAACATATCACACACCGTATATACTCATTCATAAGCGAAATTTTTTTAGTAAAAACGGGAAGCATCAGAGAAGGGGGTCGGCTTATGAACGGGTATAGAGAAGGAGAGGTGTGACACAGCCCCTCCCCCCAAAAGAGGGGGCGAGGAGAGGCAGCACAGTCAGCAGAGCCAGAAGGGAAGAGGCAGGGCCAGAGTCACTCCGCTTCTGGCCACGCCTCCAAAGCAGCTGCAGCTCCAGAGCTGGCAGGCTGCGGCCACGCCTCCTGGCCCTGCCTGCCAGATCACGCTGCGGCCGTGCCATCGGAGCAGGCTGCGGCCATGGCAAGACATCTTCCCTTGGCCCACACCAGCTAAGGTGGAAAGGGATGGGATGGGATGGGGAGATTGGGGGGCTCCCAGGCTAGGGGTGGGGTCATGTCGGGGTGGTCACAGGGGTTACTCCCCTGACCCCCAGCTTCTCCCCTCCCCAAAATTTCCCCAACAGTTGCTGTCCCGGTCTGTCAGGGTAAGCAGCTGGCGGGCAGGGACACTTAGTTTACTTAGATTTACCTCGGACGCTCGAGGTAAACAAACTGTCTCGGCCTGCCAGCAGCTTATCCTGACGGCCTGGGAGCCAAAGTTTGCTGACCCCTGAATTGTAGCATCGGCTTATGAATGGGTCATATAAATTTTCCATTTTTACTTATCCATCTTGGGGGGTTCGGCTTATAAACGAACCGGCTTATGATCGAGTATATATAGTCATTAAAATTGCAATTAGGGTAACTATAATAAGGCTTTTGTTGTGACTTTATCAATGAACCTGTGCTAGCATAGTTTGCTCTTAAAAATCAAAGGCAATTTACTGCAAGAAACTTGAAGAACTGAACAGAAGTTGTGTGACTAGATCATGGTGCAATATTAATTTCATTTTGTACATGCACAATAGCAGGATATAATTTCAGTATTATAGAAGAGAACATTTTCTGAATATCTGTTGGCACTGACATTTGCTGTACTGAAAACAATGACATCAGTTAATAAAAACATGCCCTTTTTATTTTCACACTTACATTTTTCTGTCGACTGCTAACAAGGTCAAATGCCAGGCTGGCTCTGTACTCACTGTAGACCTGGAAAAAAAAATCCAGCACATTGGATGTGTGATTAATTTACATGAGATCACAATTTACAGCAGCAACAGGATTTCATTGATAAAATATTTATCAGAAAAAAAAGAGTTTTATAAGGCTTGTGCAGGAACTGAAGCACTCAATCTTGCTCTTTCATGGAGGTACATACTGCTGTATAATTAAGGACAACTATCGTATATACATGAGCAAACAGAAGCCAATTTTCTAAAATATACAACTTTTCATGATACAATCAGATTACAGAATTAAAATGCACACTTACAGTATATACATTTACTTTTGGATTTTAGATTCACCAGTACAGTATTAACTGTGTTAAGCCAACTGGCCACATATATTTTGCGAGGATGATTAATGTGGCTACTAAAACCTAAGTGGGATATCTGGAAGAGGATTTAGGAATGAGGAACTGCATGTTCTCGCCAAATTCCAAATAGGAAGTTATATTGGCTTGGATGCAAAAAGGGAGCTAAGTTCAGCAGGACAGAGATCTGTTGCATTCTGGATAAATAATTAGTGTCTCTTTTGGGCCACAGAGAAACAGACAGGGAAAACAAGGACTCTATAGGTTGGGGCTTAGAGCACTCACTCAGGATGTGGAAGATCTGGAATCTAGCCCCCTGAACTGATGCATTTTTAAAATATATATATATTCATAGTGGAACAGCTTCAACAAGAGAGACTGAGGGAGCCCCCCCACATCAGAATATTCTATAATCCAATGGTAGAGTACTCCCCTGAGAGGTGGCAGATCTCTGTTTAAATCCCTTCCCTCCCCAGGTGGAGGGGGGGGTACTTACACCAGGGATCCCCCACATGCCAGGTGACTACCCTAACCACTGGGTCAAAAGTTATGAGGGAGGTTTTCCTCTTCTCCTATTCCCCATCCTGGTCTATTTTGTGTTAACTCACCTCAGAGGCTAGTCCAGCAGGCGAGATAAGAAGGCACCCACTAGATTGGGCCCCAAATGCCTATCTTCTCCTGGCTTGTGAATCACTCTGGGGCTTAGGTGAGAGAAAAATGTCCAGACACCCAGACTGGGGCTGCAGTGTCCAAGTTCAGAGGCAGAAACATAGGTATATAGTGAACTTTTACAGCAAAAATTTAGGTGCCAGTTAACTTAAGGCACCTACAGGGTTCAGTGGGAGTTTTGTACATTGCAGAGGTCCTGAAACTGGGACTTATGCATCTAACTCCTTTTGTGCATCCAGCCATTCTGCCTATCCAAACGTCCTCAACAATGTCAATTAGATATACTTCATTTTCTTGCGTTAGGTGTTGTGATGCATTGCTGCATCCTGCTTAACGATCGTGCCTTGCACCTTGTGGTGACTGCATTTCAGTGATGGAATTATTTTTGTGCATCTATATTGTGACAAAGTTCCTGCTCTACCTTGGTGGGTCTTGCACTTATTGGCGGATTTGCTCGCCTTGGAGCTTCATGGCAGCCCTCAGCTTGGCCGTTTTTCTGAATTCACAGTCCAGGTCGACGACTCCTGTGTCTGACCAGGAGTTGGGAGGATTTGTGGGGAACCCGGGACCGCCCTCTACTCCGGGTTCCAGCCCAAGGCCCTGTGGAATGCAGCTGTCTAGAGTGCCTCCTGGAACAGCTGTGCGACAGCTACAACTCCCTGAGCTACTTCCCCATGGCCTCCTCCCAACACCTTCTTTATCCTCATCATAGGACCTTCCTTCTGGTGTCTGATAATGCTTGTACACCTCAGTCCTCCAACAGTCCGTGTTCTCACTCTCAGCTCCTAGTGCCTCTTGCTCACAGCTCCTCACATGCACACCACAAACTGAAGTGAGCTCCTTTTTTAAAACCCAGGTGCCCTGATTAGCCTGCCTTAATTGATTCTAGCAGCTTAATGGTCTTAATGGTCTTAATGGTCTCCAGAAGGTTCCTGATTGTTCTGGAACCTTCCCTGTTACCTTACCCAGGGAAAAGAGATCTACTTAGCCTGGGGCTAATATATCTGCCTTCTATTACTCTCCTATATCCATCTGGCCCGACCCTGTCACAATATGCACACAGTTTTGGGGGTCTCTTTATGAAAGACACTATGTAAAATGTCAGGTATTGGTTACCTAATAAATTCTTGTAAATGATTAGCAGCATCACAAAGTAATATAAGACAATCTCTATGGTCTTAATATTGTTCGTTTAAATTGCAGATCTTTTTGAGTTAAGACCAATAGCACAAAGTAAAAAGGATGTACTGTAGTTTGAAGGTACTATGATTTTTACATTTAGTTAATAGTTTAAATTAGAAGCTGCATGAAAGCATTAGACTCAAGTGAAACAAATAACTGACTTGTAATCATATGGTGACTTAGTGATCCCATAAAATGTTATATTAGGCAGCTGGGAAGGAAAACAGAAAAGCTACTTAGACAATATTTTCAGATACTAAGGAAAATGTAGCTATTTTAAGGATAAAGGGGCTGACCGCCTGCTTCTCCAGTAAACTTCAATTAGCACTGCATGTGCTCAGCACTTCTGAAAATTAGGCGCAATGGCTATAAATCTTTAGAATCTACATGTAATATGGTAAAGGAGTGTATTAAATAATAAACCTTGCAGGACAGTCTATAACTGATTCAGCATACTGAAACATGTATTTCTGGCTAGCATTTCATTATTCCTGTTTTCTGTACTCTTTATGTGAAAGTAGGGCATGCATAAATGCCTCTGGCATAAGGGAGCTTATTAAGTGCATCTATTAAACTTGTTTCTACACTACTACTGTAGTTACTTGAGGAAGATGCTGAAAGTAATAGCACTTCCAAGTTTTGACCTCGTTTCCTGAAAAGGGGATTTAGACAGTGAGAAGAAAATGCTAATACATCTTCTCTCAAATTTACAAAGAGCATTTGAGTCCACATGTCAGTTTTTAAGTGCTTGTCTACACTTTAAATGATACAGCAACCAACTCCACTGCTGCAGCGGTGCTGCTGTAGTGCTTCAGTGTAGACACTACCTACACTGACGGGAAGAGTTCTCTCGGGAGAATAGGGAATCCACCTCCCCAAGAGGCAGTAGGCTAGGTGGACAGAAGAGAAGGTTACTCACCTTGTGCAGTAACAGAGGTACTTCAAGATGGTTGTCCCTGTGGGTGCTCCACTTTAGGTGTCTTAACACCTTGCACTTGTAATCAGAGATTTGAGGTAACAGTGCCTGGTTGAGCCGCACACTTGCCGTAGCCGACTCACGCTGGTCTGAGCGGTTACATAGTGGTGTGCAGCCAACCATCCCCCTGTTCCTTCTCTACCTCAGAGAATCAGCCTAAAATGCCGAAGCAGAGGGGAGGAGAAAGGGTAGTGGAGCACCCACAGGAACAACCATCTCGAAGAACATCAGTTATTGCACAAGGTGAGTAACCTCTTCCACTTCGAGGAGCGTTCCTGTGGGTGCTCCCCTTTAGTGGTCCTAGGATTACTTTATATTAAAAGAATGTTGTATAAGGTGGGTGTACCATTAAGGCACCTAATTCTCCTTCCCGTCTTGTGTATGTGATGGCAATGAGGAAAGCCACCTTCATGGATAAGTGCAATAAAGAGCAAGTTGGAAGGGGTTCAAACGGTTTTCCCATGAGTCCACGTAGAACAAGTTGAGGTCCCACATGGGTTTGGGTTTCTTAGTGTGCGGTAAGTGTTTTCAATGCCTTTAAGGAAGCGTTTAATCATCAGGTGAGCAAATATAGTGACCGCATCCATCTTATTATGGAAGGAGGTACTAACAGCTAAGTGTACTCTGACAGAGCTTATGAATAGCCCTGACTTTTTAAGACCTAGTATATAGTTGAGAATCCTCGGTAGGGGGGACAACTGTGGTAAGAGCTGTTTGTCTTGGCACCATGTGCAGAATCGTTTCCACTTATGGATATATGTTTTTCTTGTATTGAAGCCTCTGACTGTTCAGTAATATATGTTTTACTTCCTCAGAACAGGCTTTCTCGAACCCAGTCAGCCATGGAGTAACCAGCACTTGGGGTGGAGTACTGCGAGGTTGGGGTGACAGATGTGTCCCGCATCTTGTGATTGGTGGTGAGGTACTAAGGGAAAGGTTTGAGGTGGTTTCACTGTCATCTGATGCAGCTATGGCAACCATGTTTGTCTGGGCCATGTGGGTGCAATGAGAATGACCCTGGACTCGCCCTGCCTGATCGTGTGAATGACTCGGCTTAGAAGTACAGTTGGAGGAAATGCATATATCCGTGGCACCTCCCATTTTATGAGGAGAGCGTTGTCTAGGCAGTAGAGTCCCAATCCTACTCTGGAACAATATTTTGGGAATTTGGCATTCTAAGCTGTTGCAAATCAAGATATGGTGGGGAACACCCATAGTTTGAATATGGATTTGAGAATTCGGGGATCCATCTCCCACTCGTGGGTTTGTGAAAAATCCCTGCTTAGTAGATCCACTGTTGTATTCTGACATCCTGGCAGATAGGATGCCAATATCTCTATGTTGTTGGTGATGTACCAGTTCCAAAGGTGTATTGCTTCTGTACACGGAGTATGACTGTGCTCCCCCTTGGCAGTTTACATCAAACATGCATGCTATATTATCCATGAGGATCTTGATGGCATTGTTCTTGATTAGAGGGAGAAAGAAAGCATGCATTTCAGACTGCCCTTAGCTCCAGTAAGTTTATATGCAGGTTGGACGCCGCTGGAGACCAGCTGCCTTGGATTGTATTGTTGAGTAGATGTGCCCACAACCTATTAGGAAAGCATCTGTCATGACTGAAATGGTTGGAGTTCTTTGTTGGAAAGGGACTCCCTGAGCAGACGTTCTTTGGTTATGTCCGCCATGTTAATGAGTCTTTTACTCTGCGTGGCATTGTGAGGCATCTATTGAGAGCGTATCTGTGTGGTATATATACTGTTCGAAGCCAGGCCTGGAAACATCTCATGTGGAGTCTGGCATGTTTTACAACAACACTGTTGCTGACATATGCCCCAAATTATAAGCATGTTCTGGCAGATGTTTGTGGGCTGTCCATCAATCATTGAAATTAGGTTGACTAGAGTGAGGAAGCATTGTTGGGGTAACATTGCTGTGAGACAATCAAGGTAGGCTCCTATGAATTCTTACTTTTGGATAGGAACCAGCGTGGACTTTTGTACATTTATTTGCAACCCTAGGTCTATGAACAGGGTTATCATGCTCTGTGTGGCGTTCATTGCTTCTTGCTGCTTTGGTGCCCTTATAAGGCAATCGTCTAAGTATGGAAATATCATCACTCCTTGTCTGCGGAGGTGAACTGCAATGACAGCAAGAACATTGGGAAAAAACCCTTGGGGCAGTGGAAAGGCCAAAGGGTAGTACTCTGTATTGGAAATGCTGTTTCCCTTGGGTGAATCTCAGGAATCTTCTGTGTGACAGGCGGATTGAAATATGAAAATAAGTGTTGTGAAGGTTGACGGCCAAGAGCCAATCTCCCTTTTCTAATGCCGGAATTATTGTGGTTAGAGCCACCATTTTGAAACGTCTGTTCTCACAAATTTGTTGAGTTTTCGTAAATCCAGGATGGGTCTCCACCCACCAGTCTTTTTCTGAGTTTGAAAATAATGTGTATAAAAACCTCTTCCTTTGTGTTGCACTGGTATGGGTTCCATGACATCTAATTGTATGAGGTGGTCATTTCCTGTTGTAACAGGTGCTCGTAAGAGGGGTCCCTGAAGAGGGACAGGGAAGGGGGGTGGGTAGGTGGGATAGAAGTAAAGGGGATGGAGTAGCCCTTCTGGATAATCTCTAAAACCCATTTGTTTGTTGTGATGGTGTTCCAGACTGGGTAGTATGGTGACAGGAGGTCTCTGAATGGATGGGGGACTGTTTCTGATTCTGGAGTCCGAAGATCTCAAGCCCTCAATCACACCTTCAAAATGATTGTCTAGAGGTGGATGGTTGAGACGCCGAAGGCTGATCTTGGTTCTGCCAACGTCTATGCTGTCTTTGTGGCTGAGTGTATGGGGTAGCCCGGAATCTCTGGTTGTAAAACCTGCCTTATTTTTGTTTGCAGGTATGTAGGTGCCCAGGGTTTTTAAGGTTGCCCTGGAGTCCTTTAAGGTCTGTAAGGACACATCAGTTTTGTCAGCTAATAGTTTTTGACCCTCGAAGGGTAAGTCTTCAACTTAAGGTGCCTGGACCTTCCTTGGGAATCCAGAAAGATGGAGCCAGGATACACGGTGCATGATCACGGATGTGGCGATGGATCATGCTGCCGTGTCTGTAGGGTTAAGGGAGTCCTGTAGGGCTATCCTGGTGATGAGACACCCCTTGGAAATGTTTACCTTATATTTTTATTTTTTTGTCATCTGGCAAATTTTCAATTGAATTCTGACATTTTGGAGAACAGATTGTGTGTATATTTAGCCAGCAGGGCCACACAGTTAGCTATGCAGAACCGAAGTGTAGCTGATGAATAGGCTTTCCACCCAAAAAGGTCTAGTCTTTTCCATTCCTGATTGTATTGGGTCGTTCGGGACTGTTGTTGTTTCCCCTTTTGACTGACCGCCTTCACTACTAAGGAGTTTGGAGTGGGGTGTGTAAATAAAAATTCAGCTCCTTTTGTTGGCACATATTTTTTGTCAGATCTCTTACATGAGGTGGTGCAGTAGCGGGAGTCTGCCAGATGATTTTCACAGGCTCCATAATAGCATCATTTATCGGCAAGGCTCTCTTTGCCAATGGGGATGCCTGGAGTATGTCCATGAGCTTATGTTGGGCTTCTGGTAGCTGTGCCAACAGAATGTGTAGGGATTAAGCAACTCTTTTGAAGAGGTCCTGAAAAGATTTGAAATCATCCCCCATAGTAGGGGGTGGTGGTATTTGGTTTCATCTGGTGACTATGATGAGAGGTAAGCAGGCGGTGAAGTGTCACGTGCGGCTATGTCCTCAGGTTCCTCGGGTCTTCCTCCTGTGTTTCTGAGGGTGCCGGGACAGTTGGTGAAGGGGACCGGGCTATTCTGGACCTACGCGGGCTAGGGGGCCTACAGTTTTGGTTGCCCATGGATTCCAGTATGACCAGTTAGGTGGGAATGGTATGGGGGGCGGTGCCCATGGGTGACTATCATCCTCATATATCCACAGGTAGTGGGGGATGAGATGGTCCTGGTTTGGGTGAGGAGTGGCGAGGAGTGTATAATACTGCATCATCCTCTTCTTCCTCATCAGTGGAGATAGGAAGGCCTGATCTGCAGGGAGTAGTCAGCTGGGTTGATACTGATCTGGATGGTATAAGATATTCAGGCATTGAGGCCACTATCAGGTCCGCATGCCTCAGGAATTGCTGTGGTACCGTGAGGTTCGGTGCCGTAGATGGCATGGTGAACGGCCCAGGAGCATGATTTGAAACTGCCAGTGCCGAGGATTTACAGCTGTGCAGCACAGGTACAGCAGCTGGCGCCACTGTACCGCTTGGGCAGAGATCTCTGTGGATGCCGAGTTGGAAGGTTTCACTTTAGTGTGTGAACCTCCATTAGAGCTTGCCCACGTAGTGTCTTTAGCTTGTGGGGAACTCTCGATGCCAGATATTCCCAGTGCTGCGTGGTCCGGCGCTCTCAGTGCTGTCGGTACTGGGGCAGATTTTTCAGTTGGAGATCGTTTTCTTTTGGGCAACTCTTGGTCTGCGACCACTTTTTTGTAGCCTTTCTAGGAGCAGGCTCCTTGGCAGCTGCTGTTGGAGCAGAGCTCCTGTCAGAGGCTGCCGCTGGCGACTGTTGGCCAGGGGGTGACCTGGATTCAGGGTTGGAGGCTGGCCTGAGGAATTTCTCCATCATGAGGAGCTTCAGCTGGAGATCTCTGGCTTTTCTTGTCTTGGCTACCAGCTTTCTGCAGTGTGGGCACTTTTGAGCAATGTGTGTCTTGCTGAGGCAGCGGACACACAGAGCATGGAGAGTCTGCAAGTCAAGCAGCGTTTCAAACCAGCTGAGCCTGGCATGCCTGAGAGAGTCAGTCTCAGAGAAAAACAGGGGTAAACTCTGTTTGAGGCTAAGGCTGTAGAGGCCTGCTGGAGAGATAGGCAGATAGGGAGGGTAGAGGGGAAAAAAAAATTTGTTGATAAAATTAAAGAAATTAGAGTAGGGCAAGGGGATAGGGAAGCTAACTACAACTAAGCTAACACTGCCACAATGAATTATCTACTATAAATTTTTTCTTAAGTAAGAGATGGTGCTGCTGATCACTCTGACGCAAGCCAAAGGCAGTAGGGAAGAAACTGGGGCACGGTTGCCTGCGCACTGCTACGTAACTTCTGGGAGCGGCATGAGACGGCTACGGCGCATGTCTGGCCCAACTGGGTACTGCTACCACAGATCTCCGATTACAAGAGCAGGGCGTCAAGACACCTAAAGTGGAGCACCCACAGGGTCACTCCTCGAAAAAGAATAATTCTTTTGTCAACCAAGCACTGTCTACACTACAGGTTAGATTGGCTTAAATACACCACGCAGAGGTGTGGATTTTTCACAAAGCTGAGCAACATATTTAAGCAGACAATTTTCTAGTGCAGACCAGGCCGAAGACAAATATAGCATGTGTAGTGTCTATATGTCATGTTAGCATACAACATAAAACAATTTAATCTAGTACATTAAAGAAGGCCTACATACTATATATGCCCCAAGAAATTACAGGAATGGGAAACCAACACTAACCTACTTTATATTCAGTGCTGCAGGGACAGAAGAGAAAACAAAAATATTTTTGATCTCAGTTTCCATCTTTAAAAATACACTGAAACAGAATAATTCAATCGTCTCACAGAGAAACGGATTTTTCTAAAACATGAATTGTATTTCACAATCCATTTTGTTTAGAAAAACGTACATGTTCTGGGTGACTAAAGTAAAATATAAACATTACTTTTATGTTTTCTTGACCTAGCAACTGCCTCAAAAATGATCTGCAAATTATGTGAATTGTGGCTGTTACACAATAGTCTCAAGTTTAATTTATGGATCTGAAACTACGAATTTAGAAGCAGAGGTGTTTCAGGCACATTAAATTCATCCTCAGAAGTGCACTGTTAATAAGAAAATAATTACTGGAGCTTTATGAAATGGCTTTTCTAACTCTTTAATAGAAAAAAAATCCACAACATTTTCTGCATTAGACTCAATCTTATTCTACATCTTATAGCTGTCTTAAAAAACACAGTAAATCACAACTAGAACATGCTTAGAAGTCCAATAGTATACCTACATCTGCTGTAATGTCATTGAATTTTGTTATAAATGCATGTTTCACAATATCCACTGCAATTTCTGACGCAATGACCATGCAAACATCTGGAAACAACACCCAAAGGTGATCTGAAGGTTAGGAAAAAATTAAAAATCAATTATACCGTACAAGTTGATCCCATAAGTAAAGAAAACTTGCAATTATTGCTTAACACAGCAGTCAAACTTTCAAAGGTACAAAGCATTATATCTATATCTATATTTATGTCTCAGAAATGAATGGGTGCCTTGCAGAGATGAATTCCCACCACAGTATCTACTCTGGAGAATTGTTCGTATTAGCATAGCATCCAACGGCCCTAAGGAGGATCAGACTCTGTTGTGCTAGACCCTGCACTGTAAGGCCTTATCTTCACGAGGACAAAAGGTATGTTTTTTAACACGCGCTAGCTATCATGTGTTAAAATCTTAGTGTAGACAAAGCAATCACAGTTTAACATGTTATCTGGTTAAGGTAAATCCATTGGCCAAAGTGTGTAAAAAACACCTTTTGTCTTACAGAAAAAGGCACAGAATCAGGCCCTATAACACTAAATACATTTCCAACCTGCTACATTAGAACAAACACCAATGTTTATATGAATTAAGTGTTTAAAAAAATAACACAGTTTAACTAATATTAAAATCAAGATGGAAACTTGTTTTCAGATCTATACTCGGTTCCTTTCTTGCCAGCATAAGAAAATAACTACACTAATAGGACTACTTACTAGTAGATTCAAAAATATAAAAAATATAACTCAAAACTTAGCAAAACACATCAATGTTTATTTACAGTGCAAGGGAATATGCTTCCATTGAAATCAATGGAATCACAATCCACAGAAAACTAGAAATAGTTTACAGATTATTCAGGTCTTGTGATCTGAGGTCATAGGAGTCTTTGATTTTAAGAGTACTGCTTGCTTTTTGACTTTCAGATTGCTGTGTTGAGCAAAGGGGTATGTATGATGGTCTTACATGTGTACCTGTAATATTGTAATTACATACTAACAAGTGTATAATTTAAAAATTACATGTTTTTCAAAAGCGTAATTACCTGGATTCCATGAGAACTGTTCCATATTTCTTAGACATACTATCAACAACAGTACATAGTTGGTGAATCTCTCCTTTATATCTGGGGGAAAAAAAAATCAATTGTCAGCTCCAAATAAAATAGTTATTTATATGTATTATGGTAGTGCCATTGTACTAGGCATTGAACACACAGTAAGAGACAATATTTGCCCGAAATTGCTCAATCATATTCAGAAGGACAAAACACAGTTTGTCACTTCAAGTAATTTGCAACTCAAACTCCTGCTTCCTCTAGTAGGCTGAGATCAGACATATCAAAGGGGTGATATGGACTCGGTGCTCCAGTGCAACTGAATGGCCTTAAGTGAATTGATTGCACCATATTTAGAAGATCTCTAGAAGTCTATCCTGAAGCAGCATTAAAAGCAAGTTGGAGGAAGCTGTCAGTTCTGGTCTCATTAAGGTAAAAGATAGTGCCACAAAGGCAGTCAAAGCTTGATATAGAATCATCTGCCATGCCGGATCAGATCCTGTGTCCTTCACTTTGATAACCTGCCTACGGCAACAGCTAATAGTCAGTATACAGTCATTATATGCAGCATCTATAAACATAGTATGATAAGGCCAAGTTTATGAGGTTTTCTACTCAGCTTTGGATGTAACACAATAACTTTGGAACAATGCATCCAATCAATTCCAACACTTCAGTGAAATTTTCTAAGCATCACTGGGTAGAACCCTACTGATTTTGGTGGGAAAAAAATTGGAAAAATAGAAGGGGGAAATGAATGACATGGAGACCCTGGCACACATCTGGTTAGCAGAGAGCAGCTTTAACTGCCTCTGACATGGTCCGCAGATCGAACACCTGGTTGATGGCAGCCATTATCACATTCCAGCTGAATACCCCTCATTTCAGCTCTCCCTATCCTGCCAATAACATTTCAAAATACTCACGCCCTGAAGGAGAGAGAGAAATCAGGAAGGTGAGGTAGAAGGGGGGAAATGGAGAGGTGTGGTGGAAGGGAATGCACACAGAACTCCTGGCATGGGGGACATGGGGACACACACAGAGCCTCTGCTATGGGGGAAGAATTGGGGACAGAGGGAAGTGGAGCTACACAGAGCCCCTGGCATGGGGCTACTGGAGGACACAGATTCCCTTTCACAGGAGAGAGTTGGAAGGGGTTGTAGCGAGTCCCTGAAATAGAGAGGGAAGGGAGGGGGCTTGTGGGGAAATGGGAGCAATGCTGTTGGTGTGTACAATGAGCTTGACCCACAGAAGTAATGAAGGGTGCAAACGCCTAATTTCAAAATTGCTTGACTGAAGATACCATTCCAGGTAAGACCAGGTAAAAAGCATACTTTTTACGTACAGTTCAATATACCAGGTATTATAGCAGGACCAGAATCTAAATGGTGTAAGTTTTTCCAAGGATAATTCTACAAGAAAGCTTAGGGATAACCAGGCACCATTAGATTTCATGTGCATTCTGATGTACTTTGGCTTACATTTGATATGACAATTATCAGCACTACAAAAATGATCATGCAGTTTTCAAGCGACCATTAAATAAATACTCTCTCTTCTACTGAACAAAAAAATTATGAAATCCTTCACTCTCTGTCTCGTATGTTGCGTAGGAACAATAGATCAATATGTAATGTTTCATAAAAATGCAACATTGCAAAAAACTGCACCCAAGACTCCACCATTGATATTACAAAAATATATGAAAACTGTGAAGGGAAAAATTCCAAAATTTGAGGAAGCATTCTAAAGTATGGATCCTCAATGAAACCTGAAGTGGCCATGCCCCCCCCTGCCCCATCCCAAACTCTGTTCAATATGTGATGGCTCCCCATACCCAGTATTAGGGGACACAGGAGAAGAGGTAGGGGGTGATCCTATAGATCTGCTATTTTTGTTGTTCTTGCAGGTGGAAACTGTCCCACTTTCTCCCTCTCTGCCTGGGTTCTTCCTCTGTTCAAGGTGCCTTCTCTTATTATCTTTCCCTCTTAACTGCCACAACTGTTGAAAGGACAAGATGGGTAAGGTAATATCTTTTATTGGACCAGCTTCTGCTGGTGAGAGAGAAACAAGCATTCGAGCTTACACAGAGCTCTTCTTCAGGTCTGGGAAACGAAGGCCATGCCTACACTATAAAATTAAGCTGACTTATGTCGGCATACAGCCGCCACAGTAATCACATCACTTGCGTGTGTCTACACTTGACTCCTTGTGTCTTCAGTGTGCATCCTCACCAGGAGTGCTTTTATTGATTGTACTGTTGGTGTGGGACATTGTGGGATGGCTCCTGAAGGCCAGAAACAAACATGAGCAATGAGGTATCTACACTGACACTGCATTGACCTTGACACTACGCTGCTCATGGAAGCAGAGTTATTAAATCGGGATAGTGGGGCAGTTATGTTGGTCAAGTGAAATTTTAACTGTAGATGCTTCCTTAGTTGGGTCAACGTAAGCTGCCTTGCATCAAGCTAACTCTGGAGTGCAGACCAGACCTCAATCAAATAGGTCTACTTTGGGAGTTCCCCAGAGCAGGAAGATGGACTTGGCAATATCTAGAAATGGAGACCACCCATGGTGATTGGAGAAGGTCCTGCTCTGTCAACCCACCAATGTGTTCTGCTTCCCTGGAAGGTAAGCAACTCTGAGATGATGAACTGAATTGGTTATGCAAAAGATCCTCCTGTCAGAGCTGTCTTGAGCGTGCCCCTCCCTGTGTGTTTACGTAAAACATGGCTGCAAAGTTGTCTGTTAGAATCAGCAAGCTCTTTCTTGCTTTATGTTGGAGGAAGGCTGAATAGATCTTCACACACAGATATTTCTGAGAGTCATTAGATCCTGAGGTGCCCAGAGACCTTGAGTCTGCATGGACCCTCCCAACTCAGGTCTGATGCATCTGTAACTAAAATGAGGGCTGGCAGGGAGGGGAGGGGTAAAGTTACCTGACACAAGACTTGAAGGGGTTAAGGTGGCTAGGTAGGCCAATTAAATGCCCAGGCTTCACCTGGAGGAGAAGCCGGGGGCAGCAATTAATCAGATGAGGCTCAGCTAGATGGGAACAGGAGAGGCCTGTAGAAAGCCCAGGAACTGAGAGCAGCTGGGGTGCTGCAGGGAAGGAGTCTGCAGTCACTCCCTGGGAAAAGGGAGGTGTGTTTGGGTCTATAGAAGCAATTACCCTACAGTTACTCCCTGATAAGAGGGAGTTTGGGCTGGCAAATGCAGAAAGGTAGGAATGGCTCTGGGAAAAGCAGCAAGGGACAGGATAGGGCAGACCTTGGCTGCTAATGAGAAGGCCTGAGTTGGAACCCAGAGTAGAGGGTGCGTCCTGGTTCACCTACCAGCCACTGGGGAAGTGGCACAGACCAGGTAGTTGAGAGTGGACTGCTTGGGACAGTTTGCCCCGAAATACTTTGATACCCCAGAAGGGGGAAACATGCAGTGACCCAGCCTGAGGGCCAAGTCATGAAGGAGCACCTGGAGTTGCAGAGATGGGTGGAAAGACCCCCACAGGGGACGCAGAACCTGGAAGGAGCTGATCACAAGAGCGGCCAGAAGGCGGCGCCCTAAAGATGAGTGGATCCCCATGACAAGGGGAACCCCCCCCCACACACACACAGAGTCCACCAATCCAGGAATGATAAAACGGACGTTGGCACGCAAATCACCTTGTCCAGATGATTTCAACTTGAGGTGTATACAGATGCTAGCCATGCAAGAAGCTTTCTGAGGTGCAGCCTGGTGTGTTGAACCACATAATAAATGTTGTCATGTCACTCAGGATGCAGAGGAAGACCTATTGGGTCGGGGAATGACCCACAGTGTCCAGAATGGCCACTGATACTGGGCTGCGACCCAACCTTGGTTGGGCCACTGCCCCTTAGGAGGAGGAGGGGCAAGCCAGTGTTGAGACTGCTGCACTGCCCATGGTTCCCTAGTCTCTAATGGAGGGTATGTCCTCTGTCCTGGATGAGAGACAGACAAATGTACCTCTGAATCTGAAGATGAAGCATCTGAACTGTCGGACATTGGGGTTGGGGGGCGGAACCAGTCAATATCAGGGACAGGTACCCTAAGCCCTGGGGAAGGAGGTATTGGGGTAACCAGCAGAGGCTTGTCCTTAGACTGCACCAGCCTTTACAGAGGCTTGGTAGTTAACGGCACCGTGAATTAAGAGCCACAGGCATTGGTACCAACTCTGAACCTTCTTGCACCACCAGAGATACCGGCACCGAGAAGCTAAGTCTCTTGTGGCTGCATACACCTCCAGGGTAGATAGGAGTGGCAGTGGCTCTGACTCAGACCTTTTAGGGAACACCCTCGACGGACGTGGCACAGGCGTGGGAGGTAGCAATCCCTTCTTTTTACGTGAAAATTGCTCCAGCAAGAGAGACTCTCCCCAGCATGTTTCCTAGCCTCTGCCTCTACTAGGCTTAGGCACAGACATGACCAAGCCCAGTACCAAGCCTGAGGAAGGTCTAAGCCTTTTCTTCAGTACCAGTGAGTGGGACCAGAGGCATCTCTGATGCTCTCTGCATCGAGAACGATGTACTCAAGGTGCTCTATGTGTGCACTGAGTCCGATAGGGGCCAAAATGCTTCCTCCATGAGTAGACACTTGAGCCTTCTGCTCTGTTCTTCAAGCAGAGCTCAGAACCCTTGCAGATTTGACATATCACTGATATGGGACTCTCCCTAACACTTTAAACAGGCTGGGTGTAGGTCACAGACCAGCATGTGTTAGTGCAACTTCAGCAAGACTTAAACCCTGGTGAGCATAGCATTGCTCTGGTATGGAAAAATGAAACACAGTCCAAAAGACCTATGACTAAAACTATCAGTAAAAACGAGCTAACAACTAATTCCTAACAATAAGGAATATATATATACATATATATATATACACACAAAGGAGGGAAGCATTTACAATAACTAGTCTCACATCCTTCTGACAACTGTCACTGGGGGAAGAAGGAACTGAGGAAGGTGAGGGGCAACTCCACCCTCTTATACCAGCACACAACAGCGTATGGCAACAGAGAGCTCAAGCCACCCTGATTGGTACTGCTGAGTGAAAAAGTTCTCCAATAACTGTGCCCAAGACGAGCACACACTCACAGCCGAATGGACATGTGAAAGCACCCACAGAAGAAAGAAAAGAGAATCTTTGAACCAGACGTCAGTACGAAAATGGGACTGAAACCTCCAGCCACAACAACGCACTCTGGCCCAGCTGAAACTGTTCTAAGGAAAGAAAGGGACATGAAGCCCAGATGGCGTGGACAATGCTGGAGGCTCCAAAATCCACT
This sequence comes from Eretmochelys imbricata, assembly GCF_965152235.1. Lineage (NCBI taxonomy): Eukaryota > Metazoa > Chordata > Testudines > Cheloniidae > Eretmochelys > Eretmochelys imbricata. The sequence goes on along the minus strand of NC_135575.1, from coordinate 115,226,070 downwards.
GGCAGTCAGTGCCTCGGAGGAAGTCACCTTACAACTTTTTTTTTTTTTTTTTAAGTTATATTTTAAAGAAAACACAGATACTATAAAAAAGGATATGGTGGGGGATAAGAGGATGATGGTGAGATGGCCTTGCATCAAGCTGGGACTAATGCCGATGATCAATTGGTTGAGGTTTCATGGCAATTAATTTGCTCAGTGTGGTTAGAAATTAACTGAACTTTGGAAAACTAGAGTATATTTTGAGGGGTAGTTTGAACTATGGGAGTTCCCATCAGGCTTGAGCACAGATCCACAGATCCAGGAGTGGCATTCTAGTCAGATAAGTATCTTTAGAGAATACTCTCCCAAGATGTATCAAGCAAGCAGGAGGCAAATCATTGGAATCCTACATCAGAAAAACAAAATAAAACATGCATGTTGAAGTGAAGGCACAGAAAGTGGTATTCACAGCATCAAAAGCAGCTAAGTCAAGAGGGATAAGAATAGATGCAAGACCTTTGGAGTTTGCGCTAGGCAAGTGATTAAAAACTAGTGAAGGCTGTCTCATTAGAATGAGAACAAAAACTCAGCTGAGAGGAGATCAAGAACAGAATGTAGAGTGAGGTAAGGAAGCATGTGACAATTAGCAGCTATTCCAAGGTATTTTAAAAGAATGAAAGAAATGGGGTGCTAACTGGAACAGACGGTAGGGTCAGAAGAAAGGTATTTTAAAAATAAAAACCCAAAGGGGAGAATTAGCTTTTGGAAATGGAAATTCAAAAGTCCAAGATATACTCCTGAGGGCATTCTGCACCAAAAAAATAGAAATATTGCGCACAGTATTGCAAAATTCTGCAAATTTTATTTGTCAAATAAATGTGGAGGTTCCAGCATGGCAGTGGGAGCACAGGCCACTGACTGCGCAGAAGTGGGAGATCACCATGCAGCTCCTCCAACGCGACAAATTCAGCGGGGAGGCTGCACCCAACTCTGACACAGCACAAGGCGTGAGCCTCGCCCAGAAACACCCTAGGCCCTGCCCCTCTGTGTGGGCCGGATCCAAACAAGGCAGGATCCAAGCGTGGGGCAATCTGGCTGCAGGCAGCTCAGTGGGGGATCCGGGTGCGATCTGGATTCACAGAAGCTTGTTGGGGGCTTCTGGGTGTAATGGTAATGGGACTCTGCAGGTGAAGGTTGCTGGGGCTCAACAGGGGGGCTGAGTATGCGGGGATATAGAGCTTGGCACTGGGGTGTGGGGGGCTCAGATGATGTGGGAGTGGGACAGAGATCCAGGTGTAGCTGGTTGGGGCTCGATGGGGTGGGGATCTGGGTGCAGGACTAGTGCTCATCAAGGTGGGGTTCTGATAGTGGGGGGATGAGACTTGGCGGAAGGGTCTGGGTGTGAGGGGGTCTGGATGCCTGGGGATTGGGCAAATGGGGGGTGCAGCTCCCTGTACAGGGATCCCTCCCCATGCAGCTGAGGAGCGACGGGTGCAGGAAGTGGAGGGGGGGGGAAAGGGGGAAGTTTGCAGAGCTAAACTATGGGCAAATCAGAGAAAAGAGATTTAACAATACGGAAAAAAAAGGAAAATCAACAGACTGAAGGAAAGAATTTTATGGTTCACACAAGCTCTTCACCACAAGAGATGTAATTGGTTTCTTGGTGAAAAAAATAGTTTAGCTGCATAGAGCACAGCTTGAAATAAAGATAAGGCAGATTTAAAAGTATAAAGGAAGCCAGCATGGTGGGCTTTCACCAAGATTGAAGCATTTTTTTTTAAATAGATATACTTTCCTCTCATTTACTACCCCCTGAATTCCATAAATACATGGATTTGACCCATTTGCAAAGTCACTGCATGCAATTGAAGCTATCAAATCACAAGTGGAAAGGGGCTAATACCAAATATACGAACAATCTTACAAATTGATTTGCCAGACAGTAATTGCAAATTGCAGTGCTTAATTTAGTGCTGTCTATACTGTTAGAAAAGTATTACTCTACATCTGAAATTCTAAACACACATGGAAAGCTTAAAAAACTTATTTTCTCTTTTTAGGCATACAATATGTGGTGATTCATGAGTGTTCTGTGAATCATTTGAGGAAAAGTTATCTATTCATTTGAAGAGAATAAACTCACTTGTTTTGTGCACTCTTGCATGCACTCATCTGTTTCTATACCCATCTGGCATAATGCATGGCCTCACTTCGTCCCATGGCTAGGAGCAAAACTTGACATTGCCATTACAGATCATTGCTAACAGTGCCCAACAATAAAATAGAAGAAATAAATGAGAAACGGTTGATAAACACAACCTCTACCTATTTTAAGTAGAAATCAACTAACTTAAGAACCATGATTGGTCTTATGATTTTCAGGGTCCCAAACAAAAGCTGAGCTGGGTGAATATTGCAAATATTTTCTAAGTATTCACTCAAGCTTAAGAGACAATTTGTTTTGGCCTTGCTCAGACCCGTTTTTATGTTCACTTTGCGAACATTCCCCAGCAATCCAATTTTATTGGCACAAAGACTCGCACTAAGCAGATTTTAATTACACATTTCATTCTTTAAAGTTGATATTTAAACTTGGCCACCAGAAATTATCATGACTAGTACTGGATAAGAGTTCTTTCTGACATGGGTGAAGAGTATCAATTTTTTGGCTTTCACAGACTTCCAATAAAAAAAGACAAGATTAATGTAATAGGAGAATTATTTAAATTTATTGTTTTATTATTCTACTACATTTACTCATCTATCACCTCTTATCCAAGAAGTTAAAGGCACCATGAAAACAATAATTCTCTCAACATTCACTGAAGTAGTATCACACTGATTTTCCATAGGGATAAACTCACTGAAGCAGACACAAATCTTCTTGTTCAGAGTCAAAAAGCAAGTAATTGGCAGACCTAAGAGCCCAATCAACTGCACTAGATATATTCCCCTCCAGAAGTGAAGACTGTGACAGAGCTGTGATCTTAGTGTCTCACATACACAAGTCAGATATTCAAATGATGAAGCAGTTTGCTAAAATCTAACTCTCGGAACACTTCAAATGATCCATTTTAGGTAGAGTTTTACAGTTAATCATTGGTTTCATTTCTTTACTAAAGCCTTATTTAAAGGAAAGTATCTTCTTCATTTAAAAGTTGAGAGAGTATCAAAGAAAATTAAAGCTTTTTATTTCATGCGTGATTGTGTGCATTCATATGTAATTTTTAATTTTAACTCTTGCCTATCACATATGCATGTAATGAAGAACTGATAAACAAAAGATTCTTTTTTCTAAGGTTAATGCACTGCACCTGTATGAGGAGATACCAGGAATAAATAGCCCCTTAACACCACTTCACTTCAACATCATACTATGTCTCAAAGCACCAAAAAAATATTTTTCCTAACTAGGTACTGAAATTAATACGAAAATTTCTACTGGCCACCTGAAATATTATGACAAAAGTACTTAAGTCAAAGGATAGTTGAGACTTCTCTTCCTGGGACAATCTTTCTAATCTAGAGAGTTTCCAAATTTCAATAAATTCAGCAACGTAATCATAAGCACCAGATGCACAGTTTGTGTTCTCTAAAGGCTTGTCTATACAGTGTGTTAGTTTGCACTAGCGGGGTGTAAATTAGTGTACACTAGCATGTCATGCACTAACTGTCCTGAGTTGACCTTATTGGCTTACACTAAAAATTCTCTAGTGAGCATTTGAAACAGGACTACATTAACAACCAGCAGGAAACTTTTAGTGTGTGTTAGCAGGGTTCACACAGGCCAATTGGTGAACAACATACTAGCGTGCACCACAATTTACATCCCTCAAGGATGGACTTATGTACCACAGACAAGACCTAAGCCTCTTGTGGTCTTGATTTTATCTAATGTGCAGATCTACTGACACGCTCTAAAAACTACCATGATTCTGTCATAATATACTCTCCAAGTACATTTATTTCACTACATTGTTTGCTTACCAGAATAAAACATGATAGTGATATGCGCACATAAGCCCCAATGATCGCTAACATAGCAAAGATGCCAGGATACTTGCTAACAAGGCATATATTAAGTGGTATTTAATAATGTTGTAGTGTACAACAGGTTTCTGAATTTGGCAATAATCTTAAATGGTGTTTGAGTAGGTTAAATGTGTGAATTTTGAGAGTGTATTTAAGTAGACATTAGACAATGCATAGACAGATTCCTGGCATACAGTAACTCCCCACTTAACGTCCTCTTGCTTAATGTTGTTTCGATCTTACGTCCCTGCTCCATTACACAACATACTTGTCTAAAGCTGTGCTTTGTCCATGGTTGGCAGCCCCCCTACCCACATCAGCTCTCCTACGCTCCCCTCCCCCAATGCCTCCCGCACGCTGGCAGACCCCACAGATGAGCGTCTTCCCCGCTCCCCCTGCCCCCAGCAATCAACTGGTTTGCGGCGTTCAGGAGGGAGGAGCAAGGATGCAGCGTGCGGAGTAAAGGGGGAGGAGTTGGGGGGGAGAAGAGCTGGGTTAAGGGTAGGGGGTTGCGGTAAGGGATGGAGTGGACAGGCTGAGGGTTGAGCCCCCCCGCCCCCAGCAAAGTCGGTGCCTGTACTTGCAAGAACAGCAAGAGGTGCAGGGGGACAATCCACCCTCTTCCACTCTCTGACTCCACCACCTCAACCAAGCTTCATACTAAGCAATGAAGACTGTAGTATTAAATTGTTTCTTTAAAACTTATACCTGTATTAAATTGCTTGTTTAAAATGTATATAATGCCTTTTGTCTGGCCAAAAAAATTTCCCTGGAACGTAATCCCCCACCTATTTACATTAATTCTTATGGGGAAACTGGATTCGCTTGAAGTCGCATTTTTCAGGAACAGAACTACAACGTTAAGTGAGGAGTTACTGTATTTAGGTACTAAAATGCAAACAGTTATTTGTGCAAATACAATGTTCCTAAAACTGAATTCTTGGTTTAGTCTTATTAAACAAAGCAGTAATGAGGAGATCTAGAACTCAGTTCTACGTCAACAGAAATACAGAGTGCTCAACGTCTACTTCAAGATAATACCTGTTATCATGTCAATACCATAAACATAATGGAAGACTGTACTTGAAATAAAAACACATTTTGAATTAGTAATATTTTTCTGACCCATGCAAATATACATACCACTGTTTGACATTTGAAAAAGATTGTTCTTCTCAAACTTCTTGAAAACACTTCCTTTTATTTCAACGAACTGTAATTTTAAACACAGTTAGCTTCATTACAGATTATCCATGTACTATGGAATGTTAATTTTTTTTAATTGAAAGCCAAAGATGATCAAACACTTAATTTTATATATACCCTCAGCTATCCTAAACATAGCATCTGAATAAATTATGAAGTTATACTACTCTCTAAGCATTAAAAATTTGTCCTGTGGAACAATGATGCTAAAATGCACTGTGTCACTTATTCATCTCTTTCATTTATGGGCATTTGCTTATTACTCAGAGGTAAAAATCAAATTTACTTCATACTTACATTATTAGACATCATGATGGTAAGCAGTGACTTGTTGTGGGAGTTGAAGGCTACATTAAGTGTTGTTGCTTGGACCATTATAAGAATAGCATGCAAGACTGAAAATAGCAGTGTTAAGGAAAATGACATTTGAAAAGCACATTTCTGTACTGTATTATATTAGCATCATCCAAAACTTTGAAAAAAATTCACACAAATCTTATTTTGTCCTCAAAATTAATAGAGAATACAAAAATATCTCATGCATCACTGAAAAATTAATTAGTGGAGTAGATTAGTAGGTATAGTGTACTTGTGGAGGTAAAATTCTCATTGACTTCAATGGGGCCAGGATTTCATCATTGTGTTGATACGCTTTTTTACATGAGCAGTGTAACAAGATTCTAAATTACTGCAGGTTTCAGAGTAGCAGCCGTGTTAGTCTGTATTCGCAAAAAGAAAAGGAGTACTAGTGGCACCTTGGAGACTAACCAATTTATTTGAGCATAAGCTTTCGTGAGCTACAGCTCACTTCATCATCAAATGAGCTGTAGCTCACGAAAGCTTATGCTCAAATAAATTGGTTAGTCTCTAAGGTGCCACTAGTACTCCTTTAAATTACTGCAATTTCTTACACTCAAACCTGTGAGTTTCAGAACTGCTTATATTTCCACAGCATGCTTGTAATGTACCACACTGTTTTACAACATTAACTACATAGTATTAAGTTAAGGCACTGAAGTCCTCTACTAGGCAGCTCATTCTACTCTGATAGAAACAGCATTTTTTTGCAGATCATGTTCCAGGCTGCATCAAGATTTCCTGTTTTGAAAGAGCTCAATGTCATCACGTAAGAGATGTCAGTATAGCCTGAAAGTACTTGAGAAGATGGAGACTGAGTGTGTAACGACTGCATTGCACACTAACTGGCATGTATTAATTCTGGACCTATCACTACTGCTGCTGGTTTCTGTACCTCTTGTTGATCTAGGTCAGGGACACCACATCTTGTCAGCCACAGAGAAAACAAGGTCACCAGAAGAGCTGTCACAAAAGCAGGCTGGTGAAATAGCCGAAGCAGTAAGAAATTTAAATCTAATAATACCATAAAGAAGATATGAATTTCAGCCATATGAAGTTTCTTGCTTCTGTAACCCAATTTGGAAGTCAAGAAGATTGACAGACAAGCTTCTCTCAAGGGCACCTCAAGCCAACCTCCCCAGTTAAAGAACAACACTGTGTTGCAAGGCTGCACAGAGCAATATCAGGAGAAATACAGTATGTGAGTGTATTTAATCTAGTGACAAACTAGAAAATAAAACCTACAGCTGTAGGAGGGAAGCAAAAATAATTGTTAAAGAGTTATATTTTTTTCAAATTAGGAGGGCAATTATGCTGTACCGAAGATAGTAAAATTGCTGTTTTAAAAACCTCTTGTGAGAAAATACTTAAGTCTAAGCACAATCAATATTCAGAGTCCCCACACAAAAATTCAGGGATTTGTTTCCATTTGCTCCACTTTTGGTGTCAGCAAGATCATCAATTGCTGCATGAGAAATACAACCCTTAACTCACATCTTGGCAGGTTAAAAGCGTTTCACTTTACTTTTAAAAAAAATGAAGTACTGTAAATCTTATTCTGAAAATGAACATGAATATGTAATTTCAGGCAAGCCCAGAAACATATTCAAATAATTTTACACAATTCTGTTTTAAAATCATTCTTATTTTAATTTATTGAGAAAATTTTTTAACCTAATGTATAACAAGCTAAAGAAAATTGTTGCAAATAATTGACAAAAAGCAAGGAAGGATACAGACATACAGCACTGCCATGAAGAAGTGAGGAATCACACCAATATGAGCTCTTTTTCTCTCCTTAGGTTCAGTAGCTGTCCAATAAAGGGCATCCAAAATATCTTGCCCAAAAGAGGAAAACAGGCGATCAGCCACCTAGAGACAGAGACCTTTTAATATTTTAAAACAGTGCTTCTCCTATTAAAATAAGTCATTTAAATACATTGCAATAGTTAAAGCTCAACCCACAAAAAAGGCCTTAGAGGCTCAATTTTTTTCATATGATTTCTCTTTTCCTTTTTTGGACACATCATTCCTCTGCAAAGCTTTCCCAATGCTATGTTATAGTTGCCTTGTTCATATTCCTAAATGATCTACTCTTCCTTAACCCCACCATACCTCTCTTTCAGCAGGACTTACTCAGGCATTGGACACCTACTTAATAAGTGCAAAGTAATGCACATTGGAAAAAATAATCCCAACTATATATACAAAATGATGGGGTCTAAATTAGCTGTTACTACTCAAGGAAGATCTTGGAGACATCACGGCAGTCAAAAAAGCTAACAGAACATTGGGAAACATAAAACAGAAAATATCATAATGCCACTATATAAATCCATGGTACACCCATGCCTTGAATACTGCATGCAGTTCCGATTGCCCCATCTCTAAAAAGATAGATCAGAATTGGAAAAGTTACAGAGAAAGGCAACAAAAATAATTAGGTGGTATGGAACAACTGCCATACAAGGAGAAATTAAAAAGATTGGGAACATTCAGCTTAGAAAAGACCTGAGTAAGGGGGGATATGATAGGGGTCTGTAAAATCATAAATGGTGTGGAGACAGAGAATAAGGAAGTGTTATTTACCCTTTCACATAAACAAAAGAATCAGTGGTTACCCAATGAAATTAATACACAGCAGGTTTAAAACAAAAGGAAGTACTTCTGCACAGACTGCACAGTCCACTTGTGAAACACGTTGCAATGGATGTTGTGAAGACCAAACATAAAACTGGAGCAAAAATAATTAGATAAGTTAATGGAGGATAGGTCCATCAATGGCTAGTAGCCAAGGTGGTCAGAGATGCAACCCCATGCTCTGAGTGTCCCTAAATCTCCAACTGCCAGAAGCTGAGACTGGATGACCAGGGACATTGACCAGGGACACTTTTCAGGCTTGACAAAGCCCTGGCTGGGATGATTTAATTGGGTATGGGTCCTGCTTTTGAGCAAGGGGTTGGACTAGATGACCTCCTGAGGTCCCTTCCAACCCTGATATTCTATGATTCTATGGCCCTGTTCTGTTCATCCCCTCTGAAGCATCTCACTCTAGCCACTGTTAGAAGATAAGATACTGGGCTAGATGGACCTGACCCAGTATGGCTGTTCTTATGTACTTATGACATGAAATCCTAGGCCTTGGCAACAACTTCAGCTATGGTAGTTAGTGACAGGTTGCAATTCAAACTTCTTTCACAAAGCAACATGTTCACTATCATGCCTCAAAGCCAGCCTGTCTCTCATTTTTTCCAAATATTTAAAAAGAATGAAGGAAAAGGTAATGATAAACAGAGAAGTATCAAGTTCGGGAAAGAGGGAGGAGGAGATGTCTAGTGGGGTACTGCAAAGATTGGCATTTGGTTTGTTCGTATAACATCTTTACTAATGCCCAGGAGCATAGAATAAATGGCACAAATTCAGATAATATTTAAAGGAATTACAAATACCCAAGAGAACAGAAAAATGATACAAAGGGATCTAGAGGGATTAGAAAAATGGGCTGAACGTAACATGGGAACTGATTTGGAAAACTGCAAACATCTGAGGAAACACAATCCAAAATATATACGCAACAGGGGAGGAAGAACCCAGAAAGCAATATTTCTGAAAGGAATGTAGGAATAATCGTGTATAGCAAATTACAAGAGTTTGCTATTCAATACAGCAGCAAGAAAGGTCAAGGTGATTAAATTTAGTTCTCAGCAACTGGAGATACTGCCAAACTGAAGGCAGTTCAGAGAAGAAGTGATGGAACCTCTTCCTCCAGTACATACATACAAGTCTGGGATATTTAAAATTAAAATGAACGAAGTACTAGAAGATGTACTTTAGAGAACAATTCTATATTCAGACAGCATGTCTGGCTGAATTAATAAGTATTTTCCATCTCTTATGAGTCTGACCAAGTAAACAGATAAATATGACAACACTAATATATTACCATTCCTTATTAAACTGTAGTAATAAGATCGTGATATAAAAACAAACTCTGTCATAAGATAGATTAATGCTTCATTCAGCTGTTCTTTTGTAAACTAAAAATGACAACTTGAGACAAGTAAAAGCTATCAGAGCAGAAAAGAAGATATACAAGCAAGTACTATACTGTTCCACATTAACTAAAAGGTTTTTCATAGAACAAAAGTAAAGTCAGCCAGGGCTCAGTGCTTTTTTCTTTTTCTTCTTTTTTTTTATATAAAGCTGTTACTCAAATTTTAAGAGGTTATTGAAGAGCAACTTCGACAGAAATTAGAAAAGTTCAACAAACTCAAGCCAACGTTCATTATTTAGTACCACTAAAAAACTTAAACGTGAAGATTTGACCAAAACAGCAAATGGTACACTAAATGCTGAATGTCCCAAATAAGACACTTAAGAGTAGCATTTAGTATTAACTGGCTACCCTCTCAGCATTATGACAATAGAATCTCCTGCTCTCAGTTATTTCAAATTTAGCAGCTTGAAATTTTAAATTAGGAAAAGAATTAGGTTAATTCAAAAGGATATTTACAATGGCATTGTTTTCGGCTTTTTACTTTTCTCAGTGAAGATGGTCAACAACTCCTAGCTCCAGCTCCGTGTGATGCCCCATCATGCACTTTGGTGAAGTGGCACCCACTATAGAATATTTAAGGAGTCAGGTAAGTTTGGTTTTACCCACAATATTGCGGGGGGTTTAAAAGGCTTTTTTTTCTTTTAACATTTTAATATTTTATATCCCATAGGGTATAAAACAAGGAACCACCACGCAATATTGTTGGGATTTTTTTAAAGTGGACTTACCTAAACCCTATATGCCGGCTCCAGGCTCCAGTAGAGTTCCATGGTGAAAGTTGTGTCACCAGCATAACACACGCTGGGGCTTCATAAGGAGCAGGAGCCGGTGGGTCTGAATCTAAAAAAAGAAAAGCGTCATTTTAAGCCAACTGGGCTGAATGCATCCCTTAAGCCTGGTTATTGGGGCAGCATTCAGTACATTATTTGGAAGTTTTTATTTCTATCAAATCCATTTGCAGGACAATTTTCTCTGACCCAGAGATAGCCGAAAACATCATTGTAAACATCTTTGTCAGCCTAATCATTTCTCCAAATTAAAATTTCAAAATCAGAAATCTGAGGTAAGTATATTTTGATACAAATGTAAATCTGGTTATTGCCTTTTTAAAAAAAATTAAAAAGTCTCTATTCCTATACGGGCAACCTGAAAGGTGTACTGCTAGTGGCAGATCTGTGTTTGGGTAAAATACAGATCTGTGTTTGGGTAAAATAGAAACATGTTCCCAGCAAGTATGTTGAGTGGGACCTAGGACCCTCTGTTTTCTGCTGTGATTTAGGCTTGTAAAAAGCCTGCAGAAATCACTTTTCCTGCTCTGCTAGGCATGAAGTTATTCATGGCAGATCAAGGAAATCCAATACACTTTCTAGTTGGATCCTTCTCCACTGAAATTAAAGGGAGTTTTCTTTGTTAACTACAGTAGAGTTTTCTTTGTTAACTACAGTAGCTATAAGCAGTATCAGAACACAGAATTCAGAGCAGCAGAAACTATTTCCTTACTCTCGAGCAGGGAGTGCACTATTGGTTCTGCTTGGATTCAGGTAAAGCCACTCTCAAACTCTTTCTCTGTTAACTCAGTGAGGGGGATGACACGCCTTCTGCTTTGCTGAGCAAAATACTGAAGTCTCCTTTTATAATTTGTAATAAGTAGCCATCACTGTATTTGTTCAGTGTTTTGAAACAGTTAAACTGAAATGAAATGATTTTGAGCATTAATAAATTGTACCATACTTAGATTTACTTACTAAGTCATGATCACTCATACTGTCAGAGATTAAGAAACGATATATGGATGAATGTCCCCTAGAATATCACAGTACACATGATCTCAGAGTGCTGAATTTTGCATTTTGATTTCAAGATTATTTAAAAGTAAATAATCACATACAAGACAAGAAAGCTTTAATAACTATACATCCAAGGTGGTTCACACACATTGCTTATTTCAGGAAGTGTATTAATAGTGTGGTTATGAAATGTCCCTCTTATTCATTATTTTCAAACAGCAGCAGTGAATAATTCATGTCGAGAACCAAAATCTCCAGATTTGGACAAACCATGGCCCAATCTCAATAATCCTCAAAGTTTTGTTAGACATCTGTATCATACTAATTATTCAAGGACTATTAGGAACACTATAGTATCCTGGCAGAACAACAGGGGCTGTAGTAGCTTCTTAAACACATTATGCCATTTACATGCTACAGATACGCAGATCTTAGGTCAGACTCAAGCCTTATCCAATTACATTTTCTTAAATGTTATTTACTGTTGTTACATTTTAGTGATAAGAAAAGCACAGTTGTAAAAGCACAGTTGTCCAAAAGCTTTATATTTATAATGAATAATACAAAAACAGATTGTGATGAGGCGCCTGCCCCACACTGGGCTCTAAGTGGTTAATAGAGCCCTAGGGAAGTTGTGCAGGAGGCAGCCAATCAGAGAAGGGCTGAAAGGCGCAACCAATCAGGGCCAAACAAGCCCATACAAAAAAGGAGCTGCAGGGCAGAGGAGAGCAGTTCTCTGCTGGGAGCCCAGGGAGGAAGGACTGTGCCTCTGGAAGGCTGACAGAACTTGCCAGTTCTGCAAGCACGGACCAAGGGAGCGCCCCTGGCTGACTGCTGGGGTTTGCAGGCAGAAGCCCTGAGGCAAGGGCAAAGAGGATGCTGGGGTCACGAGGAAGTGGCCAGACAATATGCTGCAGTAGCCACTATGGGAAGTGGCTGAACAGCGGACTGCAGGTCCCCTGGAAGTGGGGAGCAAGGTGTGTTGCACAGCCAGTGGGCTGTGTTGCTGAAGAGGATGCCATGGTCCTTGGACAGACATGGGTCCTAGAGCAGGAGTGACAGTGGCAAGACACCACCTGAAGCGGGCACAGAGCTAATTCCCAAGACAGCCAGCAGGAGGCACCACCATGGTGCTTGAATCCCGTTACACATATACTTTGAGTTTTTACAGGACTTCCCTTTATCCTACCTCACAGGCTATCTCTCTGCTTTCTTCCTTCCCTTCCCTGTTTCTCTAACACTCCTCTAAACTCATGGCAGAAACTCTATCCATGTACTCAGACTTTTGTCTGATGGTATGGACTGGGAGAGGTTGAAAGCCTAAGCATATTAAAAGGCACATTTCTAAAAAGAAAAATTTAACAGATAAATTTCATCTACCTTTTGCCTTTTCTTTGTTCTTCCATAGGATTTTGCCACTACTGGGCAAAACCTTTTCAGTAGCTCTTCCTATTTCAAATAATTTTTTTCAAACTATCAGTCTCTGACTCTTGCATTTCAAATTTCAGTCCAAAACTCTCTTCTCAGTTTCCTATTTCTCACTTTCTCTCCCTCTTTTTTTATTTAACTTAATTAACTCTGATGCATTACAAGAAACAGATTTATGAAAGAAGATGTATAACAAAGTTGTTGCACCCTTTTTTATGGAAGCATCTCTTTTAGATATTTTCATGTCCAGGTCTATTTTGCTATATGTTCAAGTCCACCTTGGGGTGTAACATCTTTTTACCTACTATATTAGAGAGATGTACCAAAGTCATAAAGTACAAAAGTCATAACAGTATTATATTAAATATCCTGAAAGAAAGCATACTTTGACATTTCCTTTTGATGCCAATGCCCTTACCTCCAGCATGTTATAGATGATGTAGAGTTTTATGACAGACTGTCCTCTTATCAGATGGTACATCATAGAGTAGTCAACGTAGTGCATCATGAAGTAGCAGATGACCAATATAACTCCCTTGAAAATGTCACATACCTGAGCAGGTTGTAGTAAACGTCTATCACTGAAATATAAAGCACAAAATAATTCTTTATGTTATACAGCCACAAAATACAAATGCCACTAGCTGATATGCACTGACAGAGGCTGTTGGCTAAGAATACATAGTATTTGAAACAGAGTTTACTGCTGAGCTAAAAAACCAAGAAGCAGTGCACTAGGAACAATTATACAAAATTACAGATCAGTCCTGAATAGGATTGCTTCTCTACTAGCTGTCAAGGCCCCAGAAATTCAAATAAAATCTCATTTGCCCCCAACCTTGACAAGAGCCTTGTGCACATAGGTATATTTGTTTTTAATGAACCTTTCACTCTGGGCCATTTTACATATCAATTTAATCTTCTCCCTTACAGAAGTAGCCATGCTTGCTTCACTCTTTGAGAAGGAAATGAAGCCTCCTTCTGAGATTGCAGTACAAAGAATGAGATCATAGAATCACAGAATATCAGGGTTGGAAGGGACCTCAGGAGGTCATCTAGTCCAACCCCCTGCTCAAAGCAGGACCAATCCCCAATTTTTGCCCCAGATCCCTAAATGGCTCCCTCAAGGATTGAATGAGATTCTGCGGGTTGGAGTACAAACCCCTAATATACTATTCAATATCTTTTTTTAGTACTAAGATTCTGCAACTTTCTCAAAAGCACACAACCTGAAATGCCCAAGTTAGCTCCCAAACACCTAGCCCATGTAAGAGTACACAGCATAACACTCTCCAGGCATATTCTTCTGCCTTAGTAGTATGGGCTACCAACCATTCAATGTACTTTAACAAAAACCATACAAAGTATGCCAACTTGCCCACTTCATATTTAGCACAATGAAATTCCAAGGAAGATACTCACCTGTCAATGCTTATAATCAACTACTGAGCACTAATCAGATGCCGGACGCTTAAAATTCTTACAGATTGGGTCACAGGGTTAAAGCACCATAGTCCAAATATCAAAAGCACATGGCAAACATTAGTGAAGTAAGCCTCATAACAATCTTGTGAGGTACTGTACATAAGCATGTCTACATCTGAATTAAAAATTGTTTTAACACGTTTACTAACAAATGAAAGCTCTAGTAGAAACAAGGACACTACAGTTAAGTTGGACCAGTTAAAATGATTATTATTATGATTGTGTTCTTGTCTACACTAGAACTTTCTGATGCACTCACAAGTGTTAAAACATGATCATTAATTCAGGAGTAGCTGAGCCCAGAATGATAAGGCAACTTTGCTCCAGCTGTAGTAGACGTGCAACTGTCTGGAAGCTGGGTACAGAGAATGTTTCTTTATCTTCAGGATTGTCTACATTTTAGGAATAGTTATTTTAGTCTAAGCCCGTGTGAATATTCATTCTGGAAAAAGTGAATTAAAAAGGCACTCATATACAAGAATTAGTGTGTAAATGGGGGCTTATACCAAAATAACTACTCTGGAATAATTACTCTGGAATAGCTATTTCAGTACATTTGCAAGAGTAAACAAGCCCTTATTTTCTACCAGCCTAAGGAAATTAAAAAATTATGGGCAAGAGAGAAAATGCCTGGACAGATACACATACATAATGAAATCACTCTATGTAGAAATTATAAAATATGGCAGAGATGCTATGAGTGATACATTAAAGGAAGAGCCATAATCAGATTTAACTGGTACCTTATCAGAATATAAAATGTTGACAAACCCCTCTACATTTTAGTACATTTCCAAAGCAAAAATTGTGGTATAAAAATACAACGAACATATCGGGCTAGGTGTACATAAATTACATAAGGTATACAGTTCCATTGCAGCAGATTACTTTACTTATTTGCAGTACTATTGTAAACCACATTGGTCCCAGGACATGTGAAACACAAGGTAGGTGAGGTAGCATCTTTCACAGTTGGTCCAGTGAAAGATAATACCCCTCACCTATCTTGTCTCTGATTACTTTACTTAACAGAAGTAGGCAAATTCTACATTCTCCTTGGACTGACAAAATCAGAAGCCCACCTACTCTCTGCAGTGTTTTACACACACTCCACACAATTGTTTATGGATTCCAACTGATTATTTACATATTTATTTAGAATCTTGAATTACAGACAGTCTAAAAAAAACCCATGATTCCTTTCAGTGAAGAAAAGAACAATTTGTTTTCTCCATAATCCACTGCACAGAAGTTTCAATTTACTTTACTATTGTTTATGAGGATAATCTTGGGGCATTCTCTAGCTCACTCTCCATAGAACATCCATAGATGTTGGTACAGACCAAAGAACTCAATCTCTCTCAGGGCTCTAGCCAGGCAGTGAAGCTGTAAGTGAGGCTACCCTCTTACGAGCACACAAGAGGCCAACCTTCAATTGGGTTTTTTGTCCTACCAAGCTATTTTGTTCATCACTGTGTTATGGTACTTAAAAGAATATAGTGGAGATGTACAGAGGCAATATATCAAAGGCTAGGAAGGGTTATTGTGATGTTAATGTCACATCAATTAAATAGATCTTTCCAGTTGTCAAGAATGTAAAAAAGGTTATTTTAACCTCAAATTTATTTTGCTTTAAATATGAGCTAATGGGGAAAAATTATCTACTTTTAAAAATTATTATATTTCTGACATAAGAAAAGCCAGTTTAAGACCTACATGAGTAGCGCTGCCAGCCCCTTAAACATCCCTGACTATTGCAATATAATGCAAAACTATAGAAAAAGAACAATGTTTGACCAATGAAAAGGAACAAATAGGGGAAAATTTCTTTGCTTCAGAAGACTTTTTTAAATTCCATTTTTGAAACAATCATAAATCAATGACTTAACCATGTGCAAGTTTTATACCCATGCTATTCTAAACAAATGTCTTACGTGCATCTCAAACAGTAGGAAGAAGTTCTGTCTCCATCTATTGTTTGGGAGAAACAAAGCCCAAGTGTCTAAACTTGTGCAAAAGATCAGAAACACACAAATATCATTATGAAGAAAAAAGTTACAAATGCTCACATTTCAGGAGTATTTCAACTGCAGAGAATATTTGTTTTTACAGTATTTGTATTGTACATTATTCTAGGAGAAGAAAAATAGTTTCAGGCTCATACTGCATTGCCATCTGTCCTTGCCAAACCCTTCTTTGTTCTAACAGCTGTACCATTGAAGTTATTTAACAATTGGTAGAGCATGAGTAAAATGAACCACAATAAAACCCTGGTTTACTGGTATCCAGAATAACTAAGTCAATTAAATGTATAAAGCTGATGAGAGTTTGGCATCCAAAACCTGTAATCTGGCTAGTGCATTTTTAGCAATCTTTATCCCACATATAAAGGATCCATAATATAATGATATAATAAACTTATTCACAATTTTACTCAGTGCTGCCAATATTTTGAAGAGAAGCCAGGCTACTGATTTTTACCAAATTTATCCCAAGGAGAAGCAGTGATGGCATTTCTTCTATGGGCCCACCACAAAAAACAAAAGCCAAACTAAAAACAAAAAGGCAACAAAGACACCTAAGAACAAACATGAGGGGTTTTTATTGTTGTGGTTTAAGCATCAGCTCACAAGAGACAGCAAATTTCTTATGTACGGTTTGTTTGTAAGTAAAGGGCCATCTGGATAAAATATTCTTGGCCTAGCTGCTCTTACACAGCAGAAGTGGCAATTGATTGCAAAACAAAAAGAACAGAAGCACAAAAATTATCCATCTTCTCTCTCTAATTCTAATATCACGTTATATTTACCTTGTATTGTGTTAAATTGCAACATCTAGGTACTTTTCTAAATTTTTTAGATTATAAATTCAAAATGTATGACTATACAAAAAGATAACACACACACAGGCAGCCACATTCCATCCAGTCAAACTGTCCATCTAGTCCAACATCTTGTTGTCTCAAATACTGATTAATGCTTCAGAGGATAAATCCTCATGATGGAAAAATATTCAGGAATATGCCCAAAAGAGACATTTCTTTCCAATACTAGGCAGTAAATGATTGGTTTTTATTCCAAAAAATTTATTACCTTTTTAAAATTCTTAACTAATTTAAGTGTAATAGATTCAAAAAAGATTACATTTATATAAGACTAAGTCTATCTTTTGGTTCAATATTCTTTGGCAGCGAGTTATGAACTATGCAACAACTGATTATCAATTTTAAAATTTGTTGCCTTTTAATGCCATTACTGTTTATAATTTTATCACGCTGTTGCATATGTGAAAGAGCGTAAAAACCTAGCACCCAATTTATTCTCTGTTCAGCCTACCAGCTGATCCCCTGCCAAATTCTGAATTACTGTTCCAAAGTTCTGAGGCACTAGAGCCATTCCAAAAGACTCAGACTCTTTTTAATAAATACTAGCAAAACTATTTATTTTTCACTAGCCCTGTTATTGAAAAACAGTTGAACCATTTTTGCTCAAACTTTCAGAAACAAAACAATCTGAGGCAGACACTAAGCATGGAATATTTCAACCTAAGCAGTTAAAAATTGACAAAGTTATAAGCAATTGAAGACAGGCTGTTATAATGGGAAGTGTTAGACAACCTTGTTATTGTTATTCCTGCTGTCCTCACATCACAGCTGCTGTAGGTAAGGCTGCTAGTATGCAGCAACCACAGTCTTTCATGCTAATCAATAAATGTCTTGTTGTTTACTTGTACTCCCTGTCTGTTGATATTCATCTGCTGTCTCTTGTTCTATACTTAGATGCTAAGCCCCTTGGGGCAGGGACTGACTTTTTGTTCTGCGTTTGTATAGCACCTAGCAAAACAGAGTTCATAGCGCTATTGTAATACAAATAAATACACAGTAATACACACTACAGATTATACAAAAATGTAAGATAGTTATGATTGAAATCCTTTAAAAACATATCAAGTTATTAATGAACACATTATTAATACTATCTTAGATTGAGCCAGATTTTGTTATAAAAATAAATTTACTTAATTATATAGAGTACTTATTGCATTTCACTGAACTTACATAATGCAACAGGCTAGTTAGTTGTACTGTCTGATTTATGCACTAAAAACACTTCAAGTTTCGGTCGCAAAACTAAGTGAATTTTTCAGTCCAAACAAAAATCTTTTCATTTGAATTTTAAAAAAATATTCGTTACAACTTTTCCATTAAATATTAAGCATTGTATGTTTAAAAATAAATCACTTTAAATTTTGAGCCTCACTGTATTGACCACATCTCTCTTTAAAGTAAAAGAACATTCGATTTAAACACAACTATTGCTAACAGATTTAAGTCGGTTTTCGTTTCTCCTTTTTTATAACTATTACTGATATTTACATGAAAACTGAATTGTTAAACTTTTAGCTATATATTTATATATTTATATTTATATTTTTCCTCAACTGAAGTCTTAATCCTTCACTTGCAGCATCATAATTATATTATTGAATTAGAGGATTATGACTTTAAATGAGGCATAAACAGGAACGAGCAGGCTACTGCTTAAAAAACAATGCTTTTATTTTTCATAAAAATATCTTTACTAATTAAAATGTCAGGGAAAACAAAACCAAAATGAGTTTGCTATAAGCATGCCTGCATATAGACTGAAATCAGTGTCAGTTTTTGCTTTGGAAAAGGTGTGTGTGTGTCTGTCTGTGCATGTGCAGTTCTCCTCAACTGGTTTCTAATATTAAGGTATTGCTCATACACCTCCATTTGAAATACAGGACAAAATGGGGCTAAGTTTGTCAATATTAAATGGCACTTCACTTTTCAAACACCACAAAAACTACATGCAAACAACACAGCACGAGACCATGCTAAGAACATAACATAAAACCAACCTGACTCTTAGGCCCTGATGAGAGCTGTCACAGAATAAATGCAAAATAAGACTTCATGTGAGAACAATAAAAAAAATTCACTTAATTTCCTTTTAAAATAACAAGCAGCAATAATATTAAAAGTCAGCAAATGAAGAACTTAGCACAATTTTAAGTGTCTATTTTATTTTGCAAATAAGTCTAAAAATTTTCACAATATCTATAACTTTCTTTCTGAAAAACAAAACAATTAGCTCAGTTTTTTACACCTGGTGAAATGCAGATATATTTTCAGAAATCCAGAGACTGAAGTTGGTCTTGTGGTCACCCAGAGATACAAAGTAATTTCACTCAGTTAACTGGGTTACAGTTTTTACAAATCTCCTGTCGTTTTAATTTAAAAATTTGCTTAAAAAATGAAGTACAACCAAAAAACATAACTATGATGGTGCAGAGATGCATTTGGAATACAATGTATTACTATACAAAGTAAAAACAGACCATGTACTATGCTAGATAATTAATGAAAACAGAGCAGGGGCTATGATGTTAAGAATTTTTTATACGTTGGCTGAAGTGGTACACATACACTACCTACACAATTTTTAAAACCAACTGATTTTTAATATCAAACTATATTTCCATAGCCAAGAAAAGTCACATAAGACTATTATGTGAGTCTTATGTGACTTATACAAGTCTATTTCTAATAGCAAGGGTTAGCCTTTATGCTTTCCTATAAAGAGCCATACGTCCGTGAGCAACGTATAATAAGTGCCAGACTTTTTACCCAGGAAAGTTAATTAATAATCTACCTATGTTGTCCATTTATATATTGTGATCAGTCAGTCTACTGACTACAAGTAGATGTGAATTTTGCTGATAGCATAAAAGGAAAATCAGGATTTACTCACCATGGTGAAGTTCCCTGTGACACCACATTCCATCCTATAAAGGAAGTGAAAGTGCTCTTCCCTTCAGTCTGATTTACAAGAGAGAAAGAAAGAGAGAAGGTTGTAATGTCGCTACACTACGTAGTTATGGAAAGGAAAGATGGACGTCTGCCCTGACACTGATAAGCTTTTCTAACGTAGCATACACAGAATGCACATGGACAGGGTTTTGGATTTTTGTTTAGAAGGAATAAATTAGAATATATCCTGATGGAAGAAGACACACATTTGCCTTCTCAGTGATTTCATCAGACAGTGAAGAATCTATGCGAGTACAAGGGCTGGAACTAGTTCTTAGCACAAAAAACACCTTCCCAAAAACAAAACAAAAAGCTGGGGACTAAGTCGGTATGTAATGGAAACTCCAATTTACTTTTTTAAAAAGGTCTGACAATATGACAAAGAAACAAGATCCATAGAGGAAAAGTATGTTTGGTTTTTCTAGACTGTTCTCTCTGCTATAGTTCTTTCTTTGAAGTAAAGCAGTAACATTTGTTTATTTCCTACTGAAAGGACTGAAGCCCAAAATGGATAATGGGGAATTTTATAGTTATAGCCACTACAATTAGGCCTAGAAGGGAGCTAAATTAATTATAATTGGACCTAGTTCTACTTATTCCTTTTAGGAAGAAATGAGCAGAGCAATAACATACCCTGTATACCAAGTATATTTAAAAGATAGATCTGTTGAATTCCACATCACAGAACAAGTTTGAACATTTTAGGGAAACACTCCAAGGATTTAATACTTAGATACTGACATTTCTTCCCATATGAGAAAATTTATAATCTAGTTCAGTATTTTCTAGAATGCTGCTTTAAAAAAAAAAGTCTGAGATTATAGAAAAACCTCACTTTCAGGAAAGAACAAAGATGTAATTTAACCTAGTCTTTATTCATTCTATGGCTTAATTATAGAATTATAGGATCCTCTTTAGTCCTAATATCTAAGAAACTGTCTTGGATAATGTGCAATTTTAAGACTTCATCCTATGACTCTCTGTACCAATATTATTATGAACAAAGATCTTCCTATCATTTCTTCATGGGCCTTTAGCTATGCTAGGCTGAAAATAAATGATCAATATCCTTATAAAATTCTACAAGCAAAAGATTAAGATGCTTAGGAAATCTGTTGTCTGAACTAATCAGATCTGGCTCAATTGTCAAGGAAACATCTCATACTTTTCTCAGAAGTACAGTTTAAGAATCTACTCTTGAGAAGTATCTTAAGAGATTTATTCCAACAAATTTTTGGAAATCCTTTACATTAGAATTGGTGTTCCAGCACAGCATGATTGAGTGGCTGAAGAATATCTTAGTTAGTATCCAGAATTTAGTTAACAGTAAGAATAGCAAAAAAAGATTTACTGAATTTAGGAGAATTTTATCTTCCTTGGAGGAAGACATCAGTCACTGGAATTATCTGAGTTAAGAGTTTTGTAAGATTGCCTTACTAATTCTACTTAACTATCTGTCAAATCTTTAGAGACACCCACTCTATGTTTGGAATACAGACCTAAGGAAATTAGGCCTGCCAAACTACAAAAATACACACTATCACTCAGTCCCAAGGGAAACAGCAGCAAAGTCCTGCCAGTTTTGCTGAGCAAGAATGACAGGCAGTTTACACTTAGTGACAGACTCCTGAATTGCTCCAACTACGAATATACTGTAGATAAGCTGTAGCTTCAGTAATTTTGAGCATCTGTGAAGATATAGCTATCTATGTTAAAATTAATGTTGTTCTAACAAATATAATGAACCAGAATTTGCACAACAGATTTAAAGCTAGACCAAAGAAAGTGACCTAGAATAACTTAGTGGTCAAATTGTTGAAGAGCTTATATTCTCTAACCTGTAAAGTAGGTATGTCAAAACCTGACAATGCTCAAGTAGAATGGCGACAGGAAATTTATCCCAGATATGGGAATCTCCTTGTTCAACGTTTCAGCTAATTTGTTTCATGGGGATATTAAAATATACACATATGTTTCTTATGTACAGTTCCCTCTTTGCACTTAAGCACCATACATGTTACCACGAATACAGATTAGCCTGACATAAAAGGAAAAGCTTTAAGTTTTTCCAAGAAAAAAGGAAGGGAAATACAATCCCTATTTTATAAAGAACAGTAAAGTTACAAGGAAATAGAATAAATGAAGAGCAAAAGGAGAAGGGAGACTGAACACTGATCAACTTCCCTAATGAGATCTAGAGAAAAAAGTCCAAGTGAAGGGAGGAGCACTTTTATTTACTATACAGAATGGAATATGATGTTACAGGTTACAGCTATAAGGAAGAACTAGTCAAATCTTTCCAACCAAAGGGCAGAACACCTACTTGAACTGTGTGAGGAAGAGAAAGTTAATCAGCGATTTGCTTTGTCAATAACTTCAGTAATTATAGATATGCTTTACCTACTGACATGGTATTTAGCTATACATAAGTGTATACTGATAATTTTGGGAATCAAAGCCCAAATTTTATTTTTTGCTATACCAAATCAAATCAGTGGTTATTAAATAACAAAAGTAAAATTGAGAACTCAGAATGCCTAGGAACAGCATCATCATGTCATGCTAAACAAAATTACAGTGTATTGTAAACATGAATTAAGTGTGAACATTATATGAAGTCATCACATTTAAAACATCCATGAATTAGACAATGTATGATAATCTACTCTAATGAAGAGTCTACCTCGCTAAATGTATTTGCAAAGGTGTGTTTTGAGTGAAGTTGTTTTGAAAAGTGATTGAACAAAACTGAACGTACTCACTGAAAAGATCTGCTCCTTAGGTTTACTGAAAATCATAGCTGTTGATATTACCAATGAAAGGTTTTTACTACTACTTACTTCTTTTAGCCCTGTATAGCCAAAATAGTAGAATGAGTTGGATTTTGGCTCAAACATTAAAAAAAAGTTCAACTAGTGGACCAAATTGTTAAATTACTGGCTCTTGGCCAGACCTGTAAAACCTGACTGAAGACAATGGGGTTGCCAAGGTACATCTAAAAAATAATGTTTAGTCTATATATATTTATTACAGATTATTATGCACAGTAGAAGAGGCTTCTTTTCCTGATCCCAGACTAGCTCTGCAAGGCTGGCATCAAGGAAAAGAAAACATTTTACTTGTAAACTGTGTAAAAAGAAAGGAAGTAATCGAGAGAATAAATCCCCACAATGCCATTTTTAAATGACAGTTTTAGAGTTGAACTGTATTTTAATATTTTGGTGATTACGTCTCCTCTTGTAAGACTCTGTATGGATGTTGTTTAATTGGTGATGAAGAAACAAGTTAAAATTGATAAACTGTAGTACTGTGCTATACTACAGATGTACATGGTAAGAAAATCTTTGTTTTGCATTATGAAAAACTCCCAGATTAATCTCATGAAACAGCAAGATAAAATACACTGAAGGTTGCCATCTAGTGTCCATTTTTAATAGTTTTAAACACTAACCAAATTTGCGCACACAGATTTCACAACACAAAACAGGAAGACACTTTAAAAGCTATGGTGGTCTTTTTCATGTAATCACACTAGCTTTCCCTCTGTTAAAAAGATATATTCTAAAATAAAACATTTCAAACCCACAAAACATTGTCTATATAATACAAATGCAAGCTGACT
Organism: Eretmochelys imbricata; assembly: GCF_965152235.1. NCBI lineage: Eukaryota > Metazoa > Chordata > Testudines > Cheloniidae > Eretmochelys > Eretmochelys imbricata. Next base: position 115,202,281 of record NC_135575.1, on the reverse strand, counting down.
TTTTATTATTAGGACAACGCAGTGCTTATGAAAGTGCAGACTGCAGCCACACAATATTCTATTAATTCAAATAAATATTACCGCATAGGCACCAGTACTGCAATCTCTCAAGTGTAATACACTCAAGGGTTTGCATAACGTCTAAATGGAGATACCCTCTTTTCAGGATTAAACTAAATTTAATCTATGCATCTATTCAGGGTTGGCGGGGGGAGCAGAATGGGTGACAACTGTACCAGGGCCCCGAGATCAGGGGGCACCCCAAAATGGCAATAACTTCTGTGTAAACAAAGTGAAAAAGGAGAGGGAGGGGCCCTAATAAGCATGATATATCAAGTCCTCACATTTCTCTGGACAGGCCTGCATCCATTCAATCTTTGTTCTCTCAGCCCTTGGGGGGGGGGGGGGATTCTATCAGCTGGTAATAACTTTTATGCATTAACAATCAGAACTATTGATCTAGGAGTGAAAGTCTCTATACTCATTACCAATCCCCCAAATCAGTCAGGTTCCTTAAATAATTTTAGTAAAGCAGTGGCTCTCAACCTTTCTAGACTACTGTACGACTTTCAGAAGTCTAATTTGCCTTGCATACCCCCAAGTTACACCTAACTTAAAAAAGACTTGCTTACAAAAATCAGACAAAAATACAAAAGTATCACAGCACAATATTACTGAAAAATTGTTTACTTTTTCATTTTTACCACATAATCAAAAAATAAATCAAATGGAATATAAATATTGTACTTATATTTCAGTGTAAAGTATATAGAGCAAGACAGAAACAAGCGTCTGGATGAAATTTTAGTTTGTAATGACTTGGCTAGTGCTTTTTATGTAGCCTGTTGTAAAACTATGCAAATCTCTAGATGAGTTGATGTACCCCCTGGAAGATCTCTACATAGCCCCAGGGGTATGCGTACCCTTGGTTGTTGAAGTAAGGTGCCCTCTCCACCCAGCATTTACTTCCTTATTGAAGCAAAATCATGCTTTTTATATAAGAAAAGGGTTACCTTTGATTTCACAGCAAAATAATTTTCTCCTAAGTGTTTATTTCAACACAAAGCCACAATGCGTCAAGGTGCCCATCAACAACCACTGAATTAAAAGTGCTATTTAATTCAACACTTAAAAAATATGTAGCTATTTAATTCAACCCTTTAAAAAAACATGTCTGCATGATGTTATGGGCAACATGTGGGCCAACCAAAGGGGTGAGTTAGTGATGAGTGTTAAGACTAATTTGACTTTTTTTCCTGTTTTGGTAGGTTTAAGTGAGACCTTCTATTCACAACACTGGAATCCATTATCAATATGAGTCTGAGCCCAAAGGGCCATAAAATTAAATAAGCTAATTACAAAAAGTTAACCATGTAGTTAAAATATTTAAAGATGGTAATATTTTTTTTAAACAAAACAAAAACTTACCGTAAGCCATAGCAAGGCAGAGTGATGAACTGGAACAATGCCAGAAAAACTCGCAAAGGAAGCAGGGTGAACACATAGAGAAAAGCATCCAGGCACAAAAAGATTCCAAAAAACATCAACTAGATTATAAAAACAAAGACAAACATGTCATTCCTTTTACACAACTGTCTATATTGTAATAATTTCACATATAAGACCTCAGTCAGTCAACAAAAATATAAAATAGTAAACCCCCAGTTATGCACAATACTTCCATTTATTAGCCAGTGAACTGTAGGACGCAACATGTGGTAAACTTGGAAATCTGTTCAGCAAATATTCTGCTCCATGAAGTCCAAATAGCAGAAGCTTTGCAGGCTTCCGCAGCTCACCGGTCTCAATTTTTATTCAACAGGTGAACTGCCCTTGGATGAAACTGCAGATCACTAGCTCTGACTTCTACTTAGGTTACACAGTTGAAGTTTCAGAGTAACAGCCGTGTTAGTCTGTATTCGCAAAAAGAAAAGGAAGACTTGTGGCACCTTAGAGACTAACCAATTTATTTGAGCATAAGCTTTCGTGAGCTACACCTCACTTCATCGGATGAATACTGTGGAAAGTGTAGAAGATCTTTTTATACACACAAAGCATGAAAAAAATACCTCCCCCCACCCCACTCTCCTGCTGGTAATAGCTTATCTGAAGCCATCACTCTCCTTACAATGTGTATGATTTGTAGGTTTTAAAATACAAAGGATGGCTACTTTACAGATGTTCTTTTTAATGTGTTTGTCTTTCACAAATATCTATTTCCCATCATGACTAGATAAAACTAGACAAAAGATCAGTGTTTAAAATATTGTTCTACCATATCAGGCCAGGGCTAATGTTAATTTTCTTTGAGGGGTATCACCCACTTTTCTTGTCCAATCTTATGGGAGAGAACTTATTTAGGAAGTTAATCTTTTAAATTAAAGGTAACAAAAACTTTAAACTGGGGGAAGTTAGCACGCAAGATACTTAAGGCTGGAAACAGTTTTTTTTTTCTTCTTCTTCTTACAGCCAAGTTCACAGGTACTCTGTGGTAACTAAGCAAATGTAGATTCTGTAAGTAAGGCAGCCTGGAAATTCTGTGACTAACTCAGGTAAACTTTAGTTTTTGTATGAAAAATATCAATATAATCCCATATCCAATGTAGAAACAACAATGACCACTGAAAGTAACAAGTATGCTCAATTTACTCTATTATTCCAGAGCCATGTGAACAGAGATTGAGAAGAATCACCTGGCTGCTGAATGGAGAAACTACAAGCAATAGCAGAGACAAGCAATGGAAAGAGGAGCCAAAAACTGTGGCTAACGAAAGCGGAGAATTGCAGATACACCCTTATCATTCAGCAGTCAAGAGGTTCTGGGGTGGTAAGGAGAGAGACAGACAACTCCTATGCCTTTCAGGAGCCAGTGGGGGCTAAGTAGTATCTTCAGACATCTATTAACCAGAGACCATATGAAATATGCAGTCCCAGAGAAAGGTCAAACAATAGCATACTGGTAGGAATCCCAAACATCTTTCTGTGTCTCAACAGATGAGGTTAGGGGTGGCTTCTCAGCCAGGGACTGTTCCTGGGCAGTGGCACACTACCCAATCCCCGAAAGTGTTTGTATTATTCTTGGAATGAGTCTAGTAAATTATATATATCCTCTGGATACTATCTCACTGGTAATTGCTCCAAAGCCCTATGTGAGAGCAGATGTGGGTGCTCGCATGTGTGCAGAGGCTGGGAAAATGTGTGTGGGAGAGATTGGGATAAAGTACAGTACTGCAAGAGACAAAGGAGGAAATAGTCACTGAAGACAATTTAGGAAAAAGATACACTGTATAATGTACAACAAGCAATACTTTTTTTCCTTTACATTTCAGGATGTGTAGCAGCACATGCATTTTCACATTGGCTAGTAAGCATCAGGCTATTTTTTTAAGCTCTGCTTAGAAAGAACTGCACCTTCCCAGGTAAGCTTTAACCCTTTACTAAATTAAATACACACCAACATGAAAATTAAAATTACACTTGAATGTTGCTAAGTAACAAAACCCCATAGTTGATTTTTTTAGTCATTGAAACTAAATACCTCTAACACAAATTATTTTCAGAAAGAGCAAGAGCATCACAAGCATTAAGCTTCAAAAAAATTATCCCGGATAGAATCTGTATACAATCAAATTCTGTTACACAGGTAAGACATAACACAAACTTCCAGAGAGGGATTGGGAGAACAGGGCCGTTGTGATTTCTCCCCCACCCCCACGGAAAATACCCACTGGAAAATTAAAAACAAACATATCAAGGTTTTATTAAATGAAACAAATTTATACTCTGCAACTCATTTTGTAAGCCCATTTATGCTTCAAATAGATACATAATCCAAAATGAAAAGTTTACAATTCTATACGTTACACAAGATAACATAACTGAGTCTCCAATCTCCCAGCTAGTTAGGCCCACAGCTTTTGTATCTGCTCTTAGATCTCAATATACTTACCAGCTTTATAAATTTATTTTCAAAAGCCAGCCTACTACAATTTTTTCAAATCAAACCACGAGTGTGCTAAGAACATGCTCACTAGATGCTGAACTGACTGGACAAAAGCATAAGGTCTTGGAGTGGGGAGTGGAGGAAAAAACAAAACAAACCCTGACAACATTCTGAATTCAATTGTCTTGATTTGACTTACACAATTTTCCAGCAGTTTAATGCTGACAATCTCCTTCACAAAGGTAGATTTGGAGTAGAAATCTGAATATTCAAATTAATTTGCTGGAAGAAGTAACTCAGGAATATAATCCAGCACCCTCCTTGTCCTATTCTAGGCACAATATATGTCCTTTGTATTCAGAACCACTTTTATTTACTACAGTATGGAACTGTGCCATAACTTCTGAGTAATTTTTCAATTTTAGCCATATGTGGTTCCAGTTCTTTGCTGCTAATCAGATCAAGCCAGATTTCCATCTTGGTTGAAAGAGTAGTTAGCCCGTGTGATCTCTTAAACCTGTCAATTGTTTTTGTATGTTCAGTGAACCTCTGTAGCATGTTGTATAAAAGACATTTTATGGTTTAAAAAGAGTACTGTCCCTGCTAGTGTAAATTCCAACCGTTGGATGCAAAGTAGAGACAATGTGCCTAAGGAGGTCCAAATGTCCCAAGGAAATTAGGACAGCAACTCTTTTTTCAACCAGCCACAATGATGATTACAGAAGAATTTCTCAATTTCCAGTGTGCTTTTGCTCTCAAATGGATTACTTCTTTCTCACAATAAAATTTAAATAAGGTGCTGAATACCAATAAGTTGATGATTGCCCTGAGTAGTTCTCATCCCTTTCCATTTTATTTCCCTTGCCTGAGCAAACAGCAGACTTTTTAGATCATGCTGATCTCTGTATTCTTTAAGGGCATCTTCAGTAACCTCAACATAACATTCTGCAGTTTTGTTTTCAGGCATAGAATCAACAGAATTATCTCGGAACACATTTTTCCCTGCATGGGTGCTTGTAGCCATGATTTCTATTTAGTGTGTTCCCCAATCTAATAATATAAGTGATTATTCTTTAAAATTTTCCTTCATTATCTTGTGTGGAACATGTAGCAGTGGACTTGCAATTTTAAGTCTGTCTGAAGAAATATATCCAGGGTTACGCGCGTCAGTCATTGCTGTAAATTGTTTATTTTGTGCTATATTTCTTAAAGTTTCTTAAAGTGCAAAGAAGGCAGTAGCTTTCTTATCAAGTTCTTATCAAAACCTTTCAATTGTTTTTATGGTATAATTAGGGCCCTACCAAATTCAGGGTTCATTTTGGTCAATTTCACGGTAATCGGATTTTAAAAATTGTAAATTTCACGATTTCAGCTATTACAACCTGAAATTTCATGGTATTGTAATTGTAGGGGTCCTGACCCAAAAAGGAGGTGTGTGGGGAAGAGGGGCGGGGGGGGAGAGACTATCCACCTTCAAGATCACCATCATTTTCTATAGTTTCGGAGTTATCTGCCAATGATAGCGTTTCAATCACATCATGTATGTCACATAGCCACAGTATATCACCTGTAGCAAAAAGAGAAAAAATCTCCATCATCCAGAAACAACCATAGATAAGTTTGTGATAAGAAGCAGACTAGAAAAAGAGGTAGTTGATGGAAAAACTGCCCAGTTTGTTTATGCAACAAACACTCCATTCCGTATGATTGAGAACCCACACTTCATTAACATGGTTCAGTCATTAACACCAGGATACAGTCCACCCAACAGAGCAGATGTTTCAGGCAAACTGCTGGATAAAGTGTATGAAAGAGAAATTGAGCAGTGTGCAAAAAGTCTAGAGGGTAAAATTGTTAACCTGATTCTTGATGGGTGGAGCAATGTCCACAACGATCCTGTTGTATATGCTTGTGTGACAACAGAAGAAGGGAATGTCTTCCTTACACAAACAATCAGGAAATGCACACACAGCAGAATACTTACGAAAAGTAGCAGTAAAAGCTATAACAAACTGTGAAAAAGAATTCAAATGTCTAGCACACAGCTTGGTCACAGACAATGCTGCAAACATATCCAAGATGAGAAGAAATTATTTAGAAGAGAGCCCCAAGCTAACATCCAGTTGCAGTGCTCATTTGATGCACCTCCTAGCCAAAGACTTCAGTGTTCCAGAAATAAAGGCTAATGTTGAAATTGCAAAATATTTCTGTAACAACCCCTTTGCAGCAGTTGCTCTGAAAAAAGTGGGAGGAACCAAGCTAACTCACCCACAAGACACGTGATGGAACTCCGTAGTGGACTGTTTTGAGCACTATGTCAAGAACTGGCCTGATCTCATGACAGTTTGTGAACAAAATTGTGAAAAAATAGATGGCACTGTCACAGCCAAAGTTCTCAACATTCAGCTAAGAGAAATGTTGAACGCATGCAGAGTACCCTGAAGCCTATTTCTGTAGCCTTGAACAAAATGCAGGGAAATAGCTGTTTTACTGCTGATGCTGTTGAAATTTGGAAGGAACTGAGTGAGATCTTAAAAAGAGAAATATGCAATGACAGTTAAATTACAAGCATTAAAAAAAACTAATGGGACAAGCACTTTCTCAATACTTGGTACCAGGATCAAACCTTAACTGCTGAAGAGGAGGAGTTGGCTAGGACATGGACATCCAGCAATCATCCCTCCATAATGCCAAATATAATAAACTTCAGAGCTAAGGGTGAACCATTCAAGAAATATATGTTTGCTGATGATGTTTTAAAGAAAGTCACACTAGTGAACTGGTGGAAGTCACTTAAGCACTTGGATTCAGAGACTGTTGAAGTGATAATCTCACTTTTAACAATAATAGCTTCTTCTGCCGGTGTAGAAAGAATATTTTCTTCCTTTGGACTAATTCATTCCAAATTGAGAAATCGTTTGGGACCTGAAAAAGCAAGAAAGCTTGTTTTTCTTTTCCAGATTATGAACAAACAGGAAAATGAAGTTGAAGACGACTGAGTTAGCTGCAGAAGCCAATATTTTAAGTTTCTCATGTTGACCTGGCTGACCTACTCTATTTAATTTTAGTTTGGTTTTTTTTTTAAATATTTCATTTAACTATTTTAACAAAAACAACCCTGATTTTAAAAAACTTGAATGTTTAACTAATTTCACGTGCTTTTTTTGTGAAAATATTATATGTTTGCTGTTGAAGAAAAAAATCCAGAATACATAATATTGGTGTTTTAGTTAAATAAAATAATTTAAACGGCTGTCTGGTGACGTTCTCCTTCTAATACATGGCAAGAAAATCCTCCAAATATTAATGATTAACCTGTTGAATTGGAGATAGTTCATCTCCCAATGACTTCATAAATATCTGCTTCAATTCCCTTTGGTAAATGAAATAACCAATCATTCATTTTCTGATGTAGCTGTAAAACTAATCTGAAAATTTAAAAAAAAAAAAAATCACTTTAAAAATGTATAGCGTGCACCTTCTAAAAACGAAACCTACATCTATCTCTGAGTTGTGAAGAATATGTATTACGGTTATAACAACCAACAAGAATGAACTTTTATGTAGAAATCCATGATTAAATCGAGTCTTCCCGACTAGTGATTTAAATCAAATCCATCTTGCTAAATTTCCACACACCCACCCCCGTCCATAAAGGTATGTATTTTTAAAATTAGTTTTAGTTGTTAGTGTACATTATGATTTTTTTCAAGACTTTCGAAAGTTAACTATTTGCTAAAATAAAATTTTAAAAGAAAATATAGGGGGAAATGGCAAGCATGAATGGTTTACAGCAAATTTTGAAGACATATTATTGGTCCGAGAACATTCCGATATTTAGTTTCCCTCTCAATGATAAAGAGGGGGAAGAGAACTGTCCCTTTCTCCTCACCCCTTTAAGAATAAGGGGGGGGGGGGAGAGATACGTTCAGGTAATTCATAAAAATCCACTCTCTGCCTTCCCCTAAATTTAAGTTGGTCATTTCTGTCTCTCAATTTTTGTGTCATCTACTTCCTGTGTTGGTATTGTCTTCTTTCCATCAGCCTCTCTCCCTATTTTCTGTCTGAATTCTTTCTAATGCTTTTTTTTTGGGGGGGGCACACAGGCATCTTTTGGGAATAGTCCTTCACTTCTCCCCATTTTCATATATAGTAAGTAGCTCCATTTAGAAGGGGCAATTCATTTTTTTGCAAATTGCTTGCTAGTTTCCTTGGTCAGTGGTATTTCAATAAAATTGAGAGGTGAATCCATATTTCTCCCCAAATGTATCTATTTTTAGCTTTCAAATGTTGGCAAGTATTTTCTTCCATCCCACAGACAACTGCATTGCAGCTACTCCCTTTCCAACTAAGCTCTGGAGACTGCTCCCTTCAGAACCAGTTTCTTCGGATGCTCAAAGTAATATACTTCCTCTTCTCTGCAGACTTCGTCATGGTCTACACTAGAAAATTAGGTCAACATAACTACATTGCTCCACATTCTTCTGTTGACCCAGCTACCTCTAGGGCAGGTGGATTATCTACATCACTGTAGTGTTTTAAGTGTAGACATGTGTTACTTCTATAGCCTCGCAAGCCCCACAGCCTGAGGAACAAAGGACAAAGTCTGGTCACAGCTGAGGTAACACTAATTTTAGCCAATCCACCCAGTCTTCACCCCCGCACCCTTCTCCAGTTCCCAACAATTTGGGTCATCTTAAAATGCTCCCTGGACTAGCACATGTTCATTCCTATGTTAATGAACAAGGTGTTCATGTAAAGATGCCAGTAGGAGCTGAAAAAACCCAGTCATGATTGTGTGATCCTTTGCAGATTCATTGCTGACTACTTCAGCACCATTGTGAAAGAGCAGAAACAGCTGGTAAGGCACAAGGAGAAGGGGGATTTCTCACCACTCCTTTGCTCATGGAACCAGGACTTTGGAGGCACATGACTGCACGGTCCACTCAAGGCATAACCCATTAATGAGAGAAAGGCTTATCCCAATACCTTCTAACTTCTTGTCCTGCCTCCCTCTCATTCCCTCTCTCTTACCGACGGACAAGTTAGAACTGTAGTCACTGTTAAACAGGTAAAGTTCTAGGTAATGATGAGTCATAAAGGAGTCCAGAAGAGCAGGCAGTTTCTCAAGAAGAATATTAAAGGCACAACTGCAAACTATTCTGATGTGAAGGAAAGATAAGAATAATAAGAGGCCAACATGGCTCCGTAAGTAGCTCTTTAATGACCTGAAAATCAAAAAGGACGCCTATAAATAGTGGAAAAATGGACAAATTGCTCAGGAGTATGAAAAATTAGCACAAGCACTTAAGGACAAAATCAGAAAAGCTACGGCACAGAATGAGTTACACCCACCAAGGGACATTAAAGGCAATAACAAAATGTTTAATACACTAAAAGCAAGAGAAAGACAAAGTAAAGTATAGGTCCTTTACTTGGCAGGGAAGATGATCTAACAACTGATTACATCAAGAAGGGTGAGATGTTTAGTGCCTGTTTTCCTTCAGTCTCCACTAAAAAGGTTATGGCGACCAGATACTCACCATAGTTAATATAAACAACAGGGAAGAAGGAACAAATGCCAAAATAGGGAAAGAACAGGTTAAAGAATATTTAGATAAGTTAGATGTATTCACGTTGGCAAGGCCTGATGAAATTCATCCCAGGGTACTTAAGGAACTAGCTGAAGCGATCTCAGAACTGTTAGCAATTATCTTCAAGAATTCCTGGAGGATGGGTGAAGTTCCAGAGGACGAGAGATGGGCAAACATAGTACCTATCTTTAAAAAGAGGAACAAGGGAATTATGGGCCAATCAGCCTAACATTGATATCTGGAAAGATACTGGAACAAATTATTAAACAATAAATTTGTAAGCACCTAGAGAATAATAGGGTTATACAGAATAGCCAGCATGGATTTGTCACGTCAAGAAAAAAATCGTGCCAAACCAACTGCTGGTTTCAGCTGGGTGTAGAGCATGTATAAGGGTTACCCCCACCCCAGGACGAGTATAAATAGCAGCGTATAGGACAAGACACGGCTTACGCGAGAAAAGACAAGAGACAGAAGGGTGTGGGTATATACCTGAGTGCATACCCTACATAGCTCTTTACTTGCCCAAGACGTGCCTTCCTGTCTATCCTGCTAGTTTTAGCAATGCAGTTGGTGGATGTGATTGCAGAGCCATTGGCCATTATCTTTGAAAACTCATGGCGATCGGGGGAAGTCCCGGACGACTGGAAAAAGGCTAATGTAGTGCCCATCTTTAAAAAAGGGAAGGAGGAGGATCCTGGGAACTACAGGCCATTCAGCCTCACCTCAGTCCCTGGAAAAATAATGGATCAGGTCCTCAAGGAATCAATTCTGAAGCACTTAGAGGAAAGTGATCAGGAACAGTCAGCATGGATTCACCAAGGGCAATTCATGCCTGACTACTCTAATTGCCCTCTGAGAGGAGATAATTGGCTCTGTGCATGAAGGGAAAGCAGTGGACGTGTTGTTCTTTGACTTTAGCAAAGCTTTTGACACGGTCTCCCACAGTATTCTTGCCAGCAAGTTAAAGAAGTATGGGCTGGATGAATGGACTATAAGGTGGATAGGAAGTTGGCTAGATTGTCGGGCTCAACGGGTAGTGATCAATGGCTCCATGTCTAGTTGGCAGCCGGTATCAAGTGGAGTGCCCCAAGGTCGGTTCTCAGGCCGGTTTTGTTCAATATCTTCATAAATGATCTGGAGGATGGTGTGGATTGCACCCTCAGCAAGTTTGCAGATGACACTAAACTGGGAGGAGAAGTAGATACGCTGGAGGGTAGGGATAGGATACAGAGGAACCTAGACAAATTAGAGGATTGGGCCAAAAGAAATCTGATGAGGTTCAACAAGGACAAGTGCAGAGTCCTGCACTTAGGACAGAAGAACCCCATGCACTACTACAGACTAGGGACCGAATGCCTAGGCAGCAGTTCTGCAGAAAAAGACCTAGGGGTTACAGTGGACGAGAAGCTGGATATGAGTCAACAGTGTGCCCCTGTTGCCAAGAAGGCCAATGGCATTTTGGGATGCATCGGTAGGGGCAGAGCGAACAGATTGAGGGACGTGATCGTTCCCCTCTATTCGACATTGGTGAGGCCTCATCTGGAGTACTGTGTCTAGTTTTGGGCCCCACACTACAAGAAGGATGTGGAAAAATTGGAAAACATCCAGCAGAGGGCAACAAAAATGATTAGGGGACTGGAACACATGACTTATGAGGAGAGGCTGAGGGAACTGGGATTGTTTAGTCTGCGGAAGAGAAGAATGAGGGGGGATTTGATAGCTGCTTTCAACTACCTGAAAGGGGGTTCCAAAGAGGATGGATCTAGACTGTTCTCAGTGGTAGCTGATGACAGAACAAGGAGTAATGGTCTCAAGTTGCAATGGGGGAGGTTTAGGTTGGGTATTAGGAAAAACTTTTTCACTAGGAGGGTGGTGAGACACTGGAATGCGTTACCTAGGGAGGTGGTGGAATCTCCTTCCTTAGATATATTTAAGGTCAGGCTTGACAAAGCCCTGGCTGGGATGATTTAGTTGGGGATTGGTCCTGCTTTGAGCAGGGGGTTGGACTAGATGACCTCCTGAGGTCCCTTCCAACCCTGATATTCTGTGATTCTATGAATGTTCTGCTGCCTCCGGGCTGCTGGAGCCTTTCCTGCCACTCCAGCAGCTCTCCACTGCTGGAGCTATTCCCCCACCTCAGGGAAGGACTTCAGCAGCAGAAAAAGCCTCCGTCAGCTCCCCATTACTGGAGCTTTTCCCCATAGCCAAAGACTCAGCTACCGGGGAAATGCTCAGGAAGCTCTTTCCCCTCTGTCTCGACCAGAGCCTTTCCTCATTGCAGTGCTCCAGTAGTGGGGGGTTGCTGAAGGCTTTCCCCACTGCCTCCCTAAATCAGAGCCCTTCACTGACGTGAGTAGCCACATAGCCACACCTGGCAATGTGGACGCAACTTGCTCTTCACTTCAGCATGTAGCTACACGTCCCCTACAGGACATCGCCAGTGATAGCGTAGACACAGCCTAAGAGATTGCAAAACCTACACAAAAGGAGTAGATGTGAAAAAACAACCAGCAGGGGGGTGTCCTACTTATCAATGACAATGGATTGTTTGATTATATCTTGGGGTGCAAACAGGCACCCACGGTCTTTCACTAAGGAGGCAAACTGACATCATGACTTGTCTCATGAATGGAAGATCACAGCCAAGCCTGGCTGTAAAATGTTGGATGGACTTTGGGTGACCATTGGTCTGTAAGAAATGAAAATATCTAATTAAGTAAATCTAGGTTCCAGAATGCATGTTATAATTTTATTTTATACATAGCCATTTGTTTCCAACACTTCTACTGGCTACCACTTGAATCTCTATATTTTGCTAAATAAGCTTTTACTTGTTTTTATTACAAATGTATCTAAGAAAAGTGTGTTAAATGGAAAAGTGATCTGAGGTGTAACTGGTAAGCTGGGGTGTATTGTTCTTTGCAAGCAGTGAATCTGTGAATACAAGTGTCCACTGGAACAGGGGCTGCACACTCCAGAGAGATTCTCAGAGAAGGCTCGGGGATTGAAGTGTGCCTACTGCAGTGATCCCCAAACTTTTCACATCATGCCCCCCCTTACCTCTGTTTATGCCCCCACCCAGAGAGCCACGGGTGGGAGCTGGGACACAGCTCTGGGGGTGCGGGGAGGAGAATACGCGGATAGAAATAAGGAGGTTGAGGCTGGGGCCTGGTCTGAGGCTGGGAGCGGGGCCTGGAACAGAGCCGAGGCTGGGGCCAGGGCCAGGAGTAGGCCACTTTTGAGGGCTGAGGCTCAGGCTGTAGCTGAGTATGGAACTGCGGCAGGCCGGGCGCCAGGGGCCGAAGCTGGAGCCACAGCTGCAGGCAGGAGCAGAGCCGTGGCTGGACCGGAGCAGGGCGGGGGGAAAAGCGGGGCTGGGTGGTGCTCCCTCCACAGCGGCTGACCCAGGCCCTGCCACACCCCCACAAATGTTCCTCCTACTGGCCTACTGCTAACAAGTAGATGGGCAGCAGGGCCTGTGCAGGCCTAGCATTGAGTGCTTGTGTTGTCCGTGGAGTTGGGGAGCTGACCACCAGCAAGCAAACCTCTCCCTAGGCTTCAAAGCTAAAGCTACAACTTCAAAACAACACCTACAAAGCTATTTTTAGAGGGCTAGCACAAGCCCTGTCAAAAGCAAGTCTGTCGTCACAGACAGTGTAGATATATGCAGTGCTTTCTCTTTTTTCCTGGTCAAACTTTAATCCCTCCTCACCCCCCTCTGGCTGTTGGAAGGGAACAGTATTCTCTCCCCCAGTCACTTTCCTGATGTGAGTTGTTTATGTCTTCACTGTTCCCTGTTGACTGTATGAATAATATCTGGCAATGTCTCTAAATGTAATTATGCTCATGTACAATTCAAGCTTATGACCTAAGTCAAAAGTGAAATGGAACTACACACTGTTCCAGCATCACAGGAATCCCAGGATAGACAAGCCAGCTGCTAAGAGACATCACAGTTTAACGTAGACTTGGAGAGAAATAGATAGCTTTCCTCTCCATATATGATATAGCTTTGCTTAAGGCAAATGATCACAGAAATACAGTGGGAAATGGGGAGATCAGCATTAAAAGGTGCTGAAGCCATTAGTTCAAAAACATCACTTTATTAAGTAGCTAAAAAAGGAAACAGTAAGGGAATAAGGGAGACTGGTATGGTTAAACAGTTAGGCAGTTTACACACTTATGGTCATACTTTTGCATGTTTGGGTTTCTTTTAAGTTTAACCTTAGCACTGTATTTCTTGGCTTTTTAAGGTTGTTGCTAACCAATATTCTAAGGACTTTTACCCTTAAGTTACTGATATGTAATCTGAATTTTAGTTTCATCTTCTAGGTGATCTGCAAAGAACTTTCGAAAAACTGGAATTCTGCCCTTTTTTTATGATATATAAAAGATTTTAAAAAATTATGTCAAGTCTGCTAATGCCCTGTTTTTTCTAGAGGATATCCAGGTGATCTCAGGAATATTTATTGTAAACTCCAACAAGTTAGATGAAGAGATTTGACTGCTGAATCTTTAACAAAAGTTCATCTATTTAAATATTTGTCAGTCACTGGTAGTAAATAGGGGTCAACAGAAATATGAAAACAGAATTTTGAACAGTTGGACAAAAAAAGTATTTCCCTTCAACTGCTCAATTTTCATTCTTGTGATGTCATTATTCCACTCTAGCAGATCTTGGGAGACGCACAAGAAGAAAAAGAATGTCCCTCAATCTCTTCTGCTTCTCCTTTCTACCTGTGAAAGGTGCCCAGGAGCGAACGGTCATAAGGAAGTGGAGAAAGCAGGAACCCAGCAAAGCAGGGAGACATACCCTCCTTTTTCCTACACTCTGGGCAGGAGATTTGGAGAGTAAACAACCTCTTCCCTTAGCTGTCACCTGCTTCCCAACTTGGTGTCTGGGGCTGCATGCAAGCCATTGTTACCTCAGCAGGTTCTGATCTTGCTATTTAAAAAACTATTTTTTTAAAATGTGGGTCTTATAAACTAAAATTTGATCCTATGCAGCAGATGCTAACTAGATGACTTCAGTGAATTAAATTTTTTACCTTACCCTTTGGGGGGGGGCAGGATGGGGGGGGGGGGAGGATGAGGGGGGTGGTTACAGAGTGACAAAACAATTTGAAGACTTTCTGAACACACCATTATGTCAGATCAGGAATCCTTTCTCCTAATTTATTTTAAATTTGGCCCAAAATTTTTTTTCCTAGGCCCCAGACTATCAATTGTGAAGATCATATTCTTTTCTATTTAGATTCTGGAAAAGGAATGGGGGGGGATGGGCGGACGACACCTCATGAAAATTCAACTGCATTGTTATTAAAGGAGTAACAGCCACACTGACACACTTTTAAAGAGCTGGTATCATTTTCACCCCAATATGCTTTTAGATTAGGAAGGGCTTTAAAAAACAAAAACAAAAAAACACTGGTGTTTTACTGTAAAAGCAGAAGTGAATTTTGAGATCAAATGCATTTTCTCCAATCCCTGCTTTTATTTTCTGACTGCAAGTAGCAGGTGAATTTTGTTTTATTTGTTGATGCTCAGGACTTGCAATTAGATTAGTTCAACTGCCTTCTATCTTCTGCTAATGATATCGGCATGTGACCACCACCCACACACTGCAAGTTGGAATCAGAGCGAGGAGGAGCAGCAAGTTTGATCTCAAAATAATAAATTAACTACAACCACAATTGGTGTTTGTAAACAAAGCTCTTAATTTAAAAATATGTTTTGAAGAATTAAATGATTCTAAATACCTTAACATGACAGCTATGGTTTGAATAGGTAAACCAAAATAAACATCTTAAGAATACTTCACCTTTTCCAATTCTCTTGGTATTCGCATACATGTGTATACTCTCTCTCGCCGTTCTGTGTATTTTGCTTCATTATGTTCAAGGAAGTAACCTCTTGTTAGTTCAGCACTGATGAACCTCAGCAATGAAAGGTCTGCACAGAGGAAAACAGATAAAAACAAGTAAAACCTGTACAGAGGACATATCATACATTAACTTAACTCTAAAAACGACAAGCCCAATTATGCGTCCTTTTTTCAAGCCCCCCGCAAATATTTCTTGACCTGTAAAGCCTCCTACAACCTTTAACTCAGGCTAGGTCTACACGGGGAGCTCTCTGTCAGTATACTCCAGCAAAGCACTCCTAGTGTGGATACAGTTTATTCAGGCAACTCTGTTTTTAGCTGTATGGCTTATTCCAGCCCCCAGAGTAAAATAAGCTATACTTGCAAAAGTGCAGTTTTGTTGGTATAACTGCATCTACACTACGTACTTTTACCAGCACAGCTAGGTCAGTGAGAGATCACACCTCATCACACCCTTGACAGGCACAGCTATGCTTGCAAACACTTGTAGTGTAGACCTGGCCTTAGTCTTTAAGAAATTTCTAAAATAAGTTTAGTGTTATTGAAAGCTTTCAAATATTTAATATTTTCCTTCTCAGAGACACTGACACTGTGTTCTTCATACTTTATTAAAATCTTGGCTGATACCCATATTAAAATGTTCATAAATACATGACCAACTAATTCAATGCACAAAAATCATCATCACAAATCAGACACACTTGTGACCATTTGAAGAAACCTAGACCTCTCAATGGCACATAGATCTGATATGGCAATGATAAGAGTTTTTTTTTTTTTAAATGTGTTACAAACATTCACAGTAACTTCCATTTTGATGGCATGGAGTAGTACTCAACACTTTTGGGAAGTGTTTCCTCTTCTGATGATGTGAATTCATAGATTCCAAGTCCAGATGGGACCATTATGATCATCAACCCAGACTTCCTGAATAACACAGGGCATAAAACTTCCCTAAAGACTTAGACTGGTCTACATTACAAAGTTAGGCTGAACTAAGATGCCTTGCATCAACCTATTTGTGCATGTCTACACTCCAATTTGTCTTTGGCCAACATAAGTGCTCTATTGCAGTGACACACTACAATCACTTCCCTGAATGGCACACAGACAACTGAAATTGACACAGTGCGAGCGTATACACTGCATGACCTGTGTCAACCCTAACAGTCCTCCAGCAGTCGTCCCACAATACCCCATTCCCTGCAGCAGTGACCACTCTAGTCACAATTTATACTCCACTGCCAGGGGTTACAGAGACCAGAAGCCACCACCCCCTTTAAAATTCCCTGCATGTTTTTGAAGTGACTTTTCCTAATTGCCCACATTGGCAAGCATACCTACCAGCTTGCCATTGTTGTGTGCAACTGCCCAAACAACCATGCCAGCTCCACGCGCTAGAAGTTCTCCTGCCTGGACTAGACAGGAAGTATTGGATCTCCTGGGCCTGTGGGGACAAGAGACTGTGCAACAACAGCTAAGGACCAGCCGTACAAACATAGACATCTAAGATCATATTGTATGAGGGATGCAGGCAAAAGGGTATGACAGGGATCAGCAGCACTGCCATATGAAAGTGAAGGGACTTTGCCAGGGAGCGCAAGGATAGATCTGGTGCTACACCGCAGACCTGCAGCTTCTACAAGGAACTGTATGTCATATTTGGCAGAGACCCTACCAGCACCCCAAAGACCATTATGGATACCTCGGAAGAGCTTGAGACTGAAACCACTTCCATGAACAATGAGGAGGAGGAAGAGGAAGATGCAGCAGAGGACTCCAGCCATGCCATGAGCCAGGACCTGTTTGAGACTCTGCCACAGTATACCCAGTCCCATCAGGTGAGCATGGATGAGCATGCATTTTCCTTACAAAGTTTAAATTTAAAGATGTTGCCAGTTATCAAGAGAAAGGTACAGACTTTTCATTGTTTTATTCATAAAAGAAGAGGCAGAGATTCAACAAGCAGAGGTAGAGTGGGCATCTGTTTTTCATTCCCCTGTTGGATTGTAGGGAGTGCGGGCTGGAGATGAGAAGGAAGCCTGTGCAGGATTCTGATTAAGTGTCCAGGTATGTCCTTTTTAGCCTCCTGAGAGATCTTGGGGAAAGTTTTATGGAGGTACTCTGCAATCCTCTCCTGAAATTTTCCAGGAACAGTTGCTTTATTTCCTCTATCACAGTAGGACACTTTCCCATGCTGCTCTGTGATAAGTTAGGCTGTCACCATTGCAGTAAATGGGCTAGTGGCATATGGGCCCAAGCGGTTTCAGGACACCAGTAGCAGCTGTGTTCTCTGTGCCATTGTGACCCTCAGGAGTGAGATATCAGCTAAAATCACCACTACCTACAGAAAACAGTGCTAATATTCAGTACCATTACCCTACGCTCATATGCATGGAATAGGGACTGAAATTTTATAGTTTCATGCAACAGAAAATTCTCCGATGGTGGGCCATACCCACCATGGCTGGGACTGGAGAGTGGTGCTGTACTGAGGTGGTCCAAAGCTGAAACATCAATAAGCATTTCCTAGCTGAAGTATTTATAGGAATATGGAAAGGGAGTTTTGAAACTAATCTCTCTCTTTTTTTTCTGACTCTAAATCCAATGGTACGTCTTCTTTATCAGCAACTTCTGGTGTGGCAGCCTTAAGGGTGCCCCTCCATGCCTGCAGAACACCTGACTCTGATGTGGAGAGAGAAGAGGATTAAAGAGGATATGGTCTGTGGGATCCTGCAAGCTAGTGCCACAAACAAAGGGCCTGGAGGCCCAATATGACCAACAGCATGGAGAAAGACCGAGAAGACTGGTGAAAGGCTCAGCATTCCAGAAGGAAATGCAACAGGAAATAATGTGTCTTCTCAAGCAACAAACTGTAGATCCTGGTTGACCTACAGGTCCAAAAATCCCAGACTTCCCACCCACTGCAAATCTTTGAGATCTCCATGCTTACTGCTCCCTATACCCTACAACATACTACATTGTATCACAGGTCGCATCCTTACCCTACCACTCCACTCCAGGGGACAGCAAGGAAAACCACAGCTTCACCTACCCTGACATGGAAAAAAAAAAAAAACAGTTTGTGTACTTGTAGCCAAAGACTAAATCCTAATTTTAAAGATTCACTCTGTTAATTTAAATAAAATAAAATTATATTTACAATAAATGGTATTATATTGCCTTTTTTTTTGCATAGTTTTTCCAACTCAATAAAGTTCTGTTTTTGGAGAATGAAGTTATCTTTATTAGTTCACAACTAATATTTCAGAATGCATAACAGTAACCAAAGCAAAGAGCATTTGTAAATGCACAACAAGCACCACATAATTCTTGGTTCAGGAAAACACCCAGTCAGTTATAAATGTAAAGCAAGCACTACACGATTTTTAGCAGCACTCGAACCTCCAGGACCAGAAAACACTACTGTGGATGACCATTAGAATGCTCTTTCAAAGTATCCCTCACCTGGATAGCTCCACACTGAGATCTTGTAATGGCTCTTGTGTCTGGCTGTTCAAATTCAACAGACAGCCGCTCTACCTCTGCCCTCAACTTGGCAACAGCTTTTCTCCCTTTGCCTCATAAATATTATGAGAGCACAACATATAGCTATAACCATGGAGTTATTTTTCTCACTGAGATCCAATCCAGTGAATAAATACCACAAGCATCCTTTCAACCTACAAAAAGCATGTTCAATAAGTTGTTCTGAACCTGCTGAGCTGATAGTTGAATCTTTCCTTGGTGCCATCAAGGTGGCAAGTACATAGATAAGAAAGATTTTGAGCTGCTCTATTCTGTTTCCTAAGCACAGCACTGAAACCACTGACTTGCCACCATTAATTGAAAAATAAGAGAAGAACTAAAATAAAATTAACTAGGTTGTTAAGAAATAGAGTGGCAACAGCAGACCTTAGCATTAGGATGCATAAATTAACAGTTGGATACAGATTAAAAGGGATGAGGTAATTGTTTATAGTTTAATAGTTTTGCTAAACTGGTGTGTGTAAAACGTTGGCACACAGCCAAGACGAGTGAAATAGCAGTTTTTGGGTTTGCCTATGGTTAGTATTGTTGTTGTTGTTTTGTTTTTTTGTTTTTAAACGGGGAGAGGCTCCAGACGTGGCTCTATTGCTCTACCATGATGAAAATGCCAAATTTACCAAATCACAGGGATTTCACTCCCACCACATTTCCTTTCATTCTCACTGGGCCACTCTGGCTAGCCCAGGAGTCAAGTCACTCTTCCCGAGCAGGGGGCAGTACTGAAGCACGTTGTCAGGGCTGCTGGAAGCCGGTTACATGTTGGCTCTCTCCCTCTGCAGCCGGAAGTTGTATGCTCGTGAGACTGTGTTCCAGGCGTTCATGTACTGGTCCATACACATGGCAATACACTTCTGCCTCCGAGTTATCCGGCGAGTTCCCCGGCTTCCCGAGGCAGACAAATGAGACTTGGGCCAAGTAAGTGTCACTCCAACACTGCAGGGTGAGGTCAGTCAGGCATACTGCCCCAAAACTAGGTGAGGGTCACCAGACCATAAAAGTAAACAGACTATAATACTAAGACTTGTTACGTAACAGCTTTGATTGAAGGTTAGATTTAGTAGCTGTGATTGGACTATAAGTACAGACCAATCAGAAAGGGTCTAAATTTGATTGGAAGATAAGGAAGGGGTGAAAAAATAACCAATCAGAACAGGCCAAAATATGTATATAAGGCAGACAGTCAGCAGCCAAAGCGTGTGGTTCTCAGTCAGTCGAAAGGTCAGGAGCAGCGAGTAGCAGCACCTGGGACAGAGCAGAAGGACCTTGACAGAGCAGAGGAAGAGACACCTACAGAGAATAAGCATGCTAGCTATAGTGTAAATGTAGAATAAAAATAGGATTAATAAGTATATGCGTGTATGTTTCGGTTAATAAAGATGCGTGTTTGTGTTATGAATGTTACACTGTTCTATATGTATAAAGTTTAAGGGCTTGTCTACACTACTGCTTAAGTTGATGTAACTTACGTTGCTCAGGGGTGTGAAAAACCCACTCCCCTGTGAGACATAAGTTACATCGACTTAAAGAGCTGTCCAGATGCATTCCTGTCGACAAAGCTTCTGTCCCTCATTGAGGTGGAGTAATTATGCTGACGAGAGAGCGCTCTCCCATCGGCACAGCGCATCTACACCAGGCACTACAGTGGCACAGCTGATGTAATGCGGTAGTGTAGACTTGCCTTAAATATAAGACTGCTGTCAGCGACTGCAGATGACTGATCACCACATGCATAATACAGTCACTTAGTATTGCTTTAACTATATGTTTATGGTTCAGGTACTTTTAACCTGTACCCAAGGATTGTGCTAATGGATTTTTGTTTTGATTTATGTTTAGATTAACTGGATCAGGGAAAATATGTTAAATAAAGAAAATACTTTGTTTTGGAAAGTGTACAGCCTGAATGTCAATTCTTTGAGTGGAGGGCTGTATCAGTGTCCTCCCACAGGTAAACAGATCTAGTCTGTTCTGAGGAGTTTCCTGAAGGATATAGGGAGATCCTTGGTAAATCTTGGCAATTTCACTAGGGCAGCCCCCTTCTTTCACCTTGCAGGAACAGATTAATAAGTCAGCATCTGGGGACCCTGAAAGTAACCAACAGAAGGGCTACTCTGGAATCCCTGAGTCTGTTCTTGAAGTAAATGCACAGCTTCATAAGCCAGCAGCAAGGGGTAGACTAGGTGCCCCCAGAATAGCTATTGGCGTTTCAATATCACCACTGGTAATCTGTTGGTCAGGAAAGAACATCCCTGCTTGCAGTTTTCTGAAGAATCCTATGCTCTTAAAGATGCAAGAGCCAGGCACCTTCCCTGACTAACCCACACGGATATCAGTGAAGTGTTCCCGGTGATCCAGCAATGCTTGCATAACCATAGAAAAGTAGCCCTTTCTGTTGATGTACTTGGTGGCAAGGTGGGCTGGGGCCAAAATACGGATATGCATTCCCCACTGCACTTTGGGAACCCCACTGCTAAAAATCCTCCACCAGAGTTAGTCCTGCATAGCAGGAGATGATTAATGGTGCTATACACTTGCATGACAACAGCCCCCCAATGTGGATTTTTCTACTCCAAAATGATTTCCAACTGATGCATAGCAATCCAGCACTGCAAGCTTCCAGAGTGTGATCACCAGTCGCTTCTCCACTATCAGTGCAGTTCTCATTCTGGTGTCCCTGCACTAGAGAACTGAGTTGAGCTTGGCACACAGAGCCAGGAATGTGGCTTTCATGTTCAAAAGTTCTGCAGCCACCGCTCATCATCCCAAACTTGCATTATGATGCAATCCCACCAGTCAATGCTCATTTCTCAGGCTCCATCATCTGCAGTTGCTCTGTAAACACCAACAACCCTGAATTCTTTTTCATATGTCCCTTAGAAAATTGTTGTCTAAGAAATCATCGTGTCCCCTATTGCTGCAGTTTTTCCAGAGGATCTGCAAATACAGGAAAATTGTGTCCTGCATTTGCAACATTTATGAGAATAGTGCATAGCCTTGCAGGCTTTATACATCTGTCAGAGACAGCAGACATCAAAAAGGTGAGAAAATTATGGGACATGGATGGAGACAGTCGCATGCTGGGAACTTGACTTGTGGCTCCCAGAAATACCTGGGTAAGTCATTTCTATTTCATAACACATTGTAAAAAATTCCCAAATTTTAAGCCTAACCAGATGGTGGCACGTAGCACACTGGGATACCTTCCTGTGGTGTACCACACTTTGCATAACACAAGCACTCCTGGGGAGCATGCACAGTGCTGGCCCATGCAGCCAAGTATGCATGCAATTGTGCAATATACAAACTTCACTGGCTGTGCACCACAGTAATTTGCATTGACCAAAATTTGTAGTGTAGATACAGGCCCAGCATTAAATGGAGCACTTCCTTTACAAGCATTATTCCAGTATTTCCCAAATTTTTCACACTGAGCATCAGCAAAAAGAAACCAATTGAAGCCCCATCCCTGCCCCTGCAACCCTGCCATGTGTGCATACAGCCTACACATCTTAATTTGTACACCTTCCACCTCATTGCTCTACTTTACTAAATAAAAGCGTAGATAATGATACTTCTCCTTTTGTATTTGGTCTGAAGAGAGGTGAAAGAGTTAACAATGCTGACATTTAAGGTATCACCACTGGCACCTGAGTTAGCACCCACTGAAATGAAAGGGGCAATTCACACCAAAGAGCTATTGTTTCTGGCTCTCTACAAACTCAGGGCAGGTCTACACTTAAAACGCTGCACCACTGCAGCGCTTCAGTGAAAATTCTACTATCTGATAGATTAACTACACCGACAGAAGAAACTCTCCTATCTCAGATAGAGGCAGTAGCTATGTTGATGGGAGAAGCCCTTCCATCTATCTATAACAGGGGGGTTAGGTCAGTATAACTGTGTCGCTCAGGGATGTGGATTTTTTACACCCGAGTGACATAGTTATAGAGAAATGGAGTACTTGTGGCACCTTAGAGACTAACCAATTTATTTGAGCATGAGCTTTCGTGAGCTACAGCTCACGAAAGCTCATGCTCAAATAAATTGGTTAGTCTCTAAGGTGCCACAAGTACTCCTTTTCTTTTTGCGAATACAGACTAACACGGCTGTTACTCTGAAATAGTTTTAGAGATGTAAGTTTATAATGTAAACGTGGCCTCGGGTACTGGTTATAAACTTCATACTCTGAAGGTTTTCTTTGCAACAATAACAGCTACACTTTTTTTTAAACGAAAGCTGACACTTTGGTGAAGAATAGAGAGGTCTGTCTATGCCCTCCAATGGCTTGTCCCTCACACTGGCCAAGTGAGGCCTGGTATATGCTTAAAATTTAGGTTGACCCAGCTAGTGTGTGAAAAATCCACACTCCTGAGAGCTGTAGTTATGCCGACCTATTCCCTGGTGTAGACGCAGCTAGGTCAATGGAAGGATATTTCCATTGACCCAGCTACTCTCGCTTCGAGAGATGGCATTCCTACACCGACAGAAAAACCCCTTCCATTGCTGTAGGCTGTGTCTACATTATGGGACTATGCCAGTAGCGCTATGGCACCATAGCTATACTGCTATAGTCATTATAGCATATACATGGCCTGAGACATGCCCCACAAGTTGGGAAACATTGCATGAATCAATCCTCATGTCTGAGGTAGGCAGGGTGTTTAAGAACTCCAGGTTCTGTGCTCTGACAACTAGGCCACACTGCTACGAACATCAAACTGTACTTGTTTCCACAGTTTGGGTAAGAGTTTTTAAACAAGTGTTTGATAGGAATTAAAACAACACAATTCAATCCACAAAATTAAATCTTAGGCTAATCAGATCATTTTCTATATTACTAATACCAATTCTCTATATTTCAACGGTGATAACCACTATCTTGCTATTTGTACCTACAAATCATGGCAGTGGTAACATCAATGTGACAACTACTCTCAGGATGGAATGTTCCTTTTAGCTTAAACCTGTAATGGAATGGAACACCATCTAAAAACAAAGAACAGCAAAAGCCATTGTTCCAAATGAACACTTTTTCAGTGGCTTCAATTTCATCTTTATTACAGGATGGAGAAAAAAGAAAATATGCCCCCATTCTTTCAATGCAGGGATTCAAATATTTAAGGTTTCCTGTTCTTTTGGGTTGTTTGTTTGGTGAGTTAACTGATCAGTGGAACATTAGACTAAAAAAAAATTTTTTTAAAAATCACATTTGTCTCTGGAAATATTGTACCTACTATTGCTACAAGCAACTCCTTAAATTCCTGAAGTTGAAAGATTAGAGAAAAAGATTTATCAGGGAAATTAAGGGGAAAGCGTAGCACATGAAATTAATCACATTTTTTCCTCAACTTGACTAACTTTCAAGCGGACATTCTCGCTTTCAGAAATTTGCTTTTAATTTTCTCTCTCCACAACTCTCACCATCCCTAAAATCTGCTTTTGGGTCCCCAAACCTGTGATTCTTTTGGGAACTGAGAAGGGGATCCACATCTTCTGGTGCTCTCATCCCAACCCCATATACAAAGTTTCTGAGCACAACACTGAAGGAAGATGGGCTTTTATAAGACCACACCTTCCTTTAGTCCTCCATTATGGAGCCTAATAAGAATATAGGACTGGAGTCAAGTCCTATATTGCCAGCAACCCCCATCATATAATCACACTGATAAATTTATCAAGCTCCATCTTAAAACTAGTTAGACTGTTTGTTCCCACTACTCCTGTTGGAAGGCTATTCCAGAGCCCCTGATGGTTAGACACTTTGTAACTTCCAGCCTAAAAATGTTCCACTTCATGGCCACCCCAGTTCTGCCCCACACATCTGCATCAATTGCAGTCTGGATCGGACAGCAGTATCTTCAGAGTTTGGCCTACTAAACTGGGGATTTAGCTCCATCCCCGATGAATTTATCTATCAATAAGGTCAGTAACTGATGATTCGAGATCAGGGAATAACTTGAGAAATGGTGCTCTCACTCAGGGCTTTATATAGCCACTGATCGGTCAAAGTACTGAGGACAGTCAGAGATGAAGTCCCAGCTCAGTAAATCCAATTGCACAGTGGGAATCTCACAACTGAAAAGAACATTTATGGAGGCATCATTAAAAATGTGCAATCCTGGCAAATAAGCAAATTTAAAGACCTGTTTTTAAATGTGACAGCCTACGTTTTCTGTGCTACCATCCAGAGAAGCTAATAAGCAAGGTCACTAGTAAAGAATATTTGATGCTATCAGTTGTTGACCTGGGTTGGAATGCTTGAACCTTGGCAAAGACGACATTGGAAAAGCTGCAGAGTTGACTTCCTCAGTCTCTAAAAGATGAAGTCAGGGATTCTTCAGACTAGGAGCTTCTCCTCCCATCTGCAGGAATATGTTATGTGTAAACTCAGCCAGCCCAAGAGAAGAAGAGAGACAACCCTGTCAAGGTTGAGGCACTTTGATAGGCCATCAAGAATTGATTTATCCTAATTCTATACCAGTTACTGTCAACAGATACTAAGGCTAGAAGAGAACTCTGTAATAATCTAGTCTGACCTTCTGCATAACTCAGGCCATAGAGGACTTCCCTTTCTTTGTCAGGTAAATATCGTACAGATGCTTTAGACACCCTAACAACATATATAGTTTGATCCACAGAAACATCAGACTATGCTATTCCTTCCTGAACTCCCGTAATGTAATCTCACCATGATTGGTAAAAATGAATTTGAGAACATTAAGATTCAGAATAAAAGCAACAATATATAACTATTATGGTCTAACTGAAATTCCAATAACACTGGAATCATTGCATAGGGACTCAAATAAGTTAAACTGAAAACTTTCTACTGCAAAAAAGGAACGTTACTTGCCCTTTCATTTTGTTTCGCTTAAAATACCATCAATAGGATTCTCATTCCTGGGTCTTAGCCTTTTTAAGATGAAAAGGCTATTACACTCAGCTTTCGTATTTTTTAACCCATGGAGGGGTGCAGTAAATGATGAGTTACATGAACTACTGGTTATCATTAAGACAAAGATTTTGTCACAGATATTTTTAGAAAACAACATGGACAGGTCACGGGCAATAAAGAAAAATTCACGGAAGCCTGTGACCTGAAAATATCTTTCTTTTTACTAAAAACATCACTGACAAAATGAGGAGCCGCTGGGCAGCTGCGGGCGCTGGCTGGGAGTTCCGAGGACCCCCCACCAGGTATTGGGTTCGGAGGTCCTGGGGCCCCCTCTGCCAGCTCAGAGCTGGGGGTACCCCTCCACCAAAGGCAGCTGGGAACTGCAGGGTACTCCCAGTGGCAGCCAGGAGCTGTGGGGTATCCCCTGTACCAGCGACTCAGGGCTTGCGGGGCCCACTGCCAGAAGTGGCGGGGGTGCCCCACAGCTCTCAGCCACCACAGATAGCGGCAGGACCCTACAGCTCCCGGCTGCTGAAGTCACTGAGGTCTTTGAAAGTCACAGCCCTGGTCTACACTAGGACTTTAGGTCGAATTTAGCAGCGTTAAATCGATGTAAACCTGCACCCGTCCACACAATGAAGCCCTTTATTTTGACTTAAAGGGCTCTTAAAATCGATTTCCTTACTCCACCCCTGACAAGTGGATTAGCGCTTAAATCGACCTTGCCGGCTCGAATTTGGGGTACTGTGGACACAATTCGATGGTACTGGCCTCCGGGAGCTATCCCAGAGTGCTCCATTGTGACCGCTCTGGACAGCACTCTCAACTCAGATGCACTGGCCAGGTAGACAGGAAAAGAACCGCGAACTTTTGAATCTCATTTCCTGTTTGGCCAGCGTGGCAAGCTGCAAGTGACCATGCAGAGCTCATCAGCACAGGTGACCATGACGGAGTCCCAGAATCGCAAAAGAGCTCCAGCATGGACCGAACGGGAGGTATGGGATCTGATCGCTCTTTGGGGAGAGGAATCCGTGCTATCAGAACTCCGTTCCAGTTTTCGAAATGCCAAAACCTTTGTCAAAATCTCCCAGGGCATGAAGGACAGAGGCCATAACAGGGACCCGAAGCAGTGCCATGTGAAACTTAAGGAGCTGAGGCAAGCCTACCAGAAAACCAGAGAGGCGAACGGCCGCTCCGGGTCAGAGCCCCAAACATGCCGCTTCTATGATGACCTGCATGCCATTTTAGGGGGTTCAGCCACCACTACCCCAGCTGTGTTGTTTAACTCCTTCAATGGAGATGGAGGCAATACGGAAGCAGGTTTTGGGGACGAAGATGATGATGATGAGGTTGTAGATAGCTCACAGCAAGCAAGCGGAGAAACCGGTTTTCCCGACAGCCAGGAACTGTTTCTCACACTGGACCTGGAGCCACTACCCCCCGAACCCACCCAAGGCTGCCTCCTGGACCCAGCAGGCGGAGAAGGGACCTCTGGTGAGTGTACCTTTTAAAATACTATACATGGTTTAAAAGCAAGCATGTGAAAGGATTACTTTGCCCTGGCATTCGCGGTTCTCCTAGATGTACTCCTAAAGCCTTTGCAAAAGGTTTCTGGGGAGGGCAGCCTTATTGTGTCCTTCATGGTAGGACACTTTACCACTCCAGGCCAGTAACACGTACTCGGGAATCATTGTAGAACAAAGCATTGCAGTGTATGTTTGCTGGCATTCAAACAACATCCATTCTTTATCTCTCTGTGTTATCCTCAGGAGAGTGAGATATAATTCATGGTCACCTGGTTGAAATAGAGTGCTTTTCTTCAGGGGACACTCAGAGGAGCCCATTCCCGCTGGGCTGTTTGCCTGTGGCTAAACAGAAATGTTCCCCGCTGTTAGCCACAGGGAGGGGGGAAGGTTGACGGGGTAGCCACGCGGTGGGGGGAGGCAAAATGCGACCTTGTAACGAAAGCACATGTGCTATGTATGTAATGTTAACAGCAAGGATTACCCTGAAAGAGTGTAGCCACTGTTTTATAAAATGAAAAGGAGTACTTGTGGCACCTTAGAGACTAACCAATTTATCTGAGCATGAGCTTTCGTGAGCTCACGAAAGCTCATGCTCAAATAAACTGGTTAGTCTCTATGGTGCCACAAGTACTCCTTTTCTTTTTGCGAATACAGACTAACACGGCTGCTACTCTGAAACCTGTTTTATAAAATGCGTCTTTTTAAATACCGCTGTCCCTTTTTTTTTCCTCCACCAGCTGCATGTGTTTCAATGATCACAGGATCTTCTCCCTCCCAGAGGCTAGTGAAGCTTAGAAAGAAAAAAAAAACGCATTCGCGATGAAATGTTCTCCGAGCTCATGCTGTCCTCCCACACTGACAGAGCACAGACGAATGCGTGGAGGTAAATAATGTCAGAGTGCAGGAAAGCACAAAATGACTGGGAGGAGAGGTGGCGGGCTGAAGAGAGTAAGTGGCGGGCTGAAGAGAGGGCTGAAGCTCAAATGTGGCAGCAGCGTGATGAGAGGAGGCAGGATTCAATGCTGAGGCTGCTGGAGGACCAAACCAGTATGCTCCAGTGTATGGTGGAGCAAAGGCAGTAAAGGCAGCTGGAGCACAGACTGCCACTGCAGTCCCTCTGTAACCAACCACCCTCCTCCCCAAGTTCCATAGCCTCCACACCCTGACGCCCAAGAACGCGGTGGGGGGGCCTCCGGCCAACCAGCCACTCCACCACAGAGGATTGCCCAAAAAAAAGAAGGCTGGCATTCAATAAATTTTAAAGTTGTAAACTTCTAAAGTGCTGTGTGGCATTTTCCTTCCCTCCTCCACCACCCCTCCTGGGCTACCTTGGTAGTCATCCCCCTATTTGTGTGATGAATGAATAAAGAATGCATGAATGTGAAGCAACAATGACTTTATTGCCTCTGCAAGCGGTGATTGAAGGGAGGAGGGACGGGTGGTTAGCTTACAGGGAAGTAGAGTGAACTAAGGGGCGGGGGGTTTCATCAAGGAGAAACAAACAGAACTTTCACACCGTAGCCTGGCCAGTCATGAAACTGGTTTTCAAAGCTTCTATGATGCGTACCGCGCCCTCCTGTGCTCTTCTAACCGCCCTGGTGTCTGGCTGCACGTAACCAGGAGCCAGGCGATTTGCCTCAACCTCCCACCCCGCCATAAACGTCTCCCCCTTACTCTCACAGATATTGTGGAGCACACAGCAAGCAGTAATAACAATGGGAATATTGGTTTCGCTGAGGTCTAAGCGAGTCAGTAAACTGCGCCAGCGCGCTTTTAAATGTCCAAATGCACATTCTACCACCATTCTGCACTTGCTCAGCCTGTAGTTGAACAGCTCCTGACTACTGTCCAGGCTGCCTGTGTATGGCTTCATGAGCCATGGCATTAAGGGGTAGGCTGGGTCCCCAAGGATAACTATAGGCATTTCAACATCCCCAACAGTTATTTTCTGGTCCGGGAATAAAGTCCCTTCCTGCAGCTTTTGAAACAGACCAGAGTTCCTGAAGATGCGAGCGTCATGCACCTTTCCCGGCCATCCCACGTTGATGTTGGTGAAACATCCCTTGTGATCCACCAGAGCTTGCAGCACTATCGAAAAGTACCCCTTGCGGTTTATGTACTCGCCGGCTTGGTGCTCCGGTGCCAAGATAGGGATATGGGTTCCATCTATGGCCCCACCACAGTTAGGGAATCCCATTGCAGCAAAGCCATCCACTATGACCTGCACATTTCCCAGGGTCACTACCCTTGATATCAGCAGATCTTTGATTGTGTGGGCTACTTGCATCACAGCAGCCCCCACAGTAGATTTGCCCACTCCAAATTGATTCCCAACTGACCGGTAACTGTCTGGCGTTGCAAGCTTCCACAGGGCTATCGCCACTCGCTTCTCAACTGTGAGGGCTGCTCTCATCTTGGTATTCATGCGCTTCAGGGCAGGGGAAAGCAAGTCAAAGTTCCATGAAAGTGCCCTTACGCATGCGAAAGTTTCGCAGCCACTGGGAATCGTCCCAGACCTGCAACACTATGCGGTCCCACCAGTCTGTGCTTGTTTCCCGGGCCCAGAATCGGCGTTCCACAGCATGAACCTGCCCCTTTAGCACCATGATGCATGCATTGGCAGGGCCCATGCTTTCAGAGAAATCTGTGTCCATGTCCTGATCACTCACGTGACCGCGCTGACGTCGCCTCCTCGCCCGGTATCGCTTTGCCAGGTTCCGGTGCTGCATATACTGCTGGATAATGCGTGTGGTGTTTAATGTGCTCCTAATTGCCAAAGTGAGCTGAGCGGCCTCCATGCTTGCCTTGGTATGGCGTCCGCACAGAAAAAAGGCGCGGAACGATTGTCTGCCATTGCTCTGATGGAGGGAGGGGCGACTGACGACACGGCTTACAGGGTTGGCTTCAGGGAGCTAAAATCAACAAAGGGGGTGTCTTTACATCAAGGAGTATTTCAGGCAGGACTTCACGGAGGGTTCCAATAAGAAATGGTGCACCTAAGTTATTGTTCTTATTGGAACAAGGAGGTTAGCCTGGCCTCTGATTGATACATGGCTAGATTTACCTCGCTGCACCTTCTCTGTGAGTGACTGCAGTGTGACCTAGAGGAATGAGTCCCCTACACAGGGGAGGGGGGGAAGCAAATGAGTACAAAACAAATCTGGTCTATTTCTTGTTTTGATCCACTCCATCTATCTTTTACATCTTTGGCTGGCAGCAGACGGTGCAGAAGGACTGCATGCCATCCACATCTCATGGCTGCTCGGCAGAAGATGGTACAGTACGACTGCTAGCCATCCTCATCTCTTGCCTGCCTGGCAGAAGATGGTACAATACGACTGCTAGCAATCCTCATCTCTTGCCTGCCTGGCAGAAGATGGTACAGTACGACTGCTAGCAATCCGTATCGCCTGCCTGCTCACCATAAGATGGTTCAATAGGACTGACTGCAGGACTAAAGAGAATGACCTGGTCAAGTCACTCTAAATTAAGTCCCTGTGCCCATCTCTGTCCAGGCGCTCCCAGCCGACGTGGCCAGGAGCACCTCGGACATGACGATGACGGCTACCAGTCGTACTGTACCGTCTGCTACCACAAGGCAAGGGGTTGCTGCTACTGTGTAGAAAAGCCGTACCGCGTCTGCCAGCACCCAGGAGACATAGGGTGACGGTTACCTGAGCGGGCTCCATGCTTGCCGTAGTATGGCGTCTGCACAGGTAACTCAGGAAAAAAGGCGCGAAACGATTGTCTGCCCTTGCTTTCACGGAGGGAGGGAGGGAACGGGGGCCTGACGATATGTACCCAGAACCACCCGCGACAATGTTTTAGCCCCATCAGGCATTGGGATCTCAACCCAGAATTCCAATGGGCAGCGGAGACTGCGGGAACTGTGGGATAGCTATCCACAGTGCAACGCTCCGGAAGTCAACTCTCGCCTCGGTACTGTGGAAGCACTCCGCCGAGTTAATGCACTTAATGCACTTAGAGCATTTTCTGTGGGGACACACACACTCGAATATATAAAACCGATTTCTAAAAAAACGACTTCTATAAATTCGACCTTATTCCGTAGTGTAGACATACCCACAGATTCCGTGACTTCCACGACAAAATCTTAGCCCTAGCTATCATGCATCACTCCTGCAAAGTATGAGTCTCCTCATAACACTCCTTGCAGGAGGCAAATCTCCCAAAACAATGTAAATATAAGATAAAAATGTGCCTCAAAAATAACTGCAAAGCATTTTGCAAGGCAAAAAACCCCACTTCAACAAATACCCTCCAAACTGAGGGAAGATGGGCAGGTGAGTGGGAATCCTGCAAGGGTTAGTTTGAGAGAAGCAAAAAATACAAGCAAGCAATTTTCCTTCTCCAAAAGGTATCTATGCAGAATTCTCCCTCTCAGAAAGAAAGAAGCCTCAGGGATAGCGGAAGAGAAAATGAGAACAAATAAGCAATGAGGGCAAGGTTCACAGTTAACAGGTAGGTTTATATATTTTAAAATATACATCACAAGGAGGACTAAGAGTCTTCTCAAAGCTCAGTATCAAGAACAGCATACAAGACTGCAGAATGAGTGGGGGGGGGGGGGCATGTAAAAATTTAGTCAACTGAAAATAATGGACATCCTAAAGCAAAACAAAACCTCTTTTGGTAAACGGGGAGAAAAACTTCTAACTGCTTTTCAGATGTCCATGATAATGGAAACATCACTAAGGCAGGCTGGTGCGATAACCCTGGGCTCAGGCAGAGTGACATAGCTGTCTAGTTCAGACCATATAGGTCAAAGCAACATGAAATGCAATCACATAGTCATGTAGACGTGGTCCTCTTTGTAACAGGTTTCAGAGTAACAGCCGTGTTAGTCTGTATTTGCAAAAAGTGAGCTGTAGCTCACGAAAGCTTATGCTCAAATAAATTGGTTAGTCTCTAAGGTGCCACAAGTATTCCTTTTCTCTTTGTAACAGTATTCCTCAATGAACTAGTGTGAACTGAAAAAAAGTACTTGGGTGGACTTTATGAGGGCTCTATTCTGCTCCAAATAGGACCCCAAGGATCTTTAACATTGAGCATTTCGAGAAGGGCCTCATCAAGATGGACAGGCATGTGGATGCAGGGAGTTGGCAGGATGATAGGCTTAAGGTGGAAATCTGACATCACCTTGGAAAGGAATCAAACTAGTCTACACCACCACTTTATCTTTGTTAAATCCGGTATACTGTGGATAAGAGACTGGGAGCCAAAGCTAACGTATTTTGAGAGCCAGAGGCATTGCCATCCAGAAAATAACCTTCTGTATAAAAAACCCAAAGTCACAGGAATGGAGAGGAGGTTCAAAAAGAACTTTCATCAGTGTTGTCAGGACCACATGTGCTTTTCTCATGATCCGAATGGTAACTACCAACCGTATGCCAGTTCTATCCTCATCCTGACTGCCCAAAATACATGTTACGTCCCTACTGCCATTTCCCAACCTGAGGCGAGAATTGAGAACCGGCAGCAGCAAAAGGGAAAACAAGGACTCAATGGACAAATCTAGACTGAAGAATTTGATATTCAAAGCATTAGCTCCCTCCAAATGTAAGAAGTTAAAACTGACTTTCTTTAAACGACAAAGATACTGATTTACCTAAAGTAAACTGCAACATGTAGATACTCACATGATAAATATAATATAAACACTAAGTATAAAAGGAGAAACCCATTTATAAAAATGTAAACATTACCTTATCTATGGCTCACTCTACACTCCCATTACATATAAATTGTTTTGTCATTTCCAAAATGTCAAGCTGCTACCTTCTCTTAACTTGAATCCATCTTAAACATACACTTATTTCACAATGCCCACAGAAGTGAAACAATATGACAATACAAGCTTCAGAAAAATCAGTTATTTCCTCTTGTGGCCTCCCCAGAACATCCTGTCTAGCTATCTTGCTTATAACGGAAGGAACTATTTTTAATTTTGGGAACTTGTACAACATTGAGCATACTGCTAGAGACAGATATAAGTGAAGTTCCCTTAGATATTATATCAAGATAAGTAAACATTAAGCAAAGACAGTTTATTGTATTTTTTCTAAATAAAGGTGTTTTTATTCTTAAAATCCATTATGAACTATTGGCTCTTATATACTTGAATTTAAATGTTAATCAAAACTAACGTTAAAAATATATGTTTTGTATTTTTTCTGCATAGGAAAATGTTTTATAAAGATACCTAAACATACTATTTACTCAACAACCTTTTGGGTACATCAGTATAAATCCTAAATATAACATTCCATTTCCATTTTACTATAAAAGAATTTGTAATATTGTAATCAAGCTAAATCAGTAGAGTTGTAGTGATTTAATGTTAATGCAATTTCATCAATACCACAAAGGCACAATGATGCTATAAATCTTATGACATAATACAGTTGTCAGGAATGCAGTAGAATTTGAGGCTGATATAACACTAGTCAAGCTTAATGGAAATAATTCAGCTTTTACTAAACAGTTTAGAAAACAGAGTAATGATTTCAATTATTCTAATGTTTATTGTTATGTAAAGTTATGCTTAAATCCATAAAGCGGGAGATGAACAGACTCAAAGTTTGATTTCTTCTTCAAGCCTGTTTTCAAAAGCCATTTTTAGCAAGGTATTAAGTTAACAGTTCATATATATATCAATATTTGGAATCTTAAAAATTAAATCTGAACCACCAACACAATAAACTACACTAAATTAATTTTTTTAATTTTTATGATAAAAGCTTTATCTGTTTCTTCTAAAGATGACACAATACAGGACTTGGAAACATCAGCAATTCCAGAGTAAGTCTTCATACAGTTGTAGCTTAATGGCAAAAATTGTTACATTTTCCTTACATTAAATGTAGCTAAACTGAAGAAGACAAATATTAATAATGCATAATCATATTTTTGGAGGCTTACACAATATACAATACTTATATTTTGTTCTACAGACTAAATACTGTGATTTCTCTATTTACAATATTCTGTATTAAGCAAATTCATTTATCAAAAACTCTATTCAGTAAGTGACAGAGAACACTGGACAAACACATCTGAACAGTAGAATAGACAAAACACAGTACCTGTCCAGATCTGAATCTCTGTAAGATTAGTTTGGAAAACAGTACACTATTTTGTGGAATAGTTTTCTTAGCTGAAGTTATAGCAATAAATTATCCCCTGACTTCTCCTAACATTGATTTATAATACTTATCAATTGCAGTTGATCTTTTTATCATTGTACCCATTACATTAAACTATATAGAAATGCCACTATTCCACTCTCCTTTATCGAACACTACTATAAATTTGAATGAAAGACTTAAACCACTTAGGTCTTTTTTTAAAGGTACGTCACTTACCAAACCAAAGTATAAAGAAAAAATAAGCAGATGTAATGACTAAGACGACATTGTTTACTAGTCCACAAAGTCATCTTACGTCACTTAAGCTACCACAGATGCTACATACCACCCATATTTGAACTATGTTGCACAGTTTTTAAAGTCTCTGGCCAAAATTTTCAACCACGGGTGCCTAAAATGCTCTTAAAGCGATATGCAGAATTTAGAAGCTGAGGATTGACCAGACCACCTTCATTTAGTAGCCTAAACCCAAACGTAAGAGGCTGACTTTAGGCACCCACGTTTGAACACTTTTGGCCGCAGACTTTACACAGAGTGTTTGCTGAGTGCACCAGTGAGACACTTACTAGCTCAGCGCTCACATGACCACCGTTCTGACAGCTCGGAACCAAACTCCCTCTCTGAAGGCTCCGCGTCAGAGCCTGCTGCTCTCGGGGTCCCGGGCTGCCGGGAAGGCTCCCCCAGTCCAGCCAGTTGGAAGGGACAGATGCACTCGCGGCCTCCCTGGGGACCCCCCTACTCAACACGCTCCTCACCCCCAGCCTCTCCCCTCGCTAACTTCAACCCCACCGGCCTCTCCCTCCGCCCTTCAGCCCCAGCCCCCCGCCCCAACTCCTCCCTTCCCGGCGCCGAGCCCCAGCCGGGCCCCTGCCCCTCACCTGAGACGCTTTTCTTCTTCTTCCGCTCCCGGTCGCTCTCGTAGAAGCCCAGGGTTTCGGTTCGCTGCGGCGGTGGCGGCTGCCCCGAGCCGCCGACAGGCGGCCGGGACTCGCCGCTCGAACAGCTGCTTTTCCGCTCCCCCCTTCCCGCGTCCTGCTGCTGCTGCAGCTGCTCCGGGGCGCCGCCTCGCCTCCCGTCCCCGCTGCTGCCGGGAGCGGCGGCATCAGCGACGCCCGCCATGTTCGCCTCCAGCAGCGCAACAAACTCCACTACTCCGCGCCCCCAATGTGCGTCATCGCCATGCGCCGCACACGCACGATCCCGGCCGCCCCTCACGTCCCAGGGAGGGAGGAGAGAACTCCGGTCGCCATCTTGCTATAGGCAAAGATATTGTTAACCATTTACTTTCCACGAGCCTCCTACTGAACTAGAGCTAAAGTTTCTGCTCTCTCAGGCCTCACACAAATCTGTCCAGGGGCACAGCCAGACGTGAGGGGATCTGGGGCTCAGTCTACTCTAGATCCAGCTGTTTAGATGCTGTTAAGTCTGGGGAGAGGATTTAATACAGAACAGACCTAATAGGCCATTCTAGCCTGGTATCTTCTGCCCCCGCATAATCATCATCATCCGACCTTAATTATAATAAAAGAAATAATGTCATTAAGTACCACTCTGCTCCTCACCACAAAGGCATTCAGGTTGCTGTACCATAATATAAAATCAATGTAAAATAATAAAGCCAATTTAAAATAATTTGAATGATTAAACAACAACAGGTTCAAACAAATACAATGAAACAAATGGTTCAAATATAAGACAGAAAGGGCAGGGTAAACTATTAACTATAAAGCCAACAGTGTTTCTACTAAAATGCAGTGTGTTTTGGACTAGCGTGTAAACTCTTCAGGACAGGTCCTGTGTCAGTGCCTAATACAATGGGGAGCCAATCTCAGCTGAGTCCTGTAGCAAGACCTTCTGCAGTGAGACCTAAATTTTCCCTATCTGTAGGGCCCCACCAAATTCACAGCCATGAAAAACGCGTCACAGACCATGAAATCTGGTCTTCCCCCATCAAATCTGGTCTTTTTTGTGCTTTTACCCTATACTATACAGATTTCATGGGGAAGACTAGCATTTCTCAAATTGGGGGTCCTGACCTAAAAGGGAGTTACAGGGGGGTCACAAGGTTATTTTAGGGGGTTGTGTTATTGCCACCCTTACTTGTGCACTGCCTTCAGAGCTCGGCGGCCTGAGAGCGGTGGCTGTTGACTGGGCGCTCAGCTCTGAAGGCAGCACCCTGCCTGCAGCAGTGCAGAACTAAGAGTGGCAATCCCATACCACACCACCCTTACTTCTGCGCTGCTGCCTTCAGAGATGGGCAACCGGAGAGTGGCGGCTGCTGACTGAGGCTCTGCCAGCTCTGAAGGCAGCAGCGCAGAAGTAAGGGTGGCAACACCATCCTTCCTTCTTTACTGCTGCTGACGGTGGCTCTGCCTTCAGAGCTGGGCTCCCGGCCAGCAGCCACCAGTCGCCAGCTGCCCAGCTCTGAAGGCAGTGCCACCACCAGCAGCAATGCAGAAGAGTAGCAGTACCACAACCTCCTCCCCCCACAATAATCTTGCGGATCCCTCCCCCGCCCCCAACTCCTTTGGGGTCAGGACCCCTACAATTACAACACCATGAAATTTCAGATTTAAATAGCTAAAATCATGAAATTTACTATTTTTAAAATCTATGACTGTAAAATTGACCAAAATGGACCATTAATATGGTAGGGCCCTACCTATCTGGTATACATTTGTGAAAGTTGGTAACACTGTCATTGTTGCATGTAAATATACTGGGGCATGGGAAGATCAAATCACAAGTCAGACCAAAGAATATGATTCAATTTTATTTAAAATCTCATAATTCTTAAAATGTTGGGGTTGGCAATACTGTTATTTATTTGTATCAAAGGAGCATCTGAGGGTCCCCCATCAGGGATCAGCACCCAGTTGTGTGAAGCACTGTACACACACATAATGAAGAAATGGTCCCTGCCCCAATGTGCTTATAATTTAAGTATAAGACAAGAAACAACAAGTAACTGCAACAAACAGTTGGAGAGAGCACAATGTAACAGCAAAACAATTACTTTGTGTGATAAGCAACCTAGCTGGTATAAAGGGATGACAGGGCAATGACGAATAGGAGTAAGAAGTAGCCAAGGAATCACTAAGCTCTTGTGGTTCAGAGATAGTAGTGATTGACAAATGTTCAGTAAATGAATGGGGAGCCGGTTGTGTATCCTGATCTCTATTTTAGATGTCTCCTTTTGTATGTTTTATTAATTGACTATGTTAGTCCATGCTGATTGGTTTGGGTTGATATGTTTCATTTGGATTTGACTATACAAAGTAAAATGGCCGCTGCATTCAGTGCATAGTACTCCCCCCCCCCACCCCCATTAAAAGGTACATAACCTTTTGTAACTCTGGCCTATATCAACGATTTTAGAAGGCTGTTACTGAGAGATTGTTAGGTTTGAATTTAATTCAATACACTGGATTTAGCACTTACAAACCGTGTCATGGTATCTTTACTGACGAGGAGCTTGGTTATCTATCTTATCTGAAAGAAAGCAACTCCAGCAGCAGAGTACGACCTGACACTCTGGTTTCCAATTCAGTACTGGCTCACATGCTACCTGGTGAATCACTAGCACCAGTATCTGCAGCACATGAATTTCCCAAGGACTGACCCAGTCTAGCCCTTCCTAATTGATGAGATGAAACACTCTTACTGCTTGGAATGTGGTATGGCTCCAGGCATGATAGCATTATAATACATACTAATAGCTCATTCACATTTTTGACTGCTGGACACATAGTGAGCAGATATCCTCATTTTGCCATCCATAATTATGTATCTTTTCCCTAGAGATTACAGCTAATGCAGAGCCCATCAGTTTATAATAGCTTAACTTGTCCATTCCACATGCAAAGATTTTTGTGTTTTAATTATTATATTGAGATTTTGAAGACTAGTGGTTGTTAGGGGGCTTATTCCTTCACCCATTCATTTCCCTGGTCCTTCTCGCATGAACAGAGAGCAACAATACCCGAAGTCCAAAGGTGCAAACAATTCGATGTTTATTGGGGTGAACTTCCAGCAAACATGATTCCAGTTTCCTTCCTTAGTATCCTCCTTCCCAGCTCTGACACCACAGAGCCTTACATCTGTGTCCCTGTTCCCATTCTTGCCCTTAGCAAAACATTATTCCAATTTCCTTACCCCCATTCCCTGTTCCCATTTCCCCTCTTTAACAAAACATGATTCCAATTTCCCCACCCCCATTCCCTGTTCCCATCTCCCCCTTTAGCAAAACATGATTCTAATTTCCTTACCCACATTCCCTGTTCCCATCTCCCCCACCAATACACCCACCCCCACACCCACACCCACTCACTTCCTGATTGACTGCAGACTATATAGTAAAACTTGAGTTCTGCTTTGCTATACCTTAACCAATCATTTTCCTGAAATTTAACTAACCAATCCTAACATATTGTAACATGATTATGTAACCAATTATATCCCACCACCTTAATTAGTTTACACCCAGCAAAATTAATTATACAGCAGACAGGAAGCAATCACAGAACCAGACAGAGGTTATACAGACAAACAATAGAAAAGTGGGAACTATAATGACAAAACAATACAGAAGTGAGGATTTCACATCCCAGCTATTGATAAGTGAGTTCTTGCCAGACAGGATGCTATCAAACTAAGTTTCCTTTTACATTTTCTAGGCACTTCCCTTTCTCTGGAGGTGATAGGCACTATCAGGACAGGATTGTATTCCTAACAGCCCAATAGTACCTTCTTTCAACGTGACTAGTTTGGAATATGACCGTTCACTTCCCAGCTTATGGCTGCCTCTGTTGCTTAGCCAAAGGCCTTAGCCTAAGAACAGGGCCTCAGACTGTCACAGTAAGAGAAGGTCCTTACACTGGCAGACAGTGATTTTGATTCTTTCTTTTGTACCTCTATAACTAGCCAAGTGATAAGAATACACCTAAATTCTTAGAGTATAGGCCTTTACAGACAGACCTGAATATCTATATCCTAACACTGGTCACTACCAGAATCTCATCCCAACCCTGGCAAACTACATTGAAGCCAACATTAGGGTATTCAGAGCCCTGGCATGAAAAAGTTTAGATTTTAGTATTTATCAAAGATGCCATAGGAAGTAGTTTTAAAATTGTAGTAATGCCTCATTACTATGGTCCCAGTCAGGAGTTAACTGAGGGTATCTGCTGTTTTCAGAACAGCAGCTGCTTCATGCTGCATCATGTAATTTATTTGGATTGAAATGTGCTGTTGAGTGCCACGGCCCAGAGAAAGAATCCAGTTTCAAGCAGTCATCCAGTGTCATGTCCATCTTCAGATATTTTTGTTGCAGTTATGGCATCAGGGCACATCACTGCCATGAATGCATTTCAACAATTGTGCTAAGAGCATGACAGCAGAACACCCTGTTGCATAACAGGGTACAGGTGGACCGAATCACCTTCCCTCCCCGCAGTGATATTCACAGCAACACACGGAGTGTTTTGAACGATGCCCCTTCAACAGGAGAAGGAGAGATGGAATGTTGGAATCAGAAGGTTCCGTGGCAATTTGGAGGGACAGTTGCCTCCTTGGAGTCGTGGTGGATGTGAAGAGTTGCTCTTCAGGGACCCTTTTGGAGGAAGGGAAAATGTGCGGTTACATTATAGGAGGAACTGGTTGTTTCCAATATTTTTAACTACTGGAGTTTCACTTTATTTCTTTTCAGTGAGACAGCTGGCAGCACTGGAAAGAGGGATGAGACAGGGATTATTTCAAAGTAGGCACTCTCCCATAAAGAAAGGTTTATTTGTATATTAGCGAGTGTAGTGTGAGCCCAGAACTGGAAATCTCCTGAATTTTAATATCTGCTCTCGCAGTGCATCTTTATGGTTTTACACAACTTGTTTCACCTCTCTGCCACAGTTTTCTCATCTGTATAATAGCAACAGTGATACCAGTTTACCTACCGCAGAGAGGATGCATTAGTTGATGTTTGTAAAGCGTCTTATAAATCATTACTGCCAGAAGGAATTCTGGTGATTGGATCCCAGGACAGTTTCCCTCAGCACTTTCATTATTTAGACTTTTACGATGGTATCCAGATGTCCATCCCATTCATATTTCAGTCTCCAAATGTCCAGTGCCGCAATAACTCCGTCTCCTGCCTAGGATGACTTGTTTGTAAACACCATCTCTAGCACCCAATGTTTTTTCCAATAGATACAAAGTGAAAGCATACAATGAAAGCATAAAATTTATCTCCAATCCCTCACAAAGGGCTACTAATTTCCTGTAAGAAAAAAGAGCTAGAAAAAGGGGCATAACCCTTTGCAATCCTTCTTATTAATGACAGATCCTCATGGTCCTTTTCAGGCCGCTGTTTATATTACTTACTCCTGTCAGATCAGCTACTTATTTTGAAGACAAGACTCTCATTATCCAAAAACATAATTACAAAAAGCAAGGAAATGCTTTGTCCTCAAAGAAGTATGATAGATGGTCTATCAAGGAAAGTGAGCTAACGGTAAGTTAAGTAACAGATTCTGTTCGGAGATCCAGAAAAATATATAGGAATGGGAAACTTATCAACGGAATGATAACTAAGCAATAAGAAAAACAGTTATGGACAGAGATGCTAAGACCATGGACATGTCTATACTACAAACTTTTGCCAGTGTGCTACGTTGACATAAAGCTGACACAGTCAGCTGAACAGCTCTGCACTATTGTCATGAGCATGGCAAGCACACAATGCACAGTCCTCCAGTATTTGTAGAGCTGCAAGAAGAGCCCTGGGGAACATGGTTTCCTGGAGAGCAGATCGCTGTGGGACATAGCAAGAACCAATTCCAGGTTGCTGGTGGCATTTATGGAGCAGCTGTAGACAGTGAAATGCTGCTTCTGGGCTTGAGAAATGAGCACTGACTGGTAGGATTGCATTGTAATGCAGGCTTGGGATGACGAGCGGTGGCTATGGCATTTTCAGATGCATAGTGCCACATTCCTGGATTTGTGTGCCAAGCTCACCCCAGTCCTCCAGCACAAGGACACCAAAATGAGGGCTGCACTGACAGTGGAGAAGCGAGTGGTGATCACACTATGGGAACTTCCACCACAGGATTGCTACTGGTGAGTAGAAAATCATTTTTTAGCTGGAAAATCCATTGTGGGGACCATTGTCATGCAAGTGTGCGGGGCCACTTATTCTTTCCTGCTATGCAGGATTGTGACTCTCAGCAAGGTGCAGGACATAATGGATGAATTTGCAGCAATGGGGTTTCCAAATCATGGTGGAGTGATAGACGGCACACAGCCCACTTTGCCACAGACTATATCAACAGAAAAGGCTATTTTTCTGTGATTATGCAAGCTCTGGTGGATCACTTGGGATGCTTTTCTGACATCAATATTGGCTGGTCAGGGAAGGTACATGACGCTTGCATCTTTAAGAACACAGAAAGTTACAAGCAGGGACACTTTCTTGACCAACAGACTGCCGTTGGTGATGTTGAAATGCCAGTAGTGACCCTGGCGGACCCAACCTACCCCTTACTCCCGTGGCTCATGAAGCTGTACACAGGACACCTCGATAGCACTAACCAACAATTCAACTACAGTTCAGCAGGTATAGAATGATGGTTCAATGTACTTCATAGATTGAAGGGGCGCTGGCATTGTCTACTCACAAGATTGGATCTCACTGAGGAAAATATCCCAATGGTGATAACTGCCTGTTGTGTCCTGCTATCTATGCAATAAAAGGGGAAAAGTTGCCACCATGGTGGATGACAGAGGTGGAGTGGCTGACTGCTGAGTTTAAACAGACAAATACATGGCTATTAGAAGAGCTCAACATGGAGCTATATGGCTCAAAGAGGCTGTGAAAGAGCATTCTGACAGCAAGCCACAGTAATAGTGTACTATGCTCTACCTGACCCTGCAGTTTGGAGATCTGTTAGGAACTGTGTGGTGCTTGGTGTACATGTAGGTATATAACACTGACAATGCATATATTAATTTTGTGGTGTTTGCTGTACATTTATGATTATTATACTGTGTTTGGAATTGTCACTGATCCTATAAGCTGTGTTACAGTATACAATAACAAGTAAGTGGGAGCTTTCACTACCGTCAGGCATTCTGCAGCATATGTTGGGCACTAATAAAGATGAATTCTTTTCCAAACAATACAGTTGTGTTGAGTAATGAAAACATTTCAAAAAATTCTGTGCAAGTTAAAAGCAAATATGTTAAAATCTTAATACATTTATGGAACAGAGCTTAAAGAAAGGGAAGGAACATTCATGCCCATTTTAGCTACACATATATCCACTGTAGCTCTCACATGTCAGTGTATGTGAAGCTGTGGTTGTCCATGAGTGTGGAGCGATAGGGGTAGGGATGCAGTCCTGACACCATGTGGAATGTTGGCAGAGGTGTGTAGGGAGCTCCTATACTGAAGTTCTCTATGGACTGCAAAAGGAGGCAAACCCATGATTGTTGAACCTCTGCATCCACAAGAATCTGCAGCATCTGTGTTTGCTGCTGGAGAAGTCCCTTTACATCCTGGTGCACCTCCCTCTCCTTTTCCTGCTGGGATTCCTGAGCCTCTGTGCTGTTGGCTCTTTTTTACTCCATGCAGTATTCATTCTCCAGGCCTCTGTTCATGGTATGATGCCGCATCGGTTTGCAGGATCTCACTTAACATGTCATCCCATGTCCTCTTGTTTCTCCTCCTTATTTGGCTCAGGCATTCTGTGGCAGCAGCTACAGATAAAACACACAAAGGTACCATTGTCAGTGTAGTCACAACAGAAAGCAAAAGTTAAGATTCCTCTCCCTTGCTCCCCTAAAGTTTTAAAGGCATGCTTATTGACACTTCTGCTTCAGAGTGCTTATGCATAGCGCCCACACAGCACCAGCCATGGTGAGTATGCCACGCCTGGGGTGAGGGAAATGAGGAGGGAATTGCTTGGCTGCACAAAACTATGAGTATAGGGCAATGACACTGAATAGTGGCTCCATTTTCCACAGACAATGGTGATTTTAGTTAATATATCACTCTTGAGGGTAACAAAGGCAGAGAGAGCACAGCTGCTACTGGTATCCCAAAGCTACCTGGGCCCATATACTGCTAACTCATTTACTCCAATGCTGACTGGTGTGGGAAAGTGTCCTACCACGGAGGAAGAAATAAGACTGCCATCCCTTGAAACCTTTGGGAGAGCATTGCAGAATACCTCTGTGAAAGTTTAATCAAGATCTCTCAAGAAGATTCAAAGGACATCCCTGAATACATAAACAAATTGCTCTGAATGTTCCTGGCCCAAACGGCCTTACTCTACAGGGGAATGTAAAACAGATAACTACTCTACCCATCTTTGTTGTACCACTACCTCTTCTAGTAGGAGAAAATTAATGAAAAGTCAATAGCTGTGTCCTGCTAAGTTGGGGGCGCCCTCACTGTAATGGGAAATACATTTACACACTTACCCAAGAGCCTTCCCCTGCATTAGGCTCACCCATTCTTGACTGCCAGAACTGACTGGACTGCAATGAAGTCTCAAACAAGTCTGGGCACATGGCATAGTTGGACCCCCCTGGTCGCATATCCCTCATCCTTCTCTTCTTCTTCCTTCTCCACCTCGTTGTCGTCTTTGCTGTTCATGCCACAGGCCTGTGACTCAGGCTCCTTGAAGGTATCCAGGGTGATGTGTGTGTGTTTGGGGTGAAGGGGTTGCCACCAAGTGTGGCATGCAGCTCTTTGTAAAAGCAGCAGGTCTGTGGCTCAGCACTGGATCGACTGATGGCATCCCTGGTCTTCTGATATGCCTGCCACAGATGCTTCACTTTCATGTAGCATTGTTGCTAGCACATCTGGAGTGTATAGCCAGCATGATCAGCTGGGCAGTTGCACACAACAATGGAGAGCTCCTAGGTGTGCTCGTCAGCATGGCGAAGCAGGAAATGACATTTAAAAAATTTGCTGGGTTTAAAAGGGCGCGGGGTGGGGGTGGAGAAGCAGCGCTTCTGGTCTTTGTGACCCTGGGCAGTGGAGTTCACAACTGTGACCAGAGCAGTCAGTGTTGGGCATTGTG
Organism: Eretmochelys imbricata; assembly: GCF_965152235.1. Classification (NCBI taxonomy): domain Eukaryota; kingdom Metazoa; phylum Chordata; order Testudines; family Cheloniidae; genus Eretmochelys; species Eretmochelys imbricata. The sequence goes on along the minus strand of NC_135575.1, from coordinate 115,157,639 downwards.
GGATAGCTGCTGGAGGACTGTTAGGGATGACATATGTAACTCCGTGCCTACATTCAGGCTGCATTGATCTCAGTAATTGACCCTGCCTCAATGCCACTCGGGGAGTGGTGTTACTATGGCAACATAATGGCGCGCTGACATCGGTGGAAGACAAATTTAAGTGTTGACACATGCACAACGAGGTTGACACAAAGTGGCCTACATTGACCTAAGTTTGTAGTGTAGACCAGGCATCTGAAACATGAGAGAGAGAGCAAAGTCTTTGAAGAAGAATGGAAACTCAGTGCACTAGATAGAACAAAAGCCAATGAGACTGGAGAAAGCATTAGTTTAACCACAATCAATGGACAAATGTTAAAAATTATGATAATGATGATGTGATGCTAGTTGAGTAAATAAAACCTCATAGCTGCACATGAAAAACATCTGGCACTATTTTTCATTACAAGCTTTTTTGCCTTTAAGGCTCCAATTTTTATGGTTACTTGCCTTTTCAAAAGCTTAGGCATTTAAAATATATGTAGTTAAATAGTTTAGTTTCTTGGGTCTTCTATAAGAATTTGTATCAAATATTAGAAGACAAAATTGGAGACTATCATCCTTCATTCGTTAAAAAAATTGCATTATAACCACATGCACTTCTGAAGGGTCAAAGACTGTAAAGTTAACAAACTCAGGATAAGTGAATGAGAGTAGTGCTGAATTTTTGCCACAGGTAAAATTGACTCAGGCTCTGTCGTAATACAAACAGTAAATTCTTTTACATTGGTAATGTAAGTTTTATCTCATCTATGCATTTAGTTCATGTAGGCTCATTCTCATTCTGCCACTGAAAAACAACACATCACTTAGCAACAACCAAAGTGATATTAACAAATTTAGTTTGAAATCTTTCCCAATCATAGCTGTCATATATTTTTCAAAATACAAAGGGCTTGTATGAAAGCAAAATCTAACACAGTTTCAGCCAATGCTGTTTCATAGTTGATTCTTAAAAATACTTCTATACACCCCTGGGACAAAATCTTATGTTTCTGACATTTGAGTGGTGTATCAATTTTTATATGTAATCTTTCCATGTGAAGAAGACTCTGTCCAAGAAATTACCTATGACACAAACTAACTAGCAAAGACAATCTGCTACTCTGGGGTTGTACATTGCCTAGAATGGTGAGGCCCATTCTTGGCTAGCCATGAGGCACCACCATAATAAATGTGATTAAAGCTGGGTGACATTTTTAGATGAATAGTTTCTTCAATGACAAGTGCAGCCGAACTGAAAGTTCTTGCTAATATGACAAAAATTCACCAAATAGTTTTCAGCAATTTTTTGGGGCAGTGGGGTGATAGAGTCATCAGAGGATTTAGGTGTCATTCACACTCTTGCAGGAGCAGGAAGTGGTACCCTCCTTGTAATTTTTAGCCCAGTGGTTAGGATGCTCACCTGGGATGTGGGATACCTGATTAAGTTCCCCCCTCTACCTGATATGGAGCACAGATGTAAACTTAGGTCTCCCTTCTCAAAGGAGAGTACCTTAACCACTGGGGTATGGCTCTCTCAATCTTGCTTGCTGAAGCTGTTCTACTTTGTAGAAATAATTAAATATTGCTTGGAGCAGGGATTTGGGGCTCTCATGTCCCAGGTGAATGCACCAACCACTGGGCTATAGAGTCATTCTCACTCTCTATTTGGCCCAATAACTATTCAAGTAGTTTATACAAAGTGGAACAGCTTCAACAGGAGAGATTTGATAAAGACCTGCCTCAGAATACCCCATAAACTAGGGTATCCATTGTGAAATAGAAAAGACAACTTCAACTCAAATCCCTGCTCCACATCAAACAGAGGAGGAAACTGAACCTGGGTTTTCCACATCCTTACTAAGTGCCCTAATAACTGGGCTAAGAGTTTGCTTTTGACAAACTCAAAACCACCACCCCCTTCCTCAGAGGTTCCTGTTAACTGCTGGAAATGGCCCACCTTGATTATCACTACAAAAGGTTTTCTTCCTGCCCCTCCCCCCCTGCTCTTCAGCTGGTAATAGCTCATCTTAAGTGATCACTCTCCTTACAGTGTGTATGATAACACCCATTTTTTCATGTTCTGTGTGTATATAGATCTCCTCACTGTATTTTCCACTGAACGCATCCGATGAAGTGAGCTGTAGCTCACGAAAGCTTATGCTCAAATAAATTGGTTAGTCTCTAAGGTGCCACTAGTACTCCTTTACCATCTGCTGGATGAGTCACTGTTGCTGCTCCTGCTTATGCACCACCATTTCTTTAATCAGCTGCTGTTCCTGCTGCTAATGTTGGGCTGCCTAGTGCTGCTGTTGGGCAGCAAGCTGCTGGACTAGTTGGTTCTGCTACTGCTGTTGCTGGTTCTCCAGTACTCACTTCAGCAGCTTCTCAAAATCCATCTCTACTCCCTCCTCCCCCCAATTATTCACTCTCTTTCCTCCCCCCTCCATTCTCTGGCCTACTTTCAGGCCTGGGATTCTATATCATCCACATTCTCCACCACATGTGATAGCTTGCTCAGAGGGCCAGGTGGCCTAATAGTTAGCACAACTGACCTTCACCCTCTGTATCTTTCTTGGGGAGTGATAGTGCTGCCTGGTTCCTGACCCCAGGCCAGGAGTGTTTGGGTCTCCCCTCAGCATCTGTGCCTTTGTCCTTAAGTGGGGCATGGTAGGGGTATCCAGGCCATGTGTCCCCACCAGGTCCGAGCCCAGGGCCCTGTTGGAAGTATCACAGGCAGATTCCTCCCTGTAGAGAGTCTAAGTCTACCACCTGGGGTTACTTCCTAACTATGTGCTCCTTCAGTTTGGGGTGTGGACCTTATAACCCACAGTCAATAGCTTCACATATATCCAAATGAGCAGGACTTGCTGATTCACAAAGTACATGGTGGTTAGAGAAGGCACTGCCTTGGGGCCTTACTTGCTCTGTGGCCCCTACTCAGGCTCCACTTTCAGTCTAGCTTCCTGGAAAAGGATTCTTCTCTTTGGCTGCCTATCCATCACACCTTGGATGGCCTTCTGAGCTCCTTTTAATCCACTCCTCCAGCTAGAGCGTGCTCAGCAGGCCCAGAAGGTGGCTCTACCTGGACCCAGTATTGCCTTTTAACCCCTTCTGGCCCAACCTGGGGTTTACATACCCCATCACACTTCTGTTTTTGAAAATCTTGGCCTAACTGTATAATTTTAAGAACATAAAAATGGCCATGCTGGGACAGACCAATGGTCCATCTAGCCCAGTATCCTGTCTTCTGACCAATGGCCAATGCCAGATGCTTCAGAGCAGATGAACAGAACAGGGCAATCATTGAGTGAACCATCCCGTCACCCACTCCCAGCTTCTAGCAATCAGATGGTAGGGAAATCTGAAGCATGGGGTTGCATTCCTGACCATCTTGGCTAACAGCTATTGATGGACCTATATTGGAACATGAATTTATCTAATTCTTTTTTGAACCCCATTATAGTTTTGGTATTCACAACAACCCATAGCAATGAGTTACACAGGTTGAGTGTGTATTGCGTGAAGAAGTACATCCTTTTGTTTGTTTCAAACCTGCTGCCATTAATTTTGTTAGGTGACTCCTGATTCTTGAGTTACATGAAGGAGTAAATAACACTTCCTTATTCACTTTCTCCACAGCATTCATGCTTTTATAGACCTCTATCATATCGCCCCTTTGCTGGCTCTTTTCCAAGCTGAAAAATCCCAGTGTTATTAATCTCTTCTCATACAGAAGCTGTTCCATATCCTTAATCATTTTAGTTGCCCTTTTCTGTACCTTTTCCAATTCTAATATATCTTTTTGAGATGGGATGACCAGAATTGCACACAGTATTCAAGGTGTGGGTGTACCATAGATTTATATAGTGGTGTTATATTTTCTGTTTTATTTGTCCTTTTCCTAATGTTTCCTAATTTCGGTTAGCTTTTTTGACTGCCACTGCACACTGAGTGGTTGTTTTGAGAGACCTATCCCCAATGACTCCAAGATCTTTTTCTGAAGTGGTAACAGCTAATTTAGATCCCACCATTTGTATCTATAGTTGGGATTATGTTTTCCAATGTGAATTCCTTTGTATTTATCAATGGTGAATTTCATTTGTCATTTTGTTGCCCAATCACCCAGTTTTGTGAGATCCCTTTGCAGTCTACTTTGGACTTAACTATCTTGAGTAATTTTTTTATCATCTTCAAATTTTACTACTTCACTGTTTACCTTTTTTTCAAGGTTGTTTATGAATATGTTGAACAGTACTGGTTCCAGTACAGATCCTTTGGGGACACCCCTATTTACCTCTTTCTATTCTGAAAACTGACTATTTATTCCTATCCTTTGTTTCCTGTCTCTTAACTAGTTACTGATCCATGAGAGGACTTTCCCTTTTGTTCCATGACTGTTTACTTTGGTTAAAAGCCTTTGGTGAGCCTGTCAAAGGCTTTGTGAAAGTCCAATTAAAATTATAATGACACACAAATTACATATACTAATACATACAGAATATGTAGCAAAAATGATGTTGATATGTATCCAGGAACCCTACAATTAACAGATGTTGGTTCAGGCCATTAGATGGTATAAATCAGTATAACTTTATTGACTATTTCCATCAGAGGAGGATCCAATGGTTTCAGAGTCATTCAAAGCTTAGTACAACAGAAGCTGTATTCTTTATTTGTATTTATATTCTGAATAATACTACAACTCAAGCAAATTATCTGAAAGCCTCAAACCCCCCCCCCCCCTTGCACTACAGGATTAAAATCAGAAGAGAAAGTAATGGGGGAAATTCTGTTTCATTATCACATAGTATATCTCTGCTCTGATATTCTGCTCTTCCTTCAAGCATGGAGCTAGAGATTCCACATACATAAGGAGAGCAGAATATTGGTGTTGGGATCAACTCCTAGCACTGTGTATTGCTTTAAGACTGGCTGACTTATAGTTAAGGCTATGATTTAGTCATGGGTCTTTTTAGTAAAAAGGGCATGGACAGGTCCCGGGCAATAAACAAAAAGTCACAGCCTGTGACCTGTCCATGATTTGTACTATATAAATACCCGTGACTAAAACTTAGATGTTCCCGCGGCTGCTGCTTGGGAAGGGGGGGAGGAGGGGCCTCTGGGGTACCACCACTGCTGTCCTGGTGTGTGGGGGGCCCTGCTGCCGCTGCTGGGCTGAGGTGGGACGGCTCAGGGCCCTGCCACCACTGCTGCGGGAGGGGGCATGCTGGGGCTCCGCCGCCGCTGCTGTGGGAGGGGGAGGAGGGGTCCCAGGGCCCCACCGCTGCCGCTGCTGGGGGAGGGGTGGCCCGGGGTCCCACCGCTGCTGCTCCCAGACCGCTGCTGTGGGGCAGCAGTCGCTGCAGCTGGCCCTGGGGCTACCTGAGCAGCAGCTGGTGCGGCTGGCTGCGGGGCCACCTCAGCTGCTCAGGTGGCCTGGTCAGCCACACCGGCCACTGCAGAAGTCCCAGAGATCCCAGAAAGGCACAGAATCCTGACTTCCGTGACCTCCATGAAAGACTCACCGCCTTAATTATAGTGAATTTCTATTTTTTTCCAGACAAGAATTCTAGGCTACTTTTGTGAACATGCATCTTTCCCAGAGGTCAGTGTTTCCTAGAGTTATTTCCTTTTGATTGGCATGTACAATCTAATTGTAAAATTCAGGTTACCCACAACAGGATTTGGGCCAAATTCAACCATGATTTTAACCCCACTGAGGTCAAAGTAGTCTACATTACGTTTTATATATTACTGCACAAACATAAAAAAGTGCTCCATGCCCAGTAGTTCCCATTGTTCTCAGCTCCAAGCATTTTTTGAAAATCTGGCCTCTTTTTGTAGGTCCCTAAATGGAACTTGCTGGATGCTGAGCTCTTTAAAAAAAAATCTGTCCCAAAGCATATCTGTTTACAAAAGCATTGCTACAGGAATCAGGGTAGTGATTTATGCTTTATTCTAACCCTCTGCAGTAGTGGGGTGAGGTAAGGATGGAATATCAACTTTAACTCACAAATTCTGGTCCTTTGTCTGTTCAAATCATACCCTTATTATTTTAATGCAGGCAATTTTACTTTGGCAGCCCCTGTATAATTCTAATTAGTATTTGGAACTCCAGGCGGATTTTTGTAGCTGATGAGACCCAAGATGCAGTGAAACATATCTGTGATTGCCCTTTCAGCTCTGGCCAACTATTAAGGAAGGCACTTAGGCTGAAATGTTTGATATTCCTGAGAAGTAACCCTTCCTGCCCTACTTTTGTATCAACTAGGATAGCATTACCTACATGCTTTCCATTTTGAAATTGTTACTGTTGTTAATCTCTGTATCCTACAACAAATTAAACAATACTAAAGTCACGTAATGGATTGACAGACCCATAGAGGTATGTAGTATTGTTGTAGCCATGTTGGTACCAGGATATTACAGAGACAAGGTGGGTGAGATAATATCTTTTATTGGACCAACTTCTGTGGGTGAGACAGATAAACTTTCAGATTTAATAATTTTATTAAGATGATGTTGAAGTAAAAAGAAAATGGTACAGAGTTTAAGCATAGAAGTTTCTGGTTATCAGGGAATAAGGTACAGATTATCAAGGGGTGCGAAATTCGATTTAGGAATGGGTGGCATAAGGAATACATAATCTGCAGTCTCCCCGATTGGGGGTAAAAGTTTAACGGGTCAAAGTACAGACATTGAGATATGGGGATATGTTGTTCATATAATGGCTATGTTCAGGTGTGGAGTATAATGAGTGGATATGATGATGAGGATGGATTTACCCTCATTTGGTGGGATTTAATGTTCAGTGAGTTTATGGTTCCAGTTCATATGGTCCAATGGAAAAAGTCTCTCACAGAGCTCTTCTTCAGGTCTGGCAAAGGTACTAAGAGGGTCACAGCTAAAGACAAAAATCAAACAAATAGAATATGTGCTAACTACTTATGCTAAAGTATCTGTTTGATTTTGTATTTAGTAGGGCTGTCAATTAATTGCAGTTAACTCAAGCGAGTAACGCAAAACAAATTAACTAAATTAAAAAAATTAGTTGTGATTAATCACAGTTAAACAATAATAGAATACCAATTTAAATTTATTTAGCTGTGACACCCTTAGTATCTTTCCCAGACCTGAAGAAGAGCTCCATTTAGCTCAAAAGCTTGTTTCTCTCACCGACGGAAGTTGGTCCAATAAAAGATATTACCTCACCCACCTTGTCTGTCTAATTCCATAGAGGCACATTCGGAGTGAAAGCTGAGACTCCCTCCTTCCTTAACTCATGTCCTTGAGCTTGGGTATCACAGCACATATGTTCTGAGGAACCACCAATTGTTTAAAGAGCTCTGCAATTTAGTTAAAAATTTTTTTAAGAAAGATATCCCAGTCCAACACATCTTATGACACCACATATTCAAACACTGGCAGCTGACTAAGGAAAAGCCTTATAAATGATGCCTGCTAATACTACTTTGCTTAAGGTTCTGTCAGCATTTCTATTATAGGGATTTATAGTAGAGAGCTGGATTAACCATTAATCCAGTCATAAAAATTGCTTCTGCTGAACCTGGTGGTGGGCTTACTCTTGTAAAACATATACACATCCACACTGACATTCATGTGTATATTTTGAGTGATTGCGTGTGCAAATGGTTATTTGCATGCATAACTACCTGTATGTGCCATAGAAATGCTGACAAAATAAATCTGCACAAGCAATTACCCTACTTGCATGGATAAATGTCAGTTCCCGTGTATGTGCACTTTTTTTGTGGACACTAAGCTGCAGGGTTATGAAAATTTGTCCCCAAGTGTCATTCTGAAACTAATTTTATGACTGAGTTATACATTATTTTAGTTCTCCATTATAAATTCCTATAATAGAATTGCTGAGAGAACCTTTAGCAAAATGGTACTAGCAGGACCATTTATAATAAGTTTCTGTTCATTCAACCCAGGATTAGATGCTAGATACATATTGTGACTATAAATTTCAAGGCGTTGCAGTCCTGAAGTCCTGCAGTCATGAAGACCCCTTTATTGATAGGTTATATGAGTCACCCCTCTTGTACATTTGCCATTTGTACACCCAGTCCCTTTTTAACTCTACCATTTTTCATGGTCTTAAGTAAAGATAGTTGAATGGAAGTTAAAAAAAAAAGCTACAAATTAACATAAAAGCAACTAAGTATCTAAACACTGCACTTTGGGATAAACACATTATGGACCCAGAATTGTCATAATAAACGTATACAGCATTGCTTACATAGCCCACCTCACTAAACCAAACCCCATATAACAAGTCAAACTTTTGCTGTCTTTCTGAGTCCTGGTCTACACTACAGAATTACTTCAGTATGACTACGTCACTCAGGGGTGTGTATAATCCACACCTCTGATAGACAAAGGGCATGGCTACAGTTGCAGATGTAGAGCGCTTTGAGTTAAACCCACCTTCAGAGAGCGCAGTAGGGAAAGTGCTGCAGTCTTTCCACACTGATAGGAACAAGTGCACTGGCGTGGCCACATTTGCGGCACTTGTAGCGGCATTGGGAGTGGTGCATTATGGGCAGCCATCCCACAGAGCACCTATTCCCATTCTGGTGCTGTGGCTTGTGGGAAGGGAGTGGGAGGGGCAGCACATTCTGGGTCCTGTCCCAATGCCCCATAATGCATCGGTTCGCATTCCAGCAATCCCTGTGCTTCTGTCCCCATTTGGCACTATCTTTCAACGTTTTTTATACTGCGTGCTCTGTCTTCCCTTTCGGTCTGCAGGATTGGAGCCCGAACTGCTGAGGAGTATGCTGATGAGTCTCGCCAGCCCATCACGTTTGGCAGTCAAGTTATTCCTTATGATCCAAAGTAACAGTGAGGGCTCCGACGATATTGACTCAAGTAATGCATATGACATGAGTTTGCTTGTGGCATTCACAGACATGCTCACCACTGTGGAATGCTACTTTTGGGCTTGGGAAACTAGCACTGAGTGGTGGGATCACATTGTCATGCAAGTCTGGGATGACGAGCAGTGGCTGCAGAACTTTCGGATGAGAAAAGCCACTTTCATGGGACTGTGTGAGGAGCTCGCCCCCACCCTGCAGTGCAAGGACACGAGATTGAGAGCTGCCCTGACGGTGGAGAAGTGGGTGGCTATTGCAATCTGGAAGCTGGCAACTCCAAACAGCTACTGATCGGTTGCTAACCAGTTTGGAGTGGGAAAGTTGACCGTTGGAATCGTGTTGATGCAAGTTTGCAGGGCCATTAATCGCATCCTGCTCAGAAGAACCGTGACTCTGGGTAACGTGCATGACATTGTGGATTGCTTTTTACAAATGGGTTTCCCTAACTGTGGAGGGGCGATAGATGGCACACATGTTCCAATTCTGGCATCAGCTCACCTAGCCTCCAAGTATGTTAATCGGAAGACGTATTTATCTCTGGTTCTCCAGGCGCTTGTGGATCACTGTGGGTGTTTCATTGACATTAACGCAGGCTGGCCCGGAAAGGTGCATGACGCATGCATCTTTTGGAATACTGGCCTGTCCAGGAAGCTGCAAGCCAGGATTTTTTCCCCAGACCAGAAGATCACTGTAGGGGAAGTCGAAATGCCCATTGTGATCCTTGGAGACCCTGCTTACCCTTTAATGCCATGGCTCATGAAACCCTACACAGGGAGCCTTGACAGCAGCAAGGAGCAGTTCAATAACAGGCTGAGCCAGTGCAGAATGACTGTGGAGTGTGCTTCTGGCCATTTAAAGGGCCGCTGGCGCTCTCTGTATGGGAAGCTGGCCAATGACAGCATCTCTGTGGTTATATCCACATGCCGTACCCTCCATAAGATTTGTGAAAGGAAGGGTGAACGATTCACTCAGGCATGGAACTCGGCGGTTCAGCACCTGGAGGCTGAATTTGAACAGCCAGAGAGCAGGGCTATTAGAGGGGCCCAGCGCAGGGCTGCAAGGATTAGGGATGCCTTGAGGGAGCAATTTGAGGCTGAAAGCCACCAGTAATGTCTGGTGCCCTACACGGGAGTGAAGTGCAGTGGTTCCAACGTTAGTAGAAATCTGTGTTTGCTACGCTGACTTGCAGTGCCTGTTTCTTTCCTGGGCTAAGGTATCTTTTACTTTATGCAATAATAAAGAATGTTTTCAAAGCCAAAAAATCCATTTATTGAAAAGAAACAACTGCTTGGGAAACAGAAAGGGCAAGGGGGTGGGGTGGGGAACGGTACAATCACAGATTGGTGTATGTCCTGTTATTTACTCAGCCTTCCTGTCTGGAGTGCTGTGCAATGAGTGCTGCACTTCAGGATGGCTACACTGCATGGTGATGGGGGTTGAGTGCAGTGGGTAAGGGTCATAGTTTTCAGGGCTGGGTGGTGAAGCTACAGGTGTTGGAGGCAGCTGGTGGCAGAAAGGAACCCAGATGTTGGGGAAAGTGGGTTGGAGGTGACATGGGGGCAGGAGGGAAAGAGTTTTGGGAAAAGGGCTGCAGGGGTGTCAGGCTCGGTAGTGCTCCGCAGGCATGGCTACGAGTGCCTGGATCGAGTCTGCTTGGTGCTCCATTATGCTTATAGACTCATAGACATTAAGGTCAGAAGGGACCATTATGATCATCTAGTCTGACCTCCTGCATAATGCAGGCCACAGAATCTCACCCACCCACTCCTGCAATAAACCTCTCACCTATGTCTGAGCTATTGAAGTCCTCAAATCATGGTTTAAAGACTTCAAGGTGCAGAGAATCCTCCAGCAAGTAACCCATGCCCCATGCTGCAGAGGAAGGCAAAAAAACCCCAGGGTCTCTTCCGATCTGCCCTGGAGGACAAATCCTTCCCGACTCCAAATATTGCAATCAGCTGAACCCTGAGCATGTGGGAAAGATTCACCAGTCAGATACCCAGGAAAGAATTCTCTGTAGTAACTCAGATCCCACCCCATCTAACATCCCATCACAGGCCATTGGGCCTATTTACCATGAATAGTTAAAGATCAATTAATTGCCAAAATCATGTTTTCCCATCATACCATCTCCTCCATAAACTTATCAAGCTTAATCTTGAAGCCAGATAGGTCTTTTGCCCCCACTGCTTCCCTTGGAAGGCTGTTCCAGAACTTCACTCCTCTGATGGTTAGAAACCTTCATCTAATTTCAAGTCTAAACTTCCTGATGACTAGTTTATATCCATTTGTTCTTGTGTCCACACTGGTTATGAGCTTAAATAATTCCTCTCTCCCTGGTATTTATCCCTCTGATATATTTATAGAGAGCAATCATATCTCCCCTCAGCCTTCTTTTGGTTTGGCTAAACAAGCCAAGCTCCTTGAGTCTCCTTTCATAAGACAGGTTTTCCATTCCTCGGATCATCCTAGTGGCCCTTCTCTGTACCTGTTCCAGTTTGAATTCATCCTTCTTAAACATGGGAGACCAGAACTGCACACAGTATTCTCGATGAGGTCTCACCAGTGCCTTGTATAACGGTACTAACACCTCCTTATCACTACTGAAAATACCTCGCCTGATGCATCCCAAGATCGCATTAGCTTTTTTCACGGCCATATCACATTGATGGCTCATAGTCATCCTGTGGTCAACCAATACTCTGAGGTCCTTCTCCTCCTCAATTACTTCCAATTGATGCGTCCCCAGCTTATAACTAAAATTCTTGTTATTAATCCCTAAATGCATGACCTTACACTTCTCACTATTAAAATTCATCCTATTACTATTACTCCAGTTTACAAGGTCATCCAGATCCTCCTGTATGATATCCTGGTCCTTCTCTAAATTGGCAATACCTCCCAGCTTTGTATCACCCACAAACTTTATTAGCACACTCCCACTTTTTGTGTCAAGGTCAGTAATAAAAAGATTAAATAAGATTGGTCCCCAAACCAATCCCTGAGGAACTCCACTGGTAACCTCCCTCCAGCCTAACAGTTCACCTTTCAGTATGATCTGCTGTACTCTCCCCTTTAACCAATTTTCATATTGACCCCCATATTTTCCAATTTAACTAATAATTCCCCATGTGGCACTGTATCAAACGCCTTACTGAAATCTAGGTAAATTAGATCCACTGCGTTCCCTTTGTCAAAAAATCTGTTACTTTCTCAAAGGAGGAGATCAGGTTGGTTTGGCATGATCTACCTTTTGTAAAACCATGTTGTATTTTGTCCCATTTACCATTGACCTCAATGTCCTTAACTGCTTTCTCCTTCAAAATTTTTTCCAAGACCTTGCATACTACAGATGTCAAATTAACAGGCCTGTAGTTACCCAGATCACTTTTTTCCCTTTCTTAAAAATAGGAACTATGTTAGCAATTCTCCAATCATATGGTCCAATCCCTGAGTTTACAGATTCATTAAAAATTCTTGCTAATAGGCTTGCAATTTCATGTGCCAATTCCTTTAATATTCTTGAAGATTATCTGGGTCCCCCGATTTAGTCCCATTAAGCTGTTCGAGTTTCACTTCTACCTCGGATATGGTAATATCTACCTCCATATCCTCATTCCCATTTGTCATGCTACCATTGTCCCTAAGATCCTTATTAGCCTCATTAAAGAGAGAGGCAAAGTATTTGTTTAGATATTGGGCCATGTCTAGATTATCCTTAACCTCTACTCCATCCTCAGTGTTTAGCAGTGCCACTTCTTCTTTCTTTGTTTTCTTCTTATTTATATGGCTGTAGAACCTTTTACTATTGGTTTTAATTCCCTTTGCAAGGTCCAGCTCTACTTGACTTTTAGCCTTTCTCACTTTATCCCTACATGTTCTGACCACAATAAGGTAGCTTTCCTTGCTGATCCCTCCCATCTTCCACTCCCACTTTCTACTTTTTCTTAATCACCTCTCTGAGATGCTTGTTTCTCCAGCTTGGTCTACAACTCCTGCCTATGAATTTTTTCCCCTTTCTTGGGATGCAGGCTTCCAATAGCTTCTGCAACTTTGACTTGAAGTAATCCCAGGCCTCCTCTGCCTTTAGATCCATAAATTCTTCAGTCCAATCCACTTCCCTAACTAATTTCCTTAATTTTTGAAAGTCAGCCCTTTTGAAATCAAAAACCCTTTTCGCAGATTTATTTTTGTTTATCCTTCCGTTCAGTTTGAACTGAATTAGCTCATGATCACCCGAACCAAGGTTGTCCCCTACAACCATTTCTTCTGTGAGGTCCTCACTACTCACCAAAACCAAATCTAAAATGGCATCCCCTCTTGTTGGTTCAAGAACTACTTGATGAAGGAATCCATCAGCTATCGCATCGAGGAAAATCTGAGCCCTATTATTATTACTAGCACTTGTCCTCCAGTCTATAGCTGGGAAGTTAAAGTCTCCCATGATCACGCAGTTTCTATCAGTATTTACTTCATTAAAAACATTAAAGAGGGCTCTATCCATATCCAAATTAGATCCCGGCGGTCTATGGCACACCCCAAGCACTATCACAGGGGAGGCTCTGGTAGTTTTCTTCCCCAATGTGATTTTTGCCCAGACGGACTCTGTCTTATCCATTCCATGGCTTCTTATTTCTTTACATTCTACCTCATCATTGATATACAATGCTACTCCACCACCTTTACCTTTATTTCTGTCTTTCCTAAACAGCACATACCCTTCAATACCCGTAGGCCAGTCATGACCACTATTCCACCATGTTTCTGTTATCCCTATAATATCTGGTTTCACTTCCTGCACCATAGCTCTAGTTCCTCCATTTTGTTACCTAGGCTCCTCGCATTGGTGTACAAACATCTTAATTTTTGCTGTTTGGCCTCGCTCACATTCTTTACCCGATTAGGCACAGACATTCTACCGCCAGTATGACCTATTAGACTGGTATCCACACTGCCCTTCCTCCTTATGTCCATTCTCCTACCCATGGCTGTATCCTTTCTTACTTTGTTTTCTTCCCTCTCAATGCTAAAATCCATGCTTTGCTGCCGGAGCACCGCACTTTTGTGCCAGTGCTCCTCATTCTGCTGGCAGATCCTCCTTTCACTGTCCCACCACTCCTGCACTTTTTGATATTCATTACTTGAATGCTGCATAACTTCATGCAACAGGTCTTCCTTGCTTCTACGTGGCCTCTTTCTGATTCTTTGGAGTCTTTTGGCCGGTGATAACACAGACGGCTGAGATCTCAAGCCTGTAAAGGCAAAATGCAACACTTAACAGAGGAAGCATTGTTCACACCAGACAGAGCAATGATTCCCCTGTACTTAAGGGCAAGCACAGTCTACACAATAGCATAATTTGCCTGTCCCAAAGCAAGCACACATAACCCCACAGGAGCCCCAAAATGGTGAGTAAGCCCAGGGTCAAGCATGACTGATTGCACCTTAGAGACTAACCAATTTATTTGAGCATGAGCTTTCGTGAGCTACAGCTCACTTCATCAGATACATACCGTGGAAACTGCAGCAGACTTTATATATACACAGAGAATATGAAACAATACCTCCTCCCACCCCACTGTCCTGCTGGTAATAGCTTATCTAAAGTAATCGTCAGGTTAGGCCATTTCCAGCACAAATCCAGGTTTTCTCACCCTCCACCCGCCCCCACAAATTCACTCTCCTGCTGGTGATAGCCCATCCAAAGTGACAACTCTTTACACAATGTGCATGATAATGAAGTTAGGCCATTTCCTGCACAAATCCAGGTTCTCTCACTCCCTCACCCCCCTCCAAAAACCCACCCCCATACACACACAGACTCACTCTCCTGCTGGTAATAGCTCGTCCAAACTGACCACTCTCCAAGTTTAAATCCAAGTTAAACCAGAACATCTGGGGGGGGGAGGAAAAAACAAGAGGAAATAGGCTACCTTGCAAAATGACTTAGCCACTCCCAGTCTCTATTTAAGCCTAAATTAATAGTATCCAATTTGCAAATGAATTCCAATTCAGCAGTTTCTCGCTGGAGTCTGGATTTGAAGTTTTTTTGTTTTAAGATAGCGACCTTCGTGTCTGTGATTGCGTGACCAGAGAGATTGAAGTGTTCTCCGACTGGTTTATGAATGTTATAATTCTTGACATCTGATTTGTGTCCATTTATTCTTTTACGTAGAGACTGTCCAGTTTGACCAATGTACATGGCAGAGGGGCATTGCTGGCACATGATGGCATAAATCACATTGGTGGATGTGCAGGTGAACGAGCCTCTGATAGTGTGGCTGATGTTATTAGGCCCTGTGATGGTGTCCCCTGAATAGATATGTGGGCACAATTGGCAACGGGCTTTGTTGCAAGGATAAGTTCCTGGGTTAGTGGTTCTGTTGTGTGGTATGTGGTTGTTGGTGAGTATTTGCTTCAGGTTGCGGGGCTGTCTGTAGGCAAGGACTGGCCTGTCTCCCAAGATTTGTGAGAGTGTTGGGTCATCCTTTAGGATAGGTTGTAGATCCTTAATAATGCGTTGGAGGGGTTTTAGTTGGGGGCTGAAGGTGACGGCTAGTGGCGTTCTGTTATTTTCTTTGTTAGGCCTGTCCTGCAGTAGGTAACTTCTGGGAACTCTTCTGGCTCTATCAATCTGTTTCTTTACTTCCGCAGGTGGGTATTGTAGTTGTAAGAAAGCTGGACAGAGATCTTGTAGGTGTTTGTCTCTGTCTGAGGGGTTGGAGCAAATGCGGTTGTATCGCAGAGCTTGGCTGTAGACGATGGATCGTGTGGTGTGGTCAGGGTGAAAGCTGGAGGCATGCAGGTAGGAATAGCAGTCAGTAGGTTTCCGGTATAGGGTGGTGTTTATGTGACCATTGTTTATTAGCACTGTAGTGTCCAGGAAGTGGATCTCTTGTGTGGACTGGACCAGGCTGAGGTTGATGGTGGGATGGAAATTGTTGAAATCATGGTGGAATTCCTCAAGGGCTTCTTTTCCATGGGTCCAGATGATGAAGATGTCATCAATATAGCGCAAGTAGAGTAGGGGCTTTAGGGGACGAGAGCTGAGGAAGCGTTGTTCTAAATCAGCCATAAAAATGTTGGCATACTGTGGGGCCATGCGGGTACCCATAGCAGTGCCGCTGATCTGAAGGTATACATTGTCCCCAAATGTGAAATAGTTATGGGTAAGGACAAAGTCACAAAGTTCAGCCACCAGGTTAGCCGTGACATTATCGGGGATAGTGTTCCTGACGGCTTGTAGTCCATCTTTGTGTGGAATGTTGGTGTAGAGGGCTTCTACATCCATAGTGGCCAGGATGGTGTTATCAGGAAGATCACCGATGGATTGAAGTTTCCTCAGGAAGTCAGTGGTGTCTCGAAGGTAGCTGGGAGTGCTGGTAGCGTAGGGCCTGAGGAGGGAGTCTACATAGCCAGACAATCCTGCTGTCAGGGTGCCAATGCCTGAAATGATGGGGCGCCCAGGAGTTCCAGGTTTATGGATCTTGGGTAGTAGATAGAATATCCCAGGTCGGGGTTCCAGGGGTGTGTCTGTGCGGATTTGATCTTGTGCTTTTTCAGGAAGTTTCTTGAGCATATGCTGTAGTTGCTTTTGGTAACTCTCAGTGGGATCATAGGGTAATGGCTTGTAGAAACTCGTGTTGGAGAGCTGCCGAGCAGCCTCTTGTTCATATTCCGACCTATTCATGATGACAACAGCACCTCCTTTGTCAGCCTTTTTGATTATGATGTCAGAGTTGTTTCTGAGGCTGTGGATGGCATTGCGTTCCGCATGGCTGAGGTTATGGGGCAAGTGATGCTGCTTTTCCACAATTTTCCCCTCAGACAGAGACAAACACCTACAAGATCTCTGTCAAGCTTTCTTACAACTACAATACCCACCTGCGGAAGTAAAGAAACAGATTGATAGAGCCAGAAGAGTTCCCAGAAGTTACCTACTGCAGGACAGGCCTAACAAAGAAAATAACAGAACGCCACTAGCCGTCACCTTCAGCCCCCAACTAAAACCCCTCCAACGCATTATTAAGGATCTACAACCTATCCTAAAGGATGACCCAACACTCTCACAAATCTTGGGAGACAGGCCAGTCCTTGCCTACAGACAGCCCCGCAACCTGAAGCAAATACTCACCAACAACCACATACCACACAACAGAACCACTAACCCAGGAACTTATCCTTGCAACAAAGCCCGTTGCCAATTGTGCCCACATATCTATTCAGGGGACACCATCACAGGGCCTAATAACATCAGCCACACTATCAGAGGCTCGTTCACCTGCACATCCACCAATGTGATTTATGCCATCATGTGCCAGCAATGCCCCTCTGCCATGTACATTGGTCAAACTGGACAGTCTCTACGTAAAAGAATAAATGGACACAAATCAGATGTCAAGAATTATAACATTCATAAACCAGTCGGAGAACACTTCAATCTCTCTGGTCACGCAATCACAGACACGAAGGTCGCTATCTTAAAACAAAAAAACTTCAAATCCAGACTCCAGCGAGAAACTGCTGAATTGGAATTCATTTGCAAATTGGATACTATTAATTTAGGCTTAAATAGAGACTGGGAGTGGCTAAGTCATTATGCAAGGTAGCCTATTTCCTCTTGTTTTTTCCTCCCCCCCCCAGATGTTCTGGTTTAACTTGGATTTAAACTTGGAGAGTGGTCAGTTTGGACGAGCTATTACCAGCAGGAGAGTGAGTCTGTGTGTGTATGGGGGTGGGTTTTTGGAGGGGGGTGAGGGAGTGAGAGAACCTGGATTTGTGCAGGAAATGGCCTAACTTCATTATCATGCACATTGTGTAAAGAGTTGTCACTTTGGATGGGCTATCACCAGCAGGAGAGTGAATTTGTGGGGGGGGGTGGAGGGTGAGAAAACCTGGATTTGTGCTGGAAATGGCCTAACCTGACGATTACTTTAGATAAGCTATTACCAGCAGGACAGTGGGGTGGGAGGAGGTATTGTTTCATATTCTCTGTGTATATATAAAGTCTGCTGCAGTTTCCACGGTATGTATCTGATGAAGTGAGCTGTAGCTCACGAAAGCTCATGCTCAAATAAATTGGTTAGTCTCTAAGGTGCCACAAGTACTCCTTTTCTTTTTGCGAATACAGACTAACACGGCTGTTACTCTGAAACATGACTGATTGTTTCACAGCTGTACTGTCCTCTGGGTTTCTGTGCCTTTGGGAGAGCCAACAGTGGTAGGGGGCCCCTATACTGAACACTGTCTCTACATTTTCCACAGGAGTTCGTCTTGGAAGATATCTTGCTGCTGAGGGTGACCTGGGAAGTGAGCGAGGGTCTTCTACTGCAATGCGGCTTCTGCCCTAGCCCATATGCAGCTTGCCTGTGTGCAGCAATGGTCCTCCTCCCCTCACGGCACAGAGGTGCCGACAAGTTAGCCTTACTGGGACAAGGACCACAGTGGCTCTCCCTAGAAACCTGCGAAAGCGCATTGCCCAAGTTCTGGATGAGACCTTTGAAAAGATCACTGAGGCCGATTACTACGATGTGAGAAAGCACATCAAGTCCCTACTCCGCATCTGGGCATACATGCAGCCCTAACCCCCCTCGCCCCAAGAGCCAGCACTGAATAACTTCCTTCCCAAAATAAAAGCTGCTTACCGGGAACCTCCTCTGGTGTTTGTCCTTCCCCAAGCACTGGCCACCGTGACTGGCTACCTTCCTCCTGGCTTGAGAACAGCTCTTGGCTGCATGCATCTAGGGATTCTGGGGTGTCTTCCTCTGCCTCAGCACCCTCGCTCCCGCTTTGCTCCTCCTCCTCCTCTTCCTGCCTTGTTGCACTGGGCTCTGAAGTGTCCATGGTGGTACTTAGAGTGGAGGTGGGGTCGCCCCCAAGTATCACGTCCAGCTCTTTGTAGAAAAGGCAGGTCGCAGGGGAAGCACCGGAGCAACTGTTTGCCTTGTGGGCTTTGCGGTAGGCATTCCGCAGCTCCTTCACTTTAATCCTGCACTGCAGGGTGTCCCGGTCATGGCCCCTTTTCATCATGTCCCTTGATATCTGCCCGAAGGTATCATAATTCCTATGGCTGGAGCGCAGCTGGGACTGGACAGTTTCCTCCCCCGAAACACTGAAGAGGTCCAGCACCTCACCATTGCTCCATACTGGGGATTGCCTGGCGCGTGGAGGCATGGTCACCTGGAAAGATTCGCTGAGAGCACTCCATGCTTGGCTGAGCAAACAGCAAGGGGATTTTCAAAATTCCCAGAGAATTTAAAGGACGGGTCTGGCGCTTGGTCACCTGAGGGCAGGGCAGTATAGTTCAAAGTGATGACCAGAGTGGCTAGAACAGACATTGTGGGACACTTCTGGAGGCTGATCAGAGCGCACTGTAGGACCAGGGCATCCACACTGGTGCCGCGGCGCTCCAGCAGGGGCGCAGCAAACGTTATTCCACTCGCTGAGGTGGAGTACCAGGAGCGCTCTAGCCGCAAAGTCAGAGCACTCTACGTGCCTTGCCAGTGTGGACAGGTAGTGAGCTAGTGTGCCCAGGGCTCCTTTAATGTGCTGTAACTCGCAAGTGTAGCCAATCCCATAGTTAAACTGACCTAAGCACTGGTGTAGACAGCGCTATGTCAGTGAGAGAAAGCTTCTGCTGCTGACATAACTACTGCTGCTCACAGAGGTGGAGTAATTAAGGGCTTGGCTACAGTGGCAAATGTAGAGCGCTGGGAGTTAAACCAGCCTTTGGAGAGCGCAGCAGGGAAAACGCTGCGTGTGTTTACACCGTCAGCTGCAAGCACACTGGCATGGCCACATTAGTAGCTCTTGCAACACCACAAAGAGCAGTACATTGTGGTAGCTATCCCAGTGTGCAAGAGGCCGCAAATGGGGGGGAGGGGGTGGAGCGTGACAGGCAGTGTGTTGTGTATATGTGAAACAGTGTGTTTTGGGGAGCTGAGAGCATGTCAGCATGCTGTCTTATAAGTTCAGACAGCAGCAGACCCTCTCTCCTCCCCCCCACTCACAACAGCAGCATTCCACACTAATGGTTTGCTTTATCCCGGAGCAGATAAACATGTCGGCTGTCAGAAACGGAGCTTTGAAAGGGGATATCTGCATGCCTGCAGCCTATTTCAAAACAATGAGAAGAGTGGCCACTTGACTTCAGGGGATTATGGGACGTTTCTGGAGGCCAATCACAGTGCAGTAATGCAACACCTCATCCACACTGACGCCCGGGCATTTCAGCCAGGGCACAGCAAGCTTTATGCTTCTCGTGGAGGTGGATTACTAGGAGTGCTCCAGCTGCAGAGTCCAGGCACTCTACGTGCCTTGCCAGTGTGGACACCTCAGGAGTTAGGGTGCCTGGGGTTGCTTTAATGCTCTCTAACTTGCAAGTGTAGCCAAGCCCCAAGACAATGAGAGAAGCTCTCTCCTGTCACTTTAGAGCATCTTCATTAAAGCACTGCAGCTGTGCCAATGCAGCATTTTACGTGAAGATCTGCCCTGGAATTAAGACACATTATTGCATTCCCTGGTTTAATTGCATCACATAGGAATACATTAAAAATCATGGTCTTAATAAAGGCACTGGATTTATGGCTTATTACAACAATCTGTAACCCACCAACCAACCTCTTTTGTCCTATGACTTCAGGAGTGTTAATGGATCACTTCACCTTGAATGGTCCCTTTGAATATGTGCTAACTACTTATGCTAAACAATCAGTTCCACTTTGTATTTAGCTGTGACAGTTTGAGTAGCTTTCCCAGACCTGAAGAAGAAAGCTCAAAAGCTTGTCTCTTTCACCAATAAAAGTTGGTCCAATAAAAGGTATTAACTCACCTACCTAGTCTCTCTAAGGTCACGTCTTCACCGGCAACATTAAAGAGCTGCTGCGGCAGCGCTTTAACGTGACTTGTGTAGTCGTGGCATAGCGCTGGGAGAGAGGTCTCCCAGCACTCTAAAAACCCCACCTCCACGAGGGGGAATAGCTACCAGCCCTGGTGCACTGTCTACCATGGCACTTTACAGTGCTGAAACTTGCAGCACTTAGGGATGTGTTTCTCACACCCTAATATCTGGGGACCAACATGCCTACAACACTACTGCAATCACATAAGAATAGACTAATTTCAGTTTCAACCAATAATGTGGTCAAATTGTATTGCAATTAACAGGACTAATGAGTTTTTTATGTAATTTAAAACCACGTCTATGAATTAGAAATAAAGGCTTTAAGAATTGCAGGTTTTTGTTCTGACTCTCCCCTTTTGCCAGCATTTTTCTGGCTTCTGATGCTGCCACTTGTGACTGCTGGTGCTACCAGTTCACCTTTCCTGGCTCCAAGGTAGCTCTTGCACTTGTCTCCTTAGCCACATTTGACTCTTTTCCTCAGTTGGCAAGTTTCAACCAGAGCTTGGAGGGAGATGTGAGGCTCTTAGCACTTTCAAACAAATCCATACGTGTCTCTCACATCACATTGCTGAAAAATGCAGTGACAGCATGTTGGTATCAATGAATCAACATCCACATGTTGAACATCACACACTGGAAAAGAGAAAGTAACAGTCACATGTGTTTATAGTAGCAGTTCATATACTTGAACCCCAAAGACCAGCAGCTGTGGAAAGTTAAGAAGGGACTAGAATGAGGTTGAGCCAAATCTTTCCATGCATCAAATCCTGACTTCAATGGAGTTGCAGGAATGTAATGGAGGATTTGGCACCAAGAAGTAATGAGTGCTTGCAAATCCCACTGAAATCAATGGTAGCTGCAGCTAACCAGCACCTTTGAAATGAAGACACTTATTTAGGAGCCTAGTTTTCAGCATCTAGGTTTGAAAATTTTGGCTATGGTTATTACTGAAGGTGGGGCATAAGCCCCAAAATTCTATAATGGAGTAAGAGCTAAACTTCTTATGATTGTGAGGAGTTCAAACTTAGGTTTTCATTTCAGGCCCATCTCTAGCTCTTAAGCAGATTGACTTAGTATAGTCAATCATTTTAATTTGAAGATATGTGAGTATCCAATTACATTAAAAGCAATATATCGATTAATATAGTGAAGTAATTAGTTGGATGAGGAAATGACATTATAATTAATGCAAATGTTTTGAGCCAACAAGCAAAGAACTAAAATCTGGATGCTAAATGCCTAGAGGAGTTAAATGTACAGAGCAAAAAGAAAAGTAGATCTTCTTAATAAAAAGTCATCTCAGCACATTTGAACAAATCAAAATCACATCTGCCTCTCCACCAGAGTGGTGTTAAAGGGATTCTGTTTCTTAGAGGGGCCACACATGATCATGACAAACATATGGGGAATAAATGATTTCATGACTAAAGCACTGGGAGTCAGCAAATCTGAGTTCTACTTCTGGTTCTGGTTCAGTCTTCTTATGAGATTGGAGGTTAGCCTCTCTGTGCCTCAGTTTCCTTATAGGTAAAATGAGGATAATACCACTTACCTCCCTCACAGTGGAATTGTGAGGCTTAATTAAATGATGTCTATAAATGGCTTTGGTATTCTCAGATGAAAACTGCAATTATTATAACTATCACACATCTTGATATTCCTTTGCACTATTATTATTAGTATTATTTATACAGCATAATAGACACACAGTTTTACATAAAATAAAGGAGACAGAAACCTACTCCAATGATTTTCAATCTAAATGAGACATACAGTAATAAAGGCTAACAATGAAAAGATGGGTGAGTGTGATGCTTCGCAGGGACCCATGGCTGTGCATCGTCTTATTGCCACCAGCCTCAAGTGTGAGAGAGTCTTGCTTGTGACAGCTGGGTGTTAGCTCCTGTGACGAGGTTTACTCACCACTCCAGTGCCTCCTGATGGCTGTCCTGGGAATTAGCTCTCCTCACCAGGGCGCCTTCCTCTGGTGGTGCCTTGACATCGTCACTTTTGTTCCAGGACCCACATCACTCCCAGGACTGTGGCATTCTCTTCAGTGACACTGCCATCCAGCTGTGCCACACTTTGTGTTCCCTGCCTTCTCCTGAGGGAGCAGTGCCTTTTGATATGGCCCTTTTCATGGCACTGGAAGCAAACCCTTTCCCCCTCCTTGGCCATAGGACTTTCCCTTGCTCAGCCTCTTCCCCTGGGCTAGCCTTAACCCTACAACTCATGTAAGGGCACTCCCTCTGCCGGTGTCCCTGTTGCCCATAGGTCCAACGTGCTCATCCCCTCCCTGTTCTCCTCACAGGGCTCTTTCTTCTTTCTGTTTTCAGAGTGAGGCTTCTGTTCCTCATTCCAGAAGGGATGTCCCAATGTCCCTGTCTCTGGCAGGCATAACATTCACCCAGCCCAGTCACTGGCCTCTTGGCCCTGGTGTCTGGCTTCCCCTCTTGCTTTCTATGGACCCACTCTCACAGCAGCGTAAGTATACAGAGCTGCTGCTCAGCTAGCAGAGACATACATGTCTGCAAGCACTCCTGTGCCTCCCTCTGTCTCTGCTGGGGCCTGAGTACCTGCAGAAGCAGGACCTGAAGCTGCCCTTGCTGCTTGTCAGCCCCTTTTTGCAGCGGCACTGACTTTGGAGCCCAGGCCGGGAGGGTATATAAACCCTCAGCAAAACATGCTTCTACATATTGAGGCTCCATTGTCTCTCCACCTCCACTGTCTCTCAGATATCCTCTGCAATCTCTGTAATGGGCAATTGTCCCTACCGTCCTCTATCTTCCCCTTATATCAGGGGTGACTGTGTACCCACATTCTCCACCATATGTGATGTGGTTCACTAACCAGGTTTTCTTCCCCCCCGGCTCTCCTGCTGGTAATAGCTCATCTTAAGTGATCACTCTCCTTACAGTGTGTATGATAACACCCATTTTTCCATGTTCTGTGTGTATATAAATCTCCTCACTGTATTTTCCACTGAATGCATCCGATGAAGTGAGCTGTAGCTCACGAAAGCTCATGCTCAAATAAATTGGTTAGTCTCTAAGGTGCCACAAGTCCTCCTTTTCTTTTTGCGAAGACAGACTAACACGGCTGCTACTCTGAAACACTCTCTAAGGATATGCCCACACTTTGAGCTGGGGGGTGTGATTCCCAAATCACCAAGAGCTAGTGGCTAGAGGTAGGATTCACAAAGGTATTTAGCACCTAACTCCCACTGATTTCAGTGATGAGTTATCTTTGTGTGAGGTAGGTGATGAATTACCTTGTGAACGCCACCCTAGGTGTTGCTTGGAGGTCTGTCACCTAGCTACTCTCCTGGTCCAAGCTTGTGAGATCTGATACTATCACAGAAGGAGCTGTCACATTTTTGAAGAAACAGGAGAAAAAATTAATAGAGGGAAAAATAAAGATGATATTGTAAATGAGTACAAATATAAATTAGCTTATCTGTTACTGATTTTATAAGCATATATGTATTTAACAGATACATTTGAAACACACCCTGTCGTGTATGAATCGATACATATCTGTAGCATTTATTGCAAACTGGTCATTTAGACTGATTTTAAAAGGACGGTTTCCAGTGTAGCCTCTTTTGAAATAATATATTGTTGTGAACAATCTAACAGTCAAGCATTCTGTAAAGAAGTCTCCGGTATCCTGTAGCTATATTGGTGCAAAGGGGATGGCAAGCAAAGACACAAGGAAGGGGACAGGAATACTTCCTGGTGCAGAGAGCATCCCTGGTAGTCTAGACTAGACTAGACCACCGCTCTGCAAAAGCCCTGGGGGATGGAGTGGAGCATTCGGAGACATGTCAGAGGGTGCTCTACAGCAGTGTTTTTCAAAGTTCGGGTCAAGACCCAGTGCTGGGTCGCAGCATGTAAGGCACTGGGTCACCTTGCTCAGCACCTAGGGACCCTAGCGGCTTTGGTCAGCACCATCAACCAGGATGTTAGAAGTCCCGTTGGTGGTGCTGCTCAGCTAAGGCAGCTTAGTGCCTACCTGTTCCGACACCGTGCTGTGCCCCGGAAGAGGCCAGCAGCGGGTCTGGCTTCTAGGCAGGGGGCCAAGGGGCTCTGTGAGCTGCCCCCCCACCCCGAGCACTGGCTCCGCACTCCCATTGGCTGGGAACCGGCCAATAGGAGCTGGGGATGGGGGGTGTCTGCAGGCGAGTGCCGCGCACCTCCACCTAGGAGCCGGACCTGTTGCTGGCCACTTCGGGCAAGCAGCACGGTCCGTGGTGCCAGGACAGACAGGAAGCCTGCCTCTGCACCCCGGCTGCACCGCTGACCAGGAGCCACCAGAGGTACATCCGCGCCCCAACCCCATGCCCCAATCTCCTGCCCCAGCCATGAGCTCCCCCAAACCCAGAACCCCTTCCTGCACCCCAAACCCATCATCCCTGGCCCCACCTCAGAGCCTGCCCCTCCAGCCCAGAGCCCTGACCCCCTCCCGCACCCCAACCCTCTGCCCCAGCCCAGAGTCCCCTCCCTCACCCTGAACCCCTCATTCCCGGACCCACCCTGCAGCCCTCACCCCTGCACCGCAACCCTCTGCCCCAGCCCTGAGCCCCTCCCACACCCCTCATCCCCAGCTCCACTGGGTCACGGGCATCAACACTTTTCTTCAACTGGGTCCCCAGAAAAAAGGTTTGAAAACCACTGCTCTACAGGGGGATGTGAACATATGGGCAGGGCAGTCCTGCGCCCTGCGTATTTCCTAGCTGTTGCAAAGCCTATATGGACTATGTGCAGCCAGGTGCAAGTTCTCGTAGCCTTCAGGACATGCCTAACGTGTATCAAGGGCTGAACTGATTCCTGGCAGCTCTAGGAAAATCATGGCACAAAAGGTGCCTGATTCAAAGCCCACTGAAGTCAATGGGAGTCTTTTCATTGACTTCAATGGGCTTTGAATCAGGCCCTTGGTCCTTGCTCGAAGCCGGTGATGAATTCAGACCTGTCTTTAGTTACATTGTTCATTTATGCCCAAACATTTGGCTTTTTAAAATATTCACTACATTGTAATTTGTATTAGTTTTATATGCACAGTCTGCTTAGTGGCTGGTCTATGTAGCTGGCAATTACTCAGACTTCCCAGTGTCTAATTGTCATACTGCACTATAGCTTTGATGTGATTGTTAATTGTCCACATTTAGTTGCTTCCAAAATAAACCCATCTGGAGTGGATGAAAACCCCCATCAATGATAGACTTGTTACAAAGGAAATCCAAGGATAACCAGTGAAAAATGCAAGAAAGGTCCAGAAATGTATAGGAAAATATGTAGCACAGAAAGGGAGTAGTGCTGATAAAAATATTTAAGTAATTTACATACCAGCAAGAATGAGGAAAAATTGTACTGTTTAACTTAACTTCTTCCATCAAGCTGGTGAATCAGAATGCAACATGCAACTAAAGCACCATTAATGATACAGTATAGTGCTATTATTTTCTATTCCATGCTGCCATCTTGTGTCTGCAAATATATACTGCACATATAATGGCTAGAGTGCTAATCGGATAGTTTGATGCAGTTGCTATGCAACTGTTGCTGTTGCTGTAATATTGAAATTATCTTCCCTTTGTGCACAGTCCGTTATGTGTGACTGCTACCTACTAAATACATGACAGGAAAAGAATAGAAACAAATGTTGCCAGGGCATATTGCTGATACCATCACCAATGAGGCTGACATAAGCATAGTCAATCAACTGGATGGAATATATTTGCTGAAAACTTCATGAAATAATGCACACAGTAAGAACCCATTGCCCAGACAGTTTCTGAAAAGCAGGCTTCTGCAGTGGTTCATTAAATGCACTGGGAAAACACAGAACCATCACCAGCCAGGACTGCTGATGAATTTTACTATGGCCCCTAGAATTCAGTGGCGCATCAGAGACGGTTTCCATGGCAAGCATAAGAGCATTCTGCAAGGCTGTTTTTCAGAATGCTATGAAAAGCAGTATAGTGCATACAACTTCTTTGATTATAACAAAGATCTTTATCTAATAAATACTTGCTGCACCAGCAGAGTAAGGATGCCTGCAGGGTTCAGTAGTGAGCTACAGCACTTTCCAATTAGCAAGAAGTTACACTCATGATTGACAGCTCACTCAAGTGCTCAGTTCTAAAAGACACAGTAGTAATGTAAAATGTAGGGGTTACCTAGAAGAATGGCTAAAAATTGATATTTTTATTTAAATTTGATTTTTGGATTTAAATTAAATTACATAATTTTCTTTTTAAAAATATGCCTCTTTAAAATTAAAATTGAACTTATGACAATCTATGTTCAGGCCAAAAGGTACTGTAATTTATTCAAATCCTTTAAATTAAAAAAATATTAAGCAGTACTTATTTGCTGCCAAAGTTTTAAAGAAATTCAAACGACTGAACTGGTGGAAGTCACTGGCTAAGCACCTGGAACCAGAGTTTGTTAAAAGTGCTAAACTGCTTTTGACTGTAGTAGTCTCTTCTGCACTTGTAGAGAGTATTTTCTTAATGTCAGTTTATTCAGTTACTTCAGTTCAGTTATGAATTCATTCAAAGTTAAAAAACAGAGTAGGAGCTGAAAAAGCAGGAAATCTTTTCCTCTTCCAGTCTATGAATAACAACTAGATTTGAAAGGATGAGCTCTATTAATTCTAAAATCTTGAAAGACATGGTGACCAAAAACAATCACTTCTGTTCAGTAACTGTAGATCATACTTCCTTTGCTTAATACATCAGTTTTACATGCAAAACATGTTTTGATAAACTCTTTTCCTCTTACATATCCAGCACATTTAAAGAAGCTTTATTTAACCAAAAACAAATTTAAAATGCTGCTTCTGTGCATTAATTTAATTTAATTCTGATTTCCATCCAAAAAAAACTTGACACACATCACAAGTAAAAATTACTCTAGTAAATAAGAAATGTATCATTCCTCTATTTTCTAACATAATAAAAATGTCAAAGTTATTAATTGGAATAGATGTATGTTATATAGTTTAACATACATATATTCCAAAGGACAGGAAAAGGGCAAATATAGTACCTGTCTATAAAAAGGGGAATAAGGACAACTCAGGGCATTATAGATCAGTCAGCTTAACTTGGGTACCTGGAAAGAAAATGGAGCAAATAAACAATCCATTTGTAAGTGTGCAGAAGATAATAAGGTGATATGTAACACTCAACATGGATTTATCAGGAACAAATCATGTCAAACCAATGTAGTATCCTTCTTTGACAGGGTAACAAGCCTTGTGGAGAGGAGGCAGCAGTAGATGTGATATATCTTGACTTTAGTAAGGCTTTTGATGCAGTCTCCCATGACCTTCTCAAAAACAAACTAGAGAAATATAGCCTAGGTGAACCTACTATAAGGTGGGTGCACAACTAGTTGGAAAACCATACTGAAACAGTCGTTATCAATGGTTGACAGTCAAACTGGAAGGACATATCAAGTGGGGCCGCAAGGATCTGTCCGGGTTTGATTCTATTCAATATCTTCATCAATTATTTGGATAATGGCATAGAGGTACACTTATCAAGTTTGCAGATGATACCAAGCTGAAAGAGGTAGTAAACATTTTGGACAGAATTAGAATTCAAAATGAACTTGACAAACTGGATAAATGGTCTGAAATAAATAGGATGAAATTCAATAAGCACAACCTCAAAGTACTACACTTAGGAAGGTACTTGTCAGGTGTTTGTTTACTGATTCCCACAATTGTCTGTATAGGTGCTCCAGACAACCTACACAAAATTTGCTGACCCAAAGAGCCCCCCATTTCTATTGCTTACTCAAGAGACACAATCCTTTTCCCAAGCCAAATAACCCACAAAACCCACAAACCTAATGACACTGGAATTATATTATCATCCTCCTCCTCCTCACCATAGTGCCTAGGAGTCCTAGTTATGGACCAGGAAGCTGCTATGTTGGGTGCTATACAAGACAAAGAATAAATATAAGAACCCAAGAATGGCCAGACTGAGTCAGACCAATGGTCCATCTGACCAAGAATCCTGTCTGAGAACAGTGGACAGTGCCAGATGCTTCTGAGGGAATAAAGAGAAAAGGGCAATTATTGAGTGATCCATCCCCTATTGTGAAGATCTGAATGATTTTGAAAACTGGAGTAATATAAATGGGATGAAATTTAAAAATGCAGTCACACAGAGACTAACAACAAGAATTTTTGCTATCAGCTGGGGACTTATCTATTGGAAGCAACACAGGAGGAGAAAGACCTGGGTGTATTGATTGATCTCAGATGACCATGGACTGCCAATGTGATGTGGCCATGAAAAAGGCTCATGTAATCCTAGGATGCATCAGGTGACGTATTTCCAGTAGAGACAGGGAAGTGTTAGTACCATTATACAAAGCACTCGTGAGACCTCATCTGAAATACTGTGTGCACTTCTAGTCTCCCATGTTTAAGAAAGATGAATTCAAGCTGGAACAGGCGCAGAGAAGGACTACTAGGAAGATCTGAGGAATGGAAACCCTACCTTTTGAAAGAAGACTCCAAGAACTTGGTTTGTTTAGCCTAACGAAAAGAAGGCTGAGGGGACATATGATTGCTCTCTATAAATACATCAAAGGGATAAATACCAGGGAGAGAGAGGAGTTATTTAAATTAAGCACCAATGTTGACACAAGAACAAATGTATATAAACTGGCCATCAACAAGTTTAAGCTTGAAATTAGACAAACGTTTCTAACTATCAGAAGAGTGAAGTTCTGGAACAGTCTTCCAAGGGAAGCAGTCAGAGCTTAAAACCTAACTGGTTTCAAGGTTGAGACTGATAAGTTTATAGAGGGGATGGTATGATGAGACTGCCTACAACAGCTTGTAGCTATTCATAGAATCATAGAATATTAGGGTTGGAAGAGACCTCAGGAGGTCATCTAGTCCAATGCCCTGCGCAAAGCAGGACCAACATCAACTAAATCATCCCAGCCAGGACTTTGTCAAGCCGGGCCTTAAAGAAAGGATGGAGATTCCACCACCTCCCTAGGTAACCCATTCCAGTGCTTCACCACCCTCCTAGTGAAATAGTGTTTCCTAATATCCAATCTAGATCTCCCCCACTTCAACTTGAGACCATTTCTTCTTTTTCTATCATCTGCCACCACTGAGAACAGCCTAGCTTCATCCTCTTTGGAATCCCCTTCAGGTAGTTGAAGGCTGCTATCAAATCCCCCCTTACTCTTCTGCAGACTAAATAACCCCAGTTCCCTCAGCCTCTCCTCGTAAGTCATGTGCCCCAGCCCCCTAATAATTTTCGTTGCCCTCTGCTGGACTCTCTCCACTTTGTCCACATACCTTCTGTAGTGGGGGGACAAAAAATGGACACAATACTCCAGGTGTGGCCTCACCTTGCCAAATATAAGGGAATAATCACTTCTCTCGATCTGCTAGCAATGCTCCTACTAATACAGCACTGGTGAGGCCACACCATGGTTGGCGTGCTGGATGCTTATAGCCAGTCATCTGCTCACCAGGCAACCTCCACATAGTCTGGCAGATTAGCTAGAGCCGAGAATCTGTTGCTGACGTCAATACAAATTTTGTTGGCTAAATGTGGCACGGAGAGTGTGTCGATGTCAAACTTCATCAATGCAGAAGGCTTAAATGCTCGTTGGAGCATCAACACTATATGGGCGACCACTAGATGGTGATCTGTGTTCGCCGCGCATTCTGCACCACGATATGCTCTACAGGAGGCAAAGAGTTGCCTATCGCTTGTAATGATGTGGTCCAACTCTGTCTGAGTGACACCATCATGAGAGATTCATGACATCTGACTTGAACCGTGACCCAAGAATGGAAAGATTCTGGGAGGCACAGAATGTAAGGAAGCAGCGAGAGTTATCATTGGATGTGCCTGAACCATAATGACCAATGACCATTCAAACACAGTTCATAGAGAGCCAGTAATTGCATTTAGATCACCTGATTATCATGTGGAAGGACTGTGCATACTAGATGTTCCAATTGATCATATAAATGATCTTTAACTGAGTCAACAGATTCCCCTGTTGGCGCATAGACTACTATACAGTGAGATAACCGTGCCGATGTTTAAGACGTGTAATAAGTAAACAAGGAGACACGGGCATCCAGGTTGTCAGGACTTGGCCTCACCTTGCAATAGTAGTGCTATCCCATGTAGGTTGGGGCCACTAGAATACAAAAGTAAAGAATCTTCCACCTTGTGACGTCTGTGATCTATCAGCCTTGCTTCTGTTAGTCCTGCGATTGATATACCAAGATGGTCCATTTAGCATGAGACAGCGACCTGATGACCATGCCTGTGAAGAGTTGAAACATTCCAAGTTGCAATTTTGATGGACTGTTGGAGATTCCAGATACAATTGGATGCATTGTCACAATGTACTGCAGATGTGCCTGTCAACATCAGAGGACGTATGTTCCCAAAGGGGCTTTGGCATGAACTGGTGATGTTTGCACTGAGTGGAGACGGCACCCACAAAGCATCTAGAGTTGAAAGTGAGGCAGGGGCATTAACCCTGGTGCTGAGTGTTAGGATATAGATATTCAGGCCTGTCTGTAAAGGCCTATACTCTAAGAATTTAGGTGTATTCTTATCACTTAGCTAGTTAGAGGTATAAAAGAAAGAATCAAAATCACTGTCTGCTGGTGTAAAGGCCTTCTCTTACTGTGACAGTCTGAGGCCCTGTTCTTTGGCTAAGCAGCAGAGGCAGCCATAAGCTGGGAAGCGAATGATCAGATCTTTACATTCCAAACTAGTCTCATTGAAATAAGGTGCTGTTGGGCTGTTAGGAATATAATCCTGTCCTGATAATACCTATCACCTCCAGAGAAAGGGAAGTGCCTAGAAAATGTAAAAGGAAACTTAGTTTGATAGCATCCTGTCTGGCAAGAACTCACTTATCAATAGCTGGGATGTGAAATCCTCATTTCTGTGTTGTTCTATCATTGTAGTCCCCATTTCCCTATTGTTTGTCTGTATAATCTCTGTCTGGTTCTGTGATTGTTTCTGTCTGCAGTATAATTAATTTTGCTGGGTGTAAACTAATGAAGGTGGTGGGATATAATTGGTTAAATAATCATGTTACAATATGTTAGGATTGCTTAGTTAAATTTCAGGAAAATGATGGGTTAAGGTATAGTTAAGCAGAATTCAAGTTTTACTATATAGTCTGCAGTCAATCAGGAAGTCAGGGGGCGGGAAATGGGAATGGGGGTGGGAAAATTGGAATCATGTTTTGATAAGCGGGGGAAATGGGAACAGGGAATGGGGGTGGGGAAATTGGAATCATGTTTTGCTAAGGGGGGGAATGGGAACAGGGACACAGGTAAGGCCCTGTGGTGTCAGAGCTGGGAAGGGGAACACTAAGGAAGGAAACTGGAATCATGCTTGCTGGAAGTTCACCCCAATAAACATCAAATTGTTTGCACCTTTGGACTTTGGGTATTGTTGCTCTCTGTTCATGTGAGAAGGACCAGGGAAGTAAGTGGGTGAAGGAATAAGCCTCCTAACACTGAGTACTAGGTTATTCATGGTCAGAAAAACAAGAGGGAACAATTATCCCAGGAAATACCTCGTCCCACTGCAATGAGACGGAGGTGCAGTAACATGGCTCTTTTCCTGGTCTACCAGTACTGGCTTCACGCTGTGCGACCCGAGCCATTGAGTCTTCTCTATGACTTCCTTCACCTTGGGTAGCTAAGTGCAGCTGTTGCCCTGCATCTTCGCGGCCTGTGTTAGCCATCATTTTCAGGGTTCACATTGGATCTGTCCACCTCCCATAATACCCAAGGTGATATTTCTGACAAGCCTTCATCGCTGATGGTATAGCACCAACAACCAATCCCCTATTTCAGATGTTACACCCCCTCCACCACGATGAGGTACAGGTCGGACTTGGGGGTGGGGGTGACGGGACTTGTAGCTATTGGTTACTGCTAATAGCCAATATCCCCAACCACTGGTGATGGGACACTAGATGGAGAGGGCTCTGAGTTACTACAGAGAGAATTCTTTCCCAGGTATCTGTCCAATGGGTCTTGCCCACATGCTCAGGGTCTAACTGATCGCCATATTTGGAATCGGGGGAATTTTTCCCTGGGTTAGATTGGCAGAGACCCTGGGGTTTTTTTTGCCTTCCTCTGCAGCATGGGGCACAGGTCACTTTCAGGTTTAAACTAGTGTAAATGTTGTATTCTTTGTAACTTAAGTTTTTAAATCATGATTTGAGGACTTCAGTAACTCAGCCAGAGTTTATAGGTCTATTATAGGAGGGAGTGGACAAAGTTCTGTGGCCTGCAATGTGTGGGTAATCAGACTAGATGATCACAATAGTCCCTTCTGATCTTAAAGTCTCTGGGTATGTCTACACTACCCGCAGGATCGGTGGGCAACGATCAATCCAGCAGGGATCGATTTATCGCGTCTAGTCTAGATGCGATAAATCAACCTCCCCGAGTGCTCTCCTGTTGACTCCTGTACTCCAGCTCAGCGAGAGGTGCAGGCAGAGTTGACGGGGGAGCGGCAGCAGTCGACTCACTGTACTGAAGACACCGTGGTGAGTCGATCTAAGTACATCGACTTCAGCTACATTATGTACGTAGCTGAAGTTGTGTAACTTAGATCGATCCCCCCCACAGTGTAGACCAGGCCTCTGAGTCTAATTTCATATTTAATTTCGTTCAGCACTCTTGGGTGAATACCATCTGGTCCTTTTGAGCTATTGCTGTTGAATTTATTGATTTGTTCCAAAGCCTCCTCCACTGACACCTCAGTCTAGCACAGTTCCTCAGATTTGTCACCTAAAAAGAATGATTCAGATGTGTGAATCTCTCTCACATTCTTTGCAGTGAATGCACCAATGCAAAGAAGAATAACCTGGAGTAGAGCAGTAGATCTGTGAGTCAACAGCACAGAGAGAGTAGTTGAATTGGTGTTTGCAGATGAAATTACCCAGAGAAAATGTGTAGAGTGAGAAGACAAAGAGCCAAGAAGAGCCATCTGAACCACACAAGAATTTGGGGGGAACGAGGAGGATCCTCCAGAGGACAAGCAGAAGGAGTAATTAGAGAGGTAGGAGGATGACCAGGAGAGGACAGAGTCATGGAAAGCAAAGGAGAAGATTTCAAGAGGAAGAGAATTGTCTGGAATAGCTCCCCGTGTTGACACTTTATTATGAAATAAAAGTGACTTTATTCCAGAATAATTGCTCTGCTTGCAAAGTGGAGTAATTTGCAGAGTAAGATAACTCCAAAGTCCCTGAAGGTTTGAGCTTTTTCCCTGTCCAACTATGTGTCAGCCTATTGGGGTCTGGTAGGTTCAAAGGGTAGCTCTAATTTTGTCTAAATTTAACTCTAACATTGATCAGATCTGTCTGATTCTCATTCTCTCAGGAAACTGCACCTGTAGCAGGAGGAAGGAAAGGACGGTTCAGTACAGTTGAATGTGTTTAACCATATTTTGAAGACTTGTGTAGCCAGGCTTGAAAAGCAAATTCCAGTCGCAACAAACCCATTGCGTGATTAAGTTACTATTAGTAAGTAACCTTTTCTGTTCTAAAATATTGTGCACACACAGTATTATACAGCCAGTGATTGTATCTGTGAGTTAGGTAACACTACATAGGAATTAGGTAGAGCTATTTGTTTCAGTGTCAACTCCTTTTCTGTGTTTTTCTGACGAAGAGCCTGGGCAGTAGGAAAGCTTGTGTTTGTGTGTTTCTATCCAAAAGAGATGAGTTTTTCCTTTGAATTCTTTGTTCCATGCCCTAATTCATAGTTGCCAATGTTTGTGCAGATCCATGTGTGGCACTTTATGCAAATTATTTGCAGATATGAAAACAACTGAATTAGGTAACGTGCATACTTGTTAACTTGCATAAGACCATAAACTTTAGCTTATGGTCAATATACCATTTCTCAATCAGTGGCAGGGGTAAGACATGGAGCTGCATAAAACACAGCAGCTATGGCAGGTGGGTGGTCGCTGAAGGGTGTCTGGGGAGTAGCTTGTTGTTGAGTAGTGATTATCTGAGAGGTGGGAGAAACTGAGGGTATTGGAGTAGCTGGAAGAAGCTAGGTTTGTGGGGATGTTTAAGTGAAAGCTGGGAACTGGGGTCTGGAGGATAGCTAGGGAGCCTGGGTTTATGGGGGTGATGTGGAGATGTGGCTGCTCAATGGCTGGGATAGAAATGTGGCGAGAGAAGCTGCGTATAGCTAGTTTGTAGAATTATACAGGGAACAGGTGGGTGGCTGAGAAGTAGCTGGGGATAACCAGATAACTAGATTTGGGAATATTCAAGGGGGGTAGCTACATGGCTTTGGGGAGAAGCTAGGAACAGCTGGGTTTGTGGGGTGGAAGATGAGTAGTGCTGGATTAGCTGGTGGGGAGTTGTGTGGAAGCTTGAAGCTGTTATATGAGAAGTATGATATTCATCAGGCCTGTTAGTTATTTCTCCAGGGCGCCCAAGGTGGTATCTGAGATCCACCAGGAAGGAGTCAGTCCTGCAGAGGCCAGGAGGCCATTAATCCCTACTGCGGGGGACCAACACCAGCAAAGCCCAGTTCAAAGGTATATGCAAGGCCCACTGACAGGACCATCTTATCCAAGGATGAGCAGTGCAGAGGAGCCACCAGAGCATATATGATCATATTTTAAACATCTGCACTATCTATTGTGAGTGGGGTCTCATTTTAGCATCTCAAGGAGGAGGAGGGCTCTACTTTTTTCTCCTCAGCGCAAGCCCCGACTATCACTCTTAAATGTTTTCCAGTGCTTTCCATATCAAAATTAAATTAAAAAGGAATAGTTAGATTAAATTAGGAGGAATGGTCATAAGAGTGAAATGCCTGCAAGCTGCATGGAAACTTTAAAGAAAACATGATAGAGGCTCAAATTAAATGTGTACCCCAAATAAAAAAAAAGTAAGAGGACCAAAAAAATGCAACCTTGGTTAAATAGAGTAAAAGAGGTGGTTAGAGACAAAAAGATATCCTTTAAAAATTGGATGTCAAATCATACTGAAAAAAAACCAGAAAGAAACATGAACTTGGGAATGTCAAGTGTAAAAGTATAATAAGGCAGATGAAAAAAGAATTTGAAGAGCTACTGAAAAAGACACAAACAGCAATTTATTTTTTACGTATAGCTGAAAAAGAAAGCCTGCCCAACAATCACTGGAGCCACTGAATGACTGAGGTGCCAAAGGAGCACTCAAGGATAACACAGCCATTGCAGATAAATTAAATGAATTCTTTGCATCAATCTTTACAGCGGAGGATGTGAGGAAGAGCCCCACACCTGAGTCCATACATTCCTTTCAGGTGACAAATCTGAGGAACTGTCCCAGACTGAGGTGTCATTAATTTATAAACAAAACCTCCTTCAAACAGTAATAAGTCACCAGGACCAGATAGTATTCTCCCAAGAGTTCTGAAAGAACTTAGATAAAATTGCAGAACTACAAACTGTAGTATGTAACCTATCACTTAAATCAGCCTTTATATCAGATGATTAGCAGATAGGAATGTTTGATGTCAATTTTTAAAAAAGGCTCCAGAGGCACTCCTGGCAATTACAGGCCAGTAAGCCTAACTCCAGTACCATTCTGATTGGTTGAAACTAGAGTAAAGAACAGAATTATCAGACACATAGATGAACATGATATGTTGGGAAAGAGTCAACACAGCTTTTATAAAAGGGAATTGGGCCTCATCAATCTAACAATTCTCTGAAGGTGTCAAACATGTGGACAAGGGTGATCCAGTGGATATAGAATTCTAGGAATTCCAGAAAGCCTTCAACAAGGTCCCTCACCAAATACTCTTAAGCAAAGTAAGCAGTCATGGGATAAGAGGAAAGGTCCTCTCATGGATCAGTAACTGATTGATACATAGGAAACAAAGGGTAGGAATAGACAGTTTTCACAGTGGAAAGAGATAAATAGCAGGGTCCCCCAAAGATATATACTGGGACCAGTGCTGTTCAACATATTCATAAATGATCTGGAAAAGGAAGTGAACAGTGGGATGGCAACATTTGCAGATGATATAAAATTACTCAAAACAGTTAAATAGAAAACAGACTGCAAACACTTACAAAGGGATCTCACAAAACTGGGTAACTGGGCAACAAAATGGCAGGCAAAATTCAATGTCAATAAGTGCAAAGTAATGCACATTGAAAAACATAATCCCAACTATATCTACAAAATGATGGGATCTAAATTAGCTGTTACCACTCAAGAAAGAGATCTTGGAATCATCGTGGAGAGTTCTCTGAAATCATCTGCTCAATGTGCACTGACAGTTAAAAAAAAAACAAACAAAAAAACAACCTAACAATGTTAGGAACATTAGGAAAATGATAGATAACACAGTAAATATAATTCCATAACATATATCTTTGATACACCCACACCATGAATACTATGTGCTGTTCTGGTTACACAGTTTCCAAAAAGATATATTAGAATTGAAAAAGATAGAGAGAAGGGCAACAAAAATGATTAGGGGTATGCAACAGTTTCCATATGAGGAGAGATTAAAGAGACTGGAATTGCTCATCTTGGAAAAGAGACGACTGACGGGGGATATAATAGAGGTATAGAAAATCATGAATGGTGTGGAGAAAGTGAATAAGGAAGTGTTATTAACTTATTCACATAACTTAAGAACCTAGGGTCACCCACTGAAATTAATAGGTAGCAGGTTTAAAAGTAAGCACTTCTTCACACAACATAGTGTCAACCTGTGGAACACGTTGCCAGCGCATGCTATAAAGCCAAAAGTATAACAGGGTTCAAAAAAGAATGTGATAAGTTCATGGAGGATAGGTCCATCAATGGTTATTAGCTTCCCTGACCACGTTGGCAACTTCATGTTCTGGGTGTCCCCAAACCTCTGATTGCTAGAAGCTGGGACTGGACCACAGGGGATGGATCATTTGATAAATTGCCCAGTTCTGTTCACTCCCTCTGAAACATCTGGCACTGGCCACTGTCAGAAGAAAGGATACCTGGCTAGATGGGCCATTGGTCTGACTCAGTATGGCCATTCTTATATTCTAAAACTTTTCAGTTACAGCACCACCTCTTTCAGCCTCTTTAGTGTATCTGGATTTGACCAGGTATGCATAATATCTCTTAAAGAGTATTTGCAGTTTGTGCATCCATACACAAAGCATTTGACAAGTAATATCACAGTCATGTTGTACGGTCACACGATACCTGCTGGCACAAGATTAATTTGGTACTGTATTTCTGACAGTAACAAAACTTCTTGTTAAAAGAAAAGGAGTACTAGTGGCATCTTAGAGACTAATCAATTTATTTGAGCATAAGCTTTCATGAGCTACAGCAGGTACACATCACAGTGCTGCTGATTTGAAGGGGGTATACATTGTCCCCAAATGTGAAATAGTTATGGGTAAGGACCTCAATGTATACCCATAGCAGTGCCACTGATTTGAAGGTATACATTGTCCCCAAATGTGAAATAGTTATGGGTGAGGACCTCATCCATAACTACGTCACATTTGGGGACAATGTATACCTTCAAATCAGCGGCACTGCTATGGGTACCCGCATGGCCCCACAGTATACCAACATTTTTATGGCTGACTTAGAACAACGCTTCCTCAGCTCTCGTCCCCTAATGCCTCTACTCTAATTGTGCTACACTGATGACATCTTCATCATCTGGACCCATGGAAAAGAAGCCCTTGAGGAATTCCACTATGATTTCAACAATTTCCATCCCAACATCAACCTCAACCTGGACCAGTCCACACAAGAGATCCACTTCTTGGACACTACGGTGCTAATAAGCGATGGTCACATAAACACCACCCTACACCTGAAACCTACTGACCGCTATTCCTACCTACATGCCTCCAGCTTTCACCCAGACCATACCACACGATCCATCATCTACAGCCAAGCTCTACAATACAACCTCATTTGCTCCAACCCCTCAGACAGAGACAAAAACCTACAAGATCTCTATCAAGCATTCTTACAACTAGAGTACCCACCTGCTGAAGTGAAGAAACAAATTGACAGAGTCAGAAGAGTACCCAGAAGTCACCTACTACAGGACAGGCCCAACAAAGATAATAACAGAACGCCACTAGCCATCACCTTCAGCCCCCAACTAAAACCTCTCCAACGCATCATCAAGGATCTACAACCTATCCTGAAGGATGACCCATCACTCTCACAAATCTTGGGAGACAGGCCAGTCCTTGCCTACAGACAGCCCCCCAACCTGAAGCAAATACTCACCAGCAACCACACACCACACAACAGAACCACTAACCCAGGAACCTATCCTTGCAACAAAGCCCGTTGCCAACTGTGTCCACATATCTATTCAGGGGACACCATCGTAGGGCCTAATCACATCAGCCACACTATCAGAGGCTCGTTCACCTGCACATCTACCAATGTGATATATGCCATCATGTGCCAGCAATGCCCCTCTGCCATGTATATTGGTCAAACTAGACAGTCTCTACGTAAAAGAATAAATGGATACAAATCAGATGTCAAGAATTATAACATTCATAAAGCAGTTGGAGAACACTTCAATCTCTCTGGTCACTCAATTTTAGACCTAAAGGTCGCAATATTAGAACAAAAAGACTTCAAAAACAGACTCCAATGAGAGACTGCTGAATTGGAATTAATTTGCAAACTGGATACAATTAACTTCGGCTTGAATAGAGACTGGGAGTGAATTGGTCATTACACAAAGTAAAACTATTTCCCCATGTTTATTTCCCCCACCCCCCACTGCTCCTCGGACGTTCCTGTTAACTGCTGGAAATGGCCCACCTTCATTATCACTACAAAACATTTTCTCCCCACCCCTCGCTCTTCTGCTGGTAATAGCTCATCTTAAGTGATCACTCTCCTTACAGTGTGTATGATAACACACATTTTTTCATGTTCTGTGTGTATATAAATCTCCTCACTGTATTTTCCACTGAATGCATCCGATGAAGTGAGCTGTAGCTCACGAAAGCTTATGCTCAAATAAATTGGTTAGTCTCTAAAGTGCCACTAGTACTCCTTTTCTTTTTGTGAATACAGACTAACACGGCTGCTACTCTAAAACTTCTCGTTAAATACCACAGTAAATAAATATTCTTGTATAACTACTAAGGAGCTGAACAAGCTCCCACCCAACCTCTCAATGATCTGATTAACATTTCCCATAGTAAAGGACCAGAAAGTGTTTGGGATCAGGCTTCTTTTAA
Source organism: Eretmochelys imbricata (assembly GCF_965152235.1). Classification (NCBI taxonomy): domain Eukaryota; kingdom Metazoa; phylum Chordata; order Testudines; family Cheloniidae; genus Eretmochelys; species Eretmochelys imbricata. The sequence continues at coordinate 115,117,525 of NC_135575.1, read as the reverse complement.
AAAGAGATAATTAAAGTCAGCTTCTGGGAACAACATTTTCAAATGAATTGCTGTTTCAGAGGTGCTGAGCACCTACAACTAATATTGACTTCAATGAGAGCTAAACATACTCAGCACATTTTAAAATCAGGCTACTTATTTTCTGCACCATGCCAAAAATCCACAGAGCCAGAGCTTCAGCCATAACGTATATCCTTCCTTTTCATCAGTTTTCATTCACCTGAGATTTTTATGGTATTTTACATCTATATTAACTTTATTATTATGTATTTATTTATAAAAGCCTTCTAACATAAAGGTATATCATTGCAATAAAAATAAACTAGCCACTAAAGCAACATGACATCAAATAATAAATTACCCAACAATCAACCTAAAAAAATCTCAAACATAGGGCCTAGTTCTAACCCCACTGAATACAAAGAAAGCAGGTTTGGACCAGTATACAACTAACATGCACCAATCCAGACCCCAGCCCAACCAAAAAGGAAACACAAACATTTCCAGGGTCACCTGGAAGGAGGACATAGACTGTGGTGTGCAGGATAGAGAGCCTTCAGAATTCAAAGGTCCTTCATGCAGAGAACCCTGGTGTTTCATATATCATGTGCTGAATAATAAAATGATAGGACTCCATAGTTCTATGACTAACTTGGCTCTTTTTTAAAATAATTATTTAAAGAGATGCTGCAAAAGTAGATAGCATTCCAGCCATGTGCACACAGACTGCCTCCTCCAAACTCTTCCCTTCTGCAACTTGCACTTTCCCCTCCATGTTCCGTGAAGGTTGCTACACCCTATGTCCCAGCCTCTTGAAGTTACAAAATAGGGCAGATTAGCAGATTCATTTTATCTGAGGTGGAAATGGAAGGTACAGCAGTTGGTGATTGCACAAATACTTTGGATCAATATTATTTAAGGCTTTATATATGAAAGAAACACAAACATTCTGTAGATGGTAGGGATCAGTAAAGTTCAGTAAGAGTCCTCTCTCTTTATAAAAAGAAAAGGAGTACTTGTATCACCTTAGAGACTAACCAATTTATTTGAGCATAAGCTTTCGTGAGCTACAGCTCACTTCATCGGATGCAGTGAGCTGTAGCTCCCGAAAGCTTATGCTCAAATAAATTGTTTAGTTTCTAAGGTGCCACAAGTACTCCTTTTCGTTTTGCGAATACAGACTAACACGGCTGCTACTCTGAAACCTCTCTCTTTATGTCATCCAGATGTAAAACCTATTTTTTCAGCAGGATATTATTTTATATCTGTTAATTCAAATGGTTCATATTATAATAGAAAATGACGTTAGTACTACACATTTCTACATGGTTAGGTGTATTTAGCTAAAGACGCTCACTAGTTATTAGCTATATGAAACCTGATAAGCTTGGCTTTGTTTAATTACTAATATTATTTCTTCTATGATAACTAACTAACCTCAATTAATTTTATGAATTGTTTGCCCTGTAATGCCCAGATATTCCATTACATTATGTAAATTATTTGCATAGTGATTATGATGTAATGTTATTGATAATTCTAATTATTTGCCAGCTGGTAATGCTGTATAAATGATCTCTCATTAATCACAGATCATACCTTCCCAGGAGTCCTAATGAGGAAAGCAGTAATAGAATGTCATTAAATTATTGGTCACTACTCTTAGGAGATAGATATTCAGGCCTGTCTGTAAAGGTCTATACTCTAAGAATTTAGGTGTATTCTTATCACTTGGCTAGTTAGAGGTATAAAAGAAAGAATCAAAATCACTGTCTGCCGGTGTAAGGTCCTTCTCTTACTGTGACAGTCTGAGGCGCTGTTCTTAGGCTAAGGCCTTTGGCTAAGCAACAGAGGCAGCCATAAGCTGGGAAGCGACCAGTCCCCTCCTCACATTCCAAACTAGTCACATTGAAATAAGGTGCTATTGGGCTGTTAGGAATACAATCCTGTCCTGATAATGCCTATCGCCTTCAGAGAAAGGGAAATGCCTAGAAGATGTAAAAGGAAACTTAGTTTGATAGCATCCTGTCTGGCAAGAACTCACTTATCAATAGCTGGGATGTGAAATCCTCACTTCTGTATTGTTTTGTCATTGTAGTTCCCACTTTGCTATTGTTTGTCTGTATAACCTCTGTCTGGTTCTGTGATTGTTCCTGTCTGCTGTATAATTAATTTTGCTGGGTGTAAACTAATGAAGGTGGTGGGATATAATTGGTTAAATAATCATGTTACAATATGTTAGGATTGGTTAGTTAACTTTCAGGAAAATGATGGGTTAAGGTATAGCTAAGCAGAACTCAAGTTTTATTATATAGTCTGCAGTGAATCAGGAAGTGGGTGGGTGTAGGGATGTGGGGGAAATGGGAACAGGGAATGGGGGTGGGGAAATTGGAACCATGTTTTGATAAGCGGGGGAAATGGGAACAGGGAATGGGGATGGGGAAATTGAAATCATGTTTGTCTAAGGGAAAGAATGGGAACAGGGACACAGGTGTAAGGCTCTGTGGTGTCAGAGCTGGGAAGGGGAACACTAAGGAAGGAAACTGGAATCATGATTGCTGGAAGTTCACCCTAATAAACATTGAATTGTTTGCACCTTTGGACTTCGGGTATTGTTGCTCTCTGTTCATGCGAGAAGGACCAGGGAAGTAAGTGGGTGAAGGAATAAGCCCCCTAACAACTACTAAACTCTTGTTTTACATTGCAGGCAAATGTTTTCTGTATTTGTTAAGCCACTTGTTGATCATTACAATAGGAGTGTGTTTTTGTAAATGTGTTTTTCTATATTGGACTGAAATATATCAGCCTGGAGCTTCATAATATGCCAATATGTAGCTGCCAAAATTTAAATCTACTTGTCATTTCCCAAAAATATATTTGAAACTTGAGGTCAAATGTTATCCTCTTGCAGAAGGGTAAAACACATACTTCAAACTCCATAAGTTAGCACTCAAACAGTTAGATGCACACCTTCCCTCACAGGGAAGAAGTGTGGAAAGCACAGAAAAGATAGAACACACAGCTGGTAAAACCAGCATAGCCAGATCCTTAATTGAGGACAGGAAACTTCTCCTTTCCTCCTCACCAGGAGGATTCCAGCTGAGAGAAGGCAGCTCTCATTCTTTCTAGATTCTTCACTGCCCTGATCACCTCCAGAAAGCACACTCCATTTCCTGTGTACTTTTTCTATGCCTTATGCTTCCACACAGCAAGACCACCAATGTCCTCTGGCTTCTAATTGTTGAGAAGTGTGACTTTTAGTGCATCCAGCATTGTCCCTTCCAGGCTTGATTTGGTGTCTGTTGTGTTTTAAAAAACTGTGCTAGTTTTATTGTTTGAGCAGAAAATACTGAAATCCTTGGAAAGTTCTGAATGACAAAATGAAAAGGAAAAACTAATAGACATTGAAAACCTACTAGAAATCGATAAATATGTTGATATCCAGTTGATGGCTGGATACGTATGAGATGTCCAAAAGAAAATGCAGTTGTATAATTGTAATTGTAAGGAGTTGTGTTATGGCCAGGCTCTCTACAATTGAACAGACATCCCAGACTAAGAGAAAACTCATTATGGTTTTTCAGGTTTATTTAGATTTTTCTAGTACAAACAAAAAACAACAAAAATCACACAAGCAACATCTCTGCTGTCATCCTTCTCATGCACCTGGAGAGCCTCTTAGGCACCAAAGCAGAACAGTATATTAAGGTTTCAGAGTAACAGCCATGTTAGTCTGTATTTGCAAAAAGAAAAGGAGTACTTGTCTCTAAGGTGCCACAAGTACTCCTTTTCTTTTTGAGTATATTAAGAGAAATTCCTGCAGCTCTCCAGGACTCCTGTTCGTCTCTTGCTGTTAGGCTTCGCTACCTCCCCTCTTTCTTCACTGAAGGGAGACCAGCCCTTTAAAATGTATTATTTGTATTTCAGTAGCAACTAGAGGCAGGACCAAACCAACACAGTACATAGACATACAAAAAGAAAGTCCTTGACCTGAAGATCTTATAATCTAAATAGACAAGGCAGACAAAGGAAGTAGTATTATCCAGATTTTACAGATGGGAAACTGAAGCACAGATAGATTAAGGCCTGGATTCACAAGGGAATTTAAATGTTGGAATTCTCAGCATCATGGCACCTAGCAAATCGTAGGGACAACACTGTAATCCACAAAATCTGAGTTAGGTGCCTAGGCTCTTTATACAATGAATGGGAAGAGACGTGCCTTACAATGCAACCCACAAAAGCCAGCATGGGAAGCGGGGAGCTGCCTAATCTAGCCAATGGGGGATGCCGAAGATAGGGGTGTGATCTAAACCTCACGCCTCTCATAGAAATTGGCATCTACGTGTGGGTAATAGCAAGGCACCTATCTCTGCTTAGTGCAGGGGTGCTGGAACTAGGCGTGCAGCAGTACTCCCTGATTTGAAATAGTTTCCATCATATACAGGTTTGTTCAATGACTTTCAGCACCCACACAATAAAAATTGTTCCAACCCAGGGTTCAGTCCCCCTGCTCCAATCACTCTTTCATTATTTACCCACAGTGGAACAGCTTCAACAAGAGAGACTGAGGGAGCTGCACATCAGAACATCCCATAGTGCAGTGATAAGAGCACTGTCCTAAGAGGTGGGAGATCCCTGTTCAAATCCTTTCTCCCCCTTTGGCAGACAGCAGGGAATTGAACCAGAGTTGCCCACATCTCAGAGGAGTATTCTAATCACTGACTAGAAGTTTCCTCCTCCAGCCAGATTTTGAATGGGACCTGATCCAGGAGGTGGCCTCTGAGGATGCCTACCAGATTGGGTAACTCGTGATTTAGAAGGAGGAATACCTATCTTTCCCTGCTTCATAAATCGCTCTAGGGCTTAGGCAGGAGAGAGGAGTCAGGATGCCTAGAGCGAGGTAGCAGTGCATATGCCCAGACACAGACCCAGGGGAACTTTTACCCTGAAAGCTTAGGTGCCAAGTGAGTTTAGGCACCTCCATTGTTCAGCAGTTTTGTGGATCACAGGGGAGCCTAAACCTGGAACTTAAGCACCTAAACCTGAAACTGAGGGCAGGTCTACACTACGAGGTTAAGTGGACCTAAGTTATGCAACTCCAGCTACATGAATAACGTAGCTGGAGTCGACATACCTTAGGTCAACTTCTTGCAGTGTCTACACCGTGCTGGGTCGACAGGAGAAACTCTCCCATTAAATTTACCTTAGCTTCTCATCCTGGTGGAGTACTAGAGTCGACGGGAGAGCCATTGGCAGTCGATTTAGCAGGTCTTCACTAGGAGCCCTAGGAGTTTATCCACACACCCCTGAGCGTGGACTACAGAGGCATGAACTGTAGCATTTCCTAGCATGCTGTGCTGTAACTCCCTGGGTGGATGGTGCTGCTGTGAACTAAAAGGTACTTCATTTGCACTGACTGGTCCTGATTAAAACAGCATCCAAACTGCAGGGCTGTGTAGACTAACTTATAGGACGAAATGCAGAGACAAAATTTCTTGATACTTTAAATGACTGCTTCTTGGAGCAGCTGGTACAGGAACCCACAAGGGGAGAGGCAACTCTTGATCTAGTGCTGAGTGGAGCGCAGGATCTGGTCCAAGAGGTAACTATAACAGGACCGCTTCGAAATAGTGACCATAATATAATAACATTTAAAATTCCTGTGAGAGATAAAAAGGCATCTTTTAAAAAGTGGAAGACAAATTCTAGTGAGGTAAATAGAAAGGAGCATAAACACTGTCAAATTAAATGTAAAAATATAATAGGAAAAGGCAAAAAGGAGTTTGAAGAACAGCTAGCCAAAAACTCAAAAGGCAAAAACAAAATGTTTAAGTACATCAGAAGCAGGAAGCCTGCTAAACAACCAGTGGGGCCGCTGGATGATCGAGATACAAAAGGAGCACTTAAAGATGATAAAGTCATTGCAGAGAAACTAAATGAATTCTTTGCTTCAGTCTTCATGGATGAAGATGTTAGGGAGATTCCCAAACCTGAGCCATCTTTTGTAGGTGACAAATCTGAGGAATTGTCACAGATTGAAGTGTCACAAGAGGAGGTTTTGGAATTAATTGAGAAACTTAACAGTAATAAGTCACCGGACCAGATGGGATTCAGTCAAGAGTTCTGAAAGAACTCAAATGTGAAATTGTGGAACTATTAACTATGGTTTGTAATCTGTCCTTTAAATCAGCTACTGTACCCAATGACTGGAAGATAGCTAATGTAACGCCAATATTTAAGAAGGGCTCTAGAGGTGATCCTGGCAATTAGAGCCTGGTAAGTCTAACGTCAGTACTGGGGAAATTAGATGAAACAATAGTAAAGAATAAAATTGTCAGACACATAGAAGAACATAAATTGTAGTGCAAAAGTCAACATAGTTTCTATAACGGGAGATCATGTCTTACTAATCTATTAGAGTTCTTTGAGGGGGTCAGCAAACATGTGGACAAGAGAGATCCAGTGGACATAGTGTACTTAGATTTCCAGAAACCCTTTGACAAGGTCCCTCACCAAAAGCTCTTATGTAAATTAAGTTGCCATGGGATAAGAGGGAAAAATCCTTTCATGGATTGAGAACTGGTTAAAACATAGGGAACAAAGGGTAGGAATAAACGGCAAATTTTCAGAGTGGAGAGGGGTAACTAGTGGTGTTCCCCAAGGGTCAGTCCTAGGAACAATCCTATTCAACAGTGATCTGGAGAAAGGGGTAAACAGTGAGGTGGCAAAGTTTGCAGATGATACTAAACTGCTCAAGATCGTTAAGACCACAGCAGACTGTGAAGAACTTCAAAAAGATCTCACGAAACTAAGTGATTGGGCAACAAAATGGCAAATGAAATTTAATGTGGATAAATGTAAGGTAATGCACATTGGAAAAAATAATCCCAACTATACATACAATATGATGGGGGCTAATTTAGCTACAACTAATCAGGAAAAAGATCTTGGAGTCATCGTGGATAGTTCTCTGAAGATGTCCACGCAGTGTGCAGCGACAGAAAACAGGATGTTAGGAATCATTAAAAAAGGGATAGAGAATAAGACGGAGAATATCTTATTGCCCTTGTATAAATCCATGGTACGCCTACATCTTGAATACTACATACAGATGTGGTCTCCTCATCTCAAAAAAGATATACTGGCATTAGAAAAGGTTCAGAGAAGGGCCACTAAAATGATTAGGGCTTTGGAACGGGTCCCATACGAGGAGAGATTAAAGAGGCTAGGACTTTTCAGCTTGGAAAAGAGGAGACTAAGGGAGGATATGATAGAGGTCTATAAAATCATGAGTGGTGTGGGAAAGTGAATAAGGAAAAGTTATTTACTTGTTCCCATAATATAAGAACTAGGGGTCACCAAATGAAATTAATGGGTAGCAGGTATATTAAAACAAATAAAAGGAAGTTCTTCTTCACTCAGCGCACAGTCAACCTGTGGAATTCCTTACCTGAGGAGGTTGTGAAGGCTAGGACTATAACAGGGTTTAAAAGATCGGGGGCAGCCGTGTTAGTCTGTATCCACAAAAACAACAAGGAGTCCGGTGGCACCTTAAAGACTAACAGATTTATTTGAGCATAAGCTTTCGTGGGTAAAAACCTCACTTCTTCAGATGCATGGAGTGAAAGTTACAGATGCAGACAAAAATATACTGACACATGAAGAGAAGAGAGTTATCTCACAAGTGGAGAACCAGTGCTGACAGGGCCAATTCGATCAGGGTGGATATAGTCCACTCCCAACAATAGATGAGGAGGTGTCAATTCAAGGAGAGGCAAAGCTGCTTCTGTAATGAAGGAAACTGGTGCAATAAAGTAATAACCAAGAAACATTAAATTAGTGAAGATAAATTTAGATCCTGTACTCTCTCAGAATTAGTGATACAAATACATGGCATCCTCTCTCGCGCAGCCTGTGAGGAAGGGTTAATACAATAACAATGCATATTCTGCCTATAATCTAAGTGGCCTACCTAGATATATCTCCATCTTATGTTAGAAAAGATAACATAATTAGAATCTTTCTATGGAGCCCTGGTCACATCCCATTAAAAATGGCAGTTCCTAACCAAGGGCAGTTTGGACTTCCAGATCTACTTTTATCATGTTCCAGATGTCAGCTTGGTTCCAGCATGCTAATACCCTTGTACACCCAGGGGTGGAAATTGAACGGGTATTAATGCATTCAATTCCCCCTTGTGGGTCTGCTCAGTTCTTTTTTTTTGTTCGATGGAGAAAAATACGGTGCCTACAATGGTGGCTGTGTGAAGGGTTGGGCTAACCTAGCTAAGAGGTTCCAATTTCATCCTTGATGTCATGCAAAAGCACCTAGTTGGTGTAACACAGATTTGCAAACTGGCTGACCAAAGGCAACACATGGATTGCCCAATTAGTCAAGAATGAGGGCTTTGTCTCCTTTCCAACACTAAAGCAACCACATGACTGGCCACCCTCAGCAGACGGGCAGTACTTACATTAGCAAGTGTTTTTCAGTTGTATCTGTCTGGTCTGTATGCCCTAGGTTTGCCAGGGGCCCCAGAGCTACTGGAAGACTTGGAAATGCTTCATAACCTCCCCATGCCCATGTCCACTATGTGTACCTTAGTAAGGAAGAGGAAATCTATTGGTCTTTGTGAAAGAATGGAAAGGTGAGTTGAAAGACCCCCCCAATGGCAGAGCATATTAAGGAATGTTAAAAATGCTTCTGTGGATCTCTGGTGATGTCTAATACAGCAAAAGGTTCTATTCCAAACATATTGGATGCCACAAAGTTTGTGCAAGAAGGGGGTCTTGTCCTCTGGTGTTTGTTGGCAGTGTAATAAAGAAAAAGGAACCCTGATGCATGCGCTATGGGACTGTCCGACAGTCAGGCAGCTGTGGAAAGAGTTGGATACAAGAGTGAAAATAGTGCTTGGCTTCAGCAACCAAACCTCAGCTGACTGTATCTACTACACGAAGTTTAACTCCACCACAAAAATTTTGCTTCTTGAGGGCCGCACTGATTATCAAGTGCATAATTTTACAAATATGGAGGAATAGGCTCGTGCTCATAATAGAGCAATGGCATTAGATCCTGTCTGAGTAAGCAGCAAAAGACAGAACAGCCTATTGAGGTTGAGAGAATTTATATTAATTTGACACCATTTCTTGACACATTTGGATAAAGAATGATGAGATAGCTCAAATAATGCCAGACTTCCACTCCACCTGACTTCTCTGCTCTTCCTGTTCCCCCTCCTTCCCTTTGACTATTTGTCTGTCTTTTTTTTAATTGCCACTCCCACCATAACATGTTATGTTTGTAATATTGTCTGATTTTGTATTAGCTGGTCTTGCAGCTTTGACAAGTTGTAAAGATGTGTAATTTCATAATTTTATTGAGTAGCCTGTGAAATGTGCAGTATCTGGTAACATATACAAGCTGTAAGTCTTTAACCTTTTTGTATTTTTGTTTCTTTATGAAAATTAACAAAAAAAAAATAATAAAGAACAGGCCCAATAATTTAAAATGCAACAAGCAAATGAAATGAAATAATTACATTGACTCAAGTAACCAACAGTACCGAGAATGTCTCTAGAACAAAAATGCACATATACCTTTACCATTACTTGAAACTCCAGAAAAGACAGTACTGTACACAACAGATGGAAATGAATCAGTTGTAGTATGTTCTGAAATTTTGTGGGGGTTAGGACTTGTTTTACATAGGTAATGATTCAGTTAAATTGTATTTTCTATTTACCCAAACCAAATATTTTGATTAATCTCTTAAGTACCAGTGGTAGTAAAATCTTTTACCTAAGAATCAAAAAGAAAATTGGCTGAAGTCTATTGAACCAGAAGATGTTTTCAAAGGAAGATCAAATGTGAATAAAAGATCTTTTAATATTTTACTAAAGAAAACATATTTTTTAATTTTGGATACCTGAAAGATAGGCTTGGTTTTCATCCCAGAAACTTAAACAAAGAGCAATCAGTTATATTAGGGAGAAATGGATAATAGTGGGACAGTTTAACATGCAGGATTTAATATATGTAAAAGGCTAATTGATCATTGATTAATGTCAATAAATATAGAACAATAAGTCTTTATCACACAGTTTGTGTGCTTCATAAAATCTGAACTATAAAAAGTCTTGTAAAAGATTAGAAGATGAACCTGAATGTATTATTAATAAAATGATGAGGGACAGAAAAGGGGGAAAATGAATTTCAATGTATCAGGTGATGAATCTTTCACACAAACTGGTATACTTCATAAAATATGAAGAATGATTAGTTAAACTGGCAGACGATGGGATTGTGCATATTGTGATACATTGGAAACTTGAAGGTCTGCACTGGCTAATAAAAATAATATTCCTATTGTATAGCCAGTTAAACCCTAATGAATGCTTGGTACATCAACAACATCACTTTATTTGTTGAAAATGAACATTATATTTCTTCTGTCTTTTTTGATGAGTATGAAACAGTTTCCTCCTGATGACAAGAAATTGCTGAGGGGTACTCTGTGACCCTGTTCATGAATATTTTGCTTACATGGTTCTCTCTCTCCTTCTACTATGATTTTCTGTTGGGATTTTTTTCTTTTTTTTAGAAAAACAAACAAACATGAGACAATGCATTTGTTTGCATTTGTAATTAGATCTCGATTGACTCAAATAATTACACCTCTATTTAGAGTAATATATAGCTCTTTGCATCAGTAAATTTCAAAGCACTTCAGTCTTTAATACTTGCTACACCCGTAGGAGGTAGGGAAGAATTATTCCTGTTTTACAGATGGGGAACTGAGGTATAGGAGTGACCTGTCTACGGGCGAACAGGAAGGCTGTAGTGGAGCAGGGGGTTAACCCTAGGTCTCTCAAGTCATAAGGCTAGTGCCCTAATTACTTGACCATCCTCCCTACTTATGTTTGGCACGAGGTGTTTATCAGATGGCAAATAAAAACAAGTAATTTCAGGCAGTATTAGACCCTCAGATACAAAAAGCAGAGATCTGAGACAGTGTTTAAATGAACATTCAAAATGCAAAAGCAAAGATAGGCTCCAGAGCTGGCTCTGAATTTCACATCTCTGTGATGGAATGGAAGTGAAGGGTCTGAACACTCCTGAATTTGGTTATTTGAAATGCAGATCCAAATACTAACTTTATCAAAGTTTGGAGTGGTCAGATTTGGTCCATTATAGAGACTCACTGGAGCTGTGAATTTTAATTTCTGTGCACGGTCAGATATGGGATTTTGGTTTGGAGAAGGGTACTGAATCATCATCGTACTCCTTAGTGAATCCAGTAGTTCCTATGCTATCCCTGAAGCATGAGACTCCTAGATGCATTAAGGAGGAGTCAGACAGAATAACTGAAAATAAACTATTTGGAGTCCAATCATGTGAACATCAACAGGCAAATGTCCCTTTACCACAGCATTTTCTCCTTCCTCCTCTGCTAAACCTCACTCATTGGAAGGATTTCTTCTGTTTCTAATATACTTTAAAAAAACCACCTTATTGTCTTTAGCACTGCCAACCGTGGATGTTTCCCTGATTTCTTTAGCTTCATTTATCAACTTTCTACACTTCATAACTTCTAATTTATATTGATTACTATATGTTTATTTTTATTCCATTTGTTATGTATTACTTTTTTATTTTGAATGGATGCCTTCAGTTTGCCACTGAATCAGGATATACTTTTAACCAAAGATGTTCTTTGTTGAGTGTGGAATTGTGGCTTTTTGACTATCTAATAAACTCTCCTTAAAGAATCCCAATTTCTATTCACAGTCTTCTGTCTAAATTTGTCCTCTTAGTCAATTTCATTCATAGTTTTCCTCAGCTTTGGGAAATCATCTCTTTTGCAGCACTATATCAATTACTGGTTGGAAGTATCCTTTGTTTACCCATACGGAATGTTTTCCTGTCATAATCATTGATCCCTAAGTTGCCCCCAACAGTGAGTAATTCCCCTTTATATGTCATAAAGAGGTCCAAAGGAGAGTTACTTTATGCTGGGTGCATGCAATACTAATATAAATTAACTATAATTTTTAGAAACTCTAATGTTTTACTACTGGCTGCATGGAACTTCCAGACTACATCTCCCAAACTAAAGTCCCCCATAAACACATTTTTTTCTTTCCATACATTACAGACAGGAGCTTAATGAATAATTAATCTTATTCTCTAGTTTTACTTGGTGGCCCAGTACCCACTCTTGGGTTTTGTTATTTATGCATGTGGATCCATATGCATTCAAGATCCCGTGATTCTGAGTGATCAATAACACTAAAACAAGTAATAGTGTCTTTAATATAGAGAGTCATCCCTTCACCCTCCTCTGGCTTTTCTGACCAGGTTATAACCAGTGATTTTACTATTCCAGTTATGCAAGTCATCCCGCAAGGTTTCAGTAATGCCAATTATATAAAATTTATTCTAATCTATGAGAATGTCCAGTTCTTGCTGGTTACTCAGACTCCTACCATTAGTATCTAAGAAGCTGAAAAAAATCTCTTCACATTCTTTGCCACATTGGTTCAATTTTTTTTCACAATGTTGAGTTTGAGATAGTATTGCATCTGTTTTCTTAGCAACTTCATCTTGTTTAGCTAATTTAATGTCCTCCTGGGTGCTCCAGCTGGTCTCCAACCAAGATGATTAGTCCCCCTACCTGTGAGATGTAGGCCATCCTATTCATACAGACTCTTCTTCCTTTGGAATGTGGCCTAATGTTGCACAAAAACCAAAACCATCAGCTTCACACCAGTCATGCAACCAGCATTTCACTTCCAAGATTTTCTACCTTCTCTTTTCTCAATATTCCATGCTTGGTATTTTGCCTAAGATGTCTTACGCTGGGTACGCAACCAACTGGAAAGGACTTGAGTGAAGAAATGCATGGGTATGCAAACAACTGGAAAGGACTTGAGTGAAGAAATGCAACTCTCATGCTTGTACTGCAGCAATTGATAATATTTTTTAGTCTAAAGAGGGCAGACAAGTTGTTGGGAAGGAGATATGGATTTTTTGTTGAATCTTCTGTGTCTTTACAAATATGCAAAGAACAGAACAGGATACTTAGTCAGCAGGTTGCAGAAGCATGCAGAGGAGGGCATGTGGTGTTTACTTGGCATGATCTGTAGCTGCCTCTGCAGCTGTGTGGAGGGTTTCCATTAAGGGCAAGCAGCCGAGCAAGTTCCACATATTCATATTGCTGACTCACAATTCCACCATGTTTCTGTTATCCCTATAATATCTGGTTTCACTTCCTGCACCAGTAGCTCTAGTTCCTCCATTTTATTACCTAGGCTCCTTGCATTAGTGTACAAACATCTTAATTTTTGCTGCTTGGCTTCGCTCACATTCTTTATGTAGTTGTTTAGCCTAACTAAAAGAAGGCTGAGAGGAGATATGATTGCTTTCTATAAATATATCAGAAGAATAAATACCATGGAGGGAAAAGAATTATTTAAGTTCAGTACCAACGTGGACACAAGAACAAATGGATATAAACTGGCCATCAGGAAGTTTAGACTTGAAATTAGACAAAGGTTTCTAACCATCAGAGGAGTGAAGTTCTGGAAGAGCCTTCCAAGGGAAGCAGTGGGGGCAAACAACATATCTGGCTTCAAGACAAAACTTGATAAGTTTATGGAGGAGATGATATGATGGGATAGCCTAATTTTGGCAATTAATTGATCTTTGACTACTAGCGGTAGATATGCCCAATGGCCTGTGATGGGATGTTAGATGGGGTGGGATCTGAGTTACTACAGAGAATTCTTTCCTGGGTATCTGGCTGGTGAATCTTGCACACATGCTCAGGGTTCAGCTGATCGCCATATTTGGGGTTGGGAAGGAATTTTCCCCCTGGGCAGATTGGCAGAGGCCCTGGGGGTTTTCCACCTTCCTCTGCAGCGTGGGGCACGGGTCACTTGCTGGAGGATTCTCTGCACCTTGAAGTCTTTAAACCATGATTTGAGGACTTCAATAGCTCAGACATAAGTTAGGGGTTTGTGACAGGAGTTGGTGGCTGAAATTCAGTGGCCTGCGTTGTGCAGGAGGTCAGACTAGATGATCATAATGGTCCCTTCTGACCTTAAAGTCTATGATTCTATGATCATGACTCTAGTGATTTGGGTTTGTTTTTTTTTTAAAAAGAAACCTGTCTCATGAAGACATGATGAAAAGGCTGCCAGCTCATGAATTTTCCCTTAAAAGACCACCATCACTAATTACTGTCAATGGGGCTGAAGCCAGCAAGATGGCCACCATTTCCTTACCGTTTATCTGCATATGGAAGTGAGATTGCCTTTAATAAAGTTATCTGCCACCTCCCACTGTTTTCAATGAGATTGATACCATGCCCACAGGGAAAATGGCTGTCCCTCTGTGGCTCAGGGGGCTAGACAGGAACAGGAACAGTGGAGACAGAGTGAAAAGTGAGGGGGAACAGAGGACTGAGGGAAGCAGGAGGCAGCTGTAGGAGTTGTAGAGTACAAGGGGTAGAATGTCAGTGCCCCAGCCTGGGGGGATGGTAGATAAGGTGAGTCCCCTCCAAGCAGCCAGGGGAAGGAAATATTGCCCGATCTTATGAACTGATCGCAAGTCATGGGATTTTGAAGCCTGCAGGAGGATCTTTCATGATGAGGCAAGAAGCTTCTCTGATGTCATAGTTTTCAAGACTGGGCACAACTGTATACAAAAGCCCCAGGATTAAGGGACAGACCTGCCCAGCCTTTGATGTATGGTCCTATCACAGTGAAAGGGTCTTAGGGCAGCAAGAAGCAATGAATGGGAGAGTTGGGAAAAAGCTGCAGCAGCAAAACGTGTCTGCCTACTGCTGCCTTGGGACTTCTCTAATTTGGACCAGCAGTGGAAAAACCCGGGTGGGTGTGGTGAAGCAAGGCCAGGAAAGTGGGGAGTCATGACAATAGGAAATGGATAGCAGTTTCCTTATCTTAGGGGTGAGGATAAGGTAAGTGAAGTCTCCAACTGAGCAGCTAGGGAGAGGCATCCATTTGTGCATGCAGTAAATAGGGCTAAGAAGTTTTTGTTATGAGGCCTTCATCCAAAAGCCTGTATCACTTTGGACCCAGATAACAGATTCCCTGTCTCACTGGAAGCTAAGGAGGTGGCCAACTACTGATTTGGGGACTGGAATTGTTGATAGCTGTGAGGATCAAACTACTTTTGCTGAGGAGTTTGGAGAGGAACTGTCAGGCTACTATTCTCCCTGGGCTCAGAGGAGTCCAGGTGACATACATACACTTCTGATGCCACACTGCAGAGACTGAGAAGTCATCTCAGTGGAAATAAAATCAGGGCAGTGTGTGCGCATGATGCAGTATACTTTCCACTGAAACTCATGTAACAGGGATGTCTATGTCTCTCAATAGAGTTACTGCATAGTAGTTGTCCAAATGCTGATTGCAGATTATATATAACCCTTCTGCCAGGTGGAGTCGGCAGCAACAAAAGCTGGGTTCCGTGAACAGTGGTTTCTCTTAACACAAAATAGAACCAGCTCAAGCCCCCACCCAGTATTCTGGGAAAACTAAACCCCACCTCAGGCACCTCTAGGAGGCAATACTTCCCCCCCACGACAAGCACTGAGTGTTTAAAAAACAAGCACCCCCCCCACACACACACACACAACACACTTTTAATTAAAAGGAAAAAAAGGGGACCCAACATTAATTGGGGAAAACAACACAACCACAATTCAAAAAGCATGTGACCATAGGCAAACACCACTCTACAGTGTGTTGGGAAGTGTCCTTTGCCTCAGTTTCTCACCTTGCACTGTGAAAGCCCAACAAATCAATGTCCCTTAACACACCACTCCCCCTCCCCGCGCTGCACCCCTCTCACAATTGGCAGTCCTTGGTTAGCAAAGACCGAGAGTTCAGAAGTGCACTCATGGGGGGTTCACTTCCCACCGGAGAGAGGGAGCTGAGCAATCCCACTGCTGCTGCCCCCTCTGCAACAGGCTCACAGCTGCTGCTATCTCCCTCCTGCCGCTGCATCATGTCCTGAGGTTCCACCACTTAACCCAGCTCTCAGTGATTTCAGCAGGTAGTGGGGAACCTCACAGTCAGCACAGTTTGTGTTGCCTTTTGCTGCAACACTGTCCCCACACAAGGTCTAAGACTTAGCCCCTAAATCTGCTCAGCAATGATATCAGCTCCAGGAATCTTGTCACCTGGAAACAAGGACTCTTAACTGAATTGAATCAGCTAGGTCATTAAACACCAGAGAGGGGCAGGACTCTTTGGGCAGACTCCATGGCTGTGTCTACCTTGCAATTAGACACCCATGGCCAGCCTCAGCCATCTGGCTCAGGCTAAGGGGCTGTTTAATTGCAGTGCAGCCTTTCGAGCTTGGGCTGCAGCCCATGCTCTAGACCCTTCCCCTCACAGGGTCCTAGAGCCCAGGCTCCAGCCTACGCCCCAAAAGCCCAAGTCAGCTGGCATGGGGCAGCCTTGGGTTTTTAATTGCAGTGTAGACATACCGCATACCACCAGGCAAGAACACCTGTCCCCATCCACTAGTCTCTTCACTGGGATTTGGCATCCCTACCCCCTGCTTAGCAAGTGAGATTCGGTTTAGGGTGACCCCCTCAACCAGGGCATGCTAAGCACAGTTCTGCTGCCCTTCAATCGTACAATCATTACTCCTGCATTCAAACAGAAGAGTGAATTGTAATCCCAAACCAGCCACAAATCGATCTCTCCGGCAAAGCTGGTCCACCTGCTGTGCACGTAGGCAGAGTAGGCACGTCAGTGCAAACACGATGTGCTCCTGAAGTCTTTCCCCCCCAACTCATCACTAGATGTCAGGGGAGAGCAGTTTAACTCTGGTAATGCTTTTTCTAAATCCTGAAAAGACCGAGCACTGGTCTGTGCCTCTGCAGAGAAGCAGGCTGAGGTGCAAGAAAAAGGGAAGTGTATTAGAGTTATACATAATATTACTCATACTCCCCCATCCTATTGCAGAAGCATATGCATTTACAGAACTGTGCCTTCATCACGCCGCCAAGGTAGCATATACTCTGTGGTTGACGTACTGTCCAAACAGAAGTTGATGTTCTTCATTAAATTAACACAATCCACTAAATTGTATTTTGTATCTTTTTCCTATTCAGGTGCAAGTTTATAGCTCAGTAATTAACCCTTTCATTTCCTTCTTCCATTCCGGAATCTATATTTTCTTTCATGATGCTACCCCCTATGAGGATGCTGGAACAAATTTTAGTAGGGGTGCCATAACAGAAACCACTTCAAGTCCAGTGTGCAGCAGCACCCCCAGAATCCCTAGTTCCATCACCTATGACTCCCCTAATGCAGTGAACACACTCTCAATCTCTGATCACCAAGCAGCCACTCTTGCAGATTCAAAGCAAATTAAAATCTCAATTCTGCCATGTTGTAGAAGAGTAGAATTAATACACTCACTATGTGCAAAACCATCATGATGAATCCATGCCTTAACTGAGTAATTGCTTGTTCTTTTCACTGTACCCCCATCTTACTCCACTCCTTCCCCCATTTTATTACGCTCTTTTGCTGCACCTAAAATTTAGATTTTAAAGCTCTTTGATGTAGGCACTTTTGGTCATGATCCTTGTGTCTGGCTATGCTTCACTTGCAACAGGACTTGAAGAGGAAACGGGAAGGTGGCTATACATCCTCTTTGTCCTCCCCAAAATTCCTGAGTTAGCTGGGATGCAGGAAGAGGGGTGGCAGTTCAGACTTGCTGCTCTAATTTATCTCAATGTCAACCAGACTAGAAGAATTCTCGGCTACCCTCTTAGAGCAGCTTTACAATCTCTTTGCAACTCTAGTGGCAATAGCGGTGAATAGTGTTGGCCAGGATCTAGCCCCTGGTGTCTTACAAGTTATCTTTTGAGAGAAAATGTCTGTCTTTTTGTCACGTCTCTGGTAACACAGCTGTTGTGGAAAAGCCATTTACTTAATCATCCTAATGATTTCTCTTTTTCCTTTGCAGTCTGCTTTGTCACTTGGGCTTCTGTTTTATATCTGAGATACCTCAATGTCCTCTCATTCTGAATATATTCTTCTTGTTCTTTAATCCCCTCTGTGCTCCAATCCACAATTTTTAAACAGACAACATAAGGGCCCTCATTTTTATTAATAGCCAGCCTTCTGACAATGTAGCAGCTTGTTCCATTTGATATATTAGAGCAAAATATTGCTACATAATTTATACAGTACTTTTCATAATTGCCTGCAACAAAGCTTTTTTTGTTGGATAATGGTGTCTAGTAAGTAATGTTAGATTTAAAGAATCTCATATTATGAGTGTGTGGAAGACAAGATGAGCACTAAGAAATCTTATTTAGTTAATGCTTACATAATCTGTCTTGGTAAGAGAATGGAGGCTATATTAATATACAGGGAAGGGGGATCACGCTCCAGAGGTAGTACTGCCTTACAGGAACTGTTGGGGACTAGAAAAGAGGGACTATAATTAGGAATAATGGGATGAAACTAAGTAAGTAATCAAGGTGGGTCATTTCCAGCACAGATCCAGGCTTTCTCACCCTCCACCCCCCCCGGGGGGAACACACACACACACATAAACTCACTCTCCTGCTGGCAATAGCTCATCCAAACTGACCACTGTCCAAGTTTAAATCCAAGTTTAACCAGAACGTCTGGGGGGGGGGGCGGTAGGAAAAAGCAAGGGGAAATAGGCTACCTTGCATAATGACTTAGCCACTCCCAGTCTCTATTTAAGCCTAAATTAATAGTATCCGATTTGCAAATGAATTCCAATTCAGCAGTTTCTCGCTGGAGTCTGGATTTGAAGTTTTTTTGTTGTAAGATAGTGACCTTCATGTCGGTGATTGCGTGACCAGAGAGATTGAAGTGTTCTCCGACTGGTTTATGAATGTTATAATTCTTGACGTCTGATTTGTGTCCATTTATTCTTTTACGTAGAGGCTGTCCAGTTTGACCAATGTAAATGGCAGAGGGGCATTGCTGGCACATGATGGCATATATCACATTGGTGGATGTGCAGGTGAACGAGCCTCTGATAGTGTGGCTGATGTTATTAGGCCCTGTGATGGTGTCCCCTGAATAGATATGTGGGCACAGTTGGCAACGGGCTTTGTTGCAAGGATAGGTTCCTGGGCTAGTGGTTCTGTTGTGTGGTTGTTGGTGAGTATTTGTTTCAGGTTGCGGGGCTGTCTGTAGGCAAGGACTGGCCTGTCTCCCAAGATTTGTGAGAGTGTTGGGTCATCCTTCAGGATAGGTTGTAGATCCTTAATAATGCGTTGGAGGGGTTTTAGTTGGGGGCTGAAGGTGACGGCTAGTGGCGTTCTGTTATTTTCCTTGTTAGGCCTGTCCTGTAGTAGGTGACTTCTGGGAACTCTTCTGGCTCTATCAATCTGTTTCTTTACTTCCGCAGGTGGGTATTGTAGTTGTAAGAAAGCTTGATAGAGATCTTGTAGGTGTTTGTCTCTGTCTGAGGGGTTGGAGCAAATGCGGTTGTATCGCAGAGCTTGGCTGTAGTTCAGTTTGTGTGTGTGGTTTTTGGAGGGGGGTGAGGGGGTGAGAGAACCTGGATTTGTGCAGGAAATGGCCCACCTTGATTATCATACACATTGTGAAGAGAGTGGTCACTTTGGATGGGCTATTACCAGCAGGAGAGTGAGTTTGTGTGGGGCGGGGGGCGGAGGGTGAGAAAACCTGGATTTGTGCTGGAAATGGCCCAACTTGATGATCACTTTAGATAAGCTATTACCAGCAGGACAGTGGGGTGGGAGGGGGTATTGTTTCATGGTCTCTGTGTGTATATAATGTCTTCTGCAGTTTCCACGGTATGCATCCGATGAAGTGAGCTGTAGCTCACGAAAGCTCATGCTCAAATAAATTGGTTAGTCTCTAAGGTGCCACAAGTACTCCTTTTCTTTTTGCAAAGACAGACTAACACGGCTGTTACTCTGAAATAAATAATACTATTAATCATGTATATGGGGCACAGTGGGGCTTACTCCCATCACTTTTTAGGAAAGGTGTTAAGAGCCAGGTAATGTATGTGTAATTGATTGCCTCCTCACCAGAGGGGGTGGAGATAGGAAAGTATTATTAGGCACCTGGGCCTTAGTGGAGGAAATAGGATTTGACTTGGGAGAGAAATTCACAGACAGCAGGTCAGACTCTTGTGCAGGGGAGCCCAGAGATAGGGCTTAAACAGGCAAGAAGCCAGGCAGGAAAATTCATAGGGAGCAGGTTATGTTCCTGTGCAGGAGGCCCTGAGGTAGGGTGAATTAGGCACTTCAGTGGAATCCAAGATGGTAGAAAAGTGGTTCAGATGTAGGGGGAAACCAGAGGCCTGAGAACCAAACAGAGGCTGTGTAAAGCACAGGCTGCAAGGAAGCAATGCAAGAAGGTTTAGAGGTAGGGGTGTATGGGGTAGTACCTATTTGGAGGAACACATCATGCTCTTTTGAGACTAATTCATCTGCTTTGGTCCCCACTTACACCCAGCTCTCACCTATGGCTCCAAGTTGCTGTTTGCATGGGACAGCGACCACACCCCAGGATACAGGGGACAGGGGCCACACCCCGCTTTGACAAATGGGCCAACCAGGTGAGGGTAGCTGATGGGGCTTTTTCCCTCGGGGAGATAGGGAAACTGCCTTTCTCTAGCATATGAAGACTGTTCCGGTGGACGGGGCGGAGGAAATCAATTTGTGATTCAATGGCCGGGAAGGCGGTTCAGCAACGTGCTGTGGGGCACAGGGAACATGACAAGGTATGGAAGATGTCCTGGTCACCCACTGCAGCTAAGGAGGTCCCCAGACATAACGATTCTTTGTGCCACTGGAATCTGGCTTCCACAGCCGAGAGAGTGGGACTGCCCCTATGCAACAGCTTTCTCGCTCAAAAATTTCCTGCACAGGTTTTATATTATTATATATCATCATAATCATCAGTGATGGACTACCAACAGTGGCACAGGAAAAGAGCAGCATATCTGAAGAAGCAGACTTAGCTGCTTAATACAAGGTTCCAGGGCTGGAACCCAGAGTAGACTGTGGGGCTGCGTTCCACTACCAACCACCGAGGAAGGGGCATGGATGCTCAACAGAAGGAAATATTGAGCCCAGAGTAGGGCTGAAGACTGACTAAAGGATGTACTGAGGAATAGCCCAAAAGGGATGGGGGGAGTGAAGGTTCTTTTGTGCACTTTTAGTGGGACCTTCCTCTTACCTCAGAAAGGGACTGAACTTTGTGACTTTGCTGAAGGGTTGAGCCACAGAAGACCCAGTGAGAGGCAGCTGTCCAGTAGGACAAGGAACCCTTGCAGTGGTGTGCACACAAGGCTTACATATGGCTTTTTCATCCATAATGTCCTTTACAAATATTTATTAATGCAAAAGAAAATATATTCCTCTTATCAGCAAGATCTGTTAGTAGAGGATTTCCTAAGTAGAGCTGAGTGAATAACTGATTTTTTTTGGTTTGCTAGGCGTTCCAAAAAACTAGGGGGCGGGGGGATTTTGGGTCAACCCCAAACTTAAATGATTCAGAATTTTTGGTGAATCTGAAAGCTGGAAAAAACTTAATTTTAGCTTAAGCAAAAACACTGTTATCATGTGGGTTCATAAGAAGCCTGGACTCTTAGAGGGCTTTATTAGAACTAAAACAGTTACAGAAGACAAAGGAGATGTATGAGCTCCTAGCTGTGTATCTAGTGAAGGGGACACTAGACTGCTTCCAGCTAGCCTTTTTCTAGCGTGTGTTCTGCTCTTAAAGAGAGTACGTACTTCTACCATCTCAAACAATAACATATATGCCCAGAGCCATAACTAGGCATTTTAGCGCCCAGGGCAAGCAAGCATATTTGTGACCCCTACTGTTTATCATAATTTTTTCCACCTGGAGGCAACACATGAGGGGTCATGTGCCCCCCCCAGATGTTTTTGTTGCAGCCCCCCAACCCAGAAAGGCTGGGTAGGCCATTGAGGCAAGTCAGGGTGGAGGTGGCGCAGGGCTGACCAGAGTGAGCCCTACCACGTGGGGCGTTGTGTGTCACTTCTATTTCCGTTCCATTTTTCTGCCCCCACGGCTTTGCGCTCTGGGTGGCTGCCCCGCTCACCCCACCCTGTATATACCATAATATAGTCAAATTTATTGAGCACTGCTCACAAGTCTTTCAGGTGCTCTGCTCTGTCTATTAGATCTACGTGGCACCACTGCAATGCTTGCACTAGCAGACTGCTCTACTTGCTGATCTGAAGGATCCTCAGTGGTTCCTTCAGTGCTTTGTCCTGTAGGCATCAGTGAAGTATCTGCCTCCTTACCGTCACTCTTCTTTAGGAAGATATTGCAGATGTCTTCTGTTCCTCCAAAACATATGTACTTCAGGAGTCTGTACTTCATAAGATCATGCAGCAACCTCATGAGTCACTATTGTCCTCTGTGCCCAGCAAGTACCATTGTGAATCTGCACAGCATCTTTAGGTTTTAAAGGCTCCACCACATTGGACCCTTTTATAATACATCTTTTGTTTACACTTTGTTCCTTATATACATCTAGGTCTCTCTGCAGGCACCAATCCATGATTCATTGGTGCTGCTCTTTGGTTCAGCATAACCAAATTAGGATTGCCAGTTTTGGTTGGATGTATTCCTGGAGGTTTCATCACATGACATAAGATTTAATTAAAGATTAATATTTAAATCCTGGAGACTCCAGGACAATCCTGGAGGGGTGGCAACCCTAAGCCAAATATGGATCAGTATGTGAGTCAGTGGTCTTTTTCGAAAAAGTCTTATTTTTTACACCATTCTCTACAGGACTATTGGATTGAAGATACCTGGGACTCGAAGTCACATGCTTAAACCCATACTCTCTAGCAAATTTAAATTTATGTCCATCAAACTACAGACCATTATCAGACATGATACCTTCAGGGATTCCATGCCAGGGAAATATATATTTCATGCACATTACATGTTTTGATGAGATATTTTCTAATAACCTCTGGGTAATGAGAATACTATTATAACATCAAAACAGTCTTTACTGGCATATGCAAATAAATACACCAACTTTAGATCGTGTGCTAACTGTTCATTGTTTATCAACAGAGGCTCTTTTCTGTTTAGGTGGATTTGTGACATGTTTCATGCACAGTATTTACTAAGCATTTTGTTTGACTTGAAATGAGTTGATTTTGGGCACTGAACCATTTTTTAGAATAAAAACAAAGGGCTAGATTCACAAGGGGACTTCAACACCACTGGTATTCACACAACCAAGGAGGCAATAATGGTGCCCCCACTGGTTAGGGTGCTCATCTGGGATATAGGAAATACAAATTTGAATCCCTGCTCTGGAATAGTGATTCAAGTCTCCCCCACTCTCAGGTGAATGCCCTGGCCACCATGCTATTAGGTATTCTGGAGTGGGTCACACAATCTCTCCTATTCCACTTTCTATAAATAAATAGAGAGAGCACTGACAAATGTTCTATAAGGAACAATTTTGTACTGGCATCAGTGCCTAAGTAAGAACAGAATTTGGCCCAGAGGTCCTAATGAAAGGCTTGGTCTAAAGCTCATTGAAGTCAGTAGGAGTCTTTCCATTACTTCAATGGGCTTAGAGTCAGGCTCTAAGCCTAATAACTGTATTCAAGACAATAGAGTTACTACATACTTAAACTGGTATAAGTGAGAGCAAAACTTGATTCATGAGATGCAGATTCAAAGGGATCACTAGCTACAATACACTAGTTGTCTAGGTTACAACTATCACTGAGGAGAACTTACTGTACTGTTTCTAATGGGAGAAAGCTGAAAGGGTATGCATGATAGTAATAGTGTAGGTCTAGGCAGGCTGAGCGAGTCAGACAAGAAAGTTATACAGATACTGTTGGTGGTTGTGCTCTGGTGTTACTAGTTTCATTCCGAAGCTCTTCCCTGAAGATAGCTTACACTCTGATACATGTTTTTAAATAAATTGCAAAATCAAAACATCATGGCAGACAGAAAAATGAAACCACATATATAATCCTCCACAAGATGGAGCTCTGAGCTAGAGCCATAGAGGATGTTCTTTGTGGAATCAAAAAATGACATTTTTACTTTCACTCAGCTCTAATTTTTATCCTTTGCTAATATAATGCAGCTTGCTTTTATACATTATTCATGGAGTAGAGGGCTGGTGCTCATTTTAATGATTTAGATTTTTTTTTTATTATTACTGTGCTGTGTAGACTTTGGAAGACATTCATTTGGATTCTATTTAGAATACAGGAAGTTGCCCCAAACTTGGATGTGAACCCTAATTTACTGAAATCCTTGTATGGCTGAAAATATTTATTGCTGGCATTTATTGCTCCGGAGCGAGTTGGAGAGAGAAAGAAAAAGAGAGACAACCATAACTTGAGCCAAAAGAACAAGTAACATATGTTGTAGTCATGATCAGCTTGCTGTGTGAATGCAACAGCAGGATAATCTGCCTATGATCAGTTCTGCCTGAATTAGAAGATGCCTCATTGTCTTGGAGATTTACTAGGAAACAATTTACAAAGTAAGGGTTTGATTCTGTAAGATGCTGAGCCCTTCCTATAAGAAGGATTTCAGTGATAGTTGAAGTGACAGTACCATGTATAACATAGGTTTCAGAGTAGCAGCCGTGTTAGTCTGTATCCGCAAAAAGTACAGGAGGACTTGTGGCACCTTAGAGACTAACACATTTATTAGACCATAAGCTTTCGTGAACTACAGCTCACTTAGAAGATTAGGTCCATTTTTTTGCAGCAAAATTAGAGCTGGATAAAAAAAGATTCAGCAAATAGAAATATCACTGACAAGTGCATTTTTGGGGAGGCTCAAACTATTCATGAACTTGGGTTGAATTTGACATAGTTTTGGCTGGGGAAAAAACTGGAAAAAATTTCAAAAGTTGAAATGTTTGGTTTTGAAATGGCATCTTGTTTTCACATGTGGTCAGTTAAAAACCACACACAAAATAAGGTTGAAAAGACACCCCACCCCAAATCCATCCAAATTGAAATGAAAAACTCAATGCATTTTGAGTCAAACCAAAATGTTTTTGTTAATTGAAAAGGAAATGAGAATTTTGATAAAAATGAAATTTCAGAATAATTGGTTTTGTTTCAAATTGAACTGGATTTTTCAGTTCATCCCCTGGAAAAATAATCCACTATTTGCTTAGTTCTAAACAAGACAGCCCCCCTTGAGGGCCTTCAGCTGTGCACTGCAAGCAAAAATCATATAAATATTAAAAACTTAGGCCTTGCCCCATCAGTTAGGATTCCAGTTTTGTTAAAAGGCAGTGTACAGTAACAAATCAGTCATGTCTTGGTTTGTTTAACTCATACAGCAGAAGTGGAGGAAACAGTCACAGTGGTTCAGCCTATGAGAGGGGGGTGTTTTGTAAGAATCAGACCTTCCAAAGAAACTTAAGTCTGTACTTTAGAAAGGATGAGTTACTCCTGGGGGAATTCTGTGCCAAAATATTAAAAAATCTCCAATTTCATTTGTCAAAATGATAATATAATCACGCTGGTTTCAATTATTTTGGTAATTTATTTAAACTACAATACAATGGATGGAGAATGGGAGTGGGGAGCATTGGAGGAAATCCCCAACCCCCCATCTAATAGTAATGTAGATAGGTTTGACCCTTTATTTCTAGTTAACAAATATATGCAGCCATATGCTCAGTGTTACATCATAGGCAACTGAAGAGCAAGTGCAGGCTGGGAAATCAAACTCTCAGTTTATATTGGCTACTGACTATCTCCAGAAATGTCAGTAGCAAACAGTTTGTGGAGCACATTTTGATAGGAAATATTTTCAGTCCAAAAATTCAGACCAGTTCTAATCACTAAAGCATCATAAGCATTTATACGGCCATACTGTCCTTTACCCCACTCTGGCAATGTAAAGGAGTCTTAAAACTTACACACCTGTTTTGTACTCCTGGGGGAATTCACAAAGACAATGGGAACAATTCATTAAGCAGGCAGGCTGCTAAATTCTGCTCTGTCTGAGGGGACAGAGGCTGCCCCATGCCTGTCTCCTCAGAAACGCCACAAAGCCCTGTCCTTCTATGCCAAGCGTGCTGCAATAGTGGGTGAGAGGGACTGAGTGTCTGTCTCTCACACGCAGAAGTGCCCATTCTCTCCTCCTCCTCCCCCCGCCCCGCTGTGATTTACATCTCTACCAGCTGCTCCAGATGCCTGAACCGACCTGCCTGCCCTGCCAGGGAGGGGCATGTGACTGCTCTTGCAGCTTCCTAGTCTGAAGTCATTTTTCTGTGGGGAAGCAAAGAAATCTGCGGGGGACATGAATTCTGCAAATGTGCAGTGATGCAGAATTCTCCCAGGAGTAATGAGTGAGAACCACAATAATTCCCAATGAAACTTAACTCAGAAAACACACACACATTTTCTTTCTTTCTCCTGGTCCTGCCACCAGGGCCCTGTGCTGCAGGCAGAGAAGCATATGGAGGCTGCGTGTGAGCTTAGCCAGAATGTGCTTCCATCAATCCCTCACTACTAGGGAGTCCAAGCTGCCACATGCCACCCAATTAGTGAGCCTTCATGTTCATCTGCAGAAACAATCTTGTAGCTTTTCAAGCCCCAGCTCTTTGGAGTATCAGCTAGCACAGAATCAACTAGAGAATATGCCATAGGGAAATTTAAACCAGGATGTTGTGTAAGAGCAGGAAGCTTTTTGTTTCTTCTCACAAAGCAGCTGGGCAAAACACCCAATGGGAGAATTAAGCACTGAGATGTTTAACAGGTCAGGCCACCTATCAAGTGCCCCCCTCTTGGCCAGAGGTCAAGTTTGACCCTATGTAATTTTCCCCTTCTTCAGGCCTTGAAATAAAAAAATCCAGTAGAGGCTCTCTTGTGGCCAATTATACCCCTCCTTAGGGCCTGGGATTAACAAGACAGAATTCAAACCGCCCTCAAAGTCCCAAAACATAGTGTATCAACATACACATCTCCAGCATCTTCTGCCAGTCTCAGCCTACTTTGTATCAGTCCAGCCCTTTCTAGCTAGTCCAGCCCTTCCTTCTTTGCTCTTCCCAGCTAAGACTCACCAGTCTTCCCTACTTGGAGTCCTTTTTTCCAAAGGAGAGGATCCAACATTCTTCCCACACTGTTCATTCTCCAGCTTTGAAAGGGCAACAGGCAACCCCATCTGCTAGTCCCCTAGTCTTCATCCCTCTTGTTCAGGCACCTTTGATCTCCAGCTCTCTACGGTATTTGCTGCAGCTCTCTCTTTTATTAGATCTAGGTGCCTTCCCCTAGGCCAGGGGAGAGCAAACTATGGCCCGAGGGCTAGATCTGGCTCATCAGGGCTTTCAATTCGGCCCATGGGATGGCCAGCCCTGTGGCGCAGTGGGGCTAAGGCAAGCTCCCTTCCTGCCCTGGCCCCGTGTCACTCCCAGAAGAGGCTGGCACCATGTCCCTGTGGCCCCTGCGGGAGAAGGGGGCAGAGGGCTCTGTGCACTGCCCTCACCTGCAGGCACCTTCCCCCACTGCTCCCATTGGCCGAGAACAGGAAACTGCGGCCAGTGGGAGCTTCGGGGGTGGTACCTGCAGGTGAGGCCAGCGCACTGCAGAGCCGGCTGACCTCAACACTAACTTCACATTGCTGGGTGTTAGGCTAATCCAGTGCAGAACTTGACCTCCCTTGTGCTGTCCTCTCCCCTCCCTCCCCCCAAATGAGAGTTCTGAGTCTCCCTTTCCTGTCTGGTTTGAGCAGGTATTCCCAACTATAGGGATCGTAATCCCACTGGTAATATATTACTGGTAAATAGGTTTAAACACTCACTCTAACCGCATACACTGTACAATTTGACAACCAGATACTTTGTTATTTCATTTCTGTCATCAAAAGGTTAATTTAAGCAGCTGGCTTCAGATGCTCTTGCTAGGAATACACAGATTTGACTGGATTTGTCTTTCCAATGGCTAACCTACTGAGGAGGGCTTTAAACTAGGTTAGATGGGGGCAAGACACAAAAATCCATAGGTAAGTCAAAAACATGGAAACCTGGGAGAAGGGTTTGAAACTGGGGGGAGCAGGGGCTATTATAGCAGGGATAAGGGAGAGACACGAGAGAACGTGGGCAGGTGGAATCAAATCAGTATCTTAGATGTCTATATACTAATGCAAGAAATATGGGGAATAAACAAGAAGAACTCGAAATGCTAATTAATTAACTTCAGTATCCAGAAAGATAATGGAGCAAATAATTAAGCAATCAATTTGTGAACACCTAGAAGATAACAAGGTGATAAGTAACAGTCTGCATGGATTGGCCAAGAACAAATCATGTCAAACCAACCTAATAGCTGTCTTTGACAAGGTAAGAAACCTTGTGGCTAGGCAGGAAGTGGTAGATTTGGTTTATCTTGACTTTAGTAAGGCTTTTGATACAGTCTCACATGACCTTCTCATAAACTAGGGAAATACAGCCTAGATGGAGCTACTATAAGGTGGGTGCATAACTGGTTGGAAAACGGTTCCCAGAGAGTAGTTATCAATAAAGCTAAGATTTCTCACGGACAATAAAGAAAAATTAATGGAAGCCCGTGACCTGTCCCTGATTTTACTAAAAATATCCGACAAAATGGGGAGCCCAGCTGCAGGGTCCCACACCACCTGCAGAAGTTGGGCAGCTGCAGGAGCTGCTCCAAGCTCTGGGGGCCCCCACCGCCTGTAGGGGTTTGGAGCACCAGGGTTCCCTGGCTCGGAGCTCTGTGTTGCCCCATTGTCCCGTGTTCACTGAGAACCGCTGCCATAGCAGCCAGGAGCTGCAGGGGGCCTCTACCGCCTGTGGCCTTGGGGAGCTGCAGGGGCCCCCTGCCGTCCACGGCATCTGGGAACTCCAGAAGGAACTCTGGCACCAGTGGCCAATGGAGCTAAATTCACGGAGTTCGCTGGAAGTTACGGATTCCGTGACTTCCACAACCTCTGTGAAAAAACTGTAGCCTTAATTATCAGTGGTTCACAGTCAAGCTGGCAGGGCATATCAAGTGGGGTCCTGTAGGGATCAGTTCTGGGTCTGGTTCTGTTCACTATCTTCATCAGTGATTTAGATAATGGCATAGAGAGTACACTTATAAAGTTTGTGGACAATACCAAGCGGAGAGTGGGTGCAAGACACAAGAAGTAATTCTCCTGCCCTACTCTGCACTGATTAGGCCTGAACTAGATTGTGTCCAGTTCTGGGCTCCATATTTCAGGAAAGATGAGGACAAATAGGAGAAATTCCAGAGAAGAGCAACAAAAATAATTAAAGGTCTAGAAAACATGACCTATGAGGGAAAATGGAAAAAACTGGGTTTGTTTAGTCTGGAGAAGAGAAGACTGAGGGGGGACATGATGACAGTTTTCAAGTACATAAAAGGTTGTTACAAGAAGGAGGGAGAAAAATTGTTCTCTTTAACCTCTGAGGATAGGACAAGAAGCAATGGGCTTACATTGCAGCAAGGGTGGTTTAGGTTGGACAGTAGGAAAAAAAATGTTAACTGTCAGGGTAGTTAAGCACTGGAATAAAATTGCTTAGGGACGTTGTGGAGCAGGTTAGACAAGCATGTGTCAGGGATGGTCTAGATAATACTTAGTCCTGCTTTGAGTGCAGGGGACTGGACTAGAAGACCTCTCAAGGTCCATTCCAGTCCTACAGTTTTATGATTCCTCTACATGAGTGTAAATTATACCTATGGAAGTACATTTGATTACATTAATGTAAAATTGTTATGAAGGAAGAATCAGGCTCATAATGTTTACATTTAAATCTATCATTCTGTACAAGCTGGGTTGTTACAAAGCAGACATAATACAAGGGCCTTATTCTTGCCCTTTTTGTATGTATTTTCCTTCTGCCAAACTATGTCCCACAAACTTTGATAAAATGAGCTGTATTACAGACAGACCTCAAATATTTGGAAAGGGCATGAGATACAGTGATATTCTATTCGACATTGGTGAGGCCTCATCTGGAGTACTGTGTCCAGTTTTCGGCCCCACACTACAAGAAGGATGTGGATAAATTGGAGAGAGTCCAGCGAAGGGCAACAAAAATGATTAGGGGTCTAGAACACATGACTTATGAGGAGAGGCTGAGGGAGCTGGGATTGTTTAGCCTGCAAAAGAGAAGAATGAGGGGGGGATTTGATAGCTGCTTTCAACTACCTGAAAGGGGGTTCCAAAGAGGAGGGCTCTAGACTGTTCTCAATGGTAGCAGATGACAGAACGAGGAGTAATGGTCTCAAGTTGCAGTGGGGGAGGTTTAGATTGGCTATTAGGAAAAACTTTTTCACTAAGAGGGTGGTGAAACACTGGAATGCGTTACCTAGGGAGGTGGTAGAATCTCCTTCCTTAGAGGTTTTTAAGGTCAGGCTTGACAAAGCCCTGGCTGGGATGATTTAACTGGGAATTGGTCCTGCTTCGAGCAGGGGGTTGGACTAGATGACCTTCTGGGGTCCCTTCCAACCCTGATATTCTATGATTCTATGATATCTATTACTGTTAAGTGAAATGAGGCGGGTTAATTTCTAACCTGTCCACTTATGGGAATGAACCACCTTAGCTCTGTCCTGTAGTGTCACCATACAATGCACATGCTTATGATGAAGGCATTTTAGTGTATTAGTTTCAGATTAGATTAAACTGATTTTTTAATTATACAGATTTTTTCCATATTTTTTCCTTTCATGGTGTCACTATAAGATAAAGTTAAAATTGTTTGGGTGCCTTCACTGTGAGTCATAGGTGCCAACTTCTCCTGGCGCCAGTGGATGTTCGACCCCTCATGGGCGCCCTGACTCCACCCCTGCCCCTGCCCCACTCCCATTCCAACCCCAAAGTCCCTGCCCCAATTCCACCTCCTCCCTGCCCCTATTGGACCCTTTCCCCAAATCCCGGCCCCGCCTCTTCCCTGCCTCCTCCCCTGAGCACGCCATGTTCCCGCTCCTCCCACCTCCCTCCCACAGCTTGTTACACTGCAAAACAGCTGTTTCATGGCGGCAAGCACTGGGAGGAGAAGAGGGGATGTGGTGCACTATGGGGAGGAGGCGGAAGTGAGCTGGGGCAGGGTGGGGAGCTGCCAGTGGGTGCAGAGCACCCACCAATTTTTCCCCCTGGGTGCTCCAGCCCCGGAGCACCCACGGAGTTGGCGCCTATGTTGTCAGTTTTCTTACCTTAACATGTTTGGATTTCTTTTCAGTGTAACCTTAACTATGAATTTCTAGAATTTATAACACTCGGTTTGGGGATAATTACAACATCCCACAAATCAATCACCCCATTTTAATAGATTTTTGTCCAGGAATTTTCTTGGTGTTTGAGAGTAGTTAAAAATGTCATGCATAAACACTATACAAGAAACCGAAAGAGAATGTTACCATGTGGGATTTCTAAAGAATTTGATATGTAGTATAATCCTTAAATAATTTTTTAAAATGTTAACTTGAGGGCAGATTTGCTGGTACCCAAGAACAGTGCAAGCCAGCCAGAAAGCACCGACCAATTATGCTGGGTTTTCAGCTGATTTGCATTGCCAGCGCAGCACAAAGCAACCTAAAAATACTGGTGAATCTGTCCCTTATGTTAGGGGGCTTATTCCTTCACCCACTTACTTCCCTGGTCCTTCTTGCATGAACAGAGAGCAACAATACCCGAAGTCCAAAGGTGCAAACAATTCGATGTTTATTGGGGTGAACTTCCAGCAAGCATGATTCCAGTTTCCTTCCTTAGTATCCTCCTTCCCAGCTCTGACACCACAGAGCCTTACACCTGTGTCCCTGTTCCCATTCCTACCCTTAGCCAAACATGATTCCAACTTCCTTACTCCCATTCCCTGTTCCCATTTCCCCCTTTAGCAAAACATGATTCCAATTTTCTTACCCCCATTCCCTGTTCCCATCTCCCCCACACACCCACCCCCTCCCACCCACACCCACTTCCTCATTGACTACAGATTATATAGTAAAACTTGAGTTCTGCTTAGCTATACCTTAACCAATCATTTTCCTGAAATTTAACTAACCAAACCTAACATATTGTAACATGATTATGTAACCAATTATATCCCACCACCTTAATTAGTTTACACCCAGCAAAATTAATTATACAGCAGACAGGAACAATCACAGAACCAGACAGAGATTATACAGACAAACAATAGCAAAGTGGGAACTATAATGACAAGACAATACAGAAGTGAGGATTCCACATCCCAGCTATTGATAAGTGAGTTCTTGCCAGACAGGATGCTATCAAACTAAGTTTCCTTTTACATTTTCTAGGCACTTCCCTTTCTCTGGAGGTGATAGGAATACAATCCTGTCCTGATAGTGCCTAACAGCCCAATAGCACCTTATTTCAATATGACTAGTTTGGAATGTGAGGATGTGACCGGTCGCTTCCTAGCTTATGGCTGCCTCTGCTGCTTAGCCAAAGGCCTTAGCCTAAGAACAGGGCCTCAGACTGTCACAGTAAGAGAAGGCCCTTACACCAGCAGACAGTGATTTTGATTCTTTCTTTTATACCTCTAGAACTAGCCAAGTGATAAGAATACACCTAAATTCTTAAAGTATAGGCCTTTACAGACAGGCCTGAATATCTATCTCCTAACACCTTAATTTGCAATTAATGTATTGGTTTAGAGGGCTGGCTTAATAGGACTTGTACTATGTGAAGAGGGGCAGGTAGAGCCCAGTCACTGAGTCCAAATGTCTGTGCTTTAAGGATTCCCCCGTGCTCTTGCCTCAGTTGCCCTGGTAGTGCTTCCTAAATGTTCAGTGGAGTAGAGACAACGGTGCCATAGAGAGCCTTTCAAGCATTGATGCCCAAACTAGTATGCAGCCACAGAACCTTTTTAAAGAACAGTGACACTAATGCCCAGTGATCTACTAATGGAACTCTTGACATGTGTCTAGTCTCCCACATAGCACCAAATTGTTACAGCCCACAGAATTCTTACAAACAAACTAACTAACTATAGAGGCTAGACAGTGATTGGTTGAATTACTTCTGGTGTCACAATAGCACCACTGAAGAATGACCTGAGCTCTTCACCTGACCCTCTGTGGATCCAATATAATCATAACAATTAGATAAAATGATAACTAGTAACTGAGCTTAATTACAACCTAATTTCTTTAAGAATTGCTTGTGCATAAGATTCCAGTTAATTTCAATATATGGAGAGTTTGAAGAATGTTATTTTGTTAGGATCATTCAGTACAAAAGAGACTGACAGAGATGCCAATTTTTTTTAAAGGACTAAGTTTAATTTTAACTCAAATGAATGAACTTACTTGTAATTTCTCAGAAAACTCACTCTATTCAGGATAACCTTAACCATGAAGTCGTGACCAGGGCCTCTGTAATAACAACCACATCAAGGATAATAATCCTGAGACAGATTATGCTAGGTCCTGGATGAATGCTCAAGGAGTTTGAGGTTGGTAGTGCACAAGGAGGCTTCCTCAATTTATCCTACTACTCATGGCTTGGCACAGTCATAGTCCCAGTATTGGCAGTTTTCAGGATTTTATTGCAATTTTTGAGATATTTTGGAGTTTTCTAAGGGTTGTCACAGTTTTTTTTCCTGATTTTTGGCCTTCCAATTTGAACAGTTTAGCCCACATCCGAAACAGCCACCATCTCCCATTACTGTCAATGGGACTGAAGTCATGAGCAGTACTACAAATATCCTGGTAGCCTTTGTGGGTAAATATGAGGCTGCCTCCAGCAAAGATGGCCAACTTCTCCCGTTACTGTTAATAGGGCTGAAGCTACAGTTTGTTCTTAGCAAAAATCACTGACATGCCTCTTTAATCTTTGTAGATTAAAGTGAGTCTGTTCCTAGCAAAAGGGACATCTAATAGACTCACGGACTTTAAGGTCAGTCAGGACCATCATGATCATCTAGTCTGAACTCCTGCACATTGCAGGCCACTGAACCTCGGCCACTCCTGATATAGACCTCTAGCCTCTGGCTGAATTACTGAAGTCCTCAAGTCATGGTTTAAAGACTTTAAGTTACAGAGAATTCACCATTTACACTAGTTTAAACCTGCAAGTGACCTATGACCCATGCTGCAGAGGAAGGTGCAAAACCGCAGGGCCTCTGCCAATCTGACCTGGGGGAAAATTCCTTCCCGACCCCAAATATGGCAATCAGTTAGACCCTGAGCGTTTTTCAGTGTTTCCAGTGGGGTTGAAGCCAACCTGCTTTCAGGTAAAATGGTGGCCCTTAGTCACCATATAAAGGCCAAATGGGATAGGAGACTGTAGAGATGCAAGGAATGAAGCTGCAGGGTCAGCAGGGAGGGGGAAATGTGTTTGGAAACAGGACAGGAAATTAGGAGGATTTAGAGGAATGTGGGGGAGCAGGAGGAAGACAGAGGGTATTCCAGGGAGTAGGGTATGACAGAGAAGATGTGAGGGATAGGAGGTTGAGGGAAAATGTGGGGCAGAGACTATGAGGGAGAATGACCGGGACAGCTGCCTATACTGTCAAGGAAATAGAATACAGACATCCACATCCTAATGGATAGGAAAGGGTCAACAATGAGCAATGAACTTGGAGGCTGCATTTGTGTGTGCATATTTAAGTTTGCATTTTAACCTGGAGATGAATTGACACAAATCGGGGGACAAGCGTCTCCCCCAAAAGAGAAGGCTGGCACACAGTTGTGAATCTCACAGTTTTTGGAGTCTGATACAGTCTTTGAATGCTTGGGGTTGGGAATGCTGACCCAGTGCTCAGGTCTTTAAGGACGCTGTGCAGCTTGTGCAGTAGCCTCTCCTGAGGGAAGATCTAGCTATCAAGGTCCTTATGTGGCTGTGGCACACCACAGCCCACCATGGACCAGCAGAATTGGCCTCCCAGGTGGGGCTGGGGACATGCTTCAGCCTTTCAAGGGTGTCACTTCACCTGTATGTCAGAGGGCATTGTGCTTGCCTGAGGAAGTGACTCTAGGAACTCCAGCTGGGATGCTGAGGCAGGTGTGACTCCATTTAATGCCACAATGTTTCTCTGTTTCCTTGTACAGCTTGTTCTGCCCTGATGTTAGGTCTCCTTCAAGTACTCTGGCCACCACAAGCTGACTTTAACCTACTAAATTATATCACATATTG
The DNA here is from genome assembly GCF_965152235.1 of Eretmochelys imbricata. NCBI lineage: Eukaryota > Metazoa > Chordata > Testudines > Cheloniidae > Eretmochelys > Eretmochelys imbricata. The sequence continues at coordinate 115,082,336 of NC_135575.1, read as the reverse complement.
CCAGCTCAAGCCCAAGCCTCGACCCCCTATTACCCCTGTCTGCCCCCTGAGACACAGCCCTGCTCCCAGCTCCAGCTCTGGGGGTGGGGAGCAGACAAGGGTAAGGGGGCTGGCTTCAGCACCCCTACTATTAAAAAGTGCTCCTGTATGTGCGTAAAATTTGAACATCAAATGTTCTGATTATATCAACACTTATCAGAAACACTGATCTCTGGTACTCAGTGGGCATACATTCATGAGATTTAATTGGCTGAGTGAAATTTTCATTTTATACTGGTGCTCTGCTAGAACCCATGCATAATTTGTGCCAAAGGTTTGCTTTAACCACTACAAAAGCTCCATGGGTTAGGCCTTTCAGAATAAGGAAAACCCACTTCTGAACCTTTTGCCACAGTTGGATACTCACTCATAGAATAGTCTTCATACTGCCAGTACATTCACAATGTAAATGTTTTCTTTTCAAGGTCAGCGTTTTAAAGCACTAGGCTGCTATTGAAACTGTAGGGGCAGAGCTTGAACAATTCTACTGGTTTTCTAAAAATAAGGAGCTTTATATCTAAACTGCAGGATGTATTTTAAGAGTTTGAACATTTTTCTTTTTACTGCTACTCTTATCCCATCTCTACCAATTTTTTCCTGCTACATACAAAGGCACATCTATTGCAAAGAACTTTGTAAAATCAACACTCTTGAGTCTAGCAGTTAAGCCCAGTTTTGCTGTGTTTGTGATGTGCATTGTGTTCATGATAATTGATTCTCAAATGCATTAGCACACAATCTGAAATACCAGAGGGAATAAAGCTCTAAAAATAAACATACAGTACTTGAGAATGTCAGCTTGGTTAAATTCAGACCTTATAGCTACAGCTACTGGTACTATTTCAGATTTTAAAATTTAATATTCTGGTTTCAAAGACTCAGCCATGGTGCCACATTGTAGATGGTCATGAATAAAGGTGCCTAAACCACCTGGCTAGTAACAGGAGATCCTGGGTTCAATTCCAGTGGTACCTCAGTGAGCTGAGCTTGCGTCCCTTTGTCGCTTTTTATGAGGATGGGTGGTCTAGTGGTTAGAGAACTGGACAGTGGGAGACCAAGATTCACTTCCTCTGCCAAAAACATCCTGTTTAACCCTGGGCAAGTCATTGGTGCCTCTTTGTTCCTCAGTCCCCTCCATCTAAAAAATGGGTATAACCTCACAGGGATGTTGGGAGGATAAGAACACTAAAGACTGTGAGGTGCTCAGATAATACAGTGATGTGGAGCAATACCAGTAATGACAACCTAGAATACATTTACCATGAAGAGAACTAAATATTTCTCTTCTTTACAATAATCCCTGAAGAGAAAACTCAGTTAAAACCTATCAATTTTAAAGACCCACATGAGAGATACAATATGTAGGAAGGAATTAAGAAATTGCCTATAGCACCTCTGAGAACTGGGTGAAGAAGTTAGATACTGTGCTCAGTAACTGACTTGCTTAGGTAACATGCTCTCATATGTGAATGTAGGTTTGAACCTTGGTATTGATTTATCTTGATAAAAAAAAAAAGAAAAATGTTGCTTGCTTTGGAAGCAGAAACGCACACAACAGAATGTTTGGATACATGTCTAGACAGAAAGGACCTTCCTATGTCCTTTTATGGGAAGGTGGGAAAAGGAGTATTTTATGTGTTTTAATTTCTGCTGGCGAGTGATGACATTGTACAGTGGAAATTATGTCAGCAACCTCTTTATGTTCAGCTGCACGGCACTAAGCTATGTGTGTGGTTAGTGCAGTGCCTAAATAAGTAGCACTGCATGCCATTGCCATCCGGTACATCTGAGTGGAATGGTATTAGCTAGAGCAGGACTAAAACCTTGACTTTTCCCACATGAGCCACTTAATTGATGTGTGTCACAGTGGCTCTTTTCTACTCTGACCTCATGGGTAAAAGGTGATTCTTTGCTAATGGAGCAGTGGGATATCTATTGTACATCTATTTGCATTCTGCTTTGTATGTGCATCTATGCACTAAATTGGTTACAGCCCAGTTCTTCATCCCACCTATTTTATATTCCAATAGGAGCAGTGGGGGGAAGGAAGTGGGGACACTAATTAGTTTAGAGACAGAGTTTAGCTCTTAGGGCTTGTCTACACTAACTGCCGGATCGGCGGGCAGCGCTCGATCCAGCTGGGAGGAGGGGGTCGGGGCGATTTATCGCGTCTAGCATAGACAGGATAAATGGACTGCTGAGCGCTCTCCCGTTGACTCCGGTACTCCACCAGAACAAGGAGCACAAGCGGAGTCAAGGGGAGAGCATCAACTGTTGACTTACCGTAGTGAAGACACTGCAGTAAGTAGATCTAAGTACATCGACTTCAGCTATGCTACTCACGTAGCTGAAGTTGCGTATCTTAGATCGACCCTGCGCAGTAGCATAGACAAGCCCTTACAGTGCTTGAAAAATTTTATTGACTGAAAGTGAGATTATTTGATTTCCTGTGACTGAAGATATACTATTTGCCACAAATAGTACCCTCTTCAAAAATGATGAGGGATAGATTCTGGCCAGCATATAGGTAGGTGTGCAGTGGTGAAGTGGAAGTAAGGAGCTTCCCCGACTTGTGTAGCCTGCCTATAAATTAGCCACAATGGCAGCCTCTATACATCTCAGTAGCAGCCCTGTGTTCCCTAGGGCGCACACGGAGCTGAAGAGAATGTGTGTGTGCGGGGTGAGGTAAGGGTTTAGCCCTTAAAGAGTGCTTTACCATTTGTCTTGGTATCTCTGGTGACTTGTTCTTTCAAGGTAGCCATTTTAATCACGATTTAGCTGTACATCTTACCTGCCACAGTTCCTGAAAGAGTTTGTGTTCTTTAAAGCCCCAAAACTACAGTATTGTGCTAGGGTACAAGAAACAGAGTAAGGGATATGCAGACAGTAAGGCAGCCTGATTAGTGAAAAGTAGATTATGGTGAAATCCTGGCCTCAGTGAAATCAATGGCTAATCTCACATTGATTGGGGCCAGGATTTCATCCTCGGTTTTTAGGGCCAGATCCTCGGAGGAGCTGAATACCTTAATTCTTATCAACTTCAGTTTTATACACATGACACGATCAAGTCCTTCAAGTCCATTCCATTTTAACAGATGGTGGTGTTAGTGGTATAAGCAAGGACAGTTATATAAAAAAAACAGGCTAATGCATATTGTAATATTTAAGATGGTAAATGATGGATAAAAAAAGACCATTTGGATTAAGGAATGCTGGACTTATGAGCATTTGGAGAAAATCAGTTTAGACATCACAATCTAAATATATATGGAAAGTGTTAACTTTAGCTTTAATTCTGCTTGAGCTTTGAAAAATTATTTGCTCGAGGTGTATTATGGAGACACACACACAGACCATGTGGCTCATTTTTTGTTGTTTTTTTTTTTTAAACACACATACCTCACACAACTTTGATATTAAGTTCTACCTAGTAAGCGTAACAAGCTATGCCAATGAAACTGAGTGCTATTTCTGTTCCCCAAGCTTACAGTTCTAAAAATAAAGGAGCCCTTTTTCACATTTCCTAATCCTTTATCCAGAACTGCAACTTTGATGGCACCCGACAAAGCTTGGACATTCAGCAGCTTCATGAGATATACTCTGAGCAATTCCCAAGAGAATTTAGGTACTGGATCATAAAGCTTCATTGTTCTTTCATGAGACTTCTTCAATTGCATTTATAATTGATGACCAACATAAAAAGTAGCAGAAGAACTCAAAGTATTTTAGTTTTGCAAAAAATACTAAATAAAATGATGCAAATGTAGCAATTCTTGCAGCAGCAGTAAAATTGCATTTGTGGAAGTTTTTTGGGCATTTAGGACTAAAAGTACGAAATATTTCTAACAATTTTACACAATGAGGATAGTGGAGTCCTGTAGCTAATCATCAGTAGTCAAGTGTTGATGATTTTAGGATATAAAATGTACTAGACAGCTGTGCTCCATTCACTCTGACTTCTATCCTACCTGAGTCATGCTTACTAGAAAGACTAATTATTTGTCCTGATTAGATTGTAGTCTTGTGACTGGGCTACCTCCCATTGGCCAAACTTCATTATCTATTTTGAGGATGCTGTCTACATAGACTCTCCAAGCTCTTCCATTACTGAGCATAACAGTGGATGAAGCTGACTGTATACTAACTTCTCCTCAACCAGGATTTGGGAATATTGGGTTAGGAAGGTGGTGGAATCTCCATCCTTAGAGGTTTTTAAGGTCTGGCTTGACAAAGCCCTGACTGGGATGATTTAGTTGGGGATTGGTCCTGCTTTGAGCAGGGGGCTGGACTAGATGACCTCTTGAGGTCCCTTCCAACCCTAATCTTCTATGATTCTATTGTTTGATTAATTGCTGCTATTCTTAACTGAGAAGATAGAGGCAGCACTATGATTAAAACACAATGTGTGAATCCTGGTCCCACTGAAGTCAATAGCAAAACTCCCATTGACTTCTGTGTGGTCAAGATTTCACTCAATATAGAATAATAGAATCATAGGTCTGGAAGGGCCCTCGAGAGGTCATCTAGTCCAGTGCCCTACCCTTATGGCAGGACTATTATCTAGACCATTCCTGACAGGTATTTGTCTAACCTGCTCTTAAAAATTCCCCATTGATAGAGATTCCACAACCTCCCTAGGCAATGTATTCCAGTGCTTAACCATCCTGACAGTTAGGAAGTTTTTCCTAATGTCCAACCTAAACCTTCCTTGCTGCAATTTAAGCCATTGCTTCTCATCCTATCCTCAGAGGTTAAGAAAAACAATTCTTCTCTCTCTTCTCCGTAACCTTTTACATACTTGAAAACTTATCATGTCCCCTCTCAATCTTCTCTTTTCCAGACTAAACAAACCCAATTTCTTTCCAATCTTCCCTCATAGGTCATGTTTTCTAGACCTTTAATCATTTTTGTTGCTCTTCTCTGGACTCTCTCCAATTTGTCTACATCCTTCCTGAAATGGGATGCCCAGAACTGGACACAATACTCTAGTTGATGCCTAATCAGCACAGAGTAGAGCTGAAGAATTACTTCTCATGTCTTGCTTACAACACTCCTGCTAATACATCCCAGAAGGATGTTTGCTTTTTTTTGCAACAGCTGTTACACTGTCAACTCATATTTTTTAGATTGTGGTCCACTATGACCCCCAGATCCCTTTCCACAGTACTCCTTCCTAGGCAGTCATTTCCCATTTTGTAAGCGTACAACTGATTGTTCCTTCCTATGTGGAGTACTTTTAATTTGTCCTTATTGAATTTCATCCTGTTTACTTCAGACCATTTCTCCAGTTTGTCCAGATCATTTGAATTTTAATCCTATCCTCCAAAGCTCTTGCAACCCCTCCCAGACTGGTATCATCTGCAAATTTTATAAGCGTACTCTGTATGCCATTATCTAAACCACTGATGAAGATATTGAACAGAACTGATCCCTGCGGGATCCCACTCATTATGCCTTTCCAGCATGACTATGAACCACTGATAACTACTCTATGGGAACGGTTTTCCAACCAGTTTTGCACCCACCTTATAGTAGCTCCATCTTGGTTGCATTTCCCTAGTTTGTTTATGAAAAGGTCATGTGAGACAGTATCAAAAGCTTTACTAAAGTCAAGATATACAACGTCTACCGCTTCCCCGCTATTCACAAGGTTTGTTATCCTGTGAAAGAAAGCTATCAGGTTGGTTTGACACGATTTGTTCTTGACAAATCCATGCTGACTGTTACTTATCAGCTTATTATCATCTAGATGTTTGCAGATATGCTTAATGTTATGTTGCACTTCAGTTGGGACAGTTTTGTGCTTGAGTTTAACATGATATATCGGAAATCATTTGAAAGCTCAGACTTAAAAATGTTTCCACCAAAAGCCCCGTGTATGTGAGCATATAAACCATGCTTATCACCATGGTAACTCAGCTTCCAATCAACACGAGTTTGTGTGTGAAAGGACCATGGGCTTGGGCCTCAAATGTGTTATTTTTAAGTTGTGTTTTTGATGCCTGTAGACCTTACACAGCTCTGCAACACCACATACCAAAACATGGAATCTGTTGAGTAGCATGGGGCAGAATGAACAAAAGGACATGGGGGGGTGTCAAATTTTTAGCTAGTAAATAAGAGGTCTCTGTTCAAACTGGAAAACACATCAATAATACTAGTGATAATGTATTGCATTTTAATAGTTACAGAAAACTGGCACTTCATAACTACTGAATTTTGCTATTATAGTAAATGCTTATGTACCACTTTATTCAAATTCGATAATGATCACTAAGGATTTATTTATTTGACACCTTTCTAATTTTAAGAAATGAAACTGCAATTGATTGTATTAGCTTTTGCAGGGATGTGTACTTATAATCACAGCTATGGGTCAAATTCATCAAGGGGATAATGTTTAGGTATCTTACAAACATATTCACTATCTGATGGAAACTAGGAAAGAGGAAGAGGTGAGGAGCAAAACATAGGATGGTAACAAGCTCTACAGGGAGGAGAACAAAAAAAAAAAAAAGCTGTTAATAGCACAAATTTTCCTCTTGGGAAATAGACTACTCTTGTGAGAAAGTACTGCCCAAGATGCCTAAAGGGGGCAGAATATGGCCAGTAGGGAGAAATTTATCCAGCCCAGGCCTGAATAAAAGGCTTTGTGTAAGGAGCTTCACAGGGGTTGGTGTGGTGGGGAGAAATTGAATAAGTCATGCCAAATCAGGAGCAGGTCATGGGGCTCAATGCAATCCCTCTGGAGCTGCTATTCCAGCCACACCTCTCAGCTGGACCACATTTCACAGTACATCATACATGACAGTGCCACACCCTCTTTGAAAGGGTTGTGGGCCACATTTGCTGCTGTCTCAGGCATCAGCAACTGGCTGCCTGTGGAAGAGGGTGGAGAAGTGTATGCGCATAGGGTGTCTCCAAGCAGTTAGGCCTAGGGTTACCACCTCTGAGGTAGCAAAAAATCAGGACATCTGCCTGCCCCTGACTTAGGCCACTGTCTCCCCATCCTACCCACAGGAGAGGGCACCACTCCAAGGGCTGCCTTAGGCACGGACCTTGCCAAGCAGGATGTGGTGCTAGCTGCTGTCCAACTGCTACCTGTGCAGTGGTGACTGGGTGCTGCCAGCCCCAAGCTCCCTGTTATGCTTGCTGCTCATGAGCCATCCTGTCCCTGTGGATCCCAGATGCAGAGCTCCCATTGCACAGGTACTGCTACCCCATGGTTCCCCCCAGCCATTAAGGGCTGGGAGAGTCAGCAGGGCCTGACTGCCAAAAAACAGGATTTTTAATATCCCAGGAAGATGTACAGATTTCTTGGGCCAGCTACCTTAAAAAAAAAGGGTGGGGGGGGAAGGGGACACAATCCTGAGAAAACCAAGCAGGTAGCAACCCTAGGCTACACAGAGAACACATGCACAGGGAGGAGCTCTGAGACCAAACCACCTCCTCCTGCAGGATCTGCAGCTCAGCACGAAGGCCTCAGCATAGTATCACATCAGTATCTGATGCAGATCTATTTCCCTGTGGTCACTGGAAAAGTTCCTGTCACACCTGGAGGGAAAGAGGCAGGCACCGCTCCCTCATTCCAGCTCCATCTCACTCAAAGCATTCATGGGTTGAAGGCTTCTTTCAACCATGTGATGCTGCCACTATAGCCATCTGCCTTCATGTTGGACGTGAACTCACTAGCTGCCAGAAATTCAGAGGTTCTACCTCCTCCTGCCTCACCTATGGAACTGTCAGGTGCTTCTGAACATCTCACTCTGAGAGGGTACTGAGGGCAGGGCAAGTGAAGGGGTGGGGGCAGGAACAATTTAAAAAGGATAGAGTAAGAATGGGGGGAAAGAGTTGTGTCAGATGGGGTGTCGTGACAAAATTAGCGTCTTTAGAGTTTTAACTAGGACACCTATCTTAAGGCTGTTTTCTCACTGTGTGAGCCAAATAGATGAGTTTTATAATTTGATTCATAGAGAAAACATCCTTAGAAGCAGATTTTTAGTGAAAAATCATAATCTGTTAATTATGGTACAATGCACAACAAAGTCCAGATGTTCCACATTCTGATCATTTGTGACATCTTACAGTTATGTTTAGAAGCTGAGGGGTCTGATTATTCTAGCCCAGTGGTTCTCAACCAGGATACATGTACCCCTGGAGGTACACAGAGGTCTTCTGAGGGTACATCAACTCATCTAGATATTTGCCTAGTTTTACAATAGGCTACATAAAAAGCACTAGCCAAGTCAGTACAACTGACATGTCCTACAGACAATGACTTGTTTATACTGCTCTATATACTGAAATATAAGTACAATATTTATATTCCAATTGATTTATAATTATATGGTAAAAATGAGAAGGTAAGCTGTCATAAATATAAAGGGAAGGGTAACCACCTTTCTGTATACAGTGCTATAAAATCCCTCCTGGCCAGAGACTACATCCTGTAAAGGGTTAAGAAGCTCAGCTAACCTGGCTGGCACCTGACCCAAAGGACCAATAAGGGGACAAGATACTTTCCAATCTTGGGTGAAGGAAGGCTTTTGTTTTGTGCTCTTTACATGGTTGTTCTCTCTTGGGACGGAGAGAGGCCAGACAGAAATCCATCTTCTCCAACCCATCCTAATCCAAGTCTCCAATATTGCAACCAGTATAGGTAAACCAGGCAAGGCAGATTAGTTTATCTTTTGTTTTATGTGAATTTTCCCTGTGTTAAGAGGGAGGTTTATTCCTGTTTTCTGTAACTTTAAGGTTTTGCCCAGAGGGGGATCCTCTGTGTTTTGAATCTGAATACCCTGTAAAGTATTTTCCATCCTGATTTTACAGAGATGATTTTTACCTCTCTCTTTAAAAAAAAAAAAAAAATCCTTCTTTTAAGAACCTGACTGATTTTTCCATTGTTGCAAGATCCAGGGGTTTGGGTCTTTGATGATTTTGTAACCAATTGGTTAGGATATTATTCTCAAGCCTTCCCCAGGAAAGGGGGTGTAGGGTTTGGGGGAAGACGTCTCCAAGTGGTCTTTCCCTGTTCTTTGTTTAAAACGCTTGGTGGTGGCAGCATACTGTTCAACGACAAGGCAAGGTTTGTACCTTGGGGAAGTTTTTAACCTAAGCTGGTAAGAATAAGTTTGGTGGGTGGGGGGGTCTTTCCTGCGGGTCCCCACATCTGTACCCTAGAGTTCAGAGTGGGGAAGGAACCCTGACATAAGCAATTTCAGTAATTGTGTGCTCTGAGACTTTGTATTTTTATGTCTTATTTTGTAAGCAAGTAGTTTTTAAGTGGGGTGAAACTTGGGGATACGCAAGACAAATCAGACTCCTGAAAGGGGGACAGTAGTCTGGAAAGGTTGAGAGCCACTGATTCTAGCTTACAGGCTGGAATAGTCATGGCTGCTCCATGCTTTCCTCTTTCCACTCCTGTGTAGACCTGCTCAGTGGCTTCTGTGGACAAAGGGACATGCCTGCTACACTGGAGTTAGCAGTAGTGAAGCTAAGTTGTTTGACAATAGCTCTTTGTAGCTCCCTTTCCTACCAGAAAAACAGACTCCATTACGCACATGCATCTACTGAGGATATTGCATTCATTCCAGTGTAGTACAGCCTTTCCCTGTTAAACAGCAATTAATAATTCTATAGAATTCTTATGGAACTCAGTGTAAGTTATGCTGGTTGGTTTGTTTACAGTTCTCCCCACCACCACCCTGTTCAGCAACTATTTCCTTTCTCAGTTTCCTAATGATTTTGTGACCTACTAAGCATGAATATTGTGCAATGCATCTGGGAGTTGTAGTCCACTATGCATGCTTTTACTTAAAGGCAGTTTAATGAAAACATTAGGCATTTATAAGGTGAACCGAAAGTATTTTATTGGCATCAATGTTACTAAAATCATTTAAATCCAGGGGGAACTAATTATGTATGTGGAAAATAAGGAAGACTTGTGCAACTATTTGATACTGGGAAAGAATACATGAGCCCATTGGATGATATTTTGTCCTTTCAGAGTGTGTTGTAACTGCAGTAAGTCTTTTAGATTCACTGGCAAGACTCCCAAAATAGAAGGTTTAATAACTTACACTGCTGAGAATTGTGTACTTACCACCCACACTCTAAATGCCATCAGTGAGGTATGAGTGCTGAGCAACTCTGAAAGTGTTTTTGTAGTTAAGGCCCAATTCCCAACACACCTCACTTAGATCAATGGGGAATTTTTACATCAGTTTTTACCTCAGTAACAGGTATATGATTAGGCCCTTATAATAATGCGTGAGCTGTTATTCACTGAGCATCAGCAAAAGTTTTACACATTTTTAGGAACAAATACATTATTGCATGTTTTACCAAGATATCTACTTTATTTTACTGTGTAAATATATTTTTTTTAAAAAACCCCGTGTGGCTTCACAGTTCTTGCCAAAGGGCTATAGAGTGAGTGAGTGAGTGAGTGAGAGACAGAGAGAAACACACACACACACACACGCACACACCAAGCAATAAAAAAGTGGCATGGACGAAATTACCTCATGTACAAGCTAAATTATTAAGAAGTGCTATTGTACAGTACAAACACCATGGACCAGTATTGATGCTTTTGACCATTCTATTTAGCTTGCTTCTGATGTTTCACAGCATACAGAGAAGTTAGATTGCAAACTTTCAGCAAGAGAATTTTGTTATGTAAACACTACTTGTGTGTTCTGTATTCTAAGAAAAAGAATTCCAGACCAGAGAGAGAGAGAGAGAGACCGACCGATCAGGCTGCTCCCTAAAATAGGCACAACTCAACCCTCTCTTACTCTTAAGCTGTCTGCAAATTAACTCAGGTAGGCCCAGATTGCATTCTTCTCTACTGAGCCCCTAGTCTGTAAGCAGGACCAGGAAAATCATCATAAAACATTTAAAAGTGATAGCATAGAATGTTAACAGTTTTCAATATGCTGTAGTTTATACACCATGAGCGAGATCCTCATCTAAAGCAAATTGGCATAGATCCACATACTTCAATAGAGTGGTTATACCGAGAGTTAGGCTGGAATCCAATCCCTGATCTGAATCCTAATTTAAATACAAATTGAAGCTCAAATCTTCTTTAGCAATAGGCCAAATCAAAACACTGAAGCTGAACCTTGTGAACTTTGGATTTGGATCAGAACTTTTGGGATGTTCAGATCCAGGATTTTAGGCTGCTACAAACAAGCAGAACTCGCAAATTCTGAGTCTAATGGCTTTGAGGTTCAAACACCAAGGCATGCCACTGCCATAGGTCTTAAACAGAGGTCTATTTAGTCTCCCTGCTTTCTGTCTACAAAATGTGCCTCCTCCTTCAAAGGCCTAAAACAGCATACACCCAATCTCTCATTCTCCATTCTGTTCCACACTCAACCTTGCAGTCTTAGTCTTCTTAGCCTGGATCCAAAACAGTGTGTGTTCCTGCTCGGGTACTATAGTCCACACCTCAGCTTTTAAAGATCTACTTCTCACCAACGCACAGCAGTCAGCCCTTGCTTCCTTCCAGGACTGACAACTTGCAGTCTTTGGACTAGGGGATGCTTCTCTTTTGGTGAAGTGTAACTACTTCCACCCTTTTCTAGGTCTGAGATACCAGTATTTTGTCACACTGTTACAGAGATATGAAGCTCAAAATCCAGAACTGAGTTTGGATCGGAGGTTCTGGTTTGAGACCATTGAGATAACTAGCATGTTATTTATGTAGCTGGCAATGAAGACGTAGGCAAAGAGGAGGAACAATTGCCTAGCACTATCCTCTGGGATTTATGAGTAAACCTACCAAAGAGACACTCGAACCACTCCCACAAATAAGTCAATACTTTGTTGTCCATGGTATCAAAGCCAAATCTAGTAGAATCAGTGTAAACACCATATCCACATTTACCTACCCCAATTGTACTTATTTAATCATTTAATAACAAAAAAGACAATGCAATATGATTGATATACATTAATGGACTGCCATGCCATATACTATTCAGTGTTGTTGTAGCTGTATTTGTCCCAGGATATTAGAGAGAATTTCTTTTATTGGACCGACTTCTGTTGGTGAGAGAAACAAGCTTTTGAGCTACACAGAGGTCTGGTTTCCCAAACCGGAGGAAGAGCTCTGTGTAGCTTGAAAGCTTTTGTCTCAAACCAACAGAAGTTGGTCCAGTGAAGGATATTACTTCACTCACCTTGTTTCTCTCATGCCATACTTTCATTTCTACTTTCACATAGAAGTAGATGACTTTACAAAAATCTCATACATACATCTACTGTTTATGGGAAATATACTATTTGTAATTTGGGGTTTTATGTTGACATACAGTCTTGTGCAAGCCCACCTTTTGCTCTGCAAAATTCATCACCACCTACTCACTGCCACTATATATACACACCTAAATACACAATAGAAGCCATGTAGTTCTTGTAGGCCTCATTTGACATGAATAATTGGACATGCGTGAGGCCTTATTTCTTGGGAGACAGGATTAGGGAAGTAAATGGATCAGCAGGCTGGAAACAGAATGTCTCTACTAACTAAGATAAGGGGAAACCCCCAGATAACCATTTACAATGGACAAGACAACAATGGATAAGATAAGCCTGGAAGTAAGACATGCATGACAGTACAAGTGCTGTACAGGAATGGTTCTGACAAAATGACCAAGCCAATCCCAAAAACATATAATGCAATACATAATAAATGCAGTATAAATGTGTAAATGTATATAAAGGAAGAGGTTACTATGTAACTTTGGATATTCCCCCCGCCTCCCGCCCAAGCTTGAGTCTGATCAACTCAGCAAAGCTATGTTGATCAAATAAAGGAACCAGAGTTATGAAACAGAAGTTGAACTGAATTCTTGGGAGAACCAAATAGAAGAGGTCTTGGATGGAACCTAACAAATCCTTTCATATTCCTTGTAGCCTGCAACTCCCTGTCTTCACCATTTATTTGGGGAGGGGAGCAAATGGAAGTATTTCAGCTCATTTCAAACTGGGTTTCAATTAGGGCTGTCAGTTAATTGCAGTTAACTCATGCGATTAACTCAAAAATTAATTGTGATTAACCTCACTGTTAAACAACAGAATACCAATTGAAATGTATTACATATTTTGGATGTTTTTCCAACATTTTCTTTTTTATATATATTATAGTATTTGGTGTTGTAATTGAAATCAAAAAGTGTATATTTTTGATTACAAGCATTTGCACTGTATAATGATAAACAAAAGAAATAGTATTTTTCAATTCACCTAATACAAGTACTGTAGTGCAATCTCTTTATTGCACTACAGTACTTGTATTAGGTGAATTGAAAAATACTATTTCTTTTGTTTATCATTATACAGTGCAAATACTTGTAATCAAAAATATCAAGTGAGCACTGTACACTTCGTATTCTGTGTTGTCACTGAAATCACTATATTTGAAAATGTAGAAAACACCCAAAAATATTTAACTAAATGGTGTTCTATTATTTTTTAATGGCATGATTAATTGCAATTAATTTTTTTAAGTGCTTGACAACCTAGTTTCAATATATATTCTTGGTATAATTTTTGAATTATTTTTAAAAAGTCAACTCCAAATATCAATTTTTTTTTCCTCCTGTGGATGTGTGGTTATTACAACCTAATTTCATATGACTTTAAAAATTCATTTTTTTTTTAATGCCTTAGATTCAATTGTGCATGGTTGATGGATTATAGCTTCTTAGTTTTACTAGTTTTGAATGCTGTTTTGGGGTCAATGGTTAGACACTCTGAGTATCATCTTTAGAGCTGAAATATACTTTTGATTTCTATGTCTGAAGTGACAAAACCTCTTATTGTTATTATTTTGGAAAAATTGCCAAGCTACAGCCAAATCCTTCACTGCCTGCTACAGAAAGCTAGTTCTTGCCTTTGTCTCATGTACTGTAGAATTCATTATTGTAATGCCTTGTTTACTTACATTTCTTTCTGGTTCTAATAGGCTTTTCAGCCTTCCAGGCCCTTGTCCACAGAGAGAAGGAAAGGAAAAATAAAGGCAAAATATCAGGCTCTTTCATCAAGCTTTTCACAACGGATTGTAAAAGTTTGCTGTTAACCATTTGGGTGTCACACCATAGGAAGAAAATCTTTTGTTGTAATGTTTCCAGATTCAGCAACCCACTGGGAGTTTATGGAAATAGCTTTTATTCACGGAGTCATTTTCTGATGTTTTGTTTTGGCATTACTTCCATAAATTATGTCCCACATTCCATAGTTAGCAGTATAATGCTGCAAGATAGTAATACTTTTGAAAACGTTCAGGCAAGCCAGAAAAACATGGTGACATCAAAAATAAGATGATACGGTAATTCATTTACCAGAGTTCCAAATCTAACTACTGGTCCGCCTATTTCTATGTGCAGAGTTTCTTATACCATGCCCATTACAGTGGTATCCAGTGTTTCAGGTTGCCCAGAGTTCATAAAGGCTTGCTGAAATTTTTTGAACGTGCTTCTCGATATCAAAAGGGTTCTTTTTGAAAGAGATAAGTGTTTTCTTTTTGTGAAAAATTGTAACAATATTTTCATTGAAAATATTAAAAGTTATTTCTGGAGAACCAAGTTTCAAACAAGTTAATTTTCGTTAAACTAAGTCAATTTCAAATATCTGAAACTAAAACAACTTCAAAATTTCTTCACAAAATAGGGTTTGAATGCTCAACTAGTTCTAACTTACATATGTAATAGGCAGGGCTGATAACCCCACCTATTAAGGTTGCCTGGTACAAGAACTAGTTTTTAGTTATTTTGCCAAACTTTAACTATTAGGCCTGAAATTCTCCATGTTGGGCATCTGTTTCAGACTGAATCTTTGAACTATTGCAGACAGAATTGTTCAGCCTTTTTCTCTTTGCCTCTGTTAAATTCTAATGACCATTTTGTTGACAAGCTCTAGTGAGATCATGCTTTGCAGGAGGGACTTGAAAGTTGCCATAAAATGGTCAAAAGGCACATGTCAAATCCTCTCCAACCTGTCCCAGACCTGTCTCTTTGCTACCGCTGGTTTCTCATAAGAAGTCCCATTCTGGGATATGCGTTGCCCTTCCAATTAAAATCCATCCAAATGTGGCTAAATTATAAACAAGTCATAATTAGCACCTGCTAGAATGTTGCAACTAAATTCCCTGAAGATTTCCTCTCTGAGCATGCAAGCAGCTGACCAGGATTTTCTCTGCAATTTGAGCTCCCAGCTGCTCTGGGCTAGTTGAAGTCTGGGTACCAGGAATGAAAGTAGGGACTGTCTCCCCTAAGCTTTCACTGCCCCTGTCAAGGTTCCTTCCCCACCCTGAACTCTAGGGTACAGATGTGGGGACCTGCATGAAAGACCCCCTAAGCTTATTCTTATCATCTTAGGTTAAAAACTTCAAGGTACAAACTTTGCCTTGTCCTTAAACCCTATGCTGCCACCACCAAGCGTTTTAAACAAAGAACAGGGAAAGAGCCCACTTGGAGACGTCTTTCACCCAAGATATCCCCTCCTCAAGCCCTACACCCCCTTTCCTGGGGAAGGCTTGATAAAAATCTTTAATTTGCATAGGTGAACACAGACTCAAACCCTTGGATCTTAAGAACAATGAAAAAAGCAATCTGGTTCTTAAAAGAAGAATTTTAATTTAAGAAAAAGTAAAAGAATTACCTCTGTAAAATCAGGATGGTAAATACCTTACTGGGTAATCAGATTCAAAACATAGAGAATCCCTCTAGGCAAAACCTTAAGTTACAAAAAGACACAAAAACAGGAATATACATTCCATTCAGCACAGCTATTTTACCAGCCATTAAACAAAAGGAAATCTAACACATTTCTAGCTAGATTGCTTACTAACTTTTTACAGGAGTTCTGGAGAGTATTCCTGATCTGTTCCTGGCAAAAGTATCACACACACAGATAGACCCTTTGTTCCCCCCACCCCTACCTTTGAAAGTAACTTGTCTCCTCATTGGTCATTTTGGTCAGGTGCCAGCAAAGTTATTTTAGCTTCTTAACCCTTTACAGGTGAAAGGGTTTTGCTTCTGGCCAGGAGGGATTTTATAGTTCTGTATACAGAAAGGTGGTTACCCATCCCTTTACCTAGCTGGGAGTGCGGGTTGGCTAGAGAAGGAAACTGGGAGGAGTGCAGGAAGGAGAATGAGACTGGGCTGGGAAAAGTGAGGGGTAAGATTAGTACTGGCTGAGCAAGAAGACAGGGCCTGGGATGAGAAGCCTGGAGAGTGAAGACTGATACTGGCTATTTGAAAAGGAAGGGACTGGGAGGAGGAGACAGGGTTGGGGAAGAGACAGGTTGGTGGGGACAAGGCCGCCGGGGTCAAGTTTGTGGGGAAATGGGCAAATAGTGTCTGCCTATTAGAGTACACTCCCTTCAAGAGCCAGGGATGGAATTTAAGAATCCTGAATCACACCATTGCTCTGCTTACAGCAAATACCTATGAAACCCTCTGGCAAATGTCTCACCCCCTACTAGTGCTAGTCCATAGAGAAGATGGCAACCTTCTACCATTTCATGGATTCGTAGATTCCAAGACCAGAAGGGACCATTGTGACCTCATGTATAAAACAGGCCATAAAACTTCCCCAAAATAATTCCTATAGCACATCTTTTAGAAAAGCCACCCAATCTTGATTTTAAAATGGTCAGTGAAAAAGAATCCACCATGACTCTTGGTAAATTGTTCCAATGGTTAATTATCCTCACTGTCAAAAAAAAGCCATCCTATTTCCAAACTAAATTTCTCTAACTTCAACTTCAAGCCCCTAGACTGAAGAGAGACTATTAAATAGTTGAGAAGTACTTGTGGCACCTTAGAGACTGACAAATTTATTTGGGCATAAGCTTTCGTGGGCTAAAACCCACTTCATCAGATGCATGCAGTGGAAAATGCAGTAGGAAGATATACATACACACAGAACATGGAAAAAAAATGGGTATTGCCATACCAACTGTAACGAGACCAATTAATTAAGGTGGGCTATTATCAGCAGGAGAAAAATATAACCTTTTGTAGGGATAATCAGGATGGCCCATTTCAACAGTTGACAAGAAGGTGTGAGTAACAGTGGGGGCGGGAGGGGGGAATTAGTATTACTTTGTGTAATGACCCATCCATTCCCAGTCTTTATTCAAGCCTAATTTAATGGTGTCCAGTTTGCAAATTAATTCCAATTCTGCAGTTTCTCATTGGAGTCTGTTTTTGAAGTTTTTTTGTTGGAGAATTGCGACTTTTAGGTCTGAATTCCCCCCCTACTGTTATTCACACCTTATCAACTATTTGAAATGGGCCATCCTGATTATCACTATAAAAGGTTTTTTTCCCCCCTCCTGCTGATAATAGCCCACCTTAATTAATTGGTCTCATTACACTTGGTATGGCAGCACCCATTTTTTCATGTTCTGTGTATATATATCTTCCTGCTGTGTTTTCCACTGCATGCATTTGATGAAGTGGGTTTTAGCCCATGAAAGCTTATGCCCAAATAAATTTGTCAGTCTCTAAGGTGCCAGAAGTACTCCTCGGTTTTTTTGTTGATACAGACTAACGCGGCTAGCACACTGAAACCTATTAAATATTTGTTCCCCATGTAGATACCTTATAGATTTTAATCAAGTCACCCATTAACCTTCTTTGTTAAGCTAAATAGATTGAAAGAATTCCATCTATCACTATGAGGCATGTTTTCTAATTCAGTAATCATTCTTGTGGCTGTGTGCAAAGCTTGTTCTATATGGTATCGCCAAAGTTCATGAAGTAAATAGTGTTCCAGGCTCAATTGCTTCCTAATTGCTGGTCCACTGCTGGGCTGCTATTCCTTCTCCTGCACACGGGGGTGGGGAGTAGGGGGGCAGGGCTTGATCAGAATGACATTCACTAGTGTTTTTCCTGTGAATCACTTTCAAGTGATGTTTCAAGTCACTTTTCAACTGACTCCTTAAAGATACAGTATATGCTTTTTCCTCATGGAATAGCTCCACTTTTGCTGAGCACAAGTGGAAGATTTAATTATGAACATTCTGAAAGGCCCTTATAAGTAGCTCTCTGTCACTCTCTCTATCAAAATAAATGATCAGCCTTCACTAGCAGGCCTAAAGTGTGAGTACAAGAGTAAAAACTGTTAAAGAAAATATTTGACCATGCATATTACATGTGTCCCTGATCCTGCAATGAGCTCTGTATAGACACACTAGAAGTGGATCACAGCTACAAAGTATAGACAGCATAAGGTCCTGATCCTGCAAAATATCATTAATCTCAGAGAGAAGGACAGAAAGAGACATTGAAAATTTTGGCTTAAACGTATAGGTCAAATATGACCATTAATTATGAGTGGCTACTTTTGAAAATCTTAATTTTCTTCTGTACTGACAAGAGCCCCACTTCAAAACATGTAAGTGAGGGTATGTCAGTGGGACTTAAAAACAGGCTTAAGGGCTTTGTAGACTTGGGGCCAGTTCTACTGACATGGAGGATATTAGTACATATCAACTAAATAGTAAGGACAACTAGTAAACTATTATCACATACTGTAAAATTAGATCAAGGGTTTTGTCTGGATACCAAAAGCAAGAGGAAGGCACATATGTGGGATTTTAAATGAGCACTGTCAAGTACTTTAATTGTTTAATTTTTTCTTTCTGTTATATGCTGTCTCCTTGGTGAGTCTGTATTTGGGGTTGTTTTTTATTGAACTGTAGTGTGTTTAAATTATAACAAATTAAAAATCTCTTGCTTCGAGGCACTCAGGGTGCTGTTCAAGAAAACCAAATTAAAATACAACCAAAACAATTAAAAATAACTTTTGATTGGAGAAATACAGACAATTAAACAATGCATTAAAATAAAATGATAGCATTCTGTTATGCAAACAGTTGCAGGAAAAGCTTCCACATTTAAAGTCCCATTGATTCAAATAGGACTATTCTTAAGAGTAAGGACAATTTGCTTGCAGAGGAGTATAAGAGGTATTGTAGAATCAAGCTCTGGTTGTTTTTCCATAATCTCATGTTCGACTGTTTGACTTAAAATAAGCAACAAGGTGAAAATATGTGAATTCCATTGTATTTGTGCAATTAATATATCTGCATTAGACACGAATTAGCTCTGATAATTGTCATTGGTGCTATGATTCATAAACTCAATGCCAGTCATGGTAATAAAAAAGGAATTATAATTTCTTGTACAAAGTAATGATCAACTTTATTCAGCAGCAATTTCAATCAAAACATACCGACAGTCATAAACATAAGCTTGTAAAATATAATAACTGTTCTTGTCTGACAAGTTATGAGTATTGCAAACAACTGTAAGTGGTAAGCATATGGAAGTATAGGCACCATACACTTACCTATACAAGAGTGTCAGGAACCAATGCTTGAATATTTTATGTTCTATTACTAACAAAATAATTTGGTATTAACTAGATTTGAGACAGGGAAATACGCCCATCAACACTGTTTATTGCAGTTATTTTATTGTCATCTTTGGACATAGGTGAGAATAGAATGTTCTCTTTACTGACCTACATGTCAATAAGGTATTATTAGGGGTTCAGTCCTGAGGTTTACTTGACGGGTAACCTGAAATGGCTTTTATTAAAGAATTAAAAAGCTGGTTTTTAGGATTCAATTCTGCTCCCAATTAATACAATAGCAGAACTCATACTGACTTCAGGGGCAGGATCAGGCCTTGAAACAACCAGTAGACATGTTTACCTTGTAGACTTAAATTAATCATTTTAAAATAAATTCTTTACAGATGGACCAGGACCAAAACCAAAAAACTCTGGCTCTGAATCAGCCCAAACTCTACCAGTTAAAAAAACAAACAAACAAAGAAACACAACACACACCACACTAAAAGGTTGCTTCCCACCCCCACGTTACACTCATGTAGAATTGCATCAATGTAAAACTAGCATACATTTTTCTCCTGACTTACTGTATCAGACTCAAAGTTGCTCCAGAGCTTTTGGTCCATTTTTTGTTATCTAGAAATAACAGGAGCAAAGTGAATTTGAGGAGCCCACACACTTGCCCTCTCCCCCTATATTATTTTAAGGAGGAAAAGATGACTAGGCTCTCACAACTGACTTCTTCTGGGGTCATCTAGATGGCTGGTCCCAGATCTTCACAGGGCTAGTTGATATGTACAATTCCTTCCCCCACCTGCACATTGCCATTTCTGCTACAGCAAAAAGTCCACTCATGTTGCAACTGCCTGCTCCGCTGTACCATGAGGTGGAGAACCTAGCTACAGCCACAGTGGCTCTCATCAGGATTTGGAAAATTTCATCCAAACCAAAGTTCAAGCAAGTTTGATGTAACATTTTGGTTTGGGCCAGCTCTGTCATGCATTTCTGCTCTGTTTAAGTGTTAGATGTCATCAACTCCTCTAATGGCAACACCTACCTCTCAACTCAGGTCTTGACCTTTAAGACATGTTTATTTGCCTTGTTTAAGTCTGCACTACAGATGTTCTCTGTAATGACTTGGAATCTCAAGAAGCATTTTTAAAGGGTACTTATTTCTTTTTAAAGATAATTAAGAAATGTATTTCTTAATTAGACCACAGAAGCATCTGAGTGAGTACTTCATGTCCATTCAGGGTTAGTCATATTGTTGTACGCTGTATAGTTGGAGCCCTGTTGGTCCCAGAATATTAGAGACAACATATGAGAGATAACATCTTTTATTGGACTAACTTCTGTTGATGAGAAAGCTTTCTAGCCACACAGAGCTCTTCTTCAGGTCTGGGAAAGGTACTCCAAGCATCACAGATAAATGCAAAGTGGAATAGATTGTTTAGCATAATCAGTTAGAACCTATTCTAAGGGACACTTGAATATGTGCTCTCTCTTTGATCTTTCATTTAGCTGTGACCTGGGATGGGACTGTAACACCAAGGCTTCCTCCCTGGAGGCACTGCCTTCTTTAACAGCCCAACAGGGGCCCATCTCGGTACCCTCAGTTGGTGTCCTTTCAGCAGCCCTCACCTAGGCTCAGTCTTCAACCAGACCAGCTGGGCCCATCACAGTACCCTCGCCTGGTTAGGTTAGGTTCTGGGCTCACTCCCCTGAACTCTGTCCTGCCTGCAGACAGCTGCTTTTCCAGCCAGCCAGGCAACCAGTACTCCCTCTTTGAGCTCCAGGCAGCAACTCTGCCTCTGCTGCTTACTTTTATATGGTCTTTCTGGCCCCTGGTTGGCCGCTCGCCTGCAGCCACTCTAGGCTGCATAGAGAACTTCTCCTCTCATCCCACCCAAGAAAAGAGCAGACAGGGCCTTGAGACCTCCAGCAGGGGTCTCCAGACCTCATCCAGCCCATCAGACTTCTACAAATTAAGGCCAGAAGGGTCCATCAGATCATCCAGCTAACCTCCGGCGTATCAGATGCCAGCAACACCACTCAGCACCCAATAAATAATTTGTTTGATAAGCTTACCCTGTTTTTCTGCAACCACTTCATAATTGTTTTGAAATCATCATCTAAATAGCCTCTGTTAAATTTTTGGTCTGTAGACTATTTATACTGGGAGTAATTGCTATCCGAAATTCAAAATTTGAGTTCTTCGTTTTGATTGGACACCTACTTCACCACATCATTGCTTCTGTTCACTGATTGAATGAGGTTCCCAGTGTGAATATTCAAGGCTATAAATTAAAATTCATTCTGTGAATATTCAAATGTTACCATGAACTTTCCCGCCTGTAATATTTTCTGCTTGAATATTCACAGAAAGTTAATAGAAAAGGAGCACAAACATAGGCAAAGTTAATGCAGTGTTTCACTCAAGTGGATGTTCTTACAAAGTGTTTTGAAGGTTTTCCCCTTCTGTTACTAGCTATATAAATATTCATACAAGTCTGTCAGATCTTCCCCCTTTTCCATCTTTTTTTAGGAACTAAAAGTCTCTTTAAAAACACATTTATGCACATTTTTCATTGGTATATTAGATAGCCTGGATATGGCCTTATAAATTACAGGCTTTCCTATATCATGCAGTCATGGGGCCAAATCTCCAAGTTAACTTTAATGGGATTTTGGCTCATCAAGGATGGAGGAAAAATTTAGCCTTTGATTTATACTGCTTTCAAATCTCTCAGTGAGGAAAAATACAGAAACAGTTCTTATGTAATACACTTGTGTGCAATTGATTTTCTGCATAACCCATATAAAATGTAATAAAGTCACATTTCACTGAAGTCTTACAAATTCTAGCCTTCGTGAAAATAACAGCTGGCTTCTCCAATCAGTTGACCACGTCAGGCCAAAAAAAGATGTATTCATGTGTTGTAGGGTTTGGTTTCTTTTTTTTACTTTGGGGGGAAAAAAGAAATTGCTTTGACAAAAGCACACAACATATGTTAAAAATTAGGAAACATGCTGTATCATGTTGTTCTCAGCTGGAATGAGAGATGAGAATGCATTGATAGACTAGGGACAAATTTTTCAAATTTGGGGGCCTTGAACCATATTAGACACCTAATTAAGTGGCCTGATTTTCCATGGAAGTCAGTGGTAGCTTCAGATGCTCAGAACCTCTGCAAATGTTTTATGGGTTTAAAAAGCTTAACTGCATCCTGTTCATCTTGAAAATTTGGGGCCTGGCATGTTTTTTTTAATAAGACTAATAAAGGATATCATGTTGGCAAGCCCTCAGCATTGAAGATATTCCCATAGAATGGTACAATACTTTTAGGTAAATAATCTCCACATCAAGTATGAAATGCTTAGATTTGCCAGTTCAGATTCTGGCAGTGTGGATGAAGTCAATGCTTTCAGGATAGCTGAACTGACTTCAATACAGATTACTGTATTATTCAGCACTTGTATTACTGTAGTGCTAGGCGGGCCTTTTGGATGAGATCTTTAAAACCCAGGTGCCATCTGCTCTTCATGTACATTAAAGACTCCATGTCAATTTTTGTGAGAGCAGAGATTTGCTCTACTGTCTTCTGCTGGGATAGCTGGTTCCCCTTATACCACCCAAGAGGTGCTGCATTCCAGCGGTGCTCTGGTGTGTGTGAACTTTGTGAATAACTACCCCTCCTTTGGGATGAAAGGTGCTATATATGCACATTTGGCATTGATTTTTTATTAGAGTCTGATCGGATAGTAGTTCTACTTGTGGAACTCCTCTGGGAGCTCCATGGGTTGAATGACTGCAAGATCAGGCACTACCTTTACTAAAGATCTTGAATTGCCACTAATTTGTGAAAACTCATTCCTCACACTACCTGGGCTGATATCTACTTATTTAGACAAGTGCATGCTACTATTTTTGACAGAGGCATAGTTAATATTTGTTCATTTTAAAAACAGCCAACTTATGCTTTCACTGAAAATTAAAGCAAATGATTTACTCTTAATAGGGGTCTTAATTCTACCGGTCAATATATATATTTATTTATTTTTAAATGAACTATTTCCCCAAAAGCAAAATGCATAATCACAAGGTACTGATTAATTGAAAAGCAAGTCCATTAATTGAAAAGCAGTCACACACACAGCAGAGATTTACATGGAACATTTGGAGCTCCACTGACAGAGTAAAAAAATCTTTTTCTTTCATCCTCTCGTCGAAGAAAGGAGGTCCAGCATTACTCAGTCCCTGGCAACAAAACTTGGACTCATTATTCTACCGCAAAGCATCCAGAATTTCCCCTCGGGTCCCCATCAAATTATTCAAGTCCTTTGGAAAAAAAAAAAATCTGACATCCTGAGAAAGGGAATATAGAAAAGATGTCCTCATTGCAGGAAAGTATTTAGAGTTGGTCTGAGATTTGAATTAGAATGCCTGCACTTTCCAGGATAGCATCATCTATTGATTCATCAAATGCATTTCACAAGCACTCAAGGACTGTATAGTAAAATTTTGTAAAGACACTTACAGTACATGTATCCCTTCATCATACCATTACTGAAATGCAGCTATTTCTGCAGTGGGAGCCAGCAACTATCATAAAGAACCCTCAACTCAGCAAAACAGTTTTTGGACAGGAAGTAAAGAATAGTACCACATTCATTTGAAGCAACTGGGAAATTTAGCTAGACAGAAGGCAATACTTGGTATCCCTGATGAACTGAAGAAAAATGCAGAGCCCAACAAAACAAAAAACTAAGAAATCTCTTAGCTGTAGAAAATATTAGATAATAGGTCAGCTCCTCTGCCCTGTTAAGTACTACAAAGCAGCCTTAAAGCCAATTTAACTGGTAAGTGGAAGATTCTTTCACAGTGGAATCTCCCAATGGTGTAGAGACCCCAAAAAAGCCCCTTCATCAGTCTCTTCCCATCCTCCTACATATCAAGTACATCTGGAGACAAGGGGGCCAGGGCAAGATGTTGCTAATTCTCTGGCTATTCCCAGCTTCCAGAACAGCACCTTGAGAATCTAAGCCCTGATCCCAAAAAACAGTTAAGTGTCTGCTTAACTTTATTCATGAGTAGATCTATTGAAATCAAGGTCCTTAAAATGCAGCAGATGCTTAAGTGCTTTGCTGCATCACAGCCATAGGTAACAGGGTATAAAACAGAAATCCTGAAACTGCTCTACTTCATGGAGGAAGCCAGTTTTGTGGCCAGACAACCCTAGGATTAGAAGGCATCAAGGTGACTTAAAGCACCTTACCACTATCCTGTCCTGAGATGAGCATATGGATCTCTGCCAACATAATTTATTTTATTATGTATACTATAGATAAATTCTGATGTATGTTGGTTTAGACAGAAAATATATTCACATTGCCTAATATTTATAGCCTGGTTTAAAATAGGAATCATTTAATATTTTTCTCGTGTTTACATAAGAATTCAATACACTTACTTACACTTTCCTAAATATTGTATGCTCCGTCACTTAAACCACTGTCGCACATTATGAAATCTGGTGACTTTGATCCTATTTGTGCTAAGGTTTCATCTGCTGTTGACAGCTCTGTTCTTGTAATCAATGGTAATAGTGCAGATGTGTTGTACAATCAGTGACAGACATTTAAGAGCCAGATGTAGCCACTCTAAGTGTGCTGGGCTCCCATTGATTAAAATGGGAGTTAAATATATTTAAGGGCCTCAGGATCTGAACAAGTCAAAAGAACAACATCTTCTGTCTGAGTTGACTTAGGAAGAAGTAAAAATTCTTGACTTTTTAAAACGGAGCTTGAATTATTACTGCATCCTAGTCCAGTTTTCATGACCATTTGTTTGTGCAACCAATGAACATTCTAATAAATGAAGTTCTTGGCTCTGTTTTCATTCATGAAGGCCTGGGAAAAACTGAGAATGCAATTCTGGTAATGCTGAGTGCATCCTGGGCTGTTACTGGGAGACAAGTACCTTCAGCAATATACAAGATCAAACCCTAAGTGTTCTCTTTAGTGGCATCTTGAGAATAAGAAGTTTAGCACTGTGCCTAGAAATAGGGGCTGTATAGTTTGTATCTTAGACGTAAACCAGGTGCGGGGAACCTTTCTACTAAAAATCAGTTGGGGGCCACACAGCCCCATGGGGGGGGCACAGAGGCTTGGGGCTCCCCCTGCAGAGGGGTGAGCCAGTGCTCAAGGCTCCAACTCTGTGGTGGGCGTGGAGGCTCAGGTCTTCCCATTTCTGGCCCCACCCCAGAGCCTAGGGTTCAGGGTGTGGGAGGGGGCTCAAGGCTGGGGCAGGGGATTGGGGTGCAGGAAGGGGTAAGCCTCCGGCTTGGGATGTGGGCTCTGGGGTGGGGTAGGCTCAGGAGGGCAGGAGGGCACTCTGGGCTGGGGCCAAGAGGTTTGGGGGGGCAGGCTCAGGGCTTGCATACAGGAGGGGGTGTGGCTCCAGCTGCAGCTGTGGGCTCTGGGGTGGGACCAGGGATGGGACGGGGTGCAGGCTCTGGGTGGGAGCTGGCATGCAGAAAGGGGCTCCGGGCTGGGGTAGAGGTGTAGGAGGGGGTGTGGGTGCAGGCTGCGGCTGGGAGGCACTTACCTCGGGCAGCTCCTGGTCAGCAGGGCTAAGGCAGGCTCCCAGTCTGCCCTGGCTCCATGCTGCTCTGCTCCCTGAGGTGGCCAGCATGTCTGGCCCCTAGGTGGAGGGACCAGGCAGCTCTGTGCAGTGTGCTGTGTGCATGGCTCGCCACCTCTCAGCTCCCATTGGCCGCGGTTCCTGGCTAATGGGAGCTGCGGAGCTGGAGGCGAGGGCAGCGTGTGGAGCTTCCTTGATTGCCCCTCCGCCTAGGGGCCGCAGGGACATGCCAGCTCCAGGCTTGTGGCTCCAGCCCCATGGGGGGGCGCTGAGGTTCAGGGCATCTTACCCGCTGCAGCACAGAGACTTGCTGCAGGACGGATGAAAAGCAGCAGCAGGCCGGAGGTTCCCCACACCTGGTTTACCAGCCCAAATTTCCTCTTCCCAGGGACTCACTGTCTACTACTCTTTCGTTTGGCTTCTTGCCAGACTCTGTAACCCCAAACATCTCCCTTCTCCTAAGAAGGGACTGCAAACGACTGCCTCTGCAGCCCTCTGCTCTTCTGATCCTCCTGTCTTTAAAACTTTAGTAAGAAGGTCCCTTTTGATCAGTTAAAGAGGTGTTTGCTCAAGCCACCCTTATCTCAAATGAGACACCAGTGTTCCTTCTATGTCACTAGACTGTGTGCCCATTAACACCCCGCTGGCATGCCTTTGTTTTCCCTTTTAAAAAAATTCTTGGTATTTATTTAGGATAAATTAAAGAGGCTACACCACTGCTAACTGTTAATCCTCATGAATACAAAGATATACTATGGACAGCCAGGCAAGAGTCCTGCCATCAGTTCACAAGGCTCACTGGATACAATGGGCCAGGCATTTGCCAGGAGGGAACTAGACAGATATTACGTTGATGTAAAATATCTGACAATGAGCTAGCCGATTAAGCTGGAGATATAGCCTCAATGATGACTAAACTTCTTTCCTACCTACCTCCCCAACCTGCCCCCCTCCTCACCTTGGGGGGGAGCGCACAGGAAATACCTTTTATTTTGGACAGAATGTTGTCTCATGTCAAGGGCGTTAGAAAAGAGAAACAATTATTTAGATGTATTTTAGTAAAATCTGCCACCAGGTTATTACTACTTTGTTTTCCAGCGCCAAGAAATGTGCTGGGTGCCTCAGAGTACAGATAAATTGCACATGATCCCTACTCAGAGAGCTTACAATCTAGTTTCACAATTTATTCAATGATGGAGCAAATAAGCTATCTAGATTTGGGAGATGAGAGGTAGGAGACAAAGTAAAAAAAAGAATTGAAAAAGTGAGGAACCAGTGAAGGCATGTGCACATCATGGATGACCAAGCTTTTCTGGGGGTTGTATTTTTGTTTGAACTTCTAATTAGCTTATAACCTGATTAAAAGAAAAAATGGGTTCCTTCCCAGTGCAGGCTCATGTCATTATTTTGTCCTTTTATTGACACCTCTTAAAGAAAAAACAAACAACCAAAAAAAAAACCACTATTGGCTGTCAGAATTTTTTTTAAGGGATAGTGAAATTTGAAAAATAATTGAGGAAATCCTAAACATGACCATCTATCATAATACCTTCTTTCATCCAGCCTCTGGATGGGGCTATGCAGATCACACCGACTTCAATACAAGTTGCTTGCACTTATCCAAGAATAGAATTTATCTCCAAGTGTGTGTGGCAGGAAACATTTCACACTTGGAAGTAAAACCTAGCAACTGTTTAACAGCACCCCTGCAATGCTGTGGCACATTTTCAGATATGAAATGAAGAGTATCTGAGCCAACTAAAGCCACAGTGGGAGGTTTAGAAGGACAAGATGTAATTACTCATATTGGAATATAGGAAGGACACCAGGACCAACACCCCTACTTATGTAAATTACCATCAGATCTTGAATACCAACAAATGGTCAGGGCAGCAGCTTTAGACCTGTTCCAAACAAGAAGAGGTTTAAATCATGTAAAACCATGCTGGGGTATTGGTTCAGTATTGACTGGCAGGGAAGAGTGCAATCTACTGAATCAACAAAACCAGAGATGAAGGAGGCAGAAAAATACTTTCACTATCCCCAGACTAGCAGGTACCCTCTTCCCCACCCCCGTAGAGCTACTTTAATATTTTTGAGAACATAAGAACGGCCATACTGGGTCAGACCAAAGGTCCATCTAGCCCAGTATCCTGTCTTCTGACAGTGGCCAATGCCAGATGCCCCAGAGGGGAATGAACAGAACAGGTAATCATCAAGTGATCCATCCCATCAGCCATTCCCAGCTTCCAGCAAACAGAGGCTAAGGACACTATCCCTGTCCACCCTGGCTAATAGCCATTGATGGACCTATTCTCCATGAACTTATCTAGTTTTTTTGAACCCTGTTATAGTCTTGGCCTTCACAACATCCTCTGGCAAGGAGTTCCACAGGTTGACTGTCCATTGTGGCAGTGGAGGGGGGGAGGAACACCCCACAAAAAAACAAAAACAAAACACCCCCACACACTTACTTTGGTTTGTTTTAAACCTGCTGCCTATTAATTTCATTGGGAGTCCCCTAGTTCATGTGTTATGAAAAGGAGTAAACACCTCTTTACTTGCTCCAAACCAGTCATGATTTTATAGACCTCTATCATATCCCACCTTAGTCGTCCCTTTTCCAAGCTGAAGAGTCCCAGTCTTATTAATCTCTCCTCATATGGCAGCCGTTCCATACCCAGTCATTTTTGTTGTCCTTTTCTGAACCTTTTCCCAATTCCAGTTTGTTTTTTTTGAGATGGGGCAACCACATCTGCACACAGTATTCAAGATGTGGGTGTACCATGGATTTATATAGAAGCAATATGATACTTTTGGTCTCATTATCTATCCTTTTCTTAATAAGCAAACAGAATGTTGGGAATCTTGACTGCCACTTTACATTGAAAACACCCACTCAGAGAGCTATCCACAGTGACGCCAAGATCTTTCTTGAGCGGTAACAGCTAATTTAGACCCCATCATTTTATATGTATAGTTGCTTTACCTTACTCTGGTAAAATATGCATTTCAGTACCTCAGATCTCAAAATAGCCTTATATTCCAGTCCATCTCAGGATCCCTGAAAAATTGCTTCTATTCCC
The DNA here is from genome assembly GCF_965152235.1 of Eretmochelys imbricata. Classification (NCBI taxonomy): domain Eukaryota; kingdom Metazoa; phylum Chordata; order Testudines; family Cheloniidae; genus Eretmochelys; species Eretmochelys imbricata. The sequence continues at coordinate 115,053,188 of NC_135575.1, read as the reverse complement.
AAGCCTTTGTTCATCTCCACCTGTAGTATGGAAAGGTGATATACCATATTGAATTATTAATGCGTTGGTTGTGAAGCTTGAGACTCACGCGCACAAGTGGAATTTTGTGCTTAGTTTCTGGTATTTATTTCAGTAAGAGCTGGCTCCTTTTTAACACATCACTTGTGATAAACGTAAGGAATTCTGGGAGCGTGGGGGGGTCAGTTGTTTTCTTTTTCCTAGAAAGATGGTATTTCTGCAAACCACAGCTCTTGAAATGTTTTCAGATGATAAAGGATGTCAGCCCAGAGAAGCATGGGTTCATTGGGCACACTATATCACATTGTTGCCATAATTCACTAACAGCCTGGGACGTGACGTGTCCAGTGATGTTTCATCCTACAATCTCTGCTTTTAGCTTTGGTAAATAAGCATTGTACGTGAGCAGGTTTTTTTTTTTTTTTTTTTTTTTAAATCTGAACAGTGCATGTACATAGAAAGAAAATCTGGGTTAGCTGTGGGTCACCAGTGATTTATCAGGTATTATTAGCCATGCCAAAGGGATGTTTTGCATAATCTGAGGTTATTAAGAGAAGGTAATAGCTCACCTTACCTGATCACTCTCATTACAGTGTGTATGGTAACACCCATTGTTTCATGTTCTCTGTGTCTATAAATCTCCCCACTGTATTTTCCACTGAATGCATCCGATGAAGTGAGCTGTAGCTCACGAAAGCTTATGCTCAAATAAATTTGTTAGTCTAAGGTGCCACAAGTCCTCCTTTTCTTTTTGCGGATACAGACTAACATGGCTGCTACTCTGAAACCTGTCATATATTCAATAGTGATTGCTTTACTAATAATTAGAATAATATAGATTTAAAGCCTGGCTTCATCATACCTTTGTAAAGAAAATACAGTTGTGAAGGTGGGTTCTCCCCTCCATCCCCCACTATTTGTAATAAAAAAGTTATTTAATAGTAAAATCACTTTAATTAGAAGAGAGGTTGTGGACTTTGGGAGTTGGTTGAGCCAGCTGCTTGGAGCCAGTCTTTTTGATCTTCATACTAAATGGTTTCCTTTGATCATCTAGGCAATAGCTCATAAGAGAACAGAGCCTTTACCCATACCTCCCTAAATTTCCAGGTAAATAATGAGATGATTTGAACTGAGGCAGGAGTGGATGATTGTTTATTATAAAAATTCTCCTCTTTGAAGTAGAGAGTAGAATTAGCATACAAATAAGGGATGCTGCTACATAAGGATATAAGGCTGAAGAAGAGGGATAATTGAACTTACTAGTTCCTAAATGAGCAGTAGTTAGGCTACAGGTGTGTTCATTTGAAGACTTTGATGCAATATTTTAACAGTGGGAGATGTTTAGATCAAGAAACACAAGTAGGTCTGAGGAGTTCTCTGTACCCTAAAAGGCCAGGACAAACTTGGATCTGAGAGAGAGAAAATGGCAAACTGAATATGAAACATTCCACCCTAAATTGTGCTTATGAGAACAGTTATCCTAAAGGAATCTCTAAAGTCTGACCATGGTCCATGATGTCTGTAAATTAGTCTTTAAACATATAATTTTATACAATATGGTCTATTAACCCCTCCTTACCTGTAGCCATATGCAGAAGGAGCACATTAGTGGCTTTTATGAATTAAAGAACATAGTCTATTGCTTCACATACTGACTGTCCTATAAATGGCTTCAACAAGTGATTAAGTAAAGAGCAAAGTTAGGGCATTTGATAACTACCAAAATCTGTTTATGGCATTGGTATAAACATGCAATACACATTTCCCTTCAGTGACAATATAAGAGAAGATTCAATAAACCACAAAATAGCTGGAATTACAATTTTTGTTTAGTCTGGGCGTGGTCGCTCTGCTGCTTTCTTGGTCTCTCTGATGTCTACAGCTTAGTGAAAAAAAGTGTTGGAGTAAAGGTTTAAAAACAAAAACAAACAAAAAGAATGTGTGTTTGAAAGAGTAGGCTGCAGCATATGGCTACAGGAGAAGGCAGGTTTGTAGAAATTCTGGTGGTGCCCAGAACCCGCCCCCCACCTGTCTAAGGAGGGACAGGGAGGGGGGCGGGAGGGAGTTGCAGGGGGAGAGGAAGTCTGGGGTGCAGACCCTGGGCTGGGGATTAGGGTGCAGGATACAGGCTCTGGGAGGGGGTCTGGGGTGCAGGCAAGTGTAGGTGTTATTGTGGCCTTGTACGCAACTCCTTTAAGAGGGGGATGCTAATGTACTGCCTCTGGTTTCAGCCCTTAGAAGCCATCCCTGGAGAGGCCTTGAAGGTAAAGGCAGGTCACCTAGAGGGGACATGCCTTAAGACAGGTTCCACCCGACAGGAGTCAGGAACCGCTGGCTGACCATTGTGTGTCTTGGAATGCAAATAGACTTCCAGTGTAAGTCAAATGCTTATGAAGAAATTGCAGGGACTTCAGGAGGAGAAATTCACCTCTTCCTGTTAAGAAGGGTGGGGGAAGAGGTGAAGGAGGGAGAAGAAGACTCCTGTTTACAAGCAAAGAAGAAAGAACTAGTCTAATATATTTAAGGGTACTCCTTCATCCAGGGAGTCAAGCTGCCAGGAAGCTTGATCTCAAAAAAGTGTCTCAGCCATCTTGGTTGAAAAAATATTGAGAGTTTGGGTAAGCAGTACCTGATTTGACAAGAGGGCATCTTGTTAGTTGAGTTTAGGCTCTAGAATGTGTGTTATGATTTTGTTTTATATTTAACCATTTGTTTATTGTTATCTCTAAAATTTAGGCTTTGTTTAATAAACTTATTCTGGTTTGCAATAAGCAAAGCTAAGTACATTGCATTAAGCGGACCTGTGATCCATGGTATAACCGGTAAGCAGAAGTGTACTATTCCTTTGGAAGCAGAGGATCTGGGAAACCTGTGAGTGTCTGGTGAATAAGGAACTGGGTACTCCAGGGGGATGACACACTCCAACCCCCGAGTCCTGTATCTACTGCTAACCTGCAAAGGGACAGTAGAGCCTATGGAGGCTGAGAGGGGAGGGATTATGTTGCCTGTGGCTGGTGGAGTCAGGAAGTTGACCTCTGGCAGGCACAGACAAGGCTTCCTCATGCTAATTGGCTTACAACCCTAAATACCCCTGGGAAGCCTCTCAGTTGTTTGTTCTGTATGGCCACTTGCTTTTTGCTTTGAGTTTCACATCAGAGATTCAGTCATGATGGCACTGACGCACATTGAAGCTAACATGAAGAAAAAAGAAAACACCAGCGTACTTCACTGTTCAATGCTTCTGAAGTCTGCTTAGAAGAGGTGTCCCGTGTCAATGCAACAGAGTGTTGATCCTTGCAAGATCTGTGGTTAATAAACTCTTAATGATGAGTCACCTACCTGAGTTGCATCACAAACCAGCCTGGCTGGCTGTACAGGACTGCTATTAGTTCACCTTGTGCCCATCACAGTCCATTCACCAGAGACCTAGGCCCAAGGAGGTCAAATCTAGAGGCAGAGTGGCCATTCTATTCTCTGTTGGGCTCAAATGTAAGAGTTTCACACAAACCAAACTCCTTCAGTTCAGAGCCAACAATAACCTGAGTAGCCTGCTAATCTATAAACCACCAGACACCAAAGACTTTTCAGAGGAGTTGACAGACACTGCCTGATGTAGTGATGAAGTTCACAAGACTCCTTGTTTTGAGAGGCTTCAACATCCCATACAGATGCTGCCTCTAATGAGATACCCCCAAAACTCCTAACTGAACCCTTCATTTTAGATTCCTCACAAGTAATCTCCAGACCTACACACCCAGCCAGCCACATCCCGAACTGGATCATCGGGATGGATGTGAACATAAGAGGTGGAAGAACCAAGCAATATCCTGGTCAGACCTCTCCAAACAAGAAGCCATCATTACTGGCATCTGCCCTTCAAAAAACTGAGACCCTGTCAAATTAGAAATCTTTCTTATATAAAACTAGTATCTAAAAGTGCAGAATTAGAGGACTTGAGGTAATATAGCCTCTCCATGGCTACTGTTCTGGACAACAACACCCAAACACACTCTCCCATCCCACCATTCATGATTCTCAAATGTGACAGAAAAAGCAGGAAGGAAAAAAAACCTTTCACATCAGAGGTGGAAAATTCAGTCTTCCGCAGACAATGGACCTACTTTTCCTCTACCATAGGAGCAGTACAGCCAAGCTCTGTGGCACTTTTCCAGATAGTTCAGTGTTTAATAAACCTGGGCTCGCCTCTTCACAACTGCTGCTGTGGAAGATTATCTTTCACAATGACTATTTCAGATGCAGGCTATCAAGAACTGCAAGCCAAGATCAGGACCAGAAATACAACATCCTGCATCCAAGAAACAACATAGGATGTTTTTTAACCATAGATGGTCACCAGGGCCACTTTCTGTGACTGTCTCTGCGCTTTGTAGGTGGTAAGAGAAAGCAAAGAATCCCTATTAACGGAAACTATCAACAACTGCTGTGATGAGGGAAACCCACCATCCTCTACTCTAAAACAAGCAATAGTCTCTTTAGTGCTAAATACCATTGCTCCACATTAGTGGCCACACAAACTGCTGCTTACTTCTAACCTCCCTTTTTTAAGCATTCTAAATGAAAGCTACTGTGAGCGCACACACACACACACGGCCAACAACACTTGCTCGGTAGTTGTGACAAGGAACTCTCACCTCTTATAAGCATCTCCTGTTGACTCCATGTGAACCTGCACCCCCTCTCTCTGCTTGTGGTGCCCCCTGTCCACTGTTGCCCGATCGGGCGGGTCTTCAGTAGCTCAGCCTTCCAGCTAAGTCACACAGTCTAAAAATGGATGAACCCCTTCTGGGGTAACAAAGGTCCAACAAGAACTATCACTGTGCCCTGGTTAGTATCTGTGGCCCTGCCTGTGGGACTTAGTTCTTAGCTGCTTCTAGCCTAGCTTTAAGTCTGTCATTGCCCTGATATAGACCAGTCCCCCCAGAGCTCTCTCCAGGGAGATTCTTTGCCTTTGGCAGTTTGTGGTGTCCCAGCTCTTCAGTCAAGTCATAGAATCATAGAATATCAGGGTTGGAAGGGACCTCAGGAGGTCATCTAGTCCAACCCCCTGCTCAAAAGCAGGACCCATCCCCAATTAAATCATCCCAGCCAGGGCTTTGTCAAGCCTGACCTTAAAAACTTCCAAGGAAGGAGATTCCACCACCTCCCTAGGCAACGCATTCCACTGTTTCACCACCCTCCTAGTGAAAAAGTTTTTCCTAATATCCAACCTAAACCTCCCCCACTGCAACTTGAGACCATTACTCCTTGTCCTGTCCTCTTCCACCACTGAGAATAGTCTAGAACCATCCTCTCTGGAACCACCTCTCAGGTAGTTGAAAGCAGCTATCAAATCCCCCCTCATTCTTCTCTTCCGCAGACTAAACAATCCCAGTTCCCTCAGCCTCTCCTCATAAGTCATGTGTTCCAGACCCCTAATAATTTTTGTTGCCCTTCGCTGGACTCTTTCCAATTTATCCACATCCTTCTTGTAGTGTGGGGCCCAAAACTGGACACAGTACTCCAGATGAGGTCTCACCAATGTCGAATAGAGGGGGACGATCACGTCCCTCGATCTGCTCGCTATTTCCCTACTTATACATCCCAAAATGCCATTGGCCTTCTTGGCAACAAGGGCACACTGCTGACTCATATCCAGCTTCTCGTCCACTGTCACCCTAGGTCCTTTTCCGCAGAACTGCTGCCTAGCCATTCGGTCCCTAGTCTGTAGCTGTGCATTGGGTTCTTCCGTCCTAAGTGCAGGACCCTGCACTTATCCTTATTGAACCTCATCAGATTTCTTTTGGCTCAATCCTCCAATTTGTCTAGGTCCCTCTGTATCCTATCCCTGCCCTCCAGCGTATCTACCACTCCTCCCAGTTTAGTATCACCCGCAAATTTGCTGAGAGTGCAATCCACACCTTCCTCCAGATCATTTATGAAGATATTGAACAAAACCGGCCCCAGGACCGACCCCTGGGGCACTCCACTTGACACCGGCTGCCAACTAGACATGGAGCCATTGATCACTACCCGTTGAGCCCGACAATCTAGCCAACTTTCTACCCACCTTATAGTGCAATCATCCAGCCCATACTTCCTTAACTTGCTGACAAGAATACTGTGGGAGACCGTGTCAAAAGCTTTGCTAAAGTCAAGAAACAATACATCCACTGCTTTCCCTTCATCCACAGAACCAGTAATCTCATCATAGAAGGCGATTAGATTAGTCAGGCATGACCTTCCCTTGGTGAATCCATGCTGACTGTTCCTGATCACTTTCCTCTCATGTAAGTGCTTCAGGATTGATTCTTTGAGGACCTGCTCCATGATTTTTCCAGGGACTGAAGTGAGGCTGACTGGCCTGTAGTTCCCAGGATCCTCCTTCTTCCCTTTTTTAAATATTGGCACCACATTAGCCTTTTTCCAGTCATCCGGGACCTCCCCCGTTCACCACGAGTTTTCAGAGATAATGGCCAATGGCTCTGCAATCACAGCCGCCAGTTCCTTTAGCACTCTCAGATGCAACTCGTCCGGCCCCATGGACTTGTGCACGTCCAGCTTTTCTAAATAGTCCCTAACCACCTCTATCTCCACAGAGGGCTGGCCATCTATTCCAGTCACTTAACTTCAGTCCCCTTCTGGGAGGGTAACAAAGTTCAGGAAAGAGTTGGCCCTTTCCAGGGTCTTTAACCCCATCCTTGGCCCTTTTTAAATTTCCAACCCCTTTCTTGGGCTTTTAATATAGAGTCTTAGCCACTTTTGGGGGCTTAGGCCACTTTCCCAGTGGCAGGGACCCAGGCCTGCCTACCACTCCGTGTCCCAACCTAAGGACCCTATAGATAACAGCCACATACTGCTTTGTTTTACTTGGTTGTGTCTGCTATTCCCTGGGCCACTTCCCATTCAGTCCCATCACCTTCACCCATTACCTTAGGTTACAGTCTGTAGGTTCTCTTTGTCTCATTCCCTGATTGCGCAGGGCCACCCCCAAGCTTCAGCTCATGAAAGCTTATGCTCAAATAAATTGGTTAGTCTCTAAGGTGCCACAAGTACTCCTTTTCTTCTTGCCTAGAGAGTTTCTTCATCTTTTAGGACTTCCTCATCCTTTTAGTCCAAGCCAGGAACTGACCTGCTTAAGCCCTTTAGCTCCTTTTAACTGAGCCTGCTGCACTCTGATTGGCTGCTTTCCTGTAGCCTTTCTAGGCAAGCCTGGAGGACTCACTTCACTGCTCCTTTTCTAGGACAAGGTCTGGTAGAACCATGAGGCCTGCAGAAGGGGGCCTCAAAGGGCCCAGTATACCCACATCACAGTGCTAGTATCCTGGATCACTCTGGCAAGCTTCAGGCCAGGACGTACGGTTGCCAACTTTCTAATCACACAAAACCGAACACCCTTGCCCCTCCACCTGCCCCGCCCCTTCTCTGAGGCCCCTTCCCTGCTCACTCCATCCCCCCCTCCCTCTGTCATTCATCACCCACACTCACTCACTGACTCATTTTCACTGGGCTGGGGCATGGTGTGGGAGGGGTGTGTGGGCTCCAGGGTGGGGCCAGAAATGAGGGGTTCAGGGTGCAGGAGGGGATCAGGTTTCGGAAGAAGGATCTGGGCTGGGGAAGGAAGATGGCATGTGGGGGGAAGGTGAGGGCTCCAGCTGTGGGTACAGGCTCTGGGGCTGGGGATGAGGGGTTTGGAGTGCAGGAGGGGGCTCCAGGCTGGGATTGGGGTGTGGGAGAGGGTCAGTGGTGCGGGCTCCAGGTGGCACTTACCTCAGATGGCTCCCAGAAGGCGGCCTGCATGTCCCTCTGCTCTAGGGGGAAGTGCAGCCAGGCAACTCTGCGCACTGCCCCCCTACGCAGGTGCCGCCCCCGGAGCTCCCATTGGCTGCGGTTCCCAGCCAATGGGAGCTGCAGAGACAGCACTCAGGACGGGGGCGGTGCACAGAGCCCCGCTGGCCATCCCTCTGCTTAGGGGCTGCAGGGACACATCGCTGCTTCCAGGGACCCACATGGAGCCAGGTAGGGAATCTGCCTTAGCCCCACACCAAGTGGACTTTTAACAGTCTGGTCAGCACCTTTTTGACTGGGTAACCCTACCAGGACATGGTTCTGAGGCACCTCTTGTAGCTCTGGGGTTGACCTCCTGCTCCCCTTGCAGAGGGGAAATACATCTTCACTCATTGTACTTCTTTGCAGCATTTACTATTGCTGATAAGATTCTCTTGTCCTTCTCCAAGATGCTGCCAGGGTAAATGAAAATATTCTGAAAGGGATCAGGTCCTCTCTCTCATATCAAACCCAGGAGGCTGCTATGGGTAACTGTTTCTCTCATTCAAAGCTGGCTTAATCAGGTACTTGAGGATTCCCCCATCCTACAGAAAACCTCCAATAATGGAGAGTCACCACCGTGGGCTCTATGGCTGTTAGAACACTTTCTTGAGGCCATATGCAGCCAGCATAAATTAAATCAAATCAAGGTAACGAGATATCTCTAATTAAACTTTAGCTGAAGAATAACTCCCCAACATTGGCTGGTTACACTAACTGACATTAACTGAATGGGCAGAGAGAGCTATCACCATAGCAATTTCCCCCCTCCTTTAAAATCTAATTCAGGCAAATGAAGACTACATTGGATATGTAAAGCTACAGCTTGATCTGAGGATGGCTAGGCATCAGAAAGGGTCCCCTGAAGTTTTCCAGATGACTCAACCAAAAGTTTGCTGAGGGAGCTGGAAATAAGGCTTCGGACAGTAGGAACCTGCCATCTCTTTACAGGATGGTCATGTTCTTGCTCCACTTTTCATGCCATTGCAGCTGTTGCAGGTGATGATCTTGCTCTGTAGCACAGTGACACTAGACTCTTGAGGGTTTTTTGACTATATACTGGGGGTTGTGGCTGGCCACTGCACCAGAGGGCCAGGGGAGGGCTTCTTGCATATTCTCCTCAAGCCTCACTCACTCATGCAGAGTCAATTGCTGGCTGTACATTCTGGATGAAGGATAGTGGTTCTAAGACTTTATGCCATACTTCCCTATGTGCCACTTGGGGGATTTAGCTACAAAGTTCCCATTAAAATCAATGGAAGTGTGGGGGGAAGTGATTCCCACTTCAAGTCCCCGCTTCAGGTCCTTATACTATCTTTTTCTACCGCCAGTGGCAGACACCAAAGGGGGTCATTGGCACAAACAAACAAAGAAATGTCCTCTCCCCTCTTCCTTCTCTTATGGGAGAGAGGAGTCTGTGAGAAAATAGAGAGAGGCAAGGGTGACTTGGAACTAAGCCCTTTGGGCTTAGTCTAAAATAGGGTCTACCTCCAGCCCATCCTCATGGGGCATACCACTCTGAAGTCAGATATTGCAGCTTTGGAAGCAGTGAGGCTTGTTTCTGTTTGCCTCTCACCAGGCCTATCTTGGCTGTCTGAGGTGGAGCAGTCTTCTCCCAGTTTACCACCCATTCCTGTGGAAAGTTTTCCCTTTTAAAATCTGCCCCTCTTCCCCCACATCTTCCAGGCAGAACAAGCCTTGCAGGTGCACCTCACTGATGTCGATTGGGCACACAGGAGCACGTTAGTCGCCTCTCTGCCAGTGTGAGGACAAAGCCCTCCACAGGGAGTCACACAAATAAAATCTATGCACAACCCTTTGAAACTGTACCAATTTATGTCCATAAATGATCAAGATGAAAAATAAACTCCAGGCAATGCCTTTCTCGTGGTATTTAGTATAATGAATGTACATTCTAAAATCAGATTCTCTTCATCATCAGACCATGGGAAGAAAGTGAATCAGAACTACAGATGTAGTGGCAGAGCACCAGTTCAGATCACCAAATGAACTGCTCCTAGACTAGCACAATTACCATTTCTATTGTGTATTTTATATGGCAACAGATACTCAAACCATATTAATGTGCCTCCTTGCAACTCTTAGACAGAAATTCCAGCTGATCAGTTAATTACCTCTACAAAACATGAAGTCAGTGGTCATCAAGAAACGCTGACAAATCATGTGCTTTGTATGTCAGAAGTAGCAGGTTTTTTACTGGGCAGTGGTGATAGGACTCATTTGATTTACTGCCTGAAGAGATTTGTACTGATTCATCTTTGAGTACAAAGCAGTTTCAAAACCTGCCTCTCCATGTCAGATGCCTGCCCCCTTCCTATCCCTGCCATTAGAACACCCACAGGTATAAATCACATCTATATTTAAAGACTGCATAGCTCAGCATTTTAAAAAAATAGTTTTCAGTTCACGTGAAATATTGTTTAGCTGGGTGCCACTGAAAGGGCAGAAGAATAAAGTGCTCTCTCTTAGCCACAGTGCAAGCTTTCCCCAAGTTGTCCTGCCAATGTGTCTCAGCCCTGACCTGGAGGCACTGCCTATAGGGCAGATGTCAATCTGTCTGGAGTGGCTCAGGAGCGTGGGTACCATCCTCAGGGCAGACTGTTAAGAAGCAGGGCACACACCCAAATTTGTGGTGAGTTCTATATTTGGATTTCATCAATCAAGTATCAGGTGTGAACTCCTCAGACACTAAACAGCCTCAACACAGAGTCACAGACAGTCCCCTTGGGTATGCTGATCCGTCTTGCCATCCAGGTAAGCTTGCTTTTGTGATAGGTGATCCTTTACGCAAAGCATTACAACAATATTCGGGTTACCAAAGAACTGGTCAGTTACCCTAGGTTAATTGCACCTCAGATCTCACACCAAAGACAGACTTGTAACCAGTCTTACAATAAATTAACTAAAGATTTATTAACTAAGAAAAAGAAATGAGAGTTGTTTACAAGGTTAAAGTAGGTAAACATACACAAATGAGTTACAGTCTTAGATTCCAAAGGTAATAGAGACTGCCGTAGTATGCAAGCTCTATATATCCTCTAGGGCTAACCCAGGCTAAGCAGCTGAGGAATCTCTTGCTTATGCTTAGAAATCTTGCCCTCCAAAATCCAAGCAGTTTCTTCTGGTTGGGGATTTTTATTTCCTCCCCACCAGAGTTCAAGCTTATGGGACGAGTCCACATTCATACCTCCTCTTCACGGTTGTGTGTGTGGTGGGGAGCAATCAACAAAGTCTTTTGTCCTTTGATGTTCCACAAGGGCTTGTCTGGTGTCTATGGACCTTCTTTTGTTGGGCAGGAGATAACACCTCACATGGCAAATTAGCATTTCACACTTGGCAACACTTCTCTCCTCCTGTTAGTGAGTTACATAGTTACTGCGGTTTGCAGTACAAACACTTAATATAACCTCATAACATGGTATACGTGAAACAGGTTTCTGGCAGTGTTCAGCTGAGGCCAAGGGGCCTTGGCATGAGCTGGCACCTGATCTGCCAGCACCACAGTAGATATTGCTCCATAAAGCTGTACGTGATTTCTAGCAAGCTAACATCTATAGAGGGACTAGCTATAGCAGTGGAAATTGGAGTATTTCCCTCCATAGACAGTTCTCAACTTGAAGGGTGGGGTAAAAGCCCTAAAGGCTGATAAATTGGAGCAGCTACCCAAATGAGTGCAGGGACTGGGTGTGACGCTCCAATAGGTAGCATTAGGTCACATCAAGACCAGCAGTAGAGGTAAAGTTTGAGATGGGTGCTCCTGAGTCTGAAGGACTTGAGCAGTTGGGGAGCACATGGTGCAGATTTCCTTGGACAACGAAAAGAAGGGAAAATACTGGTGCTTCAGTGCAATCTATTTAAGATTGACAAGTCATGCAACACCTGGTTAGAAGGGAATTTGGGTTTCCCAAAGCCAGAAATCATATCCAGGGAAGTGAAGATACAGAGGGAAATGACTACAAGAGATTTTTTTCCCCCTGAGGAGGGATGCAGTAAGGGTGTTAAGAGAAAAGAATGGATCATTGGACAATGGGAATAATTACGAAGAGAGGATTATAGAGGGAGTAGGAGTGGTTAGCTACCAGAACTTTGGTCTCCCTGCCCCACCCCACTCCTCACAGACTGGAGGAGGCTGTTGAGGGAACAGAAAAATCACTGGGGAATCTGAAAAACTACCCGAACAAAACTATATTCTCCATGGTGTAAGCAATTGCACAAGCACACAGATAATTATCTTGGTTTTAAAAATTATCATTGTGCCTGTGTTGCTCAGATAATACCTGTCCATTTTATGCAGATGTTGACTATCAATAACCAAATACATTATAACCCCAGACTTGTCCTCACTATGGAATAATCCTGCTACCAAATTGAGAATGAAAGAATTTGCTGGGTGACTAGCTAGCACTTCAGCAATTGTTCGGAGGTGGGTCATTTGCATCCTATTCTCTGCTTCCATAGAAGTTTGTTGGATTCACAGCTGTGGGAATACCTGCACCTATGGAATTTAATATTTCTAATAAATAGATCCAAACTGACAGACCTCCACAGAAGACTCACTAGTCTTGAAATATACAGCTATCTTGGGTTGTGCAAAATATCGAGTGGCTTCAATATATAATTATATATGTTAAAATATTACCGTGGACACATAATGAAGAATAGCATGGGGCAAAGAATTAAAAAGGAATACCTACTCTATCTAGATATTAACTGCATACTACTCATCAATGGCAGCTGAACACAACGGATGGGGAATCAACTATGTGCTATGAACTCAACAAAAATAATTTATGATTGGTATGGTCAAAAAGCACAGCTGGGAATAAAAGAACTTGGTATGTGCTGGAAATCTGAGGCTCTGAATGGTAGAAAGTGGGATAGTCAACATATTAAAACGTCAAGGGATAATGTTACAAACAAAATGAACCTATCCTTAATACCAAAACACCCTGAGTCCCAGTGTTGTTAATTCTTGGCGTTCTAGTGATCAGAAAGCATACTTCAACACAAGTTTCTTTTAGGTGTTTCAGGTGTTTTATGAGGATGTGTTATCTTCTAAAGAATAACAGAAAAGAAAAACACAATAGTAATTAATACTACTTACCAGATTGAAAGGCAGGAAAAGCAACAAATCCAGCCAACTGTAAATGGCTTCTCTAAAACCACAGCTGTTTGTTCCTGCCAGACTTAAATGGCCGGTTACAATAAAAGTATGCTGGGATAGGTTCCTGTAAAATGGTGATCCAGATCTGATAACCCTTATGAGTTTTATTGTGTCTCACAATATTTGGTGTTTTTCTTAAAGACTCAACTGCTGGAGTTGGGAGAATCACAGTGTTCATTTAAAGAAAAAAATAAACAAGTCTGTGGCCCTCATGGTAACAGAAAAAAAGCTGGAAAATGTGACCAAAGTATAACTGAAAACTCAAAAGACAAATGAAAAAAATCTAGTATTTAATATTTTCAAGCCAATCTCATGATTTTGAGGGGCCTGAATTATGATTTTTGAATGCTTGGCATTCTCTATACTGGTTACTCTACACTACTGAGTTCAATAGTAATCATGCAATCACAGAGTGAAGGGGATGAACTCTCCCCTTTTTGAGTGTGAGGGATTTGGCTAAAGGACACACCAAGATTTTCAAAACCAGAGCCTCATGGTTTGGAATAATAATTAGAACTTCTTAGAAAAAGTTTGTGGTTTTTTTGTTTTCCCATGGAAAATTTCACATTTCTGACAGGAAATCAACCCCCCAAATATCTGATTCTGAAATGCTCCCACAATGCCTCTTGGGAGTTGTAGTTCAGATGCCTCATGCCCCCATCCTCCTTTATGGACTGGATTCCCTGGTCAGACTACAGCTCTCATGATGCACTGTAATGCATAATGGCAGTTGCCTGGCTATGGTCCCTCAGGGGAGATAAAGTCCATCTGGGGAGTCCGGCGCACAAAGATTAATCATATGAAGCACTGCAACTATAACTCCCAGGAGGCACTGTGTTGGCATTTCAGAATCAAACTATTTTTGGGCCAAAAATGGAAGTTTTTTCATGGCAAGCAGACACATATGGAAAATTTTCCATCAAAATATTTTGATAGAAAATTTTCAAACAACCCTAAAATTATGCCTGTTTATCTTCTTTTGATATATTATATCTGTAAATTGAAAGCCTTCTATGGTTGGTGCCTCCACTTAGTATGGGAATGTTGGTAAAGAAAGTAATGACAGGAAGCCTGCATCGACCAAGAAATGAGAAGACCCCTTCATATACATGTCTTACTGCAAAAAGACAACCTGCAAAAATAATCAGTCCCCACTACATATTTCATACTGAACTAATGGGCATTATTGCTGAATGGCCAGTATAGAGAAAAGAACTTCAGGGTTTGTCTACATGGGAATAAGGTATAAGCTAAGATGTGAATTTAAATCAGTATAGTTATGCTGGTATAACTCCATATGTAGACACTCTTATTTTGGCATAAGACTGCATCTTTTGGGTTTAGCTTATTAAGCTAAATTTATTAAGCTAAACTGAAAAAAACTACTCATATAGTGGAATAGTGTCCACACATGGTGGAGGGCAAGGGTGTTATACTGATATCACTATATTGGTATAACTGGTAAAGCTTTCCAGTGTAGACAAAGTCTCAGTGTTACAAAATTACTTCATTGACATCCGGTTAGGGCTCTGGGTCAATTTTTTGACTTGGAGGGTTATGGCTAATTAATTCATCATTGCATTACAGCATTGGCTAATAGAGATGGTGTAATTAAGGTTGCAAAACAGATTGTTATGCCCCCATTATCATAGAACAAATTAAGAACAACAACAACACCTTTTCCATTTCCTTCTTAAGTGCTGACCCTGCAATGATTTGCACACATTCACATGGCTCTGCCTGCATGGAGCTCATTTCAGAAATGGAGCCTCAATTATTAGTTGTTCGGGCTTTTTCCTTTATGTCAGTTTTTCTTAGCAATTCCATTCTTGTAGTTAAAGAAAAGAAGAAGTTAAAACTCTCTACCAATTTTAAAAGTGTTGGACTGTGCCCAGGTTTTATGAGTGATGTTTTATGTGTCCTTGAACTTAAAACTGTTAAGTCCCTGTGGACTTTTAAAGTTCACATCACAGCATCCGGACTTCTTATAAATTGGTGATTAGCTGTTCTTTTCTGCTGGAATACAACTGGCATCCACGATATTGCAAACCCCAAGTGCTCAACATTCCTGAGTCAGACCCACTAAGCAGGATATGTCATTTTAAAAAAAAGAGTTTAATTTGTTTTTTTTCTTGCTTTTCTTCTGTTTTTTTTGAGTCTTTAAAGTGCACATTTTCAAGCTGTAGATCATGAGGGCTAAATAATTACTTTTTAAAAATAGTGAAACCTGAGATTCCTGTTCAGAGTTTATATAAAGAGCAGTCAAAGGAAACTATTTGCAATGCACACCCAAGCAAGTTTATTCATCCTACAAAACCTAGGAATTATGCTAAATATTTTTGAGCACCATCTATTGGCTCCTTTTTCTAACAACTGTTTACATATACAGAGGACTCCTGTAACAATTCCTAAGCAATCACATGTTGAAACAAAAGGTACAGAAATAAGAATTCATAGCTGTGTTTTTTTCCCCTTCCAAAGCTCTCTTGCTGAGAATTCATGTGCCAGATTACAGCTCAAAGTGTAAAATTCACCCATGTGCATTGGGCCACTGCCAGACCTGTGTAGAGGTGTGAATTTCACCCAAAGTGAATTTAAGAGGTTGGTCTTGCAGTTCCTTCATAAAGAAGGTGTAAAATAGAAATGATAATTACGCTAAATGCACTGACAGTTTTAGGTCTCTTAGGCCTGGTCTACACTGGGGGGGGTGTCGATCTAAGATACACAACTTCAGCTACGAGAATAGAGTAGCTGAAGTCGACATATCTTAGATCGACTTAGAATCACTTACTTCGCGTCCTCGCGGCGCGGGATTGACAGCGGCCGCTCCCCTGTCGACTTCGCTTCCATCTCTCGCCATGGTGGAGTTCTAGAGTTGATGGCAGAGCGATCGGGGATCGATCACTACCCGCCAGTTCGGCGGGTAGTATAGACATGGCCTTACAGTATTGCTGGACTCCTCTGTAATAAAATATAAAACAGTGTGGTTCAGAAAATATTATTTGTATTTATTTTGCAGTGCTATCAGCTAAAATGGATCATCTTTTGCAACCTATATCGCGTCCTGATTTTAATGGGGTTGCCTGTGTGCCACAATTTAGTTTTATACATGGCCAGAGGGCAGAGGATTAAAAATGTTGGACAAAACAGTAAATGAGGTTTTAAAAAAAGCCATCAAGAAGATTAGAGAGAAAGTTTTAAAAATCAGCAGTAGAAATGAAGAACACAGTTCATAAAATCTTTTCCAGTACTCGGGCCCCCCCAGAGATCACTCAAGGCAGACAAAACTTTACATGATGAAATGAGAGTGGGAGTTGAATACGATAAGAAGTAAGTGTCAAATGACTGTTTCGTATTTAGTTTTTGTAAATGCCTCCTGAATGCTCTTACAAAGGAGACACTAGCTGTACATTATAACTGCCCAATACTGAAGTCTCCATGCTATCTCAGATGAATCCAGAATTGTTGAGGCAGAGCTGTTAATTAAACTAGAGAGATACAAAACTTGTGGATCTCCAGTCATTAGATGGAATTCATGTTAGCATGTTATAAAATACTTAAGAGAAAGTTGTAGTCTAATGGCATTTGTGCTTACCGGCTCACAACTTATAAGATTGTAAGCAGCTGAAAATAATTAAATATGATACCATAATTAAAAAAAAAAACAAAAACAAAAACAAAGCACCTCCCCCCAAACCAAACAAAAACAAAAAACACCTCTGGCCCAATATGCATCTCAGGTATAAATACATATTTAAATGATACTTTACCTCCTGAATGCCCAGGATGAACAAGTGCACTGTATATATGGCTCTTTGAACATCAGCTGTGTTTTCTGACATATGATTTACAAGAAAGGACCTGCCCCCTTAAAAAGCATGGCTCTGATGTGTTTACACTATCACCATTAGCGCTGAGAGCAGCCCTGAAGAGAAAAGGCTGCCAAGTCACGATGATTTTCAGACCAGGAGATAGCCTGTAAACTAAGGGCCCAGTTCAGAAAGGCATTTTAGCAAATGCATAACTGACCAGGGATAAGATTACAGACATGCTTAAAGTTAAGCATATGCTTAAGTGCTTTGCTAAATAGAGGCCTATGGGCCTGATCCAGTTCCCATTGAATTCGATGGAAATGCACACATTGACTTCAATAGGATTTACTTCAGTCACCTAAGTCAGGTGTCTGGCATATTGGCCTGGCACAATGTCTTTTTATGCCTTTAGATTCTGTAAACATAGGTGCATTGCTTTCTAGCTTGTAAGGTCATCTATTGTGCATGTGTGGAGAGTAGCTTTGTATAAGTACTTTTACAAAAGCAGAGAGGATTAAACATTTACATGGATATGAGAATGTCCACAGTTACATTAAGACCAAAAAATATTTTTATAAGAGATATAAAACTATGTTTCAGAGCACAAGCCAACAACTGACTGACGGGGTCAGGAAGAAATGTTCCATAAATCCAGATTATTCCATAACTGTCCTCTATGGGGCTTTTTCCTCCGAAGCATCTAGTACCGGCCACTGTCAGAGACATGATGCTGAATTACACGGCTCTGGTATAGTAAGTTCGATGTAAATCTGAGTACAATATTGAGTTCTTCAATGGAAATTACAATCTGTTGGTATGGCACAGCAGTATTGTTGATAAATTTAGAGAATTAGCTGAAAAAATTCTTTCTGCCCGGGGCACAATTAAATATTCAACATTTCTCACTCTGCAATATTGTGGTACCACAGTATTTTCCAATCTTAGCACAGGAACATATCAGTGTTGCTTCAGCTAAATGCGGTGCTGTGTGTTAAATGACTGATGGGGCCTATTGTACAGTGGAAACCTCAGTGTCTTAGGCATCTGGGAAGTAAACACAAAGCTATTTAAACCATAGATTCATTAGCCCCCACTCTTGCAAAGTTTTGCTGGCAGTGGGACTATTTTAAAATTTGTAAAATTAACTTCCAGCGTTAGCTGTGCCCTAAGGTAGATTTCTAATTCACCAGGGTTGCACTATCATGGCATATTTTCAGGAAGAGAATACAATTTCAATTAGCAATTTCTCCAGGATAGTTCAGGCACAGACAGGTTTTTCTTCAACATAATCAGGCATGTTTTCCCTTTCAACCGGTCTTTTCTAAAATAGGCAGATCAGGTAAGGCCATTAAAATAGAAAAGTCAAGTGGCTCTTATGGCTGGGCTCCTTCTTTTCTGCTCTTTTACAGTGTCTTAGAGTGAGGATGGAGTAAAGGACCTTGCTGTACACTCAGATCATATAGCACCCTCTATATGTTATTACACTTTTCCATAAATTGGTTCATTCTTGTTTGCATGGATCAAGACTGATTATCCATAGTTTGGCATCAGTGCAGCAAGTGAAGGCCATTGCCCAGTTCCCCAAGTATGGGAATTGATTAAGAGAAAAGGGTATGAAGGTATCAGCTTCTCCAGTACAGGGTTTACAGATTAAATTGTTCAAGATGTTTGGTGGCGCTCTTTGGTGCTACCAGAATACAAATATGTAATACATATTATATTGCCAAATCTTTTGTTGTTTGCCAGGGTGGTCAGAACAGAGCATGCCTTCTTTCTGGAAGAGTTAGAAAGGAGCCAATAGTGCATCGTTCTGTACATTGTGAAGGATGGAAAGAAGAAGCTTTGTAAATGACAAAAAGACTAATCAGTCCATATCATGCTCAAATTTCCACACTCAAACTTCTTATCTGCCCCCGTACACCTCATATTTGCAATAAAGAAATAAGGGGCCCTGGTGTGGATAGAAAGTGGGGGAAGCCCCCTTGCACTTGATATTGGAAACCATTTTGTTCAAAAATAGTCACACTTACTTAGTAACGGGGTACAGTAACTGGAGATACTTACTTGGTCAATTTAGTGGTTGGCACGAGGGGGATTTGGGCTGTACTCAGGTGCCATATCTTCACTCTCTTCATGGTCACGATTGCCCCTGTTTTGGGCCAGTGCAGGATTTAGCCCAAGAAGTATATACATTGAGGAGCTGATCAGATTCTCATTAAAGTTAATAGCAAAACTCTTACTGATTTCAGTGGATGAATAATCAGGCCCTGTGTGTTGACTTGAGCAGTTCCCTTGTATGTTCAAAAAACATTTCTCTGCGTCCATATTTAAAATCTACTGTCAAAAGTGCTGCTGTGAAATCCAGGGCTGACTGACAGGAGGGTAACATAATTCCGATGCTCTTTGATTAGGATACTATGAAGTAAGCTGCAGAAATAAAGCAAAATGAAAAATACATACAAGTCAAAAGTCCCAGGATGGAGCCTATTGCCTATGATTCCTGCCTGACCATAGTCCTTTGGAACTGCAGCTAGC
Organism: Eretmochelys imbricata; assembly: GCF_965152235.1. Classification (NCBI taxonomy): domain Eukaryota; kingdom Metazoa; phylum Chordata; order Testudines; family Cheloniidae; genus Eretmochelys; species Eretmochelys imbricata. The sequence continues at coordinate 115,033,814 of NC_135575.1, read as the reverse complement.
TCAGTTATCAGATGTCTTAGTTGGTCCACTAACTAATTATATGATTGTGCTTTTCTAAGCAAGCTCCTGGAATTTCCTCCTCCTGATTTGACAAAACACTTCTTGCGGTTAGTGCTTCCCTCCAAACAACATCTTTCTCTTTGTAAAGTTTTTCAGCAGTTTGAGATAAGTTTCCTTCCTCCTTTAATAACTGCATGACTCCATGGAAGAAAGCTTTGACAACATTTTTTCCTTCCAAATTCTAAAACAATTACACAATGTTCTCCTCGGTGGCAAGATTAGATTACAGTAAAATTATTTGTTAATTTTAAACACTCATTTTTCAGACAGCTACATTGACTCCCATGATCTTGTTCCTTTAACTCTCAAGTGATTTTTCTTCCCCTCTCCCGCTTCTTTACATACTTTTTGGAAAAGCACAAATAAATCAATGGGGCAACATTGTCAATGGCCCTCCTTAACTGCTCCCGCAATATTTATATGAAAATCTGTTCGCATGTGCAAAAGCTAGGATTTACTTGACTTATATATACAGGTTGTTGCACCTGTAAGCCAATGTATCCAAGAATACAGCAGGAGCAATTAAACAATGGCCAGGATGTTGAGAGAGAGCATTTTCAGAAGCCTGATGCCAGTCTTCCCAAGAGTGGTGCACTTGTTTAGTACTGACTCAGAAGCATGCTACTGAGTAATCAGTACCATTTCCTGCACATACAGCTGTGTTTTGGATGTCTCCAGTCCATATACTGATCCAGGCCAAACCTGCGTATCTGGGCGATTTGATAGGCTCACACCACAAAATGGTATGATTTATAATGCAAGTCAACTCAACTCAAGTTTGTCATGCTTTTCTGGTAGGCCTTGATGAGGGTTAGGCAAATGGTGTATCATATGGGATGAACCTCAAAAGATAAATAGATTATTTACTTGTTATTTAGGTTGTGATAAAATCCATGTATGTCAAGGTTCCTTCCCCACTCTGAACGCTAGGGTACAGATGTGGGGACCTGCATGAAAAACCTCCTAAGCTTATCTTTACCAGCTTAGGTCAAAACTTCCCCAAGGTACAAAATATTCCACCCTTTGTCCTTGGATTGGCCGCTACCACCACCAAACAAATACTGGCTACTGGGGAAGAGCTGTTTGGAAACGTCTTTCCCCCCAAAATACTTCCCAAAACCTTGCACCCCACTTCCTGGAAAAGGTTTGGTAAAAAGCCTCACCAATTTGCCCAGGTGACTACAGACCCAGACCCTTGGATCTTAAGAACAATGAACAATCCTCCCAACACTTGCACCCCCCCTTTCCTGGGAAATGTTGGATAAAAAGCCTCACCAATTTGCATAGGTGACCACAGACCCAAACCCTTGGATCTGAGAACAATGAAAAAGCATTCAGTTTTCTTACAAGAAGACTTTTAATAGAAATAGAAGTAAATAGAAGTAAAGAAATCACCTCTGTAAAATCAGGATGGTAGATACCTTACAGGGTAATTAGATTCAAAACATAGAGATTCCCTCTAGGCAAAACCTTAAGTTACAAAAAAGATACACAGACAGAAATAGTTATTCTATTCAGCACAATTCTTTTCTCAGCCATTTAAAGAAATCATAATCTAACATGTACCTAGCTAGATTACTTACTAAAAGTTCTAAGACTCCATTCCTGGTCTATCCCCGGCAGAAACAGCATACAGACAGACAGAGACCCTTTGTTTCTCTCCCTCCTCCCAGCTTTTGAAAGTATCTTGTCTCCTCATTGGTCATTTTGGTCAGGTGCCAGCGAGGTTACCTTTAGCTTCTTAACCCTTTACAGGTGAGAGGAGCTTTCCCCTGGCCAGGAGGGATTTCAAAGGGGTTTACCCTTCTCTTTATATTTATGACATACCCCAAGTAGAGTAGAGCCTACTCTACAAACACACAGAAAGATACAGAAGCTCTTTAACAATCTGAAAATGAAAAAGGAATCCTACAAAAAGTGGAAACATAGATGAATTTCTCAGAGCACAAAAGAATAGCACAAACATATAGGGATAAATCAGAAAGGCTAAGGCACAAAATGTGTTACACCTAGCAAAGGACATAAAAGGCAATAGGAAGAGGTACTTTAAATACCTTAGGAGGAAGAGAAAGAAGAAGGAAAGTAAGGCTGCTCAGTGGGGAAGGAGGGCTAATAACTGGTGACATCAAGAGGTGTTTAATGGCTATTTTGCTTCATTTGTCACTACAAAGGTTAATGGTGACAAGATACTCCACACAATATTAACAGGGGGGAAGGAACACAAGCCAAAAATAAAATTAATAGGCATCAGGTTTAAAACAAATAAAAGGAATTATTTCTTCACACAACGCTCAGTAAACCTGTGGAACTCTTTGCAGAAGATGTTGTGAAGGCAAAGACCATAACAGGGTTCAAAAAAGAACTAGAGAAATTCATGGAGGATAGGTCTATCAATGGCTATTAGCCAGGATGGGCAGGAATGGTGTCCCTAGCCTCTGTTTGCCAGAAGCTGGGAGTGAGTGATAGGGGATGGATCACTTGATGATTACCTCTTCTGTTCATTCCCTCTGGGGCATCTGGCACTGGTCACTGTTGGAAGACAGGATACTGAGCTAGATGGATCTTTGGTCTGACCCAGTAGGGCCATTCTTATGTTCAAATAGGGAAAGAACAAGGTAATAGTTAGATAAGTTAGATGTATTCAAGTTGGTTGTGGCCTAATTAAATTCAATCTAGGGGGTACTTAAGGTATGCAGTGAAGCAATCTCAAACCATTAACAATTATCTTTGAGAACTCCAGGCTAGGTGAGGTCCCAGATGACTGGAGAAGGGCAAACATAATACCTATCGTTAAAAAGGGGAACAAAGAGGACCCAGGGAATTACAGATCAGTCAGCCTAACTTCAAGACCTGCAAAGGTAATGGAATAAATTATTAAGCAAAAAATAAATAAGTACCTAGAAGATATTAGGAAGACAGCATGGATTTGTCAAGAACAAATCATGTCAAACCAACCTCATTCCCTTCTTTGACAGGTTACTGGCCTAGTGGATGGGAGAAGCAGTAGGTGTGATTATATCTTGATTTTAGTAAGGCCATTGACACAGTCCTCCATGACATTCTCATAAGCGAACTAGGGAAATTGCACGTGACACCAAGTGGGAGGGGGTTGCAAGGACTTTGGATAACAGGATCAGAATTCAAAATGACCTTGAGAAATCGGAGCCTTCTGAATTCAGCGAGATGAAATTCAATGTAAGTGTGGAGTATTTCACTTAGAAGGAAAAATTGAATGCACAGTTACAAAATGGCGAATAACTGTCTATGTGGTAGTACAGCTGCAATGATCTAGGAACTATAGTGGATCATAAATTGAATATGAGTCAGCAATGAGATGCAGCTGAGGAAAAAACTAATATTATTCTGGGGTGTATAACCAGGAGCGTTATATGTAAGTCACAGAAGGTAATTGTCCTGGCCTACTCGGCATTGGTGACACCTCATCTGGAGTACTGTGTCTACTTCTGTGCACCACATTTGGAAAGATGTGGACAAAAGAGTCCAGAGAAGAGCAACAAAAATGAAAAAGGGTTTAGAAAACCTGACCTATGAGGAAAGGTTAGAAACTGGACATGTTTAGCATTGAGAAAAGAAGATTGAGTTGGAAGGGACTTGATAACAGTCTTCAAATGTGTGAAGGGCTGTTATAAAAAGGACAGTGGTCAATTGTTCTCCCTGTCCACTGAAGGTAGGACAAGAAATAATAGGCTTACCCTGCAGCAAGGGAGATTTATGTTCACTATTAGAAAAAACTTTCTAACTATAAGTGCAATAAAGCTCTGGAGTAGGCTTCCAAGGGAGACTGGGGAATCCCCACCATTGGAGGTTTGGAACAGGTTGGAGAAACACCAAGGATGATCTAGATTTACTTGATCCACCCTCAGCGCAGGGGGCTGGCCTTTGACTTGTTAGTGGCCTTTCCAGCCCTACATTTCTACGATGCTAGATCAGCCTTGAAGAGTAAACCAGCTAATCTGAAACAAGATCCAAAGAGTGAGTTTAACAAATTAGATGAGGGAGGTGGGGGTAATAAAAAGATCATGTTTACATAACTAGGTATTGCATAATTTAATTGGTCCAAATCATGTGAAAGTTTTCTTTCATAGCTAGCTAATTTTACCTATTCACCTATCTATCTCCGTCTGCCATTCAACCTATCATTTTTGGACTGTTACCTTGTTGGGAGGGTTTTGAGGTTGTTTGGGGCACTAGTCTAGTTCAAGAAGGACATTCCAAGGAGTCTGTTTTCCATTTTTCAAATGTTCTCCTGTTTATTTACTGTAATGACAAGAGTGATATCACATTATACATTTTTTATGAATTAAAATGATAGCATCAGTCTTAAAAGATTAATAATAAGGAAGGCCTTTTAAGTGTTCTTATGGAAATATAATACAAATGATTAGGGTTTTAGAACATTAGAATTACAGTGTGTAATTGTAATGTTTCTGCGGCTATATAGGAGCCAGTAATCCCTTAATGGAATACAGCGTGCATTTAATTATTTACAGGGAAAAAATAATTGCTGATAAAGTCATTGATTGATAGACCCACTGTCTCGACATGCTGAATGTGCTATGATGGAGCAACTCCACTATCTCTGCAGCCATACTCAATCCAGGCTTTCCTACATTATATTACATGTAATACATCAGATATCTATACACTTCTGTAACGAGAGCTGGGATCTGAGAAAAACACACAGTGCACAAGTACCCCTGTAACATCGTGGAGATCACAGAGGGAACTATTCTGTACCCAGAGGCAGTTGTGTAACTTTCCAAGAGATGCACAGTGCATATAATTAAATTATCATAGGGAGAGGAGGTTACTGACATTAGATCGTTCCTACTGTACTAGTTACTGAAACACTGAGCCAATGTACGAGTCCCCTTAGCTCAGGCTAGCAAAGGTTTTCTGGTGAGAGAAACTGTATTTTTAACATAAATAGTATTATGAAATCAGCAGCTCCCTAGTTAAGGTTGCACTGGTAAGGTTTTGCATGTAAGGCCTGATCCAAAGTCCATTAACTTAATGGGAGGTTTTCCATTAACTACAATAGATTTTGAATTAGGTCTTCATGTTCTTACTCAATAAGATACAAAAGGCTGTACTTAAATCCATCTGTGTTCAGCAAAGCAGTTAACCGTGGGCTTATTTGCTGAATAGGGATGCTTTCCTGAACTGGAACTTTAAAGTGGGGTTTAAATCTCTTAATTATACCTGAAAATTCACACAAAGGAGTTGAACATAAACTTATTCAAATGAGGACAAACTTTAATTTTCTAGTTACTTTTAGCACTCATTTTATTGTATTTTCAGAATTCAAAAGGTTTCAAAATCACTCCTTTAAAAAATGTTCCCTGGCAGACACTCCAGCCAGTAGTAGGAGCAGCTACAGATGCAGTCAAAGTAATAGCGCCTTTACAGTGCACTTGGGCCATATTTTCAAACTTTTCTCTACAACAGGAGGGCTGACAATATACTTTTTTAAAATGTAAGTTGAGATTCTCACTTAATCACTTGTCTCCAGGATCTCGGGCTTTAAGTAAAACATCCACTATTAACAAGACTCATGATAAAATCATGAGAGTTGGCAACACTGCAATCTGCAAATCTGTCACTGTCCTAGAAAGATTGTTTTCCAAACTTCTGACAGTCTAACTCCACAATAAAAACATACAGGTCACCACAGGTTAGTAAAATCCTCAGTTCTGGCATTTTTTGTATTAGATAATGTTTATTTTGATGGCTGACTCGGTAGCATGGCTAAAATCTGTATCTCTCTGGGTTTAAAAAAAAAAGTGTTGTTAATGAAAAATTCCAAAATGAAAAGGTTACCAAGAAAGAAACACAATAACTACACAGATAGGAGCAAGCCTTAAACTTTTTAGAATGAGAAAACACTTGCAAACTTTTCTCTTTTTTAATTTGCAATTTCATTATTGAATAACTGATTTACCGGGGCATAAAATCACATGAGCCGTGAGGACCAGATCCTTGTCTGGTGTAAACTGGCATAGCCTCACTGGCATTAATTTATATCTATTAATGATCTGGCTTATAGTGTAGAAATTACTTTTATTTTTTATTTTTTTTGCTGTTTATCCCAATACTGCTGTGTTTCAGGATCTCTTGAGTACCAAAGATTCCAACAATCACACTTTATTCAGCTTGTTTAGCTTAAGAGCTCAGTTACAGTAACTTTCATGAGGGGCCAATTGTTTAGAATATATTTCTTTTATCAGCTTTAACAGTTTGCAGTCTTTAATCAATCAGTCCAAATCAGGAATCAGGAACTGCTGCATTATTCTATTTGCCCCTTTAACATCACATATTGCTTAAGTTGTGGGATCTCTCAGTAAACTGGTGCAGTGTTAGTGACGCGGCTACTACAGTAGCAGACATTCAAAAGTGGTGTGCCTAGGAGATATCGTGTGATCTTCTATGCACTAAAAAAAAGTATTATGAAGTACATTGCCCTTGAGAATCTTGTGCAGTACTTTCCCTGCAGGATTGCACTTTTTAATGGAGTTCACAGTACTCTTCTGACATTCTCAGCAATTCCTGTTCTGTCTGAAACAAATTTTGTTACAATGTCCCAGAATGGATTGCTCTGGTATCATGTGCATCAAGTTGTTCAGTGCTATTTAAAACGCTGTAGGTTCCTGTTAAGGTTGCAAATTGGAATTTTTGAATACTGTATTTGATAGCAAAACAAGAAGAAACGATAACTTCCAATCCTTTTGTCAATAGTCTATGGAACTCTGTCACACGGAATTCAGCAGAGTGGGCTGCCTCTGCTCAACTGACTCCCTGGACCAGAAGATCAGAGGTATGTAGCTCAATACTGGGGTGCTTCGGCCTAGGTAGTTCAGTGCTAATCCTGCTATATTATACTTCTTTGGGCTTGGTGCTAGCCACTGCTATTGGGCTCTCACTGACACAAACACTTAATGAGAGAAGATATAAACCAATTAAAATGTGACTGTTATATACCTTTAAATACAGCCTTTTCTGTGTGCTAGAAACAGTTGATGATGATGATGATGGTAGGTGAAACACTGATCTCAAGAAAAGAAATCGACAAAGGAATTCAGATCAACTGCACCTATCATTTCTGTTATGTGATCAGTCAAAGTTGGTATGTTTCTTGTCTGTAAGGAACTATAAAAGTACTATATAAGAGCACATTTGTTAACACAGTTTATTGGCACACTTATTGGCAAAGCATACATAAAATACAGTTGTATTATATAACACACTGACTCACTGTGTCTTTACATGATGAATTGAACATATTAATATGGAAATGAAAAAAATTAGTTTCTTTTATAAAGTTTCACATAAATACACCAGAATAATAATAAAAAATTAACTGGTTTGAGGGCTCCAGGGCTTTACAAAAATATGATACAAGAAATATACTATGAAAAGAAATAACAACAAAGCCAACTCAGATACAATAATAAACACAAAAGTTTTAGATTTATTAAGCTGCCCACAAAATTAATGGATTACATGGCTTTAAAATATCTGGATCAACAGCAATTTTACAAAGCATAAACTCTCATAGGACAGGGCATCTTTCTCCACATAAAAATATTTTTCATGTCTTTGATGAAAAAAAAAGACATTTCTTGTTTCAGCACTTTGATAAATGACAGAAGGACTATTGGCATCAGCTACAATATAAATTAAAAATGCTGGATCCTTTAAATGGTTAACCAATGAAAGAAGAGTTAAAGAAAGAACTAAGGTTGCTTTAAATTACTTTTAAAAAGCTGATTTATCTGAAACAAGAAATTGTAGGTGCAAGTTGAAAAGCAGAAAATATTTTACAATTTTAAAAAAGTTTTCCATAGTTATGTTAACGAGATCCTGAGCACTGAAGACTTGTTAAATATGGCCTTTGTTTGATGAGGAAAAAAGACCCCTCCAACAAAATGCTTTGTTTGAAATTTGCCACCAGGTGCTATTTAATTTTCAATTATTTTAATTGAGTTCAGTGCCAGTATCATGTCATGTGTGAAAGCTTCCAAGAAAGGTACATGAAAGCTTATATATGATTTTTCTCTAATTAAAAAAAATCAAATAGCTGTAGTTTAGAAATAGATACTGTATCTGGAAAGGTTTTTTTTTTTTAAGAATGGTGTAAAATAGTAATTATAATCCACTGACATACATAACAGTGGATAATGCTGCAGCATAACCTATTGGGAAGCTTGTGGCGTGGGATTTTCAGATTTGGTCTCCTGGTTAGCAGGAGGTTTGTTGTTCCATGGGCTGTTATTTCCCAGCGCAGGTGAATTGTTGAAGTCTTCTTCATCATCCATGCCATTTGCTGCATCATACTGTGTGTTCTCTAGTCTAGTGATAAGCCTTTCGTCTTCATCCCCAAATTCTCCTCCCATCAGTGTTGGTTCTCCTACCACCATCACATCCTGTGAACAGCACCCAACATTTGTTATATGGAAACCTTGAGAGAGAAAAAACCAACTTAAAATAGCCATATTAGAGGATCTGAATCTGTTAATTTTGTGACATTCACACAATGGAATCAGACGCTCCTATATGGTTAGAGCCATGATGCAAACTTGCACTTGATTTTTAATTTATAAAATAAAATACTGTAAAACCCTCATTGATTTGTATATTCAAGGCCCTGGGTCTCAAAACCCCAAAAATATATAAAAATAGCAAGAAGAATGAAATATACATTTAAAAAATAATCCAACTACAAAAGTGGTCGAAAGTTTGAAATGATTGGTTTAACCTTCTACTTGGTATTTTTATCCTCTATAAATTATTTTAATTTCCAGGCCATAAATTATTTTGTTTACAAGGCTGCTCAGGATGCAAATGAGTTGCAGTTTTGTAACATTCATGCATTAAATCTAGTACATGACACAGTACTTCTCACACTCAGGCTGTTGAAAAAAGGAACACAGTGCAAAGACGGTAACTCTCATCCCTAGCCAGCGAAGCCCTTTTGCACATCCAATATACTTGACATTCTGCTACTTAATTATGGTAATTAATTTAGGTAAAGTTTTTGATAAAAACAATGTTCACGCTGATTTGACAATTTGCATAGTTAATTAAGTCATTAGCAAAAACCTGCTGATTGCCAACAAGCCCTAAATTTACCATCTGTTATTTCATGGTGCCTGTCACCCAGCTTCACGTAGGCAACCCTGCCGCCAATCTGTGCAGTCAGAGGACCAATCTGTCCAGCTGGTACCATCAAAGGAAGATGAAGAGTGCTAATTATAATTATACTGATGAAGCTAGTAGTCATCAAAAACTGAAGCATTCAAGAAGGAAAGAATCCATCTAATCACTGCTTTAAGTACAAATTGTCCTTCCACAACAACAAGTAAACCACCGACTGTACTACAGTGTACCACAGTTTTGTTGCTTTTGCACGCTAACCAGCGTGGAGTAGAAAGGTGCAAAGCCAGACTGGAAAACAGAGTGCTCTCTTGTTTTCTCTGTTTTAAGGAAAATCAGCTTGCTGTGCAAACCACAGCACCGGGGAAGTAAATACATGGAATGAATCTTTTGATGCAGCGGGACTGGTAGGGCTCCAGATAACATATTTGGTGAAAGTGCAATAATTCCAGATGTCCAGATTTGTACCTGCTGATTTAACCAGCCCTTCAAATAATCCCATCGATCCACACAGATTCATATATAAAAGGATGTATTTCTATTCATGAATATAAAGCATCTGTAAAGTGCAAACAGAATACTATTGCTTGCATATAATAAGATTTTTATTACATATGTACTTCACTCTCCATGAAATAAAACAAGCTATTGCCTATAAATATTTACACTGCTTCATCATATTCCTTAACAAAAGCTGAGATGTTATGGAAGAAAGTGTATATGGTACTTTCAAACTGTACTCAGGGAGGAATTGTGGAATGGAGGAAATGTATTACATAATTTCTTCTTTACATTGTCTTTATTGTGTTACTCTCAATATCAATAAAATATTTCTTAAATCAAACCATCACACAGCTTTGCAACATAAAAGTTTAAAGTAACAAAGGTGTTTATAATCAAAAGTTTGTTCTAATTTAGTCTTATGCCTTTAAAGCACAGACCACATTTATTTTGCAGTGCTGAACCAGGACGGACCCTATTGTGTAGGGAAAGCAGTAAGAGGACAGCAAATTAGATTTGAGCTTGCAATGTGATATGGCAGCCAAAAAAAAACCAGCGTGACGTTGAGCTGGATATTGAATCACAGACTAAGGCAGTGATAGTTCATCTCTATAAAACACTGGTGAGACTGTACCTTGACTTCTGCATCATATTCTGGGCACTTCAATACTAGAAAGATGTCAGCAATTTGGATGAAGTTCAGAGAAGTGCATCAAAAATTGCTAAGAGGCTAGAGGCCCAATTTAAGAGGACAATTAAAAGAACAAAATATGTACACATTTTACCAGATTACTGCTACGGAGGCATATGCTAAATGGGTAGAAGGATTAAAGGGAGAGGAATTGTGTAGGGTGGTCCAAAGAGGTGTAACCAGGACTACCAAGATGAAACTAAGTAAAGGACAATATAACTCACATTGGAAGGACATTTTTCCTGATGCTCAGACTAGCAAACTATGGAATTATATCTGAAAGGAATCAGTAAGAGCCCCATCACTCGAGTCACCTCAGTATTATATAGGAAACATTCCTGCACTGGCAGGGTATAAATGAAGGGCTTGTCTTCACTACGGGGGAGATCAATGCTGCTGCAATTGATGCAGCAGGTGTCGCTAATCAATGGCAGAGCACTCTCCAGTTGACTCAGGTGCTCCACCTCTTTGAGAAGAGTAAGGTAAGTCGACCGGAGAACGTCTCCCCTTGACGCAATGCAGTGAAGACCCTGGGGTAAGCTGACCTAAGCTATGTCAACTCCAGCTATGTTATTCACATAGCTGGAGTAGCGTAACTTAAGTCGACATAACCCGGGAGTGAAGACAAGCCCTAAGTGACCCAGTAAGTATGTCCCATCTCCAATTTCTATGATCCTTTGCAGATCATTTATTATTCTTTCAGTATAACAACACCCACAAGAGAGAACAACTTGCTTATCTTTCTCCTCACCATATTCAGTATATAATTTCTGTCTGGGAGCTAAACTACAATTTTATTGAGTTTAGTGGTGTTTTCCCTGATCTTACTTACAAGATACCACAGCATTAGCTAGAGAGCACATACTCTTTACATTCTTGCTCTTTGTAGCGTATTATATCAGGCAATAAATAATTTCTCAGGTAGCACGCATGCTATCTTCTTCCCATAGTGGGTTCTCTGCTCCTCAAATGGAATGCTGAAGATCCCCACCCATTTAACCTCCACTCACTAGTTCCACCAACCTCTGAGGAGGACTGGAAGTGACTCCTTTTAGAGCCCCTCAACGCTTCTCCTTAAATTGGCCAGTGGGGGTCACTGTTCTCGAATGACACAAGGCTCCATCCCTCCCAGGGTTGAGGCTGCAGCTCTGGAGTACTCCTAGCTCCTGCTCATGGAGTGAGAAGCAGAATCCAAGAATTAAACCCTAGTCTGTTGCATGGCCACACATACTGCTCTGGGCTAGTTACAGTAGCACATATTTGACGAGATTATTTAAATAAAGATTTAGGCTATAGTCATTCTTATTAATTTACTTTGTGATTAGAAACATTTTTAGCCAAGGAATGTTTAGTGATAGAAAATATGTTTGCAGTGAAGCTCTGTAAATAAAGCAGTGGATGTTTTACACTACGTGATAGAAAATGATCATTTAATAATATAATCATAATAACAGCTTACATATATTTAGTGCCTTTCATACTGAAAAATCCCTAACTGACCCCAAATTTAAATTTTTATATATATATATATATAAACAGAACAATAAGACCATTATTCCCTGTGTTACTTCCTGTCATATTAGATTCATTTAATTTAAGCTGTCCTCAAATTTTGATTTGCCCAAATTTCTGTACTTCTAATGCGTAAATGTAGGCATTTTCATGGGCAAGCAGTTCCTGGCTTTGACAATTTGGCACTGTTTTTGACAACTTTGGGCACCCGGGAGTATCAGTTGATACTGGGGTGAGGATGCAGCTCTCTTTCCTTGTCCTTTGTCAATGGGGTTGGAGGTGATTATGCTGAAGGGTTTGAACTTTTGGTTTCCCACCACAGCAACCATGAACAATCCCCTGCCCAAGTGCCTCCCACACCAAAATCTGTGACTACCTCCAGTGAAGAAAGCTTGACATTTCTGCTAAAATGATGGGCAGCGATAGAGCTGCCATTTAAATTAGATTTCAGGCTTATCAGCCTCTTGAGATGCATGGGTAGTTTACACTTCTCAGTTTCAGCTGCCCACTAGGTTGACAATCTATTCTTGTTTATTTAGCCGTCATGGTTGAGAAAAAATTCTCAACTGACTTGCACACCTCCATTCCCTTAAAACTAAGGGAATTGTTGAGTCATCAAGAAGTCTCTGGGTGTTCTACATGGATCTGATGGCATGATACTATTCTGTCAGGTGTCACAAGGGTGACATCCTGGCATATGCAGGAAGTTCTGAGCTAGAACTAAAATGGTGAATGGATGTGCTGGAGTGGCTTTGGCAAGCAATCCTGAAACTTAACCCTGTGAAGGGCAAGTTCTTCTAGAGGGGAATGGTGTTTCTGGGGCATCTCTGTAGACTTAGGAAAGTGACTACAATGTTAGGGTTTGGAATCTCAGCATTCTGCCAGCTACAGGAGTCCCTTTGTGCTAGAAGTTTATCACTGCCCATTGTACAGTTTGACATAGACGGGATTACTATTCTGGGGGACCGCTCAGTGCAGTCAGGCTTTCCAGAAGACGAAGGAGAGTTTGTTCAGAACATCATTCAGAGTATATCTGGAAAGGGATGCTCTTTTGCATTGGGAAAAGCTGCCAGTGAGAGACAGGAGCTGTGCTCTCCTAAGAGGATGTGACTGAGAATGGACTGTGGTCTTCTATAGCCTGATCTTCAGAAAACTGGAATGAAACTACTGTATGACCCACAGGGAATTACTGGCAGAGATATTTCACCCATAATGTGGGCATCACTGCATAGCGTGCTACAAACTCTGTCAAACTTCAGGCAATGCAAAGAACAGATAAGCTGGAGCAGTACAATTCTAGGGCCCCAGCATGGAAATACAGTCACCTTGTCTCACTGCCGGTGCTTGTAACTGAATTGTCAATATTGTCGCTGCCAGAAGTATCGGTCAGAATGGAAGCAGGTCGAGGAGACGGCATCCGTACTACTATTGTAGCAGGAGGGGGAGAAGGCCACTTAGGCAAATAGTGTTTCAAGTAGTGCACTGATAAAGCTTTTGTTATCCCAGTGAGTTTGGACAAAGTCCTGGGAGGGTTTATGCAGGAAGTGTCAGACCCACTGTGGTTTCAATGTCTGTGTTAGCTGATGGTGCTGATTGCGCTATGACCACGTGTGCTGAAGATGAACTATCACATGCCTATAGAGTACTGTGGAATGATGGAGACCTCACACTGGGTTCTGAAAAGATTCTGTTGGCTCAGGTGACAAATGTGACATTTACGGGGGGTGATGTCTTGTACAGCATCCAGAGCACAGGCAGTGCCAATATAGGGGCAGTATTGGAGTGGAGAGTTACTGATGTTCTGTAACAGGAATGACCTTATTGGGGACAGGCCACAGAAACATTCTTTAACCTGGAAGACAGGATGAATTTATTTACTAGAGAGAAACTGAGATAGAAGCATAGCATTCACTAGAACATGGGGAAATGACTGTACCCCACAGGAGAGAGGTCTTTGCTGGGTGGAGCTGTATCACTGGAGAAAAAGGGAAACCTCATATTAACCCAATATGGTTCTGGATATGAGCTCACCATTGGGTCCTCCAGAGAAATGATGTGGAGGAAAATGGAACAGGAGCGGGTGCTGCTTAGTTGAGTCACCTGGAGCCAGAAGTTGGGATCATCTAATTTCTGTTAGCTAATGACAGCAGGAAGAAAGGAGAAGTTCCTCACTTGCCTGGTGCTTCAACATTTGCAGAATTGTTTAGTTCCAAGTTGTTTATTTCCCACGAGCAGAGAAAACGACAGGTCTAGCCACAGAGAGTGCCATGACAAACAGGGATTTCAGTTCAATGGCAAACTGTAGCCTGAAACTTGTGAAGTGAGGGCATTATATTGAGGATGAACACATGCAAGGGCAAAGGAAATGTAGTATGTTTCCCTCCCTCACTGCATATTGGTGAAGGCAAGTGTAATAAATTTCACCTTTGCTATTGATCACTTTGCTTGTGGATGAGGTTAAAAAAGGCAAACTGAAAGCGAGATTGCTGCGACCTGTAGCCAGCTTTAGAGAACAGAAGCTCTTCTGAAATGATGATCCTAGACTGTATTGTTTTAAAGAAATATGGTCTTGCCTCATTCACTCACATGCCCTTCACACTTCAGTATGTTTAGGTGAAAGGTATATTTAATTTAAAGAAAAAAGATTTGAATAGGTTTACACCGGAATGCCCTATAACTGAAAACACATTAGGTTCTGTCTGTCCTATATAATAGTATTTTTTTCTACAAAAGATGAACGATAATGAAAATATGTTCTCTATGAAGCACTATGAAATACAGTGAAGACTGAAAGTCAACCCACATGACTTGGAAAAATCATATGGAATATATTGTACCCTTGTGTGCATCAGAGTAGATGTACAACAATCATTACCATCAATGAGAGCTGCACTATAATAATTCTTTAATTAGTGAGATATAAAGAAAACTCTCTCACCCTTGTGTATCAATGGGTGAAGTTTACTATTAAAGGGCTTGATTGTCCAATAAGATGTGAGTGCCAACTTCCACTGCAGTCGATGAGAGTTGCATGAACAGATCTCCTGGGATGGGGAGGCCTAAGTGATGTGTATGCAGGGGGACAGATTCTGGTTCAGCTGAATTGAGCTCACTAAAGGAGGTGGGAGAAATGAAGTGGTACTAGCTGTCTTTACTGTCCCTTGATCCTGGAGACAGCTGGGGAGCAATCTGGATTCTTTACCTACACCTGAAGGTTGCTTTTTCTTCAACATGGTTTCTCACAGCTGCGAAGGCATCATCCTGGCAGCCAGGAATAGCCAGACTTAACAGCATATGGCACCTGCGGATGGAAGGAATCTCCAGGGTAGCCAGTTATGCCAGCTTTCTGGATGCTTTCTGCCACCAGAATAGTGGAAGAACAGCCAGAGTTGCAGTGAAAATCTTCTCCTTAGATGAAGGATCCACATGAAAAATTTAATTTGACAGGGCGAAAATATGAACTTGATATACTGAAGCCAAAAGCTGTAGTAATCTAGGAGGTTGCTCAATCAGTTGTAGAATCAGTCCATTTCATATTGTATGGTATTACTTTTAGATAGTCCACTCCTCTTTTTTACCTAAAAAGTCAGGGTTTCTGGGAGCCCACCTCCAGGTGATTATTAATGGCCTACATCCTTTGTTAGGATCCACAAAGGACCCACCATTTTGTATGTTTATCAAAAATACAATAAAAGTCACTGCATGTTATTCTCTTAGTTCCCATATTGTCAAATTAATTTCCATAGCTTTCAAAAGCATGTGGTACCCTCTCTGGATATAAGAGACAATTCACTCACAGTCTGGGGCCTGATTACTCATATGTAGTGATTAAGACAATAAACTTAACACTGGTAAGAGGAAATATTATTTTGCATGCTGCATAATTAACCCATGGAACTATTGCCACAAGATGCCACTGAGATCAAGATCTTAGTATGGTTCAAAAAAGAATTAGCTGTTAATATGTACCACAAAATCATTAATAGTTACACATAACATGATAAAAATTTGTAAGGGGCAGCAGTTCTCATGCTTCAGGGCATAAGCCAACTGCTAACTGATAGGGATTATGAGGAGATAACTTCTACTCTCAGGTTATTCCATACTTGTTCAGTGTGGGGTTTCTTGCAGCTTCCACTGAAGCATCTGACAAAGGTCACTCACTGTTGGAGACAGGACAGCAGTCTCGAGAGACCACTGGTCTGGTTTGGTCTGGCAATCCCTGTGATCCTATTACGAAGGTTAATGTGTTCATCTGCCTTGCGATGGACGGGAGTCTGAAAGAATCTATCAGCACTGCTACTACTGATAACCAAAAGCCCAACCTAACTCCAGCTGAAGGCAGTGGAAAGACTCCCATTGACCTGAATGGGATTTGGATCATGCCTCCCAAAATTACATCCACTGCTTGAGGATTATTTATTAAAATTGCACTTCAGCACAGATTCCTCACAATTCATCTCTTTTTCCCCTGTATCCACACCATATTATGTAAGGTCTCTTCAAGCTTGTGATAATTTTGGCTCAAGAATATATCTTCTTTAAAATTTTAGGGGTAGCTTAAAGTATTGTAAGTGATTCAGGCCTAAAAGGAAAGTGAGACTTACAGGTACCTGACTTGACAGGCTCAGGTTTGCAGCTCCTGTTTTTTTCTTGCTATTGGTACTATTTGCATTGTTCCCAGCACTGCTGTTTGAAGTGCTGCTGGTTGAATTTTTCCTTTTTCTCCGTTTGGTTGTTGGTTGTCTTGTGGGCTCTGCTATAATAAAAATGTAAGAGGCAAAGCAAATTACAGACATTTTAAAGCCCATAGAAGAATTAACTACAAAGAGAAGTGCTAAAAATCTGTTTCTTCTCAGCTTTTTTTAAATTCATGGGTAATTATTGATTTTTATTAATTATTATTATTATTATTATTATCATCATCATCATTATTATTTTGGAGCGAACCCATGAGCATGTGAATGCTGCATGGAACAAAAAGAAATGGAATCTGGTTTCAGTTTTAGTAGTAATTAATTTTACATCACTATCCATCCATGCATCTCAAAGTGCTTTACAAAGAACCACTATAGTTAAGTATCATTAGAGAAAACTGTGGCACCAACAGGTGAAGTGGCTTGCTGAAGGTCAGATAGTAGGTCAGGCACAGAGCTAACAACCGAATCCAACTCTACTTTCTCCAAGCCCACTGAATCTAACCTTTGGACTATCTGTCTATGTCAAACATGTTTTACAGATAAGAGCAGCTTTCTAAAGTACTGTCAGCATCCAACTGCAATTAAGTGAAAGGCTACATCATTTTCTGCTACTTCAGTCACAGACCTTACCTTTGGTAGACCCTCACAGTAGCATATGTCGACCTGTGCTAAAATATGTTTCTCTACTAGTTTTCCAAATATTTATCAAGTCAAGACTATTACATTCACTTGACTTAAGACCTTTGGCCACAAAAAACCAAAGGTGATAACTTGTACAGTTCACTCAGATTGTGGTATGTGCGTTTACTTTCAATTTAAATTTTTTTTGTAAATGGTATTTTTGTGTTTATGATCAATGAAGTTAAATTCAGGCCTGTAAGTAAAAATTTATTGGACTAGAAGACTATTAATTATGACTTGAAGCTGTAATTCCAGAGTCACAGCAGGAAGCTGTAATATATAAACTATGAATTCTAATGGAGCCAGTGAGCATTTAATATACTATGTATTACCTTTTACTTATGCTGAATTATATCTTACATGTTGTAAAACTATTTGAATGTGTATACATCTAAAATTTATTTAATATTATGTAGCATCAGAGTCAGATTACATGCCATTAGAATTATATCTAAGGCCTGGTCTACACAGCCGGGGTAAATTGACCTAAATTACGCTATTCCAGCTACATGAATAGCGTAGCTGGAGTTGACATAGCTTAGGATGACTTACTACAATGTCTACACCATGCTGCGTTGACGGGAGACACTCTCCCATCGACTTACCTTAATCTTCTCGTTCTGGTGGAGTACCGGAGTCGATTGGAGAGCTCTCTGCAGTCAATTTAGTGAGTCTTCACTATACCCGCTAAATCGACTCCAGCTGCATCGATTGCAGCAGCGTCAATCCCCGGTAAATGTAATCCCTAAGGTTATGTTTAGAATAGTGCTTAACTTTGTTGTCTTATTTCCTTTCCTAGTGGATTGTCCGCAAAGTTTTTCAGTGTTTCTATATTCATTCAATAATAACAACAACAAGTGCAATAAAAATAGAGAGAAAAACATACCTGGTGGTGCCACCATTCTCTGCCATTTTTGAAACAAGCATGTCTTCAGGCAGTCCCGAGGACTTAGATTGTAAGTTTTATGTCTTGACATCAGTTCTTGCATTGGCTCCAATATTACACACAACTGAAAGAATCAGAACAGAATGATTTAATCTAAAAACAACTTAGCATTAAAGGGTTGGCAGAGTCTGAAACTCAGCCATTGCTTTCCTGGTTTTTGTTTTGGCTTTTCCTAGTTAGCTAATAGAGAGTGTCCAATACAATATAGTTCTGTTTGTGTTGAGACCAGCCTAAATTTGCCTCCAGGACCTCTCTCCTCCTTTCCCTATGTCACTGGTACTTACACATGCCATGACTACCTGCTCCTCCCTGGCACTGCACATAAGTCCATCTAGATGTCTTGAAAGGTCCACAATCTTCGCACCCAGCAGGAATACACTATGCGGTTCTCCCAGTCATCACAAACCCCACTATCTATATTTCTAGTACACGAATCCCCCATTACTCTTACCTGTCTCTTCTTAATAACTGGGATCCCCTCCCAGGAGGGGTATCCTCAGTGTGAGAGGATACCATGACATCATCTGGAAGGAGGGTCCCAACTATGGGATTGTCTTCCTCTGTGCCATTTTGATGTCCTTCCCCAAGACTTTCATCCTCCTCAACAGCACAGAGGCTGTCAGACTTGGGGTGAGACAATTCTATTGTGTCCTGGAAAGTCTTGTCTCTGTATCTCTCTGTGTCCTTTAGCTCCTCCAGTTCAGCCACCCTGGTTTCAAGAGACCATAGGGCCATGAATTGCTTGCACCGAATGTACACATATGTCCCTGCTTACAAGGCAGATAATCACACATGCTGCATTCAGTGCAATAAACTGGATAGCGCCCGCTTACTGCTGGCCATGCACAAACAAAATTTCTCTTGTGCCATATGGGTTTATGCTGCCCGTATTGTAACTAGGGAAATCTACTGAGTCACTGCTATCTATAGATCTCTTAAATGATAATTCTGTCTGTAATCTATTTAATTTCACAGAGAAATTATAACTGGATAAGAAACACAGAAGAAGGTAGAGATGCCTGTAGGACTGGTCATAAGCACAAGCATTCAAAGTGATTCCTTGTTGCCCTCATGTACTGATTGATTTAGCAACTCAGTCTAGCTTGAACAACCCCTCTGGTTCTGGAATCAGGACATTCTCAGCACATTTCTCTCTCCAGAGCCTTGGACCCTGCAAAGCATAAGGTCAATTCTGGATGCCTCAGGAATAACAGGTACTGTGCTCTGCAGTGACAAGTTCATTTTAAATGCATCTAGCTCGCTGTGAATTGGACACATATAAAAAGAACTGGATTAACAATGATTGATATTAAATCTTTCAGTCTTTCTTGGTGACCTTTGAGACCCTTTTGAAATCTAAAGTGACTCAAAGAACAAATCCCTGAAAGAGGAAGGGATCATGGTCCAATTATCCTAAGTCTGAAGAATCTGCCAGCAACAATCAGTATCTTGGTCCTTGCAAAGAGCTGGATTAAAAATGTAAGGATAAGATGCATTTAATACAGGGGCAGATGCATACCTAATGCACCTGCCACTCTGACGTACCAGTAAGTAGTCTAAATGGCAGTCCAGATTTAACTACACCATTTTATGAAGTGATTTTTCTCAAATAATTGTAAAGAAGTGTTTGACATTCCCCTGACTTTATCAGATAATCTCATTCTTTTAGTTGTCTTTTTTAAAAAATTATTAACGTTCTACAAAGGTTTAGATCATGCTTAAGGTAACAATCCTTACTTAAGTATCATGATACTAATTATTATTATTATTATCAACAAACATGTGGACAAGGGGGATCTAGTGGACATAGTGTACTTAGATTTCCAGAAAGCCTTTGACAAGGTGCCTCACCAAAGGCTCTTACATAAATTAAGTTGTCATGGGATAAGAGGGAAGATCCTTTCATGGATTGAGAACTGGTTAAAACACAGGGAACAAAGGGTAGGAATAAATGGTAAATGTTCAGAATGGAGAGGGGTAACTAGTGGTGTTCCCCAAAGGTCAGTCCTAGGACCAATCCTATTCAATTTATTCATAAATCATCTGGAGAAAGGGGTAAACAGTGAGGTGGCAACGTTTGCAGATGATACTAAACTGCTCAAGATAGTTAAGACCAAAACAGACTGTGAAGAACTTCAAAAAGATCTCACGAAACTGACTGGACAACAAAATGGCAAATGAAATTTAATGTGGATAAATGTAAAGTAATGCACATTGGAAAAAATAACCCCAACTATACATACAATATGATGGGACTAATTTAGCTACAACTAATCAGGAAAAAGATCTTGGAGTTATCGTGGATAGTTCTCTGAAGACGTCCACGCAGTGTGCAGCGACAGTCAAAAAAGCAAATGGGATGTTAGGAATCATTAAAAAAGGGATAGAGAATAAGATGGAGAATATCTTATAGCCCTTATATAAATCCATGGTACGCCCACATCTTGAATACTGCATACAGATGTGGTCCCCTCATCTCAAAAAAGATATACTGGCATTAGAAAAGGTTCAGAGAAGGGCAACTAAAATGATTAGAGCTTTGGAACTGGTCCCATATGAGGAGAGATTAAAGAAGCTAGGACTTTTCAGCTTGGAAAAGAGGAGACTAAGGGAGGATATGATAGAGGTATAAAAAAATCATGAGTGGGGTGGAGAAAATGAATAAAGAAAAGTTATTTACTTGTTCCCATAATATAAGAACTAGGGGCCACCAAATTAAATTAATGGGTAGCAGGTTAAAAACAAATAAAAGAAGTTCTTCTTCACTCAGCGCACTGTCAACCTGTGGAACTCCTTGCCTGAGGAGGTTGTGAAGGCTAGGACTATAACAGGGTTTAAAAGAGAACTGGATAAATTCATGGAGGTTAAGTCCATTAATGGCTATTAGCCAGGATGGGTAAGGAATGGTGTCCCTAGCCTCTGTTTGTCAGAGGGTGGAGATGGATGACAGGAGAGAGATCACTTGATCACTACCTGTTAGCTTCACTCCCTCTGGAGCACCTGGCATTGGCCACTGTAGGTAGACAGGATACTGGGCTGGATGGACCTTTGGTTTCACCCAGTATGACCATTCTTATGTTCTTAATAAAATAATAATAATAATATAATAACAACAATAATACATACTTATCTTATCTATAAGCATTTTCTAGAAAGCCCAATACAAATTTCATTGATGGGGAAAGATACACACATTAAATATTCTACTGCAGTGATGTATGAGTATGTAAGTAATATAGCAGTAGGGAAATATTACTGACTACCTGACCAGGATGGTGATAGTGACTGTGAAATGCTCAGGGAGATTAGAGAGGCTATTAAAATAAAAAACTCAATAATAATGGGGGATTTCAACTATCCCCATAATGATTGGTTGCATATCACCGCAGAATGGGATGCAGAGATAAAATTTCTTGACACCTTAAATTACTGCTTCTTGGAGCAGCTAGTCCTGGAACCCACAAGAGGAGAGGCAATTCTTGATTTAGTCCGAAGTGGAGCACAGGATCAGGTCCAAGAGGTGAATGTAGCTTGGTGATAGTGATAATAAAATTAAATTTAACATCCCTGTGGCGGGGAAAATACCACAGCGGCCCAGCACTTAATTTCAGAAAGGGTAACTACATAAAAATGAGGAGGTTAGTTAAACAGAAATTAAAAGGTACAGCACCAAAAGTAAAATCCCTTCAAGCTGCATGGAAATTTTTTAAAGACACCATAACAGAGGCTCAACTTAAATGTATACCCCAAATTAAAAAAAACATAGTAAGAGAACCAAAAAAGAGCCACCGTGGCTAAACAACAAAGTAGAAGAAGCAGTGAGAGGCAAAAAGGCATCTTTCAAAAGTGGAAGTTAAATCCTAGTGAGGAAAATAGAAAGGGGCATAAACTCTGGCAAATTAAGTGTAAAAATATAATTAGGAAGGCCAAAAAAGAATTTGAAAAACATCTAGCCAAAGACTCAAAAAGTAACAGCAAATTTTTTTTAAGCACATCAGAAGAAGGAAGCCTGCTAAACAACCAGCGGGGCTTCTGGACGATCGAGATGCTAAAGGAGCACTCAAGGATGACAAGGCCATTGTGGAGAAACTAAATGAATTCTTTGCATCGGTCTTCACGGTTGAGGATGTGAGGGAGATACCCAAACCTGAGCCATTCTTTTAGGTGACAAATCTGAGGAACTGTCCCAGATTGAGGTATCATTAGAGGAGGTTTTGGAACAAACTGATAAACTAAACAGTAATAAGTAACCAGGACTAGATGGTATTCACCCAAGAGCTCTGAAGGAACTCAAATGTGAAATTTCAGGACTACTAATTGTAGTCTGTAACCTATCATTTAAATCAGCTTCTATACCAAATGACTGGAGGATAGCTAATGTAACGCCAATTTTTAAAAAGGGCTTTAGAGGTGACCCCAGCAATTACAGGCTGGTAAGCCTGACTTCAGTACTGGGCAAACTGGTTGAAACCATAGTAAAGTACAAAATTGTCAGACACATAGATGAACATAATTTGTTGGGGAATAGTCAACATGGTTTTGGCAAAGGGAAATCATGCCTCACCAATCTACTAGAATTCTTTGGGAGTGGAGGGGTCAACAAGCATGTGGATAAAGGGGATCCAGTGGATATAGTGTATTTAGATTTTCAGAAAGCCTTTGACAAGGTCCCTCACCAAAGGCTACTAAGCAAAGTAGGCTGTCATGGGATAAGAGGGAAGGTCCTCTCATGGATTGGTAACTAATTAAAAGATATGAAACAAAGGGTAGGAATGAATGGTCAGTTTTCAGAATAAAAAGCGGTAAATAGTGGTGTTCCCCGGGGGTCTGTACTGGGTCCAGTCCTATTCAACATATTAATAAATAATCTGGAAAAAGGGGTAAACAATGAGATGGTAAAATGTGCAGATGATACACAACTACTCAAGATAGTTAAGTCCCAGGCAGACTGTGAAGAGCTACAAGAGGATCTCTCAAAACTGGGTGACTGGGCAACAAAATGGCAGATGAAATTCAATGTTGACAAATGCAAAGTAATGTACATTGGAAAACATAATCCCAACTATACATATAAAATGATGGGGTCCAAATTAGCTGTTACCATTCAAGAAAGAGATTCTGGAGTCATTGTGGATAGTTCTCTGAAAACATCCACCCAATGTGCAGAGGCAGTCAAAAAAGTGAACAGAATGTTGGAAATCATTAAGAAAGGGATAGAGAATAAGACAGAAAATATCATATTGCCTCTATATAAATTCATGCTATGCCCACATCTTGAAAACTGTTTGCAGATGTGCTCACCCTATATAAAAAAAAAGCTATATTGGAATTGGAAAACATTCAGAAAAGGGCAACAAAAATGATTAGGGGTATGGAGTGTCTGCCATATGAGGAGAGATTAATAAGACTGGGACTTTTCAGCTTGGAAAAGAGACGACTAAAGGAAGATATGATAGAGGTCTATAAAATCATGATTGATGTGGAGAATGTAAATGAGGAAGTGTTATTTACTCCTTCTCATGACACAAGAACTAGGGGGTCACCAAATGAAATTAATAGGCAGCAGGTTTAAAACAAACAAAAAGAAGTATTTTTTCACACAATGCACAGTCAACCTGTGGAACTCCTTGCCAGAGGATGTTGCGAAGCCCAAGATTATAACAGGGTTCAAAAAAGAACTAGATAAATTCATAGAGGATAAATACATCAATGGCTATTAGCCAGATGGGTAAGGAATGGTGTCCCTAGCCTCTGTTGGTCAGAGGGTGGAGATGGATGACAGGAGAGAGATCACTTGATCATTACCTGTTAGGTTCACTCCCTCTGGGGCACCTGGCATTGGTCACTGTCGGAAGACAGGATACTGGGCTAGATGGACCTTTGGTCTAATCCAGTATGGCCTTTCTTATGTCTTAAGTATTAGTATTTTTTTGCAGACACTTTGCACTTAGCACTGCACATGATACAAAAGAGACAGTTCCTAATCTGATAAGCTTACAATTTTCATAACATGAAGTCTTCGAAAATTATATTTCTTTTTCATAATATAAAATGAGTGTTTGGACAAATGCATACCATTTTACAGACATGGAAAGACTATATGATCTCCCTGCATTACTAAAACATCCCCAAAAGTACCATACATTTCACTTACTATTCTAGTATTATTATAATTAGTCTCCACCTAGGTTTTTATATTACACCTCTGACCATGGGATTTGACTACTACGACTACAGTACTACTAGGAGTACTAATAGAATCTATGTGCCATAAGTGAGCATGGCCCTTTAAGCCACAGGAAAACCCACTGTCCTGATAAGCTTACATTCTAGGGTGTTAATCATGCAACTGGATCCTCATGGTTTGACCCTCACACCTGTGTGGAGTCCTAATTACTTCAATGGCGCTACATATGGGCCCTATGGTGGACCCACACTGATCCAATGATCAGATTAGAATCTAAGATAAAATATGAGAGAATGAGCAGCAATATGCCTTCCGAGCTCAGGGGAAGGGAAGGTAATGGTGAAAGAAAGAAAGAAAGAAAGAAAGAAAGAAAGGTAAGGATAAGAACGAGAAGATCACATTGGGTTAAACATGCACATTTTTCTTACACAGAAGGCTACTGTTTATGGGCTTCAGAGAAAGAACAGTGTTTTAAGGAGGGACTTGGAGACATAGCAGACAGGGTCAACAAGGGTTCCAAGTGTCTGGGGCAGTATGGAAGCTCCTGTAGTCCTTCAATTATTGGTTCAAGTACATAATACAAGGCCAAAATCTCCTTTCACAGATAATGGTCCAAATCCAGCCCTGGAGGGTCACTGTCATTACACCAAGGTTGGATTTGGCACCACCATTTTTGTTTGAACACTGATTTTCTATACTCATTTGAGAATATCAGTGCATTGTGATAGCACCACAGTTTAGAGGAAAGGGCTAAGAGGAAAGTTCTCTTTCACACTACGGTTTAAGAACTTTATGTCTCTTGTTTCTAACTTTGATTCTCAAACACTCTCTTCAGCCTCTCTTCTTTTTCTCCACCAGAGTTGCTACAGCTCATATAATCTAGGCTTATTTTTCCATGCATAAGATGTTTTTTTTTAAAGCTATCGTAGCTTTGCCAGTTATGAGCTGCAGGTGGCAGAACTAACTCAGCTAAGAAACTTTTCCCACTACTTAAATGCTATGGAGCACAAAAGAACTGCATTCATTTCTATCAATCAATGCTTTTTGCATTTTAAAGAGAATGCAGTGGGACTTGGAATCATGCAGTACTTATGTGTGGTAAGAAGGATCACAATCAGCAAGCCAGTATCTTTACAGCAAGAAATCCATTTAGTCTGTATGTGTCATACCAACAACAACTCCAAAATTCTACCCAAAGCAGTAGGTTTAGAGGGAGACTGCCTCTGTCTATGGCATATAGCTTTCACCCCTCATAAGGAAAAGCTACATTCATCACCAAGGAAGATGGACTTTTTAAATATTTCATTGGAGATGACACCTAGAAAATGATGTGGAATATGATGACGTAATATTATTTTGACTGAAACAAGAGTGAGAAATTCACCAGCAGCTAGAGAGACTTCCTTGAAGTTTTATTACAACTCAGCTTTTACTCTCCAATATCTGGCATCTTTCTCCAGCTGAGAGCCTGTATCAGCCACTTGGAAAACGGAGGAAACTGTGGAACAGTTGCAGCTCAGACAGATTTACAACTCTTCATAAAAGTGACAACCCTCTCTCTCCCCCCCCCACCCCACCCCCCACCCCACATTTCAATCTGAGCACTGTTCACCAGTTTAGATTTAGACAGTTAAATTATACCTGGAATAGGCTGTGCAATCTTGCTATAGTTCAATGCTTTGTTTTACAGCTCTTTCTTTCTCCTCAAAGGGTCTGACTTAATAACAAACAAAGCTGAACACACACATTTTTGCTTTAATTTTTAGGTTGAACTGTCACATTCCAGCGTGTGCTTTGCAACGGCGTATGTTCTATACAGAATGCTTTCATTTCAATTAACACAAGGAATGAAATCCTGGCCCCACTAAATTCCATGGCAAAACTCCCACTGACTTCAGTGGAGCAAGATTTCACCAAAGAAATCGCAATTTGAATGTCAGGTACGGTATATCCAATCACTGTGTTTTTCAGAGGCCCGCAGGTATTTTTACATATCGTTATTGATACCCCCGTGAACAGCTGGTTGACACAATATGAATACTATTATGTCACACTGAGAAGAACTAGCCTTGAAAGCTTGACCTCTGTTGTGCCCTCAAAGCACTGTATAATAGTACATGGCAGTAATGTATTGAAACAGTATCACCTCTCAGCAGCTCTGAATATCATGTACCCTTAGGTGAGGTAAATAAAAGGAAGGAAGGGTTTGGGGTCACTTTAAACCTCTCTGCTGATGACTTTTTCAAAATTAATCTAACTATTCTTTTGTAGAACAGAATGGAAACGTCCCAGGAGCATGCAACATATTGCTGAGTCTTTCATTAGCCAGGCTGCAAAATGCATGACTCAAAATAGTTAGTGCATTTTGTGAGTATTCACATGTGAATATAGATTTTCACCTTAAAAACTGCCTTTAATGGATTCCATTAAAAAGATTTAGGCATCCATGAAAAATGTATTTAGATTTTTCATGACCCCAAATAGTACTTTTAGTACTAATTTTACTGTTTGGTTGGTTTTTTACTTTGCTCTAAGCACTTCCCTGGTTTGTCACCTCTCCTATGACTCTCTTGCAGCACTGAGTTTTTAGTGGGTCAGCTACATGCATTCTTCCTACATCATGAACACTACACCAAAATTTTAGCAGATTTCTGCTGCCACAAAACAGAACTAAGCTCAACTCCTTGGTACCTAATTGCATCTTCTTTAGCACCCACAGTACATTCTCTGTACCATCGTATATTTGTTCAGATTTTGGAAACTAACTAGCCATTTTCAAGATATAGTCAAGGCCCTGCATGCCCCACAGCAAGCTGAACCTAAATTCTAGATTTCTGGACTCTGTGGCACTTTGATGTGGCAGACAGGATATTCTGCAGCAGTTTTATTTCAATTAAAAAGTAACAAATACAATCTGAAAATTAATAATTCAGTCAGTACAGTATTCATTCTTTGCATTGTAGTAGTGCACAGGAGACCCAGTCATGGACAAGGATCCCATTGTGCTAGGGGCTGTACAAACACGGAACTAAAAGATGGTCACTGCCTAAAATCTAATTAGTCCAGTAACCTCTGGTAGTCCCTGAGTCATTTATTTTTATATTAATTTCCATTTATTTGTTACTGTCCCTATATTTTCTGTTTTTGCCATGAAAAGATTGACAGTGTTGCTGTGCATAACTGCTCTATCATAGCCTTTGTCAGAGGTTAAGGTGGAGCTTTTGGCACCTGGTTAGGAAGCAGTTTGAACTTCTGGTACCTGGAGGTGGGCATAGGAGGCAGTTTAGGAATGTGGGATAAGCACAGTAGCTGGAGGTTTCCACTAAAAAGACTGAGCTATTGGTTTAGGTTTTCTGAAGACTCTGCAAGATGGCACTGCATCAGGTTATATTTGGCTCACATTTTCAAGCACTTTACGACCATATGAAAAATGAAAGCTGAGAAAGTTGAGTGATCAATGCCTCCATGTCTAGTTGGCAGCTGATATCAAGTGGAGTGCCCCAAGGGTTGGTCCTCGGGCTGGTTTTGTTCAATATCTTCATAAATGACCTGCAAAAAGAAAAGGAGTACTTGTGGCACCTTAGAGACTAACCAATTTAGAGACTAACCTTAGAGACTAACACGGCTGTTACTCTGAAACCTGTCATAAGTGATCTGGAGGATGGTGTGGATTGCACCCTCAGCAAGTTTGCAGATGACACTAAACTGGGAGGAGAGGTAGATACGCTGGAGGGTAGGGATAGGATACAGAGGGCCCTGGACAAATTAGAGGATTGGGCCAAAAGAAATCTGATGAGGTTCAACAAGGACAAGTGCAGAGTCCTGCACTTAGGACGGACGAATCCCATGCACCGCTACAGACTAGGGACCGAATGGCTTGGCAGCAGTTCTGCAGAAAAGGACCAAGGGGTTACAATGGACGAGAACCTGGATATGAGTCAACAGTGTGCCCTTGTTGCCAAGAAGGCCAATGGCCTTTTGGGATGTATATGTAGGGGCATTGCCAGCAGATCGAGGGACGTGATCGTTCCCCTCTATTCGACATTGGTGAGGCCTCATCTGGAGTACTGTGTCCAGTTTTGGGCCTCACACTACAAGAAGGATGTGGAAAAATTGGAAAGAGTCCAGAGGAGGGCAACAAAAATGATTAGGGGACTGGAACACATGACTTATGAGGAGAGGTTGAGGGAACTGGGATTGTTTAGTCTGCGGAAGAGAAGAATGAGGGGGGATTTGATAGCTGCTTTCAACTACCTGAAAGGGGGTTCCAAAGAGGATGGATCTAGACTGTTCTCAGTGGTACCACATGACAGAACGAGGAGTAATGGTCTCAAGTTGCAGTGGGGGAGATTTAGGTTGGATATTAGGAAAAACTTTTTCACTGGGAGGGTGGTGAAACACTGGAATGCGTTACCTAGGGCGGTGGTGGAATCTCCTTCCTTAGAGGTTTTTAAGGTCAGGCTTGACAAAGCCCTGGCTGGGATGATTTAGTTGGGGATTGGTCCTGCTTTGAGCAGGGGGTTGGACTAGATGACCTCCTGAGGTCCCTTCCAACCCTGATATTCTATGATTCAGAGCACAATTCTGCACCAAGAGGCAAATTCTGTGACAATTCTCACAGCTGTGGAATACATTGCTATATACCCTGGATCCCTGGCCCTGGATATCATTAATGACCCCCCATTCCACATTGGGTATGCCTTTGATTCATGTGATGACCTGTCACAGTGAGTCAAGAAGCATCTATACTTGTGATTATCTAACAGGCTCAGAACTGGAGTTTTCAACTGAACACTTACAATATTAATGATTATTATAATCTAGAGATTATTATGTATTACTTGTATAGCATTACAGGTATGAATGGTGATTTACAAACCATTGAGTCCCTGCTCTGAAGAGATTACTATTTCAGTTAAGACAAGAAGGAGATGTTACAGACAGGAGAGATTTGGGGACGGGGGAATGGAGAGACGGGTGAAGACAATAATTTAATGAGGTCACCTGAAGGCCTCTTGAGTGTTGCACAGATTTTGTTTAGATGCTCCTGGAGTGTTGCCTCTGGCAGCTTTGAAGGAGTATGGCTGTTTTGCTCATGCAGCTTGCCTGCTGCACATTAAACAAGTTGTTATTCTTCTCATTCATTGTTTGGTTATTTGAGAAACTCAATACAAATTACAGCAGAAAGCTCCTGAAATTTAGGGTCACCTTACCTTGAGTTGCCAACCCTGTAGTATTCCACTGGCCAATTTGGGACTACTGAATCTCCATCCTGAATTTATCAATAAGTACTCAGTGCTCGGTTATGTTTATTCATCCTATGCTCTGCCCTGAATGTCAGTCTAGGGCTCTCCAGTTTCTGTCTAACACCCAGAGGTAAGGAATGATTTCTCAATAATGCAGTATTCAGTTGCTCAATTGTTCCCAAGTTACAGAGCTCATCATCTTTTTACACCGCTCTGTATCAGCAGCCATTTCAACTCCTAGTAACAGTGAGAATGGAAAAGAAGCTGTATCATTTCAGGGAGGGCAAAGCTTTTAAAAATTAAATATTTTCTACACATATATTATGGACATCTGGAAAATAAAATTAACTCCTAATATATCACTGACCAAGGCTGCTACTAATTCTTTTTAGTGTTTTGTATTGCAGTATTTCTAAATATTGTCCAGCTATTGGCATCCAGTACTGCCCTTCCCTCCACTGTGCTCAAGACCAATGCAGGGGTATATGACTACATTGCCACATCTTCTTCTTCTTAATCCTGCCATATCTGAGTAGTGGCAGGAGCAATGAGACCAGCAGCATGAGTCTAGGTGGGCAAGGATTTTACTGTCCTTAAAGAGACGAGAACCTCCTCCCCCAAAAGTTATGTTTATGGCAATTAGCTTGCTCATACTAACCAAAGGGCTTGGCATTTCAGTACTCCTGTGGTCAAGAGGCCCCTGCTTGGATGGTTATATAACTGCTACTGTAATGCTCTGTGAACATCCAAGCACACCAGCTCCCATTTAAAGTCTTCCTCAGGATTCAGACTGCATTTGTTGCTCCACTTTGTACGCCTCTAACCTCATTGCACTGAGGTTAGCATTCTTTTTGCTGGACATGTACAACCCTATTTGAATCTTTGGTTCACACAGAAAGGGGTGTGTGAACCTTTTTAATGTATGCTGCGTTAGCCAGCTATGCCCTCCTTTCTCCATTTCAGGTAAAGCATTCTGGAGATGGGGTTGACATCTGCCTAACCTATCTGTTTTGCAGTATGCTCTTCATGATGTTATGACATGGGTTGGGAGGGATCCTGCTTTGCAAGAATCTTTCTCTTGAGGTTTTATAAAAAGCTTTAGACCTACCAATTTCTCACTGCTAAGCCCATTTGATACTTGTTTTCCCTTAGGCTTTTTGAAAATGTAGCTTTTTTACTTTCCTTGTTATTATGCTTAATCACTCTATTTTAGTGCATAGTTTATATGTTTATAAAGGCGGTTTTATTGCTTATGTTTAGTGCTTCTCCCTTTGAAGTTTTTATATTGTTTTTCTAATAGATTTATATTATTTTTAGACTTCTGTATAGTGGAGAAATTATTCTTAAAGCCCTTCCTCAGGTGGCACCATCTTATGTGTCTGAGCTTTTCAAATAGTTTACTCCTGCCAGGCTCATGCCTCATTTTACTCCTTATATGCAAACTCAATGCTGTAGGTGACCTGGGTCTTTTCTTTAGTCCCAGATGATTAGCGCCCTGCAAATTCGCACAGATCCACTTTATAGCCACAGATATCCACACTGCAGACCATTTCTGTGGATTGTGGATGGATGCAGATCCAAATTTTATATATAAAGCCCTGCAAGTCTGTGGATATTCGCTTTATCTCTGTGGATCAATTTTGTGGATCGTGGACCAAATGCAGATAAAAATTTTATAACTGCGCAGGGCTCTACAGATGACAAATCAGGTGAACTGAGGGTGCTTGGTTCCCAGGGAATAAGATACAATTTTGGATTCCTAACTGGAAAGGCAAACTGCATCTTGTAGTCATAGTTTAACAAACAAAGGCAAAAGGCCAAAGTCTCATCTCATCTTTGACTGGGTCTGATTCTCAGATCTATGAAGACCCAGAGTGTGATTAATTCAACATCTAACTCTTCTTATGGTCCCTCCAGATGAACTCTATCCTCATCCCTCCCATGCTGGGTTTCCTGGCATTCTCTACAACCAACACTTTGAGCCTTCTCCTTTAGCAGAGAGCCTAACCACAGAGTAGGGTTAATATAGCCATTATAAGCCCTATCATGAGGCATGGCCTCCTGCAGACCATCAGGTTATCACATAGCACGTGTCTTATCTCAGACACACTTGCACTTAGGCAATGGCCAATAGATTCATAGATATTAAGGTCAGAAGGGACCATTATGATCATCTAGTCTGACCTCCTGCACAATGCAGGCCACAGAATCTCACCCACCCACTCCTGCAATAAACCTCTCAACTATGTCTGAGCTATTGAAGTCCTCAAATCATGGTTTAAAGTCTTCAAGGTAAGTGACCCGTGCCCCATGCTATAGAGGAAGGCGAAACAACCCCAGGGCCTCTTCCAATCTGCCCTGGAGGAAAATTCCTTCCAAACCCCAAATATGGCGATCAGCTGAACCCTGAGCATGTGGGAAAGATTCACCAGCCAGATACCCAGGAAAGAATTCTCTGTAGTAACTCAGATCCCACCCCATCTAACATCCCATCACAGGCCATTGGGCCTATTTACCATGAATAGTTAAGGATCAATTAATTGTCAAAATCATGTTATCC
Source organism: Eretmochelys imbricata (assembly GCF_965152235.1). Taxonomy (NCBI): domain Eukaryota; kingdom Metazoa; phylum Chordata; order Testudines; family Cheloniidae; genus Eretmochelys; species Eretmochelys imbricata. Next base: position 115,001,556 of record NC_135575.1, on the reverse strand, counting down.
CATCATAACATCTCCTCCATAAATGTATTGAGTTTAATTTTAAAGCCAGATAGGTCTTTTGCCCCCACTGCTTCCCTTGGAAGGCTGTTCCAGAACTTCACTCCTCTGATGGTTAGAAACCTTCATCTAATTTCAAGTCTAAACTTCCTGATGGCCAGTTCATATCCATTTGTTCTTGTGTCCACATTGGTACTGAGCTTAAATAATTCCTCTCCCTCGGTATTTATCCCTCTGATATATTTATAGAGAGCAATCATATCTCCCCTCAGCCTTCTTTTGGTTAGGCTACACAAGCCAAGCTCCTTGAATCTCCTTTCATAAGACAGGTTTTCCATTCCTCGGATCATCCTAGTAGCCCTTCTCTGTACCTGTTGCAGTTTGAATTCATCCTTCTTAAACATGAGAGACCAGAACTGCACACAGTATTCCAGATGAGGTCTCACCAATGCCTTGTATAACAGTACTAACACCTCCTTATCTCTACTGGAAATACCTCGCCTGATGCATCCCAAGATCGCATTAGCTTTTTTCACGGCCATATCACATTGATGGCTCATAGTCATCCTGTGGTCAACCAATACTCTGAGGTCCTTCTCCTCCTCTGTTACTTCTAATTGATGCGTCCCCAGCTTATAACTAAAATTCTTGTTATTAATCCCTAAATGCATGACTTTACACTTCTCACTATTAAATTTCATCCTATTACTATTACTCCAGTTTACAAGGTCATCCAGATTTTCCTGTATGATATCCCGGTCCTTCTCTAAATTGGCAATACCTCCCAGCGTTGTATCTTCCACAAACTTTATTAGCACTCTCCCACTTTTTGTGCTGAGGTCAGTAATAAAAAGATTAAATAAGATTGGTTCCAAAACCGATCCTGAGGAACTCATTGGTAACCTCCCTCCAGCCTGACAGTTCACCTTTCAGTATGACCCGCTGTAGTCTCCCCTTTAACCAATTCCTTATCCACCTTTCAATTTTCATATTGATCCCCATCTTTTCCAATTTAACTAATAATTCCCCATGTAGCACCGTATCAAATGCCTTACTGAAATTTAGGTAAATTAGATCCACTGCATTTCCTTTGTCTCAAAAAATGTTACTTTCTCAAAGGAGGAAATCAGGTTGGTTTGGCAAGATCTACCTTTTGTAAAACTATGTTGTATTTTGTCCCATTTACCATTGACCTCAATGTCCTTTACTTTCTCCTTCAAAATTTTTTCCAAGACCTTGCATACTACCGATGTCAAACTAACACGCCTGTAGTTACCCAGGTCACTTTTTTTTCCTTTCTTAAAAATAGAAACTATGCTAGCAATTCTCCAATCATACGGTACAACGCCTGAGTTTACAGATCCATTAAAAATTCTTGCTAATGGTCTTGCAATTTCATGTGCCAATTCCTTTAATATTCTTGGATGAAGATTATCTGGGTCCCCCTGATTTAGTCCCAATAAGCTGTTCGAGTTTTGCTTCTACCTCAGATATGGTAATATCTACCTCCATATCCTCATTCCCATTTTTCATGCTACCAATGATCAGTACCTTGCACATCTGAGATCATCTCTTAATGATTTTAAGAGCGAGCATAAAAATTATCTTTGTAATTTAAATTAGCATTAGTTTTAGACTATATTGCAAAGTGCAACACATTGACTGATAAGATCCCCTGCAAATTATATTATACTGAGTATCAATTTGAAAGAACTTGTCATAAATCAAGTCACTGGAAAAAATTCAACCTTAACGTAAGGTACAACTCCATTGACTTCACTGGGCTTTGATGGAGATGCACCATTATGCCATGGACAAGGTTGGCCCACAGTATTTAGGAGAGGACCTCTGCACCTTGACCCTAATATTTTTGATCCAAACCTCCTCCTATGATCTGATCTCTCTCAATTTAATTATGGAATATGAATCAATGCAACTATCCCATATCTGTTGATCTATCTTATTATGACCCGATGAAATGTATGTGACATTTGAAAGCTTCGTTAATTCAATTTTTTCTAAATTGTCCAAAACCAGTATTGCTTACAGATTGTTCTTGTTTCTTTATTATTATATCCAGTACTAATACAATGCCCAATTTTATTTCTTGCATCATACTGAATTACAGTTAAAACACTCAATGATGTGTACTTCAAAAGATGTTCTTCTATTATTCTTTGCAAAGTGCAGATTTTTACTAATCACAATTTCTTAGTAAACTGCTGGCAAACCCAATCCAAACAGTATCTTTAGGAAACAGCATGGGAAAGGTCTATTTCCCTGCTTGTCATCTCCCATCACTATCATGTGTGATGTTGCTGCATGACATTTCCTTCCTCTCAATTTCTCCAAAAGGCAAACAAGCTACTATACAGCAGTTCTGAGTCAAATCCTGCCACCTGATATTTCTGATACTCAAACTCTTAGCTTTTTCTATTTGTGCAACAATGAGACCTTATCAGTTTTTCTGCTTTTCATCTGGACTATAAAATGCATCCACTATCTCCCTTCACCTGTGTCCTTGGCAGCTCCCTTAGGTTCAGATGGATTCTAGGATGTTGTTTGTCTTGTTCAAACTATTGCTGATCCCAAACAAATCACAGTCTTGTAAAAAAAAAATCAAGGGTGTATAGATTGCACTTGAGTGCTGACAATTTTAAGTAGGCAGGTATATTAAAACTTGCAAATAAGTTTAGGAATGTTTTCTTGGTGAAATGTTCTTCAGACAGCAAATGGAACTTTAGAAATAGCTAAGATAGAAGAATGACTAAGTCACACCTGACAAGAATATGGGTCTATAATTTAGCAGCACTCTATAGGTTTTAATATCGTATATAATTTACTATTTTATTTTAGATGGCAGTTCAAAACATACAGCACATATGTAATCACTTTCTTTATACTGGAAATCAAAACATCATTCTCTGCTTTTTGTTTTAAAAGCTCATTTGCCTACATTTTCTTATATCCAGGTTTCCTGTACCAAAAGTCATAACCGCCCTTTACTTATATACACGCACACACGCGTGCACACACAATCATCCAGACAAACTGAGTCAATATCACAAATGAAGCACATCCATCTGCAGAAGGTTACATGTACATAGCAACTATAATCTTATTTACCACCATGTAAAAAGGAAGTTTTTCCAGGGTGTAACCAGCTAACTGTTTCTCTGTCATGAATCTCTTCCCATGTCCACATAAAATCATCTTGTTTCTATACTGCAGCTCAGGCACAAATGCAGTATCTTTCACATAGCCAGTTCTATTTTTAGACTGAATTGGAGGAAGTCTGCAACACTAATAAATGGAAGAGAAATACAGAACTACACCACATGGTAATGTGCCAATGTAAAAGCTACTTTGGCCTATAGCCAATGAACTGTGGTTAGATGTTAGAGAAATGAAAGTAGAAATACCACTTATAATGGAATGATTAATAAGCTGACAAACTTTCATGCATTTATTTCATACTTTTTGCATGCCAGCTGTATTAATACCAACATTTTCAATTTTGTTAGTCATATTTCTGTAAGCAAGCCTGATTCTGTTATATGTAAGTTACTGAGGCTCTCTTAATTCTACTTTCAAACAGAATGGAACAATATGAATAGCAGATGACATTTTACTGTGCAAAGTCTGAAAAGCAGGAAAACAAGAGAGCTTTTAAAAAATGTACTAGTAAAGCAACATGTCTGGCCACTAAATCCGTGGTTTGTGATTCTCTCTTCCACTGACTCTGCAATTCACTTGTTTATGAAAATTATGAAAGCAAAAATCCTCCGGAGCCTTTATACATAGGGGAAGAGTTCAGAGTTCTTTCAGGGACACAGATTCTTCCCTAATCTCCCCACTTCTCACCCAACCTACAGTACTTGTCCCAGCCACTGTTACCCTGTTGACAGATGGATGTTTATATAAAAGACCTTGTGCCTCAATAAAATTCCATTTTGGAGTTACATAAAAACAGCAATTACTGGAAAATGGAGCTTTTTAATTAAATGCATTTGAAGGAAGTAGGGATTAATGACTTTAAAGTAGGAGAGTATTTAATGCTTACAGTCACAGATCATCCCCTACTGAAGCTGTATTATTGCTGTCTGCCAACGATGCTTTTAAGTATTGATATTGCCTGCATTAATAATGCTCTAAACTATGTCCATAACAATATAATTAGTAACACAATATTATATACTGTACCCAAAACTTTGCACTACCAATTATAGCACAGTAAATATAGTTTACAGCAACATGCTCTAATTTGAGTTCTCCAATTAAAGGAACATAAACTTTGAGTAAGAGCTTTCCATAGATCCTCGGGTTTGTGTATTTGACACATTTCAAATCTCCTTGATAAATGCTGAAAAAACAGGGCTTTGGTTTGTAACATTTGCACATCTAGCTATCTCATTTGCAGGTACAGTCTGGTAAGTAGATATGTAACTGTTATTATCTGCACCTACAGTTAACTGCAGTCACCAAATACTGGACAAAATTATTTGCAGACCCAAAATTGTGACTGCAAAAATCAGTGTCCAGGTTGCATCCCTTTTGAAATTCAGGCCCTGTGTCTGTACCCTATAATGGATGAAGAGCTATATGGCGAATGTGGAAGGCCATCCACAAAAGTCAGAAGGGAAACAACCATTAAGTTTGTGTTTTTGCTAAGAATTCCAGTCAGATACACCAAATCAATATTTTACCCCTGCCTGTACTCAAGCTGTTCTGTGAAGATCTATACAAAATCAGATACGGGATTTAGGGTGTGTGTGTGGAGGGGTGTCTAGCATCAAATATCAATACAACGTGCTAGCATATGTGGGTCTAGACTCCCAGAATGGTAGGATGTGAGAGTGTTATGGAGCCATTACACTGTGCTCAGGGTTGGGCTATGCCACACAGTCACTTGGTACCTTTCTAACCATCTGTCAGAGAGCTGTGGATAGACTCTGGGACTTGCATCCAGCTTGCCTTGCAAGTAGGAAGACTGACAAAATATGGGGCCTTTGAGAGAGAGAGAAAGGTCTCCTTTCCTCCCTCATGTAAAAATAGCAGAAATTCAGATCAGGCTCAGAAACTGGATATCTATGAATAATCAGGTAGTACAATCCGCCTGGTACCTTAATAGGTTAAGTGTTGGTGTGTTTAGTAGACACAAAATATCTGATATTGCCTCAAACATTGGCCTCAACAGCATTCAGTACTAATGCCATAGAATCACTGAATGTAGTCCACTGCTTTCCCCTTTCCTAGAAGCATTAAGGAGTTGAGATTAAATGAAAATGAGTAGTAAGAAAAACATCTTCTCACCTGCATGACTACTTCTCTTCCTTCCCTTCTCCTACCAAACTCCTAGCATGTTCTAGAGCTAGATTAGCAGCATCATACATACTACTTAGCATACCTGGCACATAGTATTTTTTTGTTTTGTACTTGTGGGTTAGTTGTTGCTAGTTATTGTAGATGGAATGGGGAGGGGAAGGACAATAACTCACAGTTGTCTTATGGAAAGAAAATATTTCACTCTTTAAATTTCTTAATTCACATGACTATTGAGAAGAATAATTTGAAATGCAAGTTGAAGGGTAGATGTGTTATCTGAGATGCTTTTCAAATTCATCCATTAATTTTAGGATCTCAACAGTGGCAATACTGAGAAAGGTCTTTCTGTATCAATGTCACCAGCTGCATAGAAGCAGTACTCTGAATACTGCTAAATGTGGGCATGTCAGAGAGAAAGTTTTACCAGAGTCATCTTCCAGTTGAGGACAGCTGCAGATCGGATGACAGGGAGTGCCACTTTTACTGCAATGAAAACAGCCTGGGTTTTCGCTCCGGGGTGGAAAGAAAAGATCTACATTTTCCATATGCCACACAGCTAAGTTACTATAGTAGACTGACAATATGTCATAATGTACTCTGTTAAACAGAACAAATTTTTAGCAATTTGGATCTTATGAGGGAAGGAGGGTAGTGTGAATTCTGCCTTTGGCATGTGGATCAAGCATTATCACCAATGGCAACACATTCTTCCTCTTCAGACAGTCCACTGATTCCAGAAATTGAGGGCAACTCTTAAGCTGTTTTCTACTATTGGGATCACAGTTACGTAGCCTTTATTTTCAAATGTGCTTTTAATTTGTTCCAGACATCTTAGACCACAAAGCACAATTGTCAAACTCTCATTGTCACCACTGGGGTCAGAAGTAGCCAGTTCTACCGGGCGGAGAATATTAACTAAGCTAGTCACAGGGTTACAGTGATAGGAAGCAAGGATAGTGTTTTCCTTTTCCTCGTGTACATGACTTCCTGATGGATCACATGTTCATGGCACCTCATCTAGAAAATGTCTCCAATGGTTCCACTCTCTTCCTGTCGTGAAGACTCTATCCCAATCTACCTGCATGCGCTCAGGGTTCCCTGCACCCTGCCTCCTCTTTCCACAATATTGGTTTTGGGCTCTTCCCAGTTCTCTACTCTATCATTTCCTCTCTCTACACTATCTCCAGTGCACCAGCTATCTGGAACAGTCTGCCTGCCCCCTTACACCTCACTGAGTCCCCAATCAAGGGCTAAAGTAAGAAGGAGCGGTGTGGCAAGGAGTGGCAGCTCACCAGATGCTGCTAAAAGCTCCCCTTCCTCTCACTGGCTTGGGGTAGCAGCGCTTGCTCACAGCTCTCCCTGCTGCGGGGAAGTTGTGCTGAGAGTTCTACCTATTCAATCTACTTTAACCTCTGCCCATCCCTATTTATAACATAACTCTAGCCCTCCAGTTCTCCTTCACTACCTACTGCCAACAAGGATGCTTATCATTTCCAACCCACTGCATACCTCTTCTTGCCTACATTTCCACCTATTCTCACGCTTTCTTATTGCATTGCTATTGCTTCGCTATTACTACAATGGGTGTGCATCGAGGGATACTTGTATAAAAGGCCTGGGCTCATGGGAGGAAGGATGATTTGTGGTTAAGGCCCTGGACTGGACTAAACTTGGGAAATTTGGGTTTAATTCCCAGCTTTGCCAATACTTGCTATGTGACCTGGGGCAAGTCACTTTACCCTTGATGTGCCTCAGTTCCCCATCTGTAAAATTGGGACAATAATACTTCAATACCTTAAATGGATATTGTGAGGATAGATTACACTTTATCCAAACACAAGTCATTGGGCCTCAATACATGAGTAACTGGGTGAATTTCAATAGCCTACAATATATACAGGAGGTTAGACTAGATCAGTGATACTCAGACTGAGGCTCGTGAGCAGCAAGTGGCTCTTTAATGTGTCTCCTGTGGCTCTTTGAGGCACATGATATTCAAACACTGTGTGATTTAATTATTAACCAATCTAAATTATTGACCTATCCAGATGCTTTTACTATGTTATTAACCAACTGCAGTTGATAAAATAATACTTGGCCAGTCATTTTGCTGTGAGAATTTTATATATATAAATGAAACAGTGAATTCACACCACTGTGGCTTTTTTGGGTAATGTTGATCGCTAATTTGGCTTCTGAACCACTGAGGTCTGAGTATCACTGGACTAGATGATCTAATGGTCCCTTCTGGACGTACAGTCTATGAATCTATGAATCTTTCATCAATGATTGTGAGGGACTCAGATATTATACATATGGGGGCCATTTAAGTAGCTAAACAGTTATAAAATTACATTGTGTTGTATTTGTTGTTTTAAAAGCCTCTCGAATATATACAATATTGTGTTCCAAAATGTTGTCATATTCCACTGCAGTGGATATTTTTTAAGCAAGCTCCTTTCTTGCTGCAGCTGAATCAGAATTTTTCAAGGCTGGGGCACAGTGTTTGCAGTTCTTGCATGTCATCTCACAAAAGAAGTCATTTATCAGCAAGTTAAACCAGTGTGCAAGACCCTTTTTGCTTGTATAGCCACCATCCTTTGTAGCATAGATTTAGTTTAATTATGATCAATTTAAATGTAACAATTCAATTACATTTTGTATAACAAAAACAATGAATAAATTATATTTTCCAATATTCGGATGGTCTTTATGAAAAGAAATATATATATTTCTTTTCACAAAGACTATCTGAATAATACAGCTTCCCAATCACTGGATATAATTATACAGTCCAAATTAAGACCCTTATTTGATGCAATAATATAGAAGGCCAGAATAAAGGACACACATTTAGGTAATTCAATATGACAAACAGAATGCACTCCTGTTAGACCACTGGGTTAAACTTTCTGAAATATTCAAACCCATTGTGTCCAGTTTATACACACTTCCACCATGAATGTGCATTGAAGATTGAAAAAAAATGGGTTTGTTTAGTCTGGAAAAGAGAAGACTAAGACGGGACATGATAACAGTTTTCAAATACATAAAAGGTTGTTACAAGAAGGAGAGAGAAAAATTGTTTTTCCTAAACTCTGAGGATAGGACAAGAAGCAATGGGCTTAAACTGCAGCAAGGGAGGTTTAGATTGGACATTAGGAAAAACTTCCTAACTGTCAAGGTGGTTAAGCACTGGAATAAATTGCCTAGGGAGGCTGTGGAATCTCCATCATTGGAAATATTTAAAAGCAGGTAAGACAAACACCTGTCAGGGATGGTCTAGATAATACTTAGTCCTGCCACGAGTGCAGGGGACTGGACTTTCAAGGTCCCTTCTAGTCCTATGATTTTATGATTGACACATAGGCATGTGTGTCCAAACCCCCAACCTGCATGAGTGCACTGGCATTGTCCATGCACATTTGAAAAATCTGCACTTCTTATTCTAAAAGTCGTCATTTCTTGGGCTAGTTTAATTCACATTATCATTCCTGCTGTAATACACTCATGCTGGAGATCATCTTTTCTCTTATGTTTCAATTTTTTTTCTACTCATATAGGTGGTATAGAAGAAAGTCAGGTAACCTTCTAAGACTCAGAAATGGTACCACTGGGGTTTGCTTTTACTTCTGTCTACTAGCATCAGCTTCTTAAACACCCAGGATCTTTGTTTTCATGGCCTTGTGAACCAATTTTCTTTTTCCAAATGGCATTTCAACACATATTCCCAAGTGTCTGCCATCTTGTCCTCTACCGACACTTGGTCCAGCAGATGGTGCAAATGGACTGGCATACATAGCATTTGTGGAATCAAGGTCAGAAACCTACTAATCTTTGTTTCTTTGCCCTGTGGCATCACATTCTACTTTGAGAGTGATGGTGTTTGCTTATTATTGTGATTTTGCATTTTGGGGTGTTTCTGAATTATATTACAGCCTTATCTTTTTTGTTTGATTTTTGTTGTTGTTCCCCTCCTCCCCTCCCCAAGAGTGTCTGCTGTCAGGGGGCTTGTTTCTCCACTGTCTTGCAGCTCCTATAGTCTTTTACACCTATTCAAAGTGAATGGGAAAATGCTTCCATAACATTTTCCACTCACTTTGTATAAGTGTAAATGACTACACGAGGTGCAAGGCAGAGAAAAATCAGAACCAGAGACTTTTTTATCATTAAATGTAGTTTAACAATTAAGGGAAAATCAGAGTGATAATGTATATTGTGGCATGAGTCAATTGATCAGGACATACTAATGAGTCAGTGTGCTGATGTAACTAATGCCTTGCCGACATGGGGAAATTGACCAGCATAGCTTTCGTGGAGTCAACTATTTCACAACAGGTATTCTGGTATAGCTCCCCATGTGGACACTTTATTCTGGAATTACTATTGCTGTGCCAGTCAATTTCCCTGCATAGAAGAGTCCCTACATCAAGAAGATAAAAAGAGAGAGTATAGCAGCAAAAACAGCTAACAGAAGTATATAAGTACCTCTTCCTACTTTATTTTATACCCTTCTATTTTTCTAAGAGTACATGCCAAGGGTCTCAGATGGGCATATACTCAGGGCAGGTAGCCCACCCCACAGCTCACGCTGCTCTGGCTACATTCTATTTTTAGCATGCTAGCTCGTTGAGAGCTAAAGCAAATATGTCTCCTCATTCAGGGGTTAAACTAGATGACCCTTGCGGTCCCTTCTAACTCTATGGTTCTGTGCTAGGATCGAAGCATAGACATGCCCTAAAACTGTGCTTTCTCCTCTTTGTTCTACCTTCTGCTAGAACAGGTCACAGAACCATTTTTTCCCCATTTCTCTACCTCCTTTTGAGGGTTACCAGATCTTCCACAGTTTTGTAACACTATGGTATATGGGAGGCTATGCACCAGTATATGACAGTTTGGGGTGACAACAAAAAGCACTCAGGTTTCAGAGTAACAGCCGTGTTAGTCTGTATTCGCAAAAAGAAAAGGAGTCCTTGTGGCACCTTAGAGACTAACCAATTTATTTGAGCATGAGAGCTGTAGCTCACGAAAGCTCATGCTCAAATAAATTGGTTAGTCTCTAAGGTGCCACAAGGACTTCTTTTCTTTTTGAAAAAGCACTCAGTGCCTTTACATCTAGCACTTGCAAGTTCTTTATATGTGGATATGCTTTTCCCATTTTGCTCTGTGGTCTAGTGTGATGGAGAAGAGAGAGGAGTTTCCTGATGGTATTTGAAAGTCTGATAATTTATCTTAGGTTGGCAGGCAAAGCTAAATCTGTATTTTTCTTCTTATTTTGATGGATGCTGGCCCATGACCCAGGACACAATAGCAAAAAGGTTGGTTGTTGAACCAAACCAAACAAAAAAAGGAGTTCTGGGTGTGGAATCTGTAGGTGTAGCTCACTTTCTATTCTCTGATTTCCCGCTCTCATTATGTTTTTAATTGAGCCTTTGTTTCAAGGCACTTGATAACAGTAGGCTGAAGAAATAATTCATCACTGAAATACTGTATATAACAGAAAGTGTTGAGAGGAAAATACAGGAATAATTAAATTAAAGATCAGATTTTTAATTTCATGCAAATATATTGTGGCCTGTTTACTCATTTCAGATTCAAAACCTTGGGTAAAATTATTCCTTGAGCCTCTATGTCATAGAATCATAGAATATCAGGGTTGGAAGGGACCTCAGGAGGTCATCTAGTTCAACCCCCTGCTCAAAGCAGGACCAATCCCCAATTTTTGCCCCAGATCCCTAAACGGCCCCCTCAAGGATTGAACTCACAACCCTGGGTTTAACAGGCCAATGCTCAAACCACTGAGCTATCCCTCCCCCCAGAGGTCCCCAATTGAGGGGCATGCCCCCCTAAGGGGGCACGGAGGAACATTCGGGGGGGGGGGGGGGGCTAGGACCTGGGCCAGCCCTTACACAGGGGTGGAGAGGGAGTGCCACCTAGCTCTGCTTCTGGCCCCAGCCCCAGCTGCTGACACCACGCCCGGGGATCTGTTCCTGGCCCCACACCCTAGCTGTGGCCCCAGCCTGGGCCCCCTTACCCCTGTCCACCTCCCCACCTCCCGGAGCCATGGCCCCGCTCCCAGCCCTGGATAAGCTTAAGTGCCTGTCTTAGCTCTCCATGCTGAGCAGTCACCTCAAGCCTGTCATACATCCGCTACCTTATTGTCAGAACTGTGAGTTAAAAGACGTGTGGGAGGAGAATGGGCTTGTCTGAGAAGGCAGAGGCTTTATGGTGACCACAGCACGCAGATGAGGGGATTAAAACACACTCCCCTCTCAGACTTTACTTCTACTACAAGGCAGGAATAACTTGGCAGCTATGCAGCAGCATCTCATTAACATGGGACTAGGTTACCCTGTCCCACTTATCACTTTTTACTTTGTATTCCTATGTACAACACTCTGCAGGCGCACTGGACAGTATCAAATCCCTGATGTAACACCATGTGGCAGGGCTCATTCATCCTCAGAGCGTCCCCTCGCGTTAGTGTGGGATGTTGCCTTTACCTTTGGCCCCGGCACCTCCTGCCAGCCGCCTATCCTCACCCCAAGTCTTCTGTGGCTCAGTCCTCTGGCCACGTCACCACAGTTTACACCTTCCAGGGAGTCATAAACAAGTCCAAATAAAACTAAATAGTTCTCCTACCCTTTTGGACTACTGACATCTTTTCTTCTCTACTTACAACCTGTATCTTAGGGCTTCCCTTGCAGAATCCTATGCTGTCCATATGGTGCACTGCTCCTGTTGTCTCTGTCTTGTGTTCCCTAACCGTGGGCTTTTCTCAGTCAGAGACACTTGTCTCCCCCCTTCGGCTGGACTCTTCAGTCTACTTACTAGCCAGGAGACAATTAGCTCCTCACCTCCCCCAGGTGCAAAAGCATGACTCATTCGGTGCATTGTGGCTGAGGGGTTAAGCCCCATCACACACCACTAAAGTCAAATGAGTTACATCAGACATTACCTTGCTTTTGAAAAGGTCTGCCCAGTTCAGTTAGCTTGTGCTGAGGTAGTTGCCATCACTGGGCTCAATTTTGCCAGGTGAGCAATTCCGCTTGTTACCACCCTCCATCCGCAAGGACAGCTCCATAAAGAATTCCTGGATCTCTCCTGCCCCACCACTTCAGCAGGTGCTGCATACTCCCTGCATGTGATTGCCACTCCGCTGACTAGTAGAGGCAGTAGCCCACATACTCTCTTACCCTTTTGGAGGTTCTTGAACCCCATGGGTGCAAAGATTTCTGAATGTGGAGTTTGCATCTCCACTCCAGCCCTTCCCTGTGCATCTCTGAAGAAACTGGACACTCTCCGGCCTGTCCCATTGTCATATAGTCAATCAAAAAATGTGCACAGGGAGTCTAGATAAAACTTTCAGGCAAGAATCTACATCAAACATATTCCCTCTCATCTCATCATCATTTGTGCAAAGGGGGATAACTCTTTACTCTCAGTGCAACTTGTGGTGAGAAAGCAAGATAATTTGTATCCCATGTGCCTAGACAGGACTTTCAACCACCAGGTAGTCTATTATTAAAAAGTAGCTGGATTACTTAATTTTGACTTTATTTTTAAGGACAATTTGTGAAATAGCCCAATGTCATGAATGAGCAAAATAAATGATCAAAACAACTATATGCTGTTTCCAAGCTTAAAACAAAAGTTTAAATTAGGGCTGTCAAGTGATTAAAAAAATTAATCGCGATTATTCATGCTGATAAATAATAGAATACCATTTATTTAAATATTTTGGGATGTTTTCTACATTTTCAAATATATTGATTTCAATTACAACACAGAATACAAAGTATACAGTGCTCATTTTATATTTATTTTTGATTACAAATATTTGCACTGTAAAAAACAAAAGAAATAGTATTTTTCTATTAATCTAATACAAGTACTGTAGTGCAATCTCTTTATAATGAAAGTTGAACATAAAAAATGTATAATTATGTACAGAAAATAACTGAATTCAAAAATAAAACAATGTAAAATTTTAGAGCCTACTAGTCCACTCAGTCCTACTTCTTGTTCAGCCAATTGCTCAGACAAACAAGTTTGCTTACATTTGCAGGAGATAATGGTGCCCGCTTCTTGTTTATAATGTCACCTGAAAGTCAGAATAGACGTTCTCATGACACTGTTGTAGCCGGTGTCACAAGATATTTACGTGCCAGATATGCTAAAGATTCATATGTCCATTCATGCTTTAACCACCATTCCTGAGGACATGAGTCCATGCTGATGATGGGTTCTGCTCAGTAACGATCCACAGCAGTGCAGACCGATGCATGTTCAGTTTCATCTTTTGAGTCAGATGTCACCAGCAGAAGGTTAATTTTCTTTTTTGGGGTTCAGGTGCTGTAGTTTCCGCGTCGGAGTGTTGCTCTTTTAAGACTTCTGAAAGCATGCTCCACATCTTGTCCCTCTCAGATTTTGGAAGGCACTTCAGATTCTTAAACCTTGGGTCAAGTGCTGTAGCTATCTTTAGAAATCTCACATTGGTACCTTCTGTATGCTTTGTCAAATCTCCAGTGAAAGTGTTCTTAAAATGAACAACAAGTGCTGGGTCATTATCAGAGACTGCTATAACATGAAATATATTGCAGAATGCGGGTAAAATAGAGCAGGAGACATACAATTCTCCCCCAACGGGTTCAGTCACAAATTTTATTAACACATTATTTTTTAACAAGCATCATCAGCATGGAAGCATGTGCTCTGGGATGGTGGCTGAAGCATGAAGGGGCATATGACTGTTTAGCATATCCGGCACGTGGATACCTTGCAATGCTGGCTACAACAGTGCCATGTGAATGCCTATTTTCACTTTCTGGTGACATTGTAAATAAGAAGAGGGCAGCATTATCTCCTGTAGATATAAATAAACTAGTTTGTCTGAGCGACTGGCTGAACAAGAAGTAGGACTGAGTGGACTTGTAGGCTCTGAAGTTTTACATAGTTTTGTTTTGGAGTGCAGTTATGTAACAAAAAAGGCCCCTCCATTTGTAAGTTCACGACACAGAGATTGGTGCACTACAGTACTTGTATGAAGTGAATTGAAAAATACTATTTCTTTTGTTTATCATTTTTACAGTACAAATATTTGTAATCAAAATAATAAACTGAACACTGTACACTTTGTGTTTTGTGTTGGTATTGAAATCAATATATTTGAAAATGTAGAAAAACATCCAATTTTTTTTAATAAATTTCAATTAGTATTCTATTTAACAGTGTAATTAAAAATGTGATTAATCATGATTAATTTTTAAAATCACAATTAAAATTTTAAAATCACAAATAATTTTTTGACAGCCCTTGTTAAAATCACACCCAAACATTGGTCTGGAATCACATCTGTCCTTACCAGGTTACATATGACAAATATGAAAGAGACAGCATCCAGGGGAAAAAGTGCTCCTCTGCTAAGCGAAAAAAACCCATTCCAACCGTTTCTTTGGGGGCAGAGGGGAATAGTCTTCATTTCCTCCTTTAAAAAACAGACCTTTTACTAGCATTTTGTACAAAGCTTCACACAAGAAGGTCCTTAAATTGTTAGGCTCATTAAGTCACTCCATAAAATAGCATGATGGAGCTCCAAGCTTATTGTCTCAGGGTGACTTCCAGGAAAGATTTGAAGTTTACATGTAAAAATATTTTCTCCCTAAATGTTTGGACTCTGAGAGTCAAGCCGTGTTCTTTCTGACTCCTGTATCACCATCCTAACAATTCTGCAACCAGAACTGAGCTAACGATATTGTTGCTGAAGTGCAAGTCAGAACGGAGTCTAGCCTAGTCTCTCCTCATTGCATTGGCCCTAGAGTGCTTGCAAGAAGTAATAAAAAATAGCAAATCCTTATTTTACTCAGGAATACTTACAAGGAGCTGATCCACTGAAAAGAAGGTCTCATTTTTCTGACAACAACCGTATTTCAAGCAAATTCAGAAGAATCATATTTTAACGTATAACAACGCGGGATTCTCCATGAGGATTGGGGATTCTCTGCAGATCACAGAGCAGCACAGACCTGCCAAGTGTCATGCATCTCATGTGAGACTAATACATTTGGCAGCCCTGTCATGCCTGCCTGCAGCTCAGGTGGCTGGCGTCTTTCCGGTAAGCAAAGAGAAGCTGCTGCTCTTGCTGCCGGAGATTCTGATGAGTGGGGGATAAAAATGAGTTATTACTACTGCTAGTTGGGGCAGTGAAGAGCTGCTTCCAACCATGGTCCTATACTTCAGGGGAGTAGAAGTAGCTCTTACCTGCGATGATAAATATATGGAAAATTCATGTATGGAAAATAATGACAGACAGGCAGCATGGTCCCGCGATGAGTGCACAAGCCTAGAATTTAGGAGTCCTATGGTCAAAGTCCCTGCTCTACCAGAACCTTCCTGGGTGATCTTGGGCAAGTCATTTAGTCTTCCTGTGCCTCAGCTCCTCCTGTAAAAATAGCACTTCCCCACCTCACAGGGCTGTTGTACCAAAAAATAATTTAAAAATTGTGCAGTGGTCAGATACCATAGTAATGGAGGCCACATAAGTGCCATAGATAGTTCAAGATTTTCAGAGTCCAGAGTATACAGCAGTAGGCATAGCAAGATTTACATTATGAAATACCTTTAGTACGCTAGACACAAATGGAACTTTCGGCCGTGTTGTCCATGATGTCATAGGCATACGCTCTAGTAAAATGTACATGTAGGAACCTTTTTCCTCTTCATTATTATTTCCATTTTATAATAGCACCAACAGCCTGCAGGCAATGCATTTTCTGGCATTCCTTGGGTGGTTGAAGTCATCTGGCCTTCCTGATGCCACACAATACATTCAAGGTGTTCAATACTGATAACCAACCACTGATGCACTTCCTGGACTTTCCTACTGCATCAATAACACACTGCCAATACTTGCTAGCTACTGTAACTTTTATGTGTCAAAAATTGAAGAAAACTCACCAAGTTTTATATACATATAAAAATATCTATGTGATCAGCATAAATAAGTCACCCTAAATAAATCCAGTCTAGTTTCACATTTAACTTTTTTGAGCATTCCCAAATAGGTTTAAATTTTTGTTACCAAAGGCATTTTCTACATGATCATGATGCCTATGATATCCCATAGATTCATGCAGCTTTATTTATTAATATGCAGAGAGCTAAGTGTTAGTAAGAGCTTCTGACAGCCCCTGCAGTTACGAATAAAGCAGCTAATGAGAAGAAAAACTGCCCATATTGGCTAATTCCCAAGTCTCAAGACATCTTTAAGATAGAATGCAATGACAAATGATACTTTTCACCTTTATATACATCACCTTTCCGAGATTACAGCTTGAGATGGATAGCTTTTTAGAATAACACTACCACAAGCATTAGACACAGATCAAACATTTGCCTCCAGCATGAATGCTCTACAATGCAACAAAAATGTTCCAGAATAAAACGAAATGCACTAATTGTTAGACTGAAAGTATGTAGTTATATTCTTAAAGCAAATTAACATCCAGTAATTTAAAAAATCCAACGGGTAAAGCTCATTGATAAATTTCTCTAAGTCTTCATTGAAAAGAAACTCTGGTACCAATAAGTACAGGTATTTTCTTCTAAGATTTCTCACATTTTGGTGTAAATAATTATAGCTCCACTGAAGTCAACAGATCTATACCAATTTACACCAGTTGAGGATCTGGCCCAGCTCGTCGTTTTTCAGGAGAAGCCCACATAATAAGCAACCTTTGGATAATTAAAGCAAAACATTCTAAGACAGAAATGTAGTCACCCTTGTAGCTGTGTTTGCACAATCCTGCAAGATGCCAAAAACTGTCTCTTGAGAGGCGCTGAGCAACCATAACTTCCACTGAAATTCAGTGAGCTCAGCATCTTGCAAAATTGGGCTCAGAATTACATTGTTAGCAAGTATTTAAAAAGTCCTACAATGTCAGCTTGGTTTATCCTTATATCACTTCATTTTAGGGAAGAGCAGACATTGAGAGAAATCAGTCTCAAATAATTGCCAAAAACTAGAGAGACAAGGTGGGTGAGGTAATATCTTTTATCACTTGTCTCTCTCACCAACAGAAGTTGGTCCAATAAAAGATATTACCTCACCTACCTTATCTCTCTAATATCCTGGGACCAACACGGCTACAACAACATATGCCCAAAACTAGGCAGCACAATCTATTTTTCTTCTATATTTTAACCCCTTTTCTTACTTTCTTTCTTCTTTCAGGCAACAATTGTGAGCACAATTTTGGTGGCAGAAAGAAAGGCAGGAAGGAGTTAGCATAAAATTAAAAGTATCTGGAGGGAGAGCAACTTGTTCGTGCATTTCTGGGTGCCATAATTCACTCCTGTGGCTAGGTTCTGCTTCTGTTCCTTTCCCCCCTGCTTCGTGTATTTCTAATCTCTACTGCAAAAAACAGTGAAAAATAATGAAAGCTCTCAAAGCTTCCGTGGTTCCCTATCCAACTACCTTCTCCTTCTCAGTCCAAATCAGAGAAAAGCTTTTCCTCTGTAAACCAGATTTGTACTTTTGGGGCCAAATCCTCCATGGTTGCAAATGGGGATAGCATCATTGACCTCAACAGAGCTATGCTGATTTACACAGCTGAAGATAAGGGCCTTTGTATCCAATATTGTTGTAAATTAAATGATTACAATCTTCACATTTTTCTTGCTTCTCTGAGGCTCCTCAAGGTGTTATTTTTATGATTAATTGTTAGCGTTCATGCATTACATCTTGAAAGCAATGTGTCATACAAGGATGAAACTCTGCTCCCAGTTATATCACAGTAAATCTGAAGTAAGGCCATTGGTTTCTGAGGCGTTACTCCATTTTATATACTGATGTAACTGCAAGCAGAATTTGGTCCTATATATTATTTAGCATGCTTATAGAATGACTTTCCAAGGGAGTTAAGCAGCAATATGAGCCAAAAATGTTAAAAGATGACTAATTGAGCCAGCCTTCCCAGAAACAGAGCCAGAAAGAACTGACAGAGCTGGCATACAAGGAGTCCAGATGGCCCTCAAGGTACTGTAAACTACCCAGAAGATGCAAAAAAATAAGGTGTCATGAACATTTGTTATTTTGCTGCTAAACGTTTGTAAAGCAAAAACTGGCACTTTCCTCCCAAGTGAAATCTTAATATGGAAAAAGTGAAATTTATCAGCAAGAGGGATTTCCAGTTATTGTTTCAATTTGGTGTGGGTCTAACAAGTGTACAGTTTTTTTCGCAGCTGTATTTCAGACCCTCAACCACACTCTTCTGTGTTCTAAATTCTTCTCTATGTTTTACTCTTCATCAAGAAGAGAATTACAGGAATGTAGATTTTGGACTGTACCATTCTTCATTCTACTTACGATCTTCGTCATCAGAATGGACGAGTTTTGTTCCATGTTCTGTTTCTTACTGCAACTGTTCTCATAAAATTTATTGTGGAATTTAAAAACTACTATATTTAAGGGAACATAATAATAGTATATACAATATTCTGTCCTTTACATGGCTGGACATTTCACCTCCACATCACAGGCTAATTAATCTATCAGGAATATCAGTCATAATATTGCACATGGCAGAGTTATAAAACACAGAAGCATAATACTAAACATTAAAATAATATTTTAAAGTGGCATTCATGCTTTGACACCTCTTGCCAAAACCCAATAAACTGAAGTGTCCAGTGGCATCTATTGAGGATGTTGAGCATTATATTTTTTTGAGCCTCACACTCAGAAGATTATTTAGTTTAATAATTGCACTGCGGGAGCTCTAGGTTGGATATTAGGAAACACTATTTCACTGGGAGGGTGGTGAAGCACTGGAATGGGTTACCTAGGGCGGTGGTAGAATCTCCATCCTTAGAGGTTTTTAAGGCTGGGCTTCACAAAGCCCTGGCTGGGATGGTTTAGTTGGTGTTGGTCCTGCTCTGAGCAGGGGGTTGGACTAGATGACCTCCTGAGGTCTCTTCCAGCCTCAATCTTCTATGATTCTATACAAGATTTTCCAGCTATTACAGAAGGTAAACCCAAGCTTGCAGCTATTTATTTATTGTCCTTGATCCATGTGCTGAAATTCCACTAACTTCAATAGAAGCTTTGCATGGAAACCAAAGGCAATTTACAAACCACTTAGCTATACATAAAAAAGACAAGGGGCTGAAGTAATATATTTTACTGGACCAACTTTTGTTGGTAAGAGAGACAAACTTTTGAGCTTACACAGAGCTCTTCTTCAGGTCTAGGAAAGGTATTGAGAGTGTCACAGCTAAATACAAGATCAAAGTGATAGTTCAGCATATGTAGTTTGTACATATTCTAAGGCAGTATTTCTCAACCTTTTTAATACCAGGGACAGGCTTGCTGCCTTCCTAAATGGTGCCAGAGAGATCTCAGGGACCGGCACCAGTGTTGATCATTGTAGCAGTGGAGCTATGTCTGCATCCTGAAATCTTTCCTGAACCCTCTCTTCTGGCCTTCAAGCAACCCTTCAACCTCTCCAAGCTCATCATCAGAAGACAGCTCCCCACAGACCAGGACATGCCAACTCAAAGCAGAACCAGACCCTGCAAGAACAACAGATGCAAAACCTGCAGACATATCTTCACTGAAATGATCCAACTCCCTCCACAACATACCTTTCAAGATCCATGGGTCCTACACATGCTTATCACAACATGTGCTGTACTTCATCCAGTGCACTAAATGCCACAATAACAACTATGGGGGTGAAACCTGACAATCACCATGGTTTCAAATGAACTTACACAGGAAAATGATAAAAATCAAAAACACCCTACCACCTGTGGGTGGGCACTTTTGGGTGAGCACAAAGTGATCACTCCATATCTGACCTCTCAGTCCTCATCCTCAAAGTAAGCCTGCACAACACTTTCAAAAGATAAGCCTGGGAGCTTAAACTCATTACTCTGCTAGACACTAAAAATCATGGACTGAACAGAGACACTGCATTTACAGTTTATTACAACAGTCTGCAACCCATTAACCTCCCATTTTGTCCTATGACTACAGGGGTCTTAATGGGCCACTTCACCTTAAATGGTCCCTTAAAATATATACTAACTACTTATGTTAAACTATCTCTTCAATCTTGTATTTAGCTATGACACACTCAGTACCTTTCCCAGATCTGAAGAAGAGCTCTGTGTAACTTGAAAGCCTGTCTCTCTTACCAACAGAAGTTGGATCAATAAAAGTTATTACTCACCCACCTTGTCTCTCTAATATCCAGGGACTGATAGGGCTACAACAACACTGCATCGATATACATAATTATTTATATAACACGTGGACAAATAGCACTCCATTCATTTTACAAATGCATAACACGTTAAATAAGTTTCAAGAGAATATTTTATATTAACCCAACAGGCTGTTAAATCCCGGACATCTAAGGTACCCATGATGATGTTTAAACATGTTTGTGAATCATACATATTTATACGCAAGCTCAAATGAAATAGAGTCACAAAGCAACCCTGTGTTTACACACTTATTTCAGCATTGGCTTGACATTCTCAGTTAAATACCATCAAATATGGTAAATTCTCAATGGGCCAGTTTCTGCTCTCACAACCATATAAATCAGCAGTAAATCCACTGACGTCAACAGTTATAACACTGTACAGCTGGTGTATGAGAGATCAAAATCAGACCCAATTGCTGTAGTTTTCTTAGATTCATAGATTAAGAATGGGAAATTTACAGCCCAGGATAAGACTGGATATTCAGCACTTTCTAACAATCAGGCCTCTTCAAGTTGTCTCAGGTTGGGTATCTCAGAGCTGAGAACCCCAAAACAGCTAGTCACTTTTGAAAATCTTGGCTTACATTTTTATTTAGGGCTCATTGCTATTTTTTCGAATAGAAAGTGGTGAGACTACTTTCCGGTTTGGGGAACATTTGGGTGTACAGGACAAAGCAAACTCAAAACAAGAGATACAAAAGCTACTCAAACCAAACAAAATGGTTAGTTTTGTAATTACAATTGTTATATGTGCTTTCTCACTTCAGTCAATAGTCACATCAACGTACCATCGTCTTGTCTGTCTCCTTAGCTGTTCCTGTGTGGATTCACAGAGTTCAACCAAATCACCATAAAGAGAAAGTTGAACTCCAAGAAATAAAATAGTTACATTTGCTGCTTAGGATCCTTTTGGCTGTTCAAGCTTTGGTCCTTCGCGAAACAGGAAAAACATACCGATGTTGAGTTTTTTACATGAATTCATGATATTTGCACAGTCTGCCATTTAATATCAGTGAATGGTGGCTATTCACTTATCGTGAAATTCACTCCTGCCTACATAAAGCTAGAGTAATCAGGCGTTGTGCAAGAATATAAACACAGGTTGGGGGGATGGAGTTTGTCTACCCAGCTTACCAGCAAACCACGTAACTGCAATGCTTTTGTTGCTAATGCTTCAGACTATGAAACACCCTGTGAAGACCTAGTGCAGCGATTTTAAGCCATTGGATTTGGATCAGTACCTATTCTTTGAGTGCCTCTGAGTATACATCCCTCTCTTCACATTCCTATTTGCATCAGGCACACCACTGATATTTGATAAACAATAAATCATTCTGCCATTCTGACCGCCTGGAACAAAATGTTGGGTTTGGCATTGTCAGGTCCTCATATAAATCCTACTTCCCTAATTCTCATGTCTTAGCACTATTTATGATTGTATTGCATTCTAGTATAGGTTATTCATCCTGTCCTCTAAAAACTGCCCTAAGGCTCTATTCTTGGCCCTCTTTTTTCCCCTTCTTCTATCTTATCTCTCAAGATAACGTTCCTAACATTCTCTCTTCCATCTTTCTGTCTTTTTCTAAACTGCCCACATCATGCTATACCCTGATTTCCCACTCCTGAAGAGAATGAAGACCTCTTTGTCTCAATCTCTCTATGAGCCTCCCATTCTCTTTAATCTAGACCTTAATTTTGCTCCCAAGATCATGTGTTTGTATGTCCACAGTGCACCAATAGTCAGTTTGAATTCATACACAATATATTTTGCTTTTAGGACTCTCTTAAACTAAGACCCAAGAGCCCATCAGTGTCCTGTACGTGAAAATTTGCCTTCACTACTTCTGCAATTTTGATAGAATTTGTCTCTGCCTCACTTGAAATTCTTAATGCTTTAATCACTTACTCCCTTGCTGCCACCATTCCCTCTTGTTTATTGTCTTCCTAAATTCCTATTATCTAGAGAAACAAATACTATGCCAAGAAACAGAACTGATCATCCATATCTATACTATTGGCATCCGTACTGGCTTCCTCTGCATCTCAAAATCCCATTAAAAATTGCCTTCCTGGTTTCCAAAATTCTTGAGACACTTGCTCCAGCCTACTTTTCCTCTATCTGCCTAAGCTTCCCCATCCAAAAAATATGTATCCTTTTTTGTAAAGTGCTTTGAGATTGATGGATAAAAAGTGCTACATAAGAGGCAATTATAACTGACAACTTTATGACCTTGTATCCATCTCTTGACTCTGTTACCCTAGATTTGGTCTCCTCTTTACAATATTGCTTAGTTGTATGTTCATCTTTTACTTGAGCTAGCCCCCTATCCCTTTCATCTTGATCATTTCTTTTCTGTAAATGTTTCTTAAGAACTTCTTTTCCCTTTTCTCTTCAGGTTATGATGGATGGATTCTTGCTGTAAAGCGTTTTGTGACACTGTATATTAAAGGACGTTATATTTTTTAAAAACTACCTTGTATTTGATTGTCAAAGACGCATACTTCATCAAATTTTCCATTCAGAAAGTACCAGCCTATCTTATCCTACAAAGAGGTAGACACACAAAAGGGAGGGATACAAGCTACTGTGATTGCCACTAAAATAGACACTTCCTGCAATATAGTGTTTGCCTCACTAGAAATTCCGTGGCAGTATGACCTGATTAAGAACATAAGAATGGCCATACTGGGTCAGACAAAAGGTCCATCTAGCCCAGTATCCTGTCTTCTGACAGTGACCAATGCCTGGTGCTTCAGAGGGTATGAACAGAACTGGTAATTATCAAGTGATCCATCCCCTGTAGCCCAGTCCCAACTTCTGGCAGCACAGATTATAGGCAGCACAGGTAGACTGTAGATTCCTCTGGCTATCGTTGTCTGGCATTTTCATTGATTCATAGATATTTAGGTCAGAAGGGACCATTACGATCATCTAGTCTGACCTCCTGCACAATGCAGGCCACAGAATTTCACCCACCACTCCTACAAAAAAAACCTCACACCTATATCTGTGCTATTGAAGTCCTCAAATCTTAGTTTAAAGACTTCAAGGAGCAGAGAATCCTCCAGCAAGTGACCCGTGCCCCATGCTACAGAGGAAGGCGAAAAAACTTCAGGGCCTCTTCCAATCTGCCCTGGAGGAAAATTCCTTCCCGACCCCAAATATGGCGATCAGCTAAACCCTGAGCATATGGGCAAGATTCATCAGCCAGATACTACAGAAAATTCTTTCCTGGTTAACTCGGATCTCACCCCATCTAATTGCCCATCACAGGCCATTGGGCCTATTTACCATGAATATTTAATTACCAAAACCATGTTATCCCATCATACCATCTCCTCCATAAACTTATCGAGTTTAATCTTAAAGCCAGATAGATCTTTTGCCCCCACTGCTTCCCTTGGAAGGCTATTCCAAAACTTCACTCCTCTGATGGTTAAAAACCTTTATCTAATTTCTAGTCTAAATTTCCTAGTGGCCAGTTTATATCCATTTGTTCTTGTGTCCACATTGGTACTGAGCTTAAATAATTCCTCTCCTTCTCTGGTATTTTTCCCTCTGATATATTTATAGAGAGCAATCATATCTCCCCTCAACCTTCTTTTAGTTAGGCTAAACAAGCCAAGCTCCCTGAGTCTCCTTTCATAAGACAAGTTTTCCATTCCTCGGATCATCCTAGTAGCCCTTCTCTGTACCTGTTCCAGTTTGAATTCATCCTTCTTAAACATGGGAGACCAGAACTGCACACGGTATTCCAGGTGAGGTCTCACCAGTGCCTTGTATAACGGTACTAAAACCTCCTTATCCCTACTGGAAATACCTCGCCTGATGCATCCCAAGACCGCATTAGCTTTTTTCACAGCCATATCACATTGGCGACTCATAGTCATCCTATGATCAACCAATACTCCAAGGTCCTTTTCCTCCTCCGTTACTTCTAATTGATGCGTCCCTAGCTTATAACTAAAATTCTTGTTATTAATCCCTAAATGCATGACCTTACACTTCTCACTATTAAATTTCATCCTATTACTATTACTCCAGTTTACAAGGTCATCCAGATCCTCCTGTAGGGTATCCCTGTCGTTCTCTAAATTGGCAATACCTCCCAGCTTCGTATCATCCGCAAACTTTATTAGCACACACCCACTTTTTGTGCCAAGGTCAGTAATAAAAAGATTAAATAAGATTGGTCCCAAAACCGATCCTTGAGGAACTCCACTGGCAACCTCCCTCCAGCCTGACAATTCACCTTTTAGTAGGACCCGTTGTAGTCTCCCCTTTAACCAATTCCTTATCCACCTTTCAATTTTCCTATTGATCCCCATCTTATCCAATTTAACTAATAATTCCCCATGTGGCACGGTATCAAATGCCTTACTAAAATCTAGGTAAATTAGATCCACTGCATTTCCTTTATCTAAAAAATCTGTTACTTTCTCAAAGAAGGAGATCAGGTTGGTTTGGCACGATCTACCTTTTGTAAAACCATGTTGTATTTTGTCCCATTTACTATTGACTTCAATGTCCTTAACTACCTTCTCCTTCAAAATTTTTTCCAAGACCTTGCATACTACAGATGTCAAACTAACAGGCCTATAATTACCCAGATCACTTTTTTTCCCTTTGTTAAAAATAGGAACTATGTTAACAATTCTCCGATCATACGGTACAACCCCTGAGTTTACAGATTCATTAAAAATTCTTGCTCATGGGCTTGCAATTTCTTGTGCCAATTCCTTTAATATTCTTGGATGAAGATTATCTGGGCCCCCCAATTTAGTCCCATTAAGCTGTTTGAGTTTCGCTTCTACCTCAAATATGGTAATGTCTACCTCCATATCCTCATTCCCATTTGTCATGCTATCATTATCCCTAAGATCCTCTTTAGTCTTATTAAAGACTGAGGCAAAGTATTTGTTTAGATATTGGGCCATGCCTGCTTTCAGTTGCTTATAACTTTGCCAAACTCAATCCGGTTGGACTGAAATTTCTCAAGGAGGGTGCCTTTCCCTCATGCTGAAGGTTTCTGGAAAGTTTCAGGTAAAATGATTTAGCCATGTCTGAGAATGAGTTTAAGGGAAAATAAATTTTTTCTGCACATGTTAAAAAATAAAACTATTATAACTGATTTGTTGAAAAGTTCTGGCACCTCCATGCTTTGGAGCAGGGACTAAACATTTGGCAGGAAGGTAACCTTAGTGTCAGAGCTGTGCCTTTTGCTGTCCCCAGAAAAATCACCCAAATTTGGCCAAATTGTAAATCTCAGGTTCTATGTGCTCTGCAGAGACTTAGCTCATCAGCTAAATCTCTGGAGATTTCATCTGCACTGAGCATGCTCCATCCCCTCATTGCTCCTACCTGTAACTGAGCTGTGCATGCCCATCTTCATAGATCAACTGAGCATGCTCCATCTTGGGGCTGGAGGGGCTGAGCCAGACTTTCCTTGACATTGCTCCTCCCAGCTGCAGGGGGCTGTGGCAATGGAACCGAGAGCAGGCAGATGCTCCTGTGCTCCCAATGCCCACTGATGGTGCCCAGGCAGTGAGGAGGAGGAGGAAACAGCCTGACTGGGATTCAGGGGAGGGAGGGAAGGTAGAAGGGAAAGGGAGGAGGCATGGGCAGGGCTCAGGAGGAGCAGGGGCATGAATTGGGTGGAGATTAGCAGCTGGAGCAGGACAGGAGCCAAGCAGGAGGCAGGTAGGCGGGAGTCAGAGGAGACGGATGTGTATGGTAGGAGCAGAAGGGAACAGGAAAAGGCTGAGGTGGGGGAAAGAGGCAGAAGGATCTGTAACCACTAGAGCACAATCCCCTCTAGAACATGGAGTTGAACCCAAGAGTCCTGAGTGTCAACATTCCTTCACTGACTAGGAAATTGCTGTGACATCGCTGGTGCTTTACGTATCTCATCCCCTTCTAGTGGTGGGTCCACCTTCCACAGCTACCAGTTAAAGGACGACCCATCACTCTCACAGATCTTGGGAGACAGGCCAGTCCTTGCCTACAGACAGCCCTCCAACCTGAAACAAATACTCACCAGCAGCCACCCACCACACAACAAAAACACTAACCCAGGAACCTATCCTTGCAACAAAGCCCGTTGCCAACTGTGCCCACATATCTATTCAGGGGACACCATTACAGGGCCTAATCACATCAGCCACACTATCAGAGGCTCGTTCACCTGCGCATCTACCAATGTGATATATGCCATCATGTGCCAGCAATGCCCCTCTGCCATGTACATTGGCCAAACTGGACAGTCTCTACGTAAAAGAATAAATGGATACAAATCAGATGTCAAGAATTATAACATTCAAAAACCAGTCGGAGAACACTTCAGTCTCTCTGGTCACTTGATTACAGACCTAAAAGTGGCAGTTCTGCAACAAAAAAACTTGAAAAATGGACTCCAATGAGACACTGCTGAATTGGAATTAATTTGCAAACTGGATACAATTAACTTAGGCTTGAATAAAGACTGGGAGTGGATGTGTCATTACACAAAGTAAAACTATTTCCCCTTGTTTATTTCCCCTCCTACTGTCCTTGTCAACTGCTGGAAATGGCCCACCTTGATTATCACTACAAAAGGTCCCCCGTCCCCCCCACCTGCGCCGCTCTCCTGCTGGTAATAGCTCACCTTTCCTGATCACGCTTGTTACAGTCTGTATGGTAACACCCATTGTTTCATGTTCTCTGTGTATATAAAATCTCCCCACTATATTTTCTACCGTATGCATCTGATGAAGTGAGCTGTAGCTCACAAAAGCTTATGCTCTAAGGTGCCACAAGTACTCCTTTTCTCTTAGCTCATGTGGAGCTCCAGTAGTAGAGAACTGTGCCATTCTGATCTAAAGATTCCAAACTTCCTGATGACCACGCTGGAAGTTGGTATGGTTCCACATTATTAAACTTTTGTTTTTTCAATTTCTACTTATATTAAAAACATAGGAAATTACATCAAAAATATTACAGTTGCAAAGTCAAGCTCTCAGAAGTCAGGAAATGCCAGAAATAAGGTTGGTGTGCCCCTCTACTCCACCCGTGTGTATACATTCTGACAGCATTTAATTACATGATCACATACTATTGTTTCTACAGGGTCCCTCTTTCAGGGCACAGGATGGACTTGCTTTGGGAATATTAGGACCCCTCCCTCATTTGTTGCAAAAATTTGAACTCAGGTGGTGAATGAGGCAGGGAACTCCAGGAAAACAAAGGATGGCCTCATGGTTAAGGCAACTGAATTCTCCAGACTTTCTGGAGAAAAATTCTATCCCTGCTTCTGTCACAGAGTGGGCCAGTCACTTAAACAAAACTTTTCACATGGGGAAACAGCATGTTCCTCATTTTCTTTTGATTTGCAAAAGTGCTCAACTCTTCCAATTACAGGAGCTCTGCTCTGAATATATGAAGTGTTATAATATTCTAAGTCCTCTGAAAAATCAGACCCTAAATCTCTGAAATTGGGCACCCAGAATTAGTTGACACTTTTGACAGTTTTGGCTTTAATCCTTGGCTTCACCTCATAGGGGTGTTGTGAATATAAATTCATTAACATCTGTAAAGGACGAAGATACTATGATGAAAGCACCATAGAAAAGCCCATGAGGAAATTAATAATTCTGTGTTCAGTGTGGGGTTTAGATGGTTTGCAGTAAATAATACATGGGACCACACACTGAATTATGAAGATAAAAAGAAATATTGAATAGCTACCCATTCAATGAGGACCAGCTACCATGGGCACTAAATGAGGCAGAAGTTCTGTGGGAAAAAATAGCATGTGAACATGTAAATAAGGACTATATGATAATGCACAAGGGGGAACAATTAAGAGGGCAACCTTAATTCTGGCACCTCCTAACTTTTGAGTGCTTGACATTGCAACCTTAATATTCTTTTAATATAGTTTTTTTTGGGTGCAATATAACAGTGAAATACTGATCAGACAGTACCACAAATAATTGCAGAACTAGGACCAAACTTCCTGAGCAGAACCCCTAAATGACACTCAAATATTTTGTCCTAATACCCATATTTATACATGCAAACTCCTTAATGGCACATTAAAAGGAATAATTTTATGCATAAGTGTATATTTTGCATGTACAAATTTAAAATGTGCATGCATAACAGGTACGCATATAAACAGTATGGATGCAATTTAAGTGTCCCTTTTCAAAATGTTATCCCATTATATAATTTATTACATTAGCCTTCTAAGACTAGAAGTCTGAAAATGTCTAGTGAGAAACTAATTAAGTAAAACCTGGGCTCAAGGGGTTATTGCCCCCAAAATTGACATTTGCAATAGTGATATTTTGTTACTGGGGTGCATAATAGAGAATTGGATAATTTGTAATTAAGGCTCAGATCATGGCTGGGTTTAACACACTCATGCAAGGACATATGGGAGAAAAAGACCTCTCACTTCCCTCTCTGGCCTGCCTGGATCATTGCCCAGACATTGGGTGGGGAGGGCTGACTCTACAGAGCTGGTTCTTCCTGTGCAGGGGGTGGGCGGAGGTTGGGGAATGGGCAGAGCTTTGGTTGCACTCACCCTAACACACAAGTGAGTAGAGCTGAATTGGCTTGAGGGGAAGATGGAATATCTACATCTGGTAAAGAGCTGTAAAAAATTAGTCCATTCCCTTCCTTCCCCAGAGCAAGGGAGAAGCAGAGGAGGAATTCTGGGCTCCTGATGGAAAGCATAGGGCTGTGCCTAAAGGTTCCATCTAGCCGCAACTGCTTACAATGCTGGAGTGACATTTTTTTAAACTTCAAGTATGTGAGAAATGTAGCTTTGTTTTTTGGAATATGAAATTGTACGGGACAGGGACAGAGAGGAATTTGAGCTCTAAAATATAAGGGAATGGTACTCCAAGTATACCCCTATTGTTCAGACTTGGTTCAAGTCCATTGTAAATTAGATGTATCTAAATTCATACCTAAGGGGAGTAGCTGAGTATCTAACAAAGCACACAGGTAACAATTTACCTACCTAAAATTCTTACAATCTGATAGGAACTGTTCTATGGACTGTCATATTCATCCTCTCTCTCTGTATAGGGCTCCTATTCTTTACCTAGAGTGTTGATTGAGGGTAGGATATAGTTCTTAGCCTTAATATCTGATTTTTCACAATATCCAAAACTTGCTAAGAAACAAAATAAAAACAGTAGTTGATATTAATTTAAAACCTATGAGGTATCGTTCACTGTTTCTCAGAGGACTACCAGTAACTAATGAATCCTATGTAAGAGCTACAGCAAAGCATGCTGACCTCACTGATAAGCTAATCAATTATGCTGGTACAAAACAAGGTAATAACCAAACCAAAAGAAAACCCATGTTCTTTACAGAACCAGGAGGGAGTGGGGAGAAAGCACATTTGCCAGATCCAACACGGCAAAACTGGTAGGTCTGTAAATTTTGTTTCAAGTTTCCAAGAAAATATTTATAAGATTTCTACCTCCCTCCAGCCTTTAACAAAATTAATGTTCCTCTAAGCACAGCAGCTTTATTTCCACCAACTCAAAGTGAATAAAGAAAAAACAGAGTACACAGGTTGAAGGTTTGAATAGCCGAAATTGTAATTATCCCAAATAATAGGGATATGCTATACTATAGTGTTTACAGAGTACAACATACACGCTACACCTTTATAACAGCAGTATCTTAAATTAAGGTTTAAATTCTGCTTTTAAAAAGACTGCAGCATAGCTCACTGCTGTGTGTGCTTTGGAGGATAAAAATGATTAATTCTGCCCATCAGTGAAGTTTTTTCTTATGATTATCACAAGCCTTTGCAGCATGCAGAAAAGAAAAATGAAAATCATGTACAGGCTTATGTTTAAAACCTTATTTAAAAACACATAACAATACTAATTATTAAACACCAGAAAGGTTTAAATAAAAATCAGGTAAAATGCTGACTTTTAAAAACTTAAACATAGCTGCATTTAACAGATTTTTTTTTTTTCAGTGAACGATTTTACAGCTCTGGGTTAGGAAGGGATTTTTTTTCAAAATTAACAGAAGAAAACGATGGGAAAAGAAGTAAATCAAACTGGAAGTGTATCGTCTCATGTGAGCGCCAATGATGAGCTGCAGATCTGAAAAGAGCAGAATGATCAATTCATCACTACAAAGCAGAAAGAAGCAGAGACTGCCTCGAAAAAGATTTCCTTTTGGAATCACCATGGCCAAGAGTCAGCGAAAGCTTTGTACTTAGGGACCTAATGTTGCCTATTAATCTAACAAAACTAGACTACTCCGGACGAAAAAAAAAGGTAAGACTTCATCATTTAATCCCCTTCCACTTCACTGTGTATCTTCCCAGTGCTTCTATTGATACCATTCCTCCGCCCCCCGCCGACAGTATGATACCAGCAGGGACAGTTCATGCCAAATGTGCACTAATCTATATCTCAGAGTTTCTGCCTATTTCATTAGTCTATCTCACATTCAACAGTTAGAGAACATGTAGCAAAGGAATTGTAAGGTGTTGGCAGTTGCTAGAGTGATAGAGTGCTGCAAATTCAAAATGGCACTCCCTGAACCATATAAGATTGCACACGGAACACCACCACACATACATCTGATTGTAGAATTTCTACTTGCAACACTTCTAATATGCTGTTTTATTTCACCTCAGGTTTTGTGCTGAATTCTGCTCTCAGTTCCATTGGGGTAAACTTGCCCTGTATAACTGAGAGTAGCATTTGAGCTATCGTTTTTAATCTGATGCTAAATAAGTAATTAGCAATGACCATCTAGTCAACTGGGGGAACAAGGGCATAGCCATAGAGACGTCTTGGTGTGATCTCACCTTAGACCCTAGTCCTGCAAGTTATCCCTGTGCTCACATAGAGCCTCACTGATTTCAGTGGGGTTCTGCTTGGTGCAGGTCTCTGTTTGCCTGGAACATTTTGTAGAATCATGACCCTCACTGAATTGCAGCTGATTTAACTGCTATTCTGTGCAGCTCTGCATTGGGCTGATAACATTTTCATCTTCCAGAATACTCTTGTTTTTCTAAAAGCCCAAACATTTTGAATAACTATTCACTTAATTAAAAGGAAAAACAAACAATTACTGGTGTCCACTGGTGCATTGTTAGGTACCTTGCCTCATTTTATTTTCTTAATAATATTTCCAAAACTAGAAATGATTTGCATTTTAACCATAACAATATTAACTTCCCAGACTCTTATTTCAGTGTGTGCACTGTGACCCCACACAGGAGAATACTTTCAGAAAATAAAAATAAACTTACAAACTTTGAATGCACTTCAAGGTTCAGAAAGCAATGGGAACAAATGCATTATTTAATCATAAAAAAATTTAGACAATGTAGTGCAAAGCTGAGGAAACAACTCTGGCTCCCAGAGGCAAAGCAGGGTGGAAGCATGGAGGGTATGCCTGCTTTCAGAGCTGGACCTGTGCCTTCTCTTAATACTGCTTCTTATTAGGGAGCTAGAAAGGAGGCTGAGACCACTGGATGGTGGTAAGAGCTAGCTGCAGTTTTCTCAGAAACAATGATTATAGACAAGAGAAAAATAAGAAATCTGAGCAAAACAGGATGGAAAACTTCTAGTTTACAAACAATAAATCCTGTTAAATTATGCAAAGTTGAAAAGAAAGCCCAGGAAAAACACAGAAGCCGATCCAGCTTCCATTCAAGTCAATGACAAATTTTCTATTCACTTCAGTGGGGCAGGTTTGAGCCCTAACATTGCTATGTGCTGCTTTGTTACCCTAATTCCAATCACAATATTACTCCCCGCAACCCTCATTAAGGGTTGGTTCCAACCTTCCCTGACTGTCTTAGACCCTGTTTTTGTTATGTTGGCTCAACAATGCTTGTAACCTTTTAAAATTACTCACAATAACTGGCAAGTGCAGTAGCGCTTACCCTGAGGTAGTTGAGGGTGAAGTTAGTCAGACCCATTCGGGTGATGTTTTTGGACAGCTGCTCCAGCACCTGAGGGTCTTGTGCCTAAGTAGGAAGGAAGCAAGGAAATTGGCACTTTGCTTTTGGTTTGTTTTTCGTGGGGGGAAATCACTCTTGTGGAAAAATTACATTTCAAGGCTAGAGTTAAAAGTTAAATAAATAAAACCACTCTGGAGGTCTTTTACTGGATTTGTAATATTAAGCAATACTAATTTGTTGTAAGACAAAGTCCATTTCAGATGGTCTTTCTATAACTCCCTCCTCTGCTCCAGCTCATCTGAAAAGCTAAATGGATTTATATAAAATTACCATTATTTATATTATATTCGCACCTAGAGACCCTAACTGAGATTGGGACCCCAGTGTAGTAGACACTATACAAAAGATATAGTACGAGATAGTGACCATCCCCAAGTTTGTAATGTTTTTGTATCACATTCTTCTAAATACATAACTCTTGCTTTAAGTGATTAACCCAGTTGTGCAGACTCTCATTTACTTTCATGAGGGTTCTGTGTCGGAGGACTTGTAGGATCAGGCCACAGACTAGAAGATCTTCTGGTAGGGACTGAGGGTTAGATTTTCAAAGGTATTTAGAAGCCTAAAGGTGCAGATAGGCAATTAATGGGATTTTCACCTACTTAGGTGCTTCTGAAAATCTCACTAGGTGCCTATCTGTATATTTAGGAATCTAAATACCTTTGAAAATCTGGGCCTATGTCCTTAAAACCTCTATGGCGCTGATCCTGCAATTCACTGTGTGCAGCTGGAGTCCCATTGACTTCAGTATTGGTACAGAGCCACTGGACTGGCAGAGCCCAGCTTACACATAGAAGATGCTGCTGGGGAGGAGAGAGAGTGAGCTAGAAGGTTCCTGGGAGCTGCAGTTCCCAGCATGCCCTAAGGGAAGGAGAGGGTGGCACGCAGAAAACTCCTTGCAAGCCTGAGACCGAGCATGAAGCTGTTTCTTCCTCTGGATCCCTGGGCTCTGGGGGATAGAGGGGAATGGGTGTCTGGGCAAGGGGAGCCTCACGGTTGGGTTCTGGGGAGGAGGAGGTTCAGGTATATTGGCTGTGGGGGCCTTGCAGGTGGGCTCTGGGGGTAGGCATTGTGGGTGTCTGGCTCCCTGCTGGGTTCTGGGGAGGGGGAAAGGGGGCAGAGAAACAGGAACTGGGTTGTCATTGGGGTTTCTTTAACTCTCTGATCCTGGGGGAATTTTTATGTGTGTCTGTATTGTTACAGACATGCTTGCTGACAGGTATTTTGAAACAAATTACCAAAATACTTGAAACTGGCATGATTATGTAAGATTTTCAGAATTTTGCAGAATTTTAAAATATTGTGCACAGAATTTTTAAGTTTTTGGTGCAGAATGCCCCCAGGAGTAACAATGTAAAAGTACTCTGGAATTCTGGTTCACGTCATAACAGAGAAGGGGCTTTCAATGTGAAAATAAGATCTGGAATCAGGTTCCGAAGTTTTGGTTTGGGCCCATCTCTACCAAAAATGTGTGTATGTATGTAGTTGCTATCTCCTGTGAGTATAAAAATCAGCTTTCACATTTAAGGGCCAAATTCTTCCCTCAGCTACAGTGATGAAAGCCCACTGACTTCAGTGGAGTTGCCTCAATATAAATGAAAGCAGACTTTGGCCCCAAATCTTTGTCATGCAACCCACGATGACAAAATGGGATTCAACAAAAAATGTATTAGAGCGAAGTGAAAAATAACTGTGAAAATATAGTTACAATATAGTCTTACATGAAACACTGAGAAACAGGGGAGAGCGATGAAAGAAGGGCTTATAAATTAATGCGGTTGCAGTCAGAACAAAATATTTATAGTTAATTGCCTGGGCTGTGAAATTTGCTGGAGTTCTTTAAAAACATAATCTCATCTCTTTGCATTAGGTCAAATGGAAAAAGGATTACTTACATGCATGGCTAGAATGCTGCGTGGGACTAATTCTCTGTACTGTCTAATGGTAAAGTGCCATGTTTTTATTCTCATAAGATCATCAAAGGTAAACTCCAAGATAAGACGCCCTTCTGTGCATACCTAGGATTAATAAAACACATGAAATAAAAT
Source organism: Eretmochelys imbricata (assembly GCF_965152235.1). Classification (NCBI taxonomy): domain Eukaryota; kingdom Metazoa; phylum Chordata; order Testudines; family Cheloniidae; genus Eretmochelys; species Eretmochelys imbricata. Next base: position 114,966,912 of record NC_135575.1, on the reverse strand, counting down.
CTTCCAGGAAATCTGTGCAGAATTACAATATTCTCACTCATTTAAACTAAACACCAAAATATCATCTGTATTTTCGTGTTCACTGTCATTGGGTTAATTGTTTCCCCTTCTCTAGAAAAAGAATTAGGGAAAGTAACTTCACAGTGGAGACAATAACTTATTATACTCTAGATTTTATAGCATTGAGTGCACTAAATCTTATTTATTGCACCATATCTGTTTCCCTTTTTAATCACCACTGCTAATTAATGACACTAAACCTTTCAGCATAGGTGACTGTTGTGCATACTTGATGTCAAGCTGCTGAACCAGTCATTCCCAACCTTTTGAAGTTTGATCCTCCCTACTAATGGATTAATGTATAAATGCTCCATTTGCATCCACTAGCAGTGCATAATGCCCCAGCATGGTTGCTGTCAATACTCATTTTTCTTATTCCCTTTTTCCAAGTGCTTCCTCCCCACATACACACCCACTTTTTATTTTTAATCTGGTTTTCTTCTCTCATTTTCTTTCTCTTTTATCAGCTGCCTATACCACAGATTTGCCACTAACCAGAAAGCTACATGCAGGTGTCCCTGGGTCTGCATTGGTAGCTCCATGAGGCTGACTCCCATGTGATATTGAGTGTTGTGGGGGCAAAGAAGAGACACTTAGACCAGTATGCCAGTGCCTGATCTTGTAGCCCTGTACATGTGAGCTGCCCTCCACAGTCAAATAATTCATATCATACTGTGAACGATGCTGTATTAGAAAAGCAAGGGGGTAGGTGGGCAGGTAGAAGGATGGGTAAATGCAGTTGGGTACTGCAGGAGAAGGGAGGCGAAGTGACTGGCATTCATAGAGCTGCCCACAGCTTTATCAGTGAGCAGTGAAGTATCTGAGTATCATGGGGCTGTCATGCATTCAGTCTTCTTCAGGGTGCCAAATGCACTCCTTGCATGGTGCCCTGGCTAGTGGATCCCTGAAGCATTGTACACATTAGCAGCACTGGAAATTCTTTTAAAGAAACTGTTTATGAATTTAGTCTCAAAGCTCCTGTTAGGAGTTAGTATGACTGAAGGAACCTGCAGTGAAAGAAATAATGAAAGGAGAGAGACAGTAATTAGTGAAATCTTCTTACAGTACTGTGCACAGACAATTAGATAACAATCTTCCATTAAAAAAAAAGACACTTATTGCAACTTTAATCAAATCATAGCTGAATTAAATAAAACAAATTGTAATGCTAGTTTACTAGTTAGTCTGTTTGCACATTGGTGTGATCACCAAACCCAGATTTATATAGTTTGTGGTTTTGCAGTGTGTATTTTTTCTGATTACTTATTTGATGCCATAGTTGTGTCTCCTCACAGTTTGATCAGCTTTAGCATACTATTCAAAACCACCTAGGCTAGGCTACCAGGCATATTGTGCAGGCAAAATATTATAGGCCTAGGAAAGAGAAACTTGTTAATAGGATTCTCTTATTCACTGTACCTCAGTCATGCATTCAGGTTTTGTATTGCTGATGGCCTATATGCAGGATTCATTCCCCCCTTGACTCTTTGATGTTCTTATTATTTTCATACTAAGATTAAAAATTTCACACCCATGACTCTAATACACCAATGTGAGGTAGCTGAGCCTATCAATATTACTGTACTGAGGCCAAGGATCCTGGTTATTGCCAAGTTAATATTAAACTACTTCAAGTTTATAATAATGTCTTATAATAATATCCCATAGGCTCACAAATATGTCTTCTCTGAAATGTTAAGAAATATAGCTCTCAATAGACTTTATTTTATGCACATATGTTAACAAATGGTCACAGAAAAGCTGGAACACATACCTCATATCATTGGCAAAATTTTACACATCTCATAAAGGAATTTAATTTTCCCCTCTACAAAATAATTTCAGATATTACTTCTAATCAATAAAATTAATGTAGTTCTTATTTGAAGTTGGCCTCTTTTTTTTAAGAAAAGGTGCCTTTCCCACAGAATCCAAAATCAAAAGGGTCTCCAATTAAGAAAACATTTTCTGTTGTGCTGAATTCATGTTACCTTACTGTGAGCTCTGACATTTTGTTTCTGTGGTAACCAAAATCAGCTGATTAGTTGGCATGGCAACAGAAAAGATGTAATCCCAGCAGACACACTCTAATCAATGCCCCCAGCACAGATGGTCTCCGGAGGATCAACAAGAAAGAGGCTGGCAGGCATTCAGTATATCACGTGGTAGCTCTAGACTAGGCCAGGAAAAAGAAAACTAAAAAAGAACATTTCTCAAACTAACCAATAGCTTTTTAACCCCTTCCTTGCATTGATTAATTGTAGGCTAGTCAGTGGGTTGCAACCATGAAAAATGACCTCAAAATTGCTTTTTATTGGATAGAATGTAGTTTTTCTAAAATAAGAAATATTTTCTTCCTTTTTCAGCCATATTAACAGATCATTTCTCAATAGATGTTTAGACTCCTTTACTTGAAAAGCAGTCTAAAGCTTATATGAATACATAAAATTAGTAAGATTATTTACTCAGTAAGAGTTAAAAAAGATAAAGTGAGTTTTAGTGTTATACTTGTGAAGTATGGATGATTGAGTCATTGTCAACTGCAGAGAAAAAAGTATTTTTATTATAATGATATGGGCATGTAGGCTATTACCATTTTTTAGTAGCACTGATCTCTGTAAAGTTCATTTATGTGAGGCTATTGGGAAATACAAAAATCACTAGCACTAAAAAACAGCTCAACTACCATATAAAGTTTGAGAATAAGTAAATTATAAGAGTCTAGGTTAATTCTGTGAGAGCAGTGCTTCCATTGCGTGAAGGAAAAAAAAATTTAAAATCCAAACACCAGGGTGAATTAACATGGTAGCTTGGATGTTTAGAACCTGATTTTACTTTCACAGAAGTCAGTGGCAAACCTGTTAACTGGGACCTTTAATCCTGAACATGTATTTCCCTTCTTTTATTAGCTTTAATTCACACCCTGAATGTTATTAAAATATTTTTATTAATTTATTTCCTCTGGTTTTATTAAAAATGTATCATTTACTTCTTAGTTCAGTAAGATATTTAAGTACTTGGGTAACTGTAAGCAAGTGAATAACCCCATTGAAGTCAGTTTTGACTACTTGTGCTTAAAGTCAGGTATATGCTTGAGTACCTTGCTTAAAAAAGAAAAAAATTACTAATCTCATATTTACTCAGTACTATCTAATAAATTGACCTAAGCAGGAAAATATAAAAATGCATAGCATGTGGATCATTGATGCAACAGATGATCAAACCTCTATCAGGACTGTTCCAGACTATTGTATTAAAACTACTTAGAGAATTTTTTAGCTTGCAGACTGTTCATCAGACCAAAGTGGGTGCTAAACAACAGCAGTGTGCTTGATGAGTTTGCATACTAAAAATTTATTTGAGCATAAGCTTTCGTGAGCTACAGCTCACTTCATCAGAGGCATGCATCCGATGAAGTGAGCTGTAGCTCACGAAAGCTTATGCTCAATACATTTGTTAGTCTCCAAGGTGCCACAAGTACTCCTGTTCTTTTTGCGGAAACAGACTAACATGGCTGCTGCTCTGAAACCGTACTAAAAATGTTTACAATAGAGTCACTAAAGGAAGGAAAAACCTTACTCGACCAATTTCTGACATAGTGTTAAATGAGTGAATTCAATTTAATGTAGTTACACATGTTACATGAGGTTTTAATTTTGTCCACTGTACCCATGCCACGAGGATACAGTTCTGCCATTACATGTGCTGGGTCCCTATTGACTTCACTGGGAGCTGTGCATGCATGTTAGAAGGCAAAATTTGGTTCTAACTCACTTTCGAACAAGACAAGTAATGTTTCTCTTTTCTCCCTTATTCTACGTTCTAAAGGTGTTTTGTTAAGAAAAATAATGTTTTAATTGTAAAAACAAATAAAAACAATTTAAGTTTTTTCCTGAAGCTAAGCTGAATCCCTGAGTGAACTTTCTATTGAAGTATAGAGATTTACATTAGAATCCTCAACAGAACCTTCACTAATGGAGCATGTATGATGTCACTAAGACTCCAATCCTGCGAATCTTTGCACGATTAAGATCAAACTGCCATCAGATATACGAAGTGCTTCTCTTGAAGTAGATGGGATCTGTATATATTCAGCCCAAACCAGATTTTGGTCCTTAGGAGTGTTTCACCTTTTATTTTTTTGTATCAGCTGGGTACTATTTCCCCCTCTGAAGGAACAGCGCTGTAGTACAGTGTGCTGGCAACGCAAAACAAATGTGTTAAATCAGCAAAAGTATTTATTGAATGCTAGAGATTCCAAAGGAAGGGTTCCAAAAAACTGCTTCTCTGTGTAATATTGCATTAAACCAACTGACCCGTGTTCTGCCCTTTGGCCAAGTGCATCGCAAAGAGGAGAAAAATCATGGAAATAACACAAATGTTGTTCGAGTGCCATGCAGAAGGGACAAGTAGCTACACTATAGCTTCCCTTCCACTGCACATAGACAAACATCTAGCCATGGCTGCAATATGCAAGGTCTTCATAGGCCAGGTGGTGAGGAGGGGTCATCTAGGAACAGCTGGTTTACTTGGCATGCTTCCTTCTCCTTGGGGACAACATTATGATGCAATACATGCGTCATAAACTCAGAGCCCCAGTAACTTGAGTTGGTTGGAATGTTTCAGTAAAGTCTTTGGTTTGTTTGTTTAGTTGTTTTTTGTTTTGTTTTTTGGGGGTCAGAAAATGCCAGTTTGTGGAAACTGATTGGTTTTGACCAAACCTTTCTCAAGTCCAGGATGGACTTTGTGGTCAAAACACTTCAGAAAGAAAAGAGACCCCAGAAAAGCCAATAGCCTAGTGGTTTGAGCACTCACCTGGGATGTAAGAGATGCTAGTTCAAGTTCCTGCTTTGCCTGAGTTGAAGCAGGGGCATGAATGTGGTTCTCCCTCATCCCAGGTGGGTGCCCCAACTAGCAGGCAATTTTAGTCCCACCCTCTCTCTGTGGTGGTTTTGTTTTGTTTTGGCAAAAGAATTCAAATGGTCTTGGTTTCATTCCCTGGAATAGACCCAAATGTTGAAACCTCAAAATGTTTCACAAAGCAAAATTCTTGTTTTCTGGCCAACCCTACCAGTAACTCAATCTCAATGTCATTTAAATACTGTGAAAGAGGTATGTGAATATGGCAGGCAAGAAGTCAATGCGATCTGATGGAACAAGTTCTACATGATCTGACCATGCCATGAACAGCCTAGAAATGCTCAGTCATCACAATGCCAGTGGCCATATTCTCTGCCTACACTAGAACCTCACCAGTCCCACATGCCAATGAGGAACATAGAACAGGTTTAACTGTTCCCTAAAGGCTCGGATACATTTAATCAGTCCCCTCCCTCTTGTAAAATTCAAAGAGTGGGATTTAGCCATCTGAGGATGCATAAAAATGAGAATAAAAGAGGATGACCGTGGCTAAATAAGCAATGCACACATTTCCATTCTCACTAACCACAGTTTGTTGTAATTTTTCATTTCAAGTATGTCATTTAATTCCATAAGATTTTTATTTTATTTTAATTTGGTATATCTAATTGCTTTTCTGCCTGTTTGGTCTTGTTTATATAAGTATAACGCATCCTATCTAATTGTGTGATTTAGCTGCAAGACTGGAAGGGGCCGAAGTCTGAAGAGAATTCAATCTTCAATCAGATGTGGTGGACACCTGCTTAGGGCCTCATCCAAAGACTGCTGAAATCACTGTAAATCATTCCTTTGACTTCAATGCACTTTGGATCAGGCTCTGTTGTATTAAAGCACTAGCTGTACTGAGACTTCCCAGTCCCCAATGGGTAACATATCTAAATAAAGCATGTTAACCAAAATGTATCAACCATGTAATCACTCACTGTTGTTTTAAAATTAAGATGAGATAAAGTACACAGGCAGCTGAAACTTAGTTCCTAAAAGTTTGGTGGCTGTGGTGGCTTAGTTTTACGTGCTTTCTCTTGAAAAACTTCCTAGGAAGACAGCAAAAGGTGCCCACAAAGCTTTCCAGTCATGTAATAAATAGTAATAATACAAAATACAAAGGTATGAAAGTGTTTGAGGTATTAGAAATCAACAAAGCCTTTCAGAAAACATAATTATCCTTCAAATACTCCTTGAAAAACACACACACACACACACACAAAACGCAATATGTTTCACTGAGTCTTTCCTGTTACCTTGGTAAACATGGGCTTTCCATGCTGGGTGACCATGGTGCATTGATCACAGTCCACTGTGATAGATGAGTTGTGGTATGACTCTTTTGAGTGCTTGAGAATGTAATACAGGTCTGTTACACCTCCTTCAAAGACCGTGCTAAAATAACGAGGAATTAGGGTCCTTCCAATGGCTGTGAGGAAGATACAAAGCAAAAATCAACAAATACTGTAGGTTATAACAAACACAACATCAGTGTTTTTAAGTGAAACTTTCATTTAAAGAATATAATACATGTTCTCGGAGAGCTACAGAACTAGAGTCTCCACCTGCTCCCATTGAAATCAATGGCAAACAGCCTATTCTCTTCAGTAGGTTTGGACCTCGGTTCGTATAGCTTTTTTATACAGTTGGTGAACTAGCTTCTTTCTTCCTGAAGGTTTGGAGATGCTTGTAGATGTTCAAAGGTTATTACTACAGAGGAGCCATGCTGAGTAAATCTTGTCTGAAACTTGGATGCAATATCTCATTTCCATAAATAAATGTGTAAATAAAACCAGAGCGTACATGTGCTTGTGCAAATACATGCATGCACCGAAACGTATAACTCTTTATGCATAGAGTACATACACATATATATTAATACAGTATATATACAATATATATGTATAGCTAATATAGTCTGTTGAATGGAAAGAGAACTATAGGAGAAAAACAAAATCCCTGCGATTGAAAAAGGACCTGACAGTGGGATGCAATATATAAAGCCATAGGCTCAGAGCACAGAGCCCATCTGAGATCTCTTTTTCAATTCAAGTGGAAATAGTTGCCTCTATAATCTAAAACGGCTGAAGATGCACATGGGGTAAACACGCACTGTGATACAAAACCTGCGTCAGCTGACTTGGACTCGTGGGGCTTCGGCTGCAGGGCTATAAAATTGCAGTGCAGATGCTCCAGCTCTGGCTGGAACCCAGGCTCTGAGACCCCATGATGAGGGGGAGGGTCTCAGAGTCCCCAGGCTCCAGCCCCAGCACCATTGTTTACACTGCAATTTTTAGCCTTACAGTCCCAGCCCAAGTTAGCTGACCTGGTCTCTGAGACTCGGTGCCGCAGGGTTTTTATTGCAGAGTAGATATACCCTGACCATAGAGATGGGCCATATACGAAGAAAGATTTGACCAATAGAGCAACCTGCATTTGTTTTTTAAACCCCAACTCATAGACTTCAAGGGACAAACCCTGCAATCCTTGGAAACAATTCCCATTGAATTCACATCACTGAAATCGATGGCAGTTTTGAATAAGGACTGCAGGACGTAGCTCACAGTAAATAAATAAATAAATAAATAGAGTTCTGAATGTTTTTCAGTTGCACGGACTAGTGGCAGTAATAGACATCGAAGGGAAATGTGTTATGTGCAATTGATGTTTTCCTTCTCCATTTTTGCAGACAGTTTGGTTGCTATTGGCAACTTAAAACACCAAGACAATATTTTAGGAATAAGTACTTTATAAACAGATCAATACTGTATTTTTAGAGTGACTTAATAATACTTTGAACTTACAGTATATTATGTTTTTCACCTGAAAAATGTTTTGCAAATATTAATTAATCCTCAACATTCCTGTGTCTATACTCCTGTGTGGTAGTAGGTAAAGATTAACTCCATTATATAGGGGGAAAACCAAGGCAAATAGGTTTATATGGAGAGGGAAACAAAGCCCTGGTCTAGACTAGGAGCTGAGGTCGAATTTAGCAGCATTAAATCAATTTAACCCTGCACCCGTCCACATGACGAAGCCCTTTTTTCGACTTAAAGGGCTCTTAAAATCGATTTCCTTACTCCACCCCCGACAAGGGGATTAGCGCTGAAATCAGCCTTGCTGGGTCGAATTTGGGGTACTGTGGACGCAATTAGACGGTATTGGCCTCCGGGAGCTATTGGCCTCCATTGTGACAGCTCTGGACAGCACTCTCAACTCAGATGCACTGGCCAGGTAGACAGGAAAAGAACCGCGAACTTTTGATTTTCAATTTCCTGTTTGGCCACCGTGGCAAGCAGCAAGTGACCATGCAGAGCTCATCAGCAGAGGTGACCATGCAGAGCTCATCAGCAGAGGTGACCATGATTGAGTCCCAGAATTGCAAAAGAGCTCCAGCATGGACCGAACGGGAGGTATGGGATCTGATCGCTGTTTGGGGAGAGGAATCTGTGCTATCGGAACTACGTTCCAGTTTTCGAAATGCCAAAACATTTGTCAAAATCTCCCAGGGCATGAAGGACAGAGGCCATAACAGGGACCTGAAGCAGTGCCGCATGAAACTTAAGGAGCTGAGGCAAGCCTACCAGAAAACCAGAGAGGCGAACGGCCGCTCTGGGTCAGAGCCCAAAACATGCCACTTCTATGATGAGCTGCATGCCATTTTAGGGGTTCAGCCACCACTACCCCAGCCGTGTTGTTTGACTCCTTCAATGGAGATGGAGGCAACACGGAAGCAGGTTTTGGGGACGAGGAAGATGATGATGATGAGGTTGTAGATAGCTCACAGCAAGCAAGCGGAGAAACCGGTTTTCCCGACAGCCAGGAACTGTTTCTCACCCTGGACCTGGAGCCAGTACCTCCCAAACCCACCCAAGGCTGCCTCCTGGACCCGCCAGGTGGACAAGGGACCTCTGGTGAGTGTACCCTTTAAAATACTATACATGGTTTAAAAGCAAGCATGTGAAAGGATTAATTTGCCCTGGCATACGTGGCTCTCCTGGATATACTCCCAAAGCCTTTGCAAAAGGTTTCTGGGGAGGGCAGCCTTATTCCATCCACCATGGTAGGACACTTTACCACTCCAGGCCAGTAGCACGTACTCGGGAATCATTGTAGAACAAAGCATTGCAGTGTATGTTTCCTGGCGTTCAAACAACATCCGTTCTTTATCTGTCTGTGTTATCCTCAGGAGAGTGATATAATTCATGGTCACCTGGTTGAAATAGGGTGCTTTTCTTAAGGGGACATTCAGAGGTGCCCGGTCCTGCTGGGCTGTTTGCCTGTGGCTGAACAGAAATGTTCCCCGCTGTTAGCCACGGGGGGGGGGAAGGGAGGGGGGCTAGACATGTGGTGGGGGGAGGCAAAATGCAACCTTGGAACGAAAGCACATGTGCTATGCATATAATGTTAACAGCAAGGTTTACTGTGAAAGAGTGTACCCATTGTTCTATAAAATGTGTGTTTTTGTACCACTGTCCCTTTTTTTTCTCCACCAGCTGCATGTGTTTCAAGGATCACAGGATCTTCTCCTTCCCAGAGGCTAGCGAAGATTAGAAGGCAAAAAAAACGCACACACGATGAAATGTTCTCTGAGCTCATGCAGTCCTCCCACACTGACAGAGCACAGACGAATGCGTGGAGGCAGACAATGTCAGAGTGCAGGAAAGCACAAAATGACCGGGAGGAGAGGTGGCGGGCTGAAGAGAGTAAGTGGCGGGCTGAAGAGAGGGCTGAAGCTGAAAGGTGGCGGCAGCATGATGAGAGGAGGCAGGATTCAATGCTGAGGCTGCTGGAGGATCAAACTAATATGCTCCAGTGTATGGTTGAGCTGCAGGAAAGGCAGCAGGAGCACAGACCGCCGCGACAGCCCCTGTGTAACCAACCGCCCTCCTCCCCAAGTTCCATAGCCTCCTCACCCAGACGCCCAAGAATGCAGTGGGGGGGCCTCTGGCCACCCAGCCACTCCACCCCAGAGGATTGCCCAAGCAACAGAAGGCTGGCATTCAATAAGTTTTAAAGTCTTGTGGCCTTGTCCTTCCCTCCTCCACCACCCCTCCCAGTGCTTCTCTCTTCCACCACCCTTCCCGGGCTACCTTGGTAGTTATCCCCCTATTTGTGTGATGAATTAATAAAGAATGCATGAATGTGAAGCAACAATGACTTTATTGCCTCTGCAAGCGGTGATCGAAGGGAGGAGGGGAGGATGGTTAGCTTACAGGGAAGTAGAGTGAACCAAGGGGCGGGGGGTTTCATCAAGGAGGAACAAACAGAACTTTCACACTGTAGCCTGGCCAGTCATGAAACTGGTTTTCAAAGCTTCTCTGATGCGTACCGCACCCTCCTGTGCTCTTCTAACCGCCCTGGTGTCTGGCTGCGTGTAACCAGCAGCCAGGCGATTTGCCTCAACCTCCCACCTCACCATAAACGTCTTCCCCTTACTCTCACAGATATTGTGGAGCGCACAGCAAGCAGTAATAACAGCGGGAATATTTGTTTCGCTGACATCTAGCTGAGCCTGTAAACTGTGCCAGTGCGCTTTTAAATGTCCAAATGCACATTCTACCACCATTCTGCACTTGCTCAGCCTGTAGTTGAACAGCTCCTGACTACTGTCCAGGCTGCCTGTGTATGGCTTCATGAGCCATGGCATTAAGGGGTAGGCTGGGTCCCCAAGGATAACTATAGGCATTTCAACATCCCCAACGGTTATTTTCTGGTCTGGAATAAAGTCCCTTCCTGCAGCTTTTGAAACAGACCAGAGTTCCTGAAGATGCGAGCGTCATGTACCTTTCCCAGCCATCCCACGTTGATGTTGGTGAAACGTCCCTTGTGATCCACCAGAGCTTGCAGCACTATTGAAAACTACCCCTTGCGGTTTATGTACTCACCGGCTTGGTGCTCCAGTGCCAAGATAGGGATATGGGTTCCGTCTATGGCCCCACCACAGTTAGGGAATCCCATTGCAGCAAAGCCATCCACTATGATCTGCACATTTCCCAGGGTCACTACCCTTGATATCAGCAGATCTTTGATTGCGTTGGCTACTTGCATCACAGCAGCCCCCACAGTAGACTTGCCCACTCCAAATTGATTCCCGACTGACCGGTAGCTGTCTGGCGTTGCAAGCTTCCACAGGGCTATTGCCACTCACTTCTCAACTGTGAGGGCTGCTCTCATCTTGGTATTCTTGCGCCTCAGGGCAGGGGAAAGCAAGTCACAAAGTTCCATGAAAGTGCCCTGACGCATGCAAAAGTTTCGCAGCCACTGGGAATCGTCCCAGACCTGCAACACTATGCGGTCCCACCAGTCTGTGCTTGTTTCCCGGGCCCAGAATCGGCGTTCCACTGCATGAGCCTGACCCATTAGCACCATGATGCCCACATTGCCAGGGCCCATGCTTTGAGAGAAGTCTGTGTCCATGTCCTCATCACTCTTGTCACCGCGCTGACGTCGCCTACTCGCCCGTTTTCGTTTTGCCAGGTTCTGGTGCTGCTTATACTGCTGGATAATGTGTGTGGTGTTTAATGTGCTCCTAACTGCCAAAGTGATCTGAGCGGGCTACCCATGCTTGCCGTGGTATGGTGTCTGCACAGAAAAAAGGTGCGGAACGATTGTCTGCCATTGCCCTGATGGAGGAAGGGGCGACTGATGACATGGCTTACAGGGTTGGCTTACAAGGAATTAAAATCAACAAAGGGGGTGGCTTTGCGAGAAACTGAATGGCCCCCTCAAGGATAGAACTCAAAACCTCAAGGATAGAACTCAAAACTGGGTTTAGCAGGCCGTTGATTTCACAGAGAGAGGGAGGGAGGAGAAAATGAATACAAAACAAATCTGGTCTATTTCTTGTTTTGAGCCACTTCGTCTATCTTTATACATCTTGCTGGCAGCAGACTGTGCAGTACAACCGCTAGCCATCATCATCTCCTGGGTGCTTGGCAGAAGACAGTGCAGTATGACAACTGGCCATTGTCTTCTGCTAGCTGTAGATTAAAAGACAGTGCACTGCCGGTAAGACTCAATCACCATGAGACAAAACAAGGGAAATGACCTGGCTGAATCACTCCCATGTTTGCTCAGGCGCCCGGTTAAAAGAGCACCTTTTACCAAGGTTAAAAGGACTATGTCGACGACAGCTACCAGTCATACTGTACTGTCTGCTGCCAAAAGGCAATAAACTGCTGCTGAGTAGCAATGCAGTACCATGTCTGCCAGCTCCCAGGAGACATACGGTGACGGTTAGCTGAGCAGGCTTCATGCTTGCTGTGGTATGGTGTCTGCACAGGTAACTCAAGAAAAAAGGCGAAAATGATTGTCTGCCCTTGCTTTCACGGAGGGAGGGAGGGAACGGGGGCCTGACGATATGTACCCAGAACCACCCGCGACAATGTTTTAGCCCCATCAGGCACTGGGATTTCTACCCAGAATTCAAATGGGCGGTGGAGACTGCGGGAACTGTGGGATAGCTACCCACAGTGCAACGCTCTGGAAGTCGACGGTTGCCTCGGTACTGTGGACACACTCCGCCGACTACATGCACTTAGAGCATTTGTGTGGGGACACACACAATCGACTGTTTAAAAACGCTTTCTACAAAACCGACTTCTATAATTTCAACCTAATTTCATAGTGTAGACATACCCAAAGGCAAATAGGTTAAGTGACTTAGTCTAAGCCAATAGAGGAGTCAATATCAGAGCCCAGATTAAAACTCATTAATTCCTAGCTCAGACAACTGAGTTCATGTCTCTCTGTCTTGTTCTGTATGTTTTGAGAGTAATTTTTAAAAATGTACCTCCTTTGGAGTTCTGCCTGCATAAGAACTAAGGAATGTGTCCTATTTATAAATTTGAGAGTGGGGCTTGGGAATTAAAAGGTCTGACGCTTTATAGATGAGCAGTTTTGTGGAAATAGTTTAGGTCTTTCCACATTAGTTTAAAAAATATCATATATAGCTGTCTCAGCTAATTGAATTGTGACAGAAAATCCCAGGTTTTAATAAATCTCTCTTTTTTATTTTCTATCTTATAATAATATAACAGTACAATAGATAGACAAATATAGAAAATATACAAGGGTTTGCTAAAAGTTTTTGCTGAGATATGGAACTTTAACATGGCTATGAATGCCTTACGTTACACTGAAGTTTTACATGTAATTTATAAATCTATACTGAAGTCTCTGGATATAGCTGACAAATCAATGTATAATCTGAACAATTATTCTACCATACAAGCCCCCATAAAAAACCCACCCACACATCAAGTATGTATTAATTTACTATAGTCTGTTAATTTAATTAGAGAAACTAAAGTTCAGTGAATCAGCAGAAGACTTTTCTAAAGCTTTGAGTAACAATTTCCTATGTTGCTCAGTATGGTATATTATAAAATGAGAAATTTTATCCATCAAGTTAATTTCTCACTCCCCTAAGGCTAATTAGGACAAATTAAGTTTCCTGCTAATCATCCTGAGCAGTTACTGCCTGATATGAAAATCCAGGATTTCTACTGATTGCAATAAATGTATATTCACGTTACTTGTGCAATGCATAAATATCATGAACATATTTTAAATGCAATTTAAAATCGTTTGATAGGTGTTTCCCAAAGTGGTCTGATCACATGGTGCTGGCTTTCCTCCTTGTTTCCAGCTGTTGCAACACATTAAAGAAAGCTACAAATGTATTGAATACTTTCCTGTTATTAATTTACACATAAGCAATGGCTGTGGTTGCCACAGGGATATTATGTATAGGAAGAGTGGGGGTTTCCACAATCATGAATGGGAAGGGAGGTGTCCCCATGACTATCTCTCTATAAAGATGTGCCCCATGCTGTGAAGGAGCGTGAAAACCCTTTTGCAGTATGGTGTCAATACAAACAATTAATTGAGCACCATCCATACTGTGTACTAAGTGAGGCAGTTCTGTGGAAAAAATAGTATGTGATCATGTAATTAAAGACAAGGGGGATGAATAAAGATTGCACAGGCAATCTTAATTCCAGCATTTCCTAAGTTTCAAGTGCTTGATTTTGCAACTTGATTAGTGTTCTTTTAATGTAGGTTTTTGTGCATAATTTCCTAGGTTTTTAATAAAGCAAACTGAAAAAACAGAAATTCCATCATGTGGCATCATACTGACACCCAGATGGTTCACCCAAAGGTCCTAGTCTCCTTGCCCAGCCAGTATCAGTTCCCCCACTCCTTTTCCCCAGTCTCCTTATCCAACCTGTCCCAGTTTCCCCTTTGTGGCTCCTAATCCCATCTGTCTCTCTCCCTGTCCCCCACTGGCTCCCAGCCTCCCTACCTGGGGTCAGCCTCCAATCTCAGCCTCACCCCCCACCCCTACAGCTCCTTGTCCCAGTCTCTTTGCCCAGCCAGTCCCAGTTCTCCCTCATGCTATACACTAGCTGTTTGTCAGATTTGCCGCTCCTGCCCTCTTCTCATGTTCTCCCCACTAGTTCCTTGTCTGGGCTGTCCCAGTGTCCCCAGCTCTTCTTCTGATCTCAGTGTTTTCCCCTACCTGGTGAACTGGCTCCCAGTCCTCTCCCCATACACATATTCCCCACCAGCTCCCAGTCCCAGTCTCTCCTCCACAGATCTCAGACCCAGCCCAACTAGTCCCAGCTTTCCTTCCCACGCAGCTACTAGTCCCATCCTCCTTGCCTAACTAGTCACAGCCTGCCCTGCCCCTGGGTCCTAATCCCTGTCTTCTTGCTGAGCCAGGCCGATGTACAGGGGGCAGGGTCAAATTTTGAAGCCTGGAGTCCTGGGCATAATCCAGTACCCAAACGGGGTATCGGCAGGGGAAAGGGGCGGGAGCTCCCCAGGTCAGGGAGACTAATGATAAAACACTAAAACTATCAAATAAAAACTTTAAAACTCAGAATACAAAAATTATTTATAGCAATCTGAACATATTCACAGATAAAGAAGAAAGCCAAAGCTTCAGACACAGGAGGTTCTGACCCTGACCACGTGGCGGTGACAAGGAACTGGGGAGAGGCAGTCTGCCCTTTATCTCCTCAGATGGAGGCATAAGGTGAGCCAGTGCACACGTGCAGACCAACGGACACCACTTTCAAAATTCTCCAGCTCTGGGCACATGGAGCACATGCCTACGCACGGTGAAATACATGTAGGGACCAGCACTTGAAGAAGATCAAGCCCTTTCTTAGAGTTAACCACCACTACCTTCAGCAGTGACTGCTCATTCTGCAGCCTAGAAGATGACTCTTTTCCCTCTCTTTCACTACCATTTAAGCATGCATTGATCTCCAGAATTTTGTTTTAAGTTATGCATTTAGGAATGGATACCAGCCTCTGCATTTAACTGAGTATCTGCTGCCATCCTGTTATTGTCCATGAAGGTCACCGTGGCTTAAATGTGATAGCAAAAGGGGTGTGAATTGACAAAAAGCAGCTGGATGTAGAAACAAGTAAAAGTTATTTATATGAAAATAGCTACAGAAAAGGCATAGTTGAAATCAGGTATTTTTAGTGTAATCTTATGCCAACATTAGCTAGAATAATGTACAGTTTTTTTAACCTATTCAGATGTGTAACCAATAGGGAGCTATCTAGCTATGTGCTCTTTTGTATACTTTTCAGTGAATCAGAGATCTAAATACAAATTCTAGAACTCAAGAAAATCATGTGGATTTATGACAGTCCCAGAGTAGCAGGGATCCAGAAATCAATTAACTGATGTTTATACTGCTCCAGAAAAGGAGGTGACAAACACCATACTGTTAGTGATTTTCATACTACAGAACCTTTATAAAACTCAAAAGAATGGAAATTTTATATGCACTGTTTGAGAAGGGTTGAAGCATTTCATGGCATGTAGTCTGCTTCCCAGTGAAGTGAAAAGCATGTCACATACTAGCTTTTTGGCTTTCGTATGCCATTGTCACTTAGCAGGGCTGTTTGTGCAGTACTGTCATACTAGTTAAAATTATGTTCATATGTCTTTTTAGTTATTTCTCTCTTAAACAGAACAGAATACCCATAAATTCCCAGCAACTTTGCCCTTCTTCTCCCTGAAAACACTGCCATCTATCTATCTAGGTTTTTATGACAGGTTTCAGAGTGATTTTTATGCTGTGCTTTCATATTGAAATATCCAGGAGATACCCTTACTTTCCAAACTACCTTTTAAAAAAAATCACAAATCAAATTATAAAATGAAGGAGGTGGGTTTTTCTGTTTGTTTCTGTTTTTCTTTTGAGGCAGTTGATTCTGCAAGTTTTCCATGTACAATACTCCTATTTACTCGAGTGAAAGTTCTGCAACCTGTATAACCACAAAAATTAGGCTTTCCATTACATTCTTTGTCATTCACCACTATTGCAGCAAACTATCTGCCATGTTGTTAGCTGGTTAAATGAAAACCTCCGTTTTTAAAAATATCTCTTTGTAGTTGGCTAGCTATAGGAAATATATGGGAATCTGATTGTTTGTTGATGGCCAACAAGTGGTCAGCACTATACAAGATACAAAGGAATAAAGAAGAGCCTGATTCTTACTGGCTTTGCACTTTGTGTCACCATTTACACTTGTTCAAGTGAGTGCAAAAGGGTATAAATAGTGACCACTAAGGTGAATGAGTGAGGAATTCTGATTTGCTGGTATTTTACACCATATATGCACACATGTAAATGACAACAAAAGATGATGGCAGTGGAGCCTCTGCCTCAAGCTATACAAGCAGCTAAGAATAAGATTTAACAACCCTGCATTAGACAACCCAGATATGATTTTGTTTTGCTTTTATATGCAGCAGGTCAGTGACAGCTTTTTTATTGGTAAGCATTTAGTAATTGTGGGCTTTGCAAAGAAGTGAGTTTTAAGAAGGGATTTGACTAAACAGAGGGTGGGGTGGTTGGCACACTGGGGTACAGAGGGAGCCCAGCTTGTTGGGAAGTATGAAAGAAGGTACAGCAACAAAGCTAAAGGTTAACTCTAAATACAACCTAAGTGTCTGAAGTTCAGGATTTGAAGCTGACTCTAAGAATTTTATTTTTTAATTATTTTATTTGAAAGATGTACAGAAAAAAAATCCAAAAGCACCAACAACAGGGTGGCTGTATGAACAGATCAGCCACATAAGACGCATGGTCCATGTACTATATAACAGTCTGTCTATACTTCCCCTGGGATAAAAAACCCTGGGAATGGGTGAAGCTTGTGGGGTTCAGCGTTTGTGAATCTCACACTGTTTTGGGAATTTTCAAAATTAGTTGGCGTTTGTGACTCCATGGTTTTTTTCAAGACAGAGTCAATTAAAAGAAAAAATAACATGTTTTCTAGTTAATGGGAAGCCTCTATTATTTGTGATATTAGAGATAAAAGAACACATCTTCCCTTTACGTCCCAAAGCAAGGCTGGCAAAATATTCATGGTATGTGCATTATATATATGGAGGCTATCGTCGTTCCTCTCACCAAACCTGCTTGTTTGTCTGATGCACCTGCCATGTCTTGTCTTTTAGCCTCTAAGCTCTCTGAGACAGAGACTGTCATTTACTATACGTTTATATAGAATCACAAATGGCAATCTGGTTGAAACCTATAGGCAATAACACAATATAAATATTAAATAATAAAAAAAGACTCATGCCTTTGTCACTTCTAGACTGGACTGCACTGCACGCTGTGTGGGACTATGTCTTAGATTAGATCTATTTGGAAGCAGAAGTTAGTGCAAAATGCAGCAGCTCACTTGATAAGCTTGTGAGCACTTTACACCTGTGCGCCATTATCTGCACTGGTTGCCTATTGGCCTCCAGGTGGAGTGTAAGGTGTTGGTTTCACCTATAAAGCCCTAGACAGATTGGGACCTTCCCATCTGAAATACCACCTCTCTCCCCAACCTGAATGCCACAGTTGTGATCAGTGAAGGTGCTCAAGATGATTCTCCCTCAGTATGTGCTTGATTTAAGTCAACAGAAGTCTACTGTCCTCCTACTGGTTTCAACTGGCTTTGGCTCAGGCGCCATATCATAAAGATGGGGCTGCTGGGAAGCCATTCTTTGTGAGGGCTCCTCTTCCTGGGAATCTGCTCTCATTCCCTTTGGTCTAGAATCTCTTGACTGTCCAGGCATGTGCAGAGCCCATCTCTTGGAGTGGGCATTCAGGGAGGGCTGAGGCAGGCTTTGGGTGAAGCCTCTGCATGGAATGGGACCTTCAATAACCCTGCTGAGTGGAGACTGTTATGTGATTGGGCAGAAGGGTAGGATCCTGCTGGCGTGGGTCTTCTTTATAATAATTTTTATATTGTAATTGACGTCAAGGTTGCCCAAAGCCTGGGATGGGTGTTCTTTTATGTTCTGTTTTTGTAACTGGAATAAATAAACTAACATATATAATACATGATAAGCTGGTATGATACAGAAATTTTATTGGCACTCATCTGGAGTGAACTACAAACTTAAGAGTAGCGTGCCCATCCCAAATTCATGTCAAGTTAGACACACACACACGCACACACACAGAGTCTGGTTTGGGTTTGAAAACAAAAAAATATGAATTTGCTTATCCCTAGAAGAAGCTACCATCAGATCTGGCAGGCATGCAGGACAGTCAAAAGACAGAATATCACAGAAGTTCCACTGACCTTATAAATCCAAATTCTGCTATCAAATATACACCATTAAGCAACCCACATGCTGCACCTACATGCAGAATTTTGCATACAAACCTGCCAAAGTCTTTAGTGTCCACACTTGTTTCCTCTAATGGATAAAATTTGGCCCCTTTCATTTAGGCATTGTTTAAATGCATCATTTATTTAAAATATATTATTAGTTTTATAATTATTTTATGTCGTGTGTTCATCAGATTTTTTCATTAACTGAATAAATTTAAATGCAAGATTAAATCTATAATTCTATTACATAGACTGTATTTACACATCTATGAAAAATCTATATAATGTACCAACATTACAGAAATGTTACTAAAAGAAAATATCCATTTAAAAATGTATATATCCTGTAGACTAGAATAGATTCATACACAGTAAAATGCTTCATTTCCCAAACTTTAGCATTTTCCATTTGGGAAACCAGGTAGTTTATGGTCACACTAGCAACCCTATCATTACCAAGTATATAAGTTTCCTACTACTGTTTAATGTTGATTCCATCTATCCTTGCTCACGCTACATCATCTCATTTCAGTTGAAATGCAAATAACTCGCTGTTTGGAAACAACAAATTCTTGGATTCAGTTTAGTACTTCAGGCTCAATAAAGTTTGGATGAAAATTCAAGAGCATACTAATAATTTATTAAGGGTGCTTAATTTATTTAGCAAAACAAAACTATTTCTCTTACTAATGATCCTTAAAGATTTTCATCTATGGAAATGAAGGAAGAGTGAGGATTAGAGACTCCATCCACTTTGCTCTTGTACTAAGTTTTGTTATGTGGCTGTGCTGTGTCTTCCTGTCTGATTCCTTGAAATCTTTGACAGGGTTACTGGTGAAGTGGATGGGGGGAAACTGTACATGTGATAATATCTTGGTTTTAGTAAGGCTTTCAACAGAGTCCCACATGACATTTTCATAAGCAAACTAGGAAATGTGGTCTAGATGAATTTACTATAAGGTGGCTGCATAATCAGATGAGAGGCCATGCACAAATAGTAGTTATCAGTGGTTTATTGTCAAACAGGGAGAACATATCCAGTGGGGTCCCTCAGAGGTCTGTCCTTGGTCCAGTACTATTCAGTATTTATATTAATGACTTGGATATGGTCTCTCAGCTAGTTATGAATCCACTTTATAGTAATTTCGTCTAGACCACATTTCCCTAGTTGTAGGACATGTAGGACTCTGTTGAAAGCCTTACTAAAAGCAAGATATATCACATATACAGTTTCACATATATCACATCTTCACTGAGTGGAGAGTATATTTATAAAATCTGCAGATGACACTAAGCTGGGAGGAATTGCTAGCACTTTGGAGGACAGGATTCAAACTCAAGATAACTGAGAAATTAGAGAATTGGACTGAAATCAACAAGATGAAATTCAATAAAGACAAGTTCCAAGTACTACACTTAAGAATAGGCTTCCAAGAGAGGTTGTGGAACCCCTGTCTGTTGAGGTTTTAAAGAATAGGTTAGACAAACATCTGTCAGGGATGGTCTAGGAGATGTACTTGGGTCCTGCCTCAGTGCAGGGGGCTGGACTGATGACCTCTCAAGGTCCCTGCCAGCCCTACATTTCTATGATTCTATGAATACCAGAAAGCATAATGATTAATTTAATCTTTTCTGCCTATTTTCAGATATGGTCAGGTTGCTTGCAAGTGTCTTTTTTCTACAGTAATTAAACACTGCTGGTTTGAGAGTTTGCTATACTACAGTTTACACTGGTTTCTCCAAAAGTTTTGCCCAAGCTGTTTTGATTCAACAGGGAATATATTTCTTTCCTGTCAAAAGTTTGTAACATCTTCACCAGCTTTGCTGTCCTTTCTTTGCAAAACTCTTAAGTAAGGAACAAATGATGGTTTACTCCTTCATGAAAATGAGATATTTCTTCAACTGTTTATGGCTGGCTCTAAACACTTGTTCTCATAAACACATTCTCTGAAGAAAATCTGGCAGCACAATCCTAATTCCACCGTCTCCCAGAAAAAATCTAATATTTTATTCATTTTGATTTAAATAATAAAAAGAGGCCTCTACAAAGCTCTGTACAGAGGACCTGGAGACATAATGAATACTACAACAAAACCCCAGTAGCATTAAAATAATTATTCATTAATGAGCTTTGCAAGCCTGCCTCCTACCAAAAATAAAAAGTGTCCTTTCTACCCTTTTATGATTCTGGGAAACATACACTCAGCCCCTTCCAAAACAGGTGTCGTTTGCAGCATACCTGGAAAGTCACCACATATGGGGTATTTCAGAATAAGGGTCCCAGAGCCCTTGCAGAAAAAGCCTTACCAAATGCCTCTTCTCTTTTATACTGAGGGGGATCCAACTTGCACATTAGTTCTGACCATGACTGTGGCAGTGTGGCCAGAGTGAGAGGCAATCTCTCAGAGAGGCCAGTCCCAGGCCATTTACCACAGCTGAGGTCATAACCAACACCTTGAACTCCATCTGGAGACCAATACGCAGCCAGTGCAGATCTCAGGACACTGGCAGTGTATGCTCCTAGTAACGTCTCTGCTCAGTAAGTAAACCTCTGCACCAGCTTCAAGTCTCCAACTGGTTTTAAGTGCCCCATATAAAGTGTATTGCAATAGACTAATATAATGTTGCAGTGTTTTTTTGTTAGGCTTACCAATCATAAAAGGATGATATAACAGCTCACATGGCTTGTCATTTGAACAGCTGAACTAGGTTTCTGGAGGCTCACAATAGACCACTCTGTACTCCAAATACAGAATTCAAGACTTCTAATTGAAGATGGATGTAGTTTATAGTCTGCAACTGTTCTGGGAAGAATTATGAACTAATCATTTTCCCACTTTCAATTTTTTTTAAAAATACTGTCAATTATTAATTTTACATGAACGGAAAAACCTATTTGTGATAAAGAACCTTCAGTTTTAACATATAAACATTCACATTTGGAAAACCAAAACCATCACTCCCCAGTGAAGACCTAATATGTCAAGTTTCAGCTTTGGGTTCAGTAAAAGACACAAATATATGTACTTTTAACAGAGTGCAAATATAACTAACAAATGTGTTACCTTAATATAATCACAGTTACAGTTTGGTCTGTGAGTATTGTCTGTATTAATTATTTTAGCTGACTTGGTTCAAAAACTGCACAGAAGTTTCAAAGGCAAGCCAAAGAAGTTATCCACAGCTTTATGACACTCTACTGTCAAAACATAACAAACCACAACTAAGCTCAAGCAAAAAACCGACAAAATGCAAGACCATAAAAATGATGGAGATTGTGCAGGACAGGCATTATAGAGGAACAAATGCAATCCCTGCCACCACATAGTACCACAACAACATAGAAAATGATACCCAGATAAATGGTCTGAAGAAATAAGGACAAACACATAAAATTCAAATGACAGCCCAACCAAAAGAAATAAACAAAAGACAGGCAAACAATCCACTTTTACTAGATCAAACAGACATCCACCCTCTGACTTTAGTTGACTTTGGCAGTATATTGAAGATTGTATTACACAAAAATTATGTGCATGAACAAGCAAAGTGACATTAAGCCAAAGTGATAGCAGTCACACACTCTCTGGTGCCGTGATCCTGTCATATATCACAAGCTAATTGGAACTGGGCTGGGTCAGAACTTAGATGGGAGACCTCAGAATCAATACTTGGTTGCTGCAGGAAATGGTGTGCTATACTTCTAGACACTACTAAAAGGCTACTGAATTTCAGTGATGGGTTAAGTGACCCATGTACACATTTCATTTTCATTATACCGGGCCAGATCATCATCTGGTGTAAACTGATACAGTTCCATTGAAATCAATGGATCTATGCCAATTTATACTAGCTAAGGATCTGGCCATTATGTTTGGGATCCTTCCGGATGAAAAACAATATAAACATTCAATTTATGATTATGACAGTAGGCAATCAAGCAACAAGGTCCCTTCTGCCAGATTCACTGGAGCAAACATGTTCTGGAACTCATTTACAATAGTCTGTCTCCAAACATAGTTCCCTCAGTTATTAATTCCCAATGTCCACTCGAAGCCATGCTGATATGCTCTGGAGGGCCATGGAGGGCCATGGATAAAAGATCCTTCAGTCTGCTCTAAATAAGTCCTCACCATTTATAGTCTTTGTGTGGGAAGGTGTACTCCTGGTACAGTATTACTCTGAATGGAAAGACAGAGAGATCTCTCTCACCAATGCACACCCTTAGAAATATCAAAAAACAAGTCGAGGGGTACTGGGCCAGAGGATTGTGAACACAAGGTGGAGGTTTTCACCTCTGACACTTTTGTTTACATCCATATCATGTCAGTATCAACCCATCTTTATCACCTGCTCATTGTTCATGAGCCTTTGTGAACTGTGTTTCTGGTCTCAGTCCATTTCATAGTAGACAGATGTGCATATCACAAAATCACCACCACTAGCACTAAACTTTCCAGTCGACTCAAGAGAGCTCAAGGATTGAATGGACACTGAGACTGGATGATCTCTTCAACCCTAAAAGACATCTTTTCAGGTCAGGACTGAGGTGTACTGGCAGGCAGTGTGGGAGGGGAAGCTTGCCTATTCTGTGGACAGAAAACTTCATGTTCCAGGACTGTCAATCCAGCCACTCAACCAGCTCCACATTCAATTTACAAATACTAACAGAAAAACATTCGTCCATATCTGCAACAAAGGCTACTTTGTAGTGAGGACCATGTATGGAGAATTTGTGGGAGGGAGGGGTTTAGAACAATATCATAAAAGATCTGCAAAACTTCTCAAATTCATAAGACTGCAGTGAGCATATGTGGATTGATAACCAGTGTGATTTTTCTGGTAATTTTATACTGTAGACATATGAACAATATCTCACCAGTGGATAACATCAGTTGTCAGTCACATATATGTTTTATAATAACCAGAACACTTTTTCCACCCACAAAGTGGTTGGTGTTTAGCTTTGATTTCTTTTTCTACTGCAAAGTGTTTTTTCTTTTTCTTTCATTCTTTTTCTTTTTAAAATGTGAATGAAAGTTAACTGTAGAGAAAGTCAAAAACAGTATTCAAGAGCGTAGACCAAATAATTAGAAAAAATATTCCATAGTTTTAAAATGTTCTGTTCATTTTAAATATGAAGATTGTTTATTACTTAGAGAACCAGTGCACTGCTTTCAGCAATACAAATCAGATTTCTGACAAAATTGTGTCAAAACCTTTTTCAACAAAGAGCAAGAAATGCAGCAAGTTTCCGTGCTTCAGTCAGAACATATATTGTACACCATTTCCAATAAAATCTTATTCAATTATACAGAAATAAATGTATGCCAATAACGAGCGTGTATTGTAGGTTCTGTAACAAATCTGTACTGATGAGAAAATGACCCCTTCCTATGATTTTCTTTCCCTTCACCTGTGAGATATTTTTCACGTTTCATATAATCATTATGCTATCTTTTCTCTATATATTTGCCATAACAATTGACTAAAATTTTTGGAACTGATATATGTAAGGAACAGTGTCTGACAGTTTAAAAAATACAGTGGATAGACAACTTCAGGAACCTGTTATGCTCGAGATTTCAAATGATCAGAGATCAGAGTAACAGCCGTGTTAGTCTGTATTCGCAAAAAGAAAAGGAGTACTTGTGGTAGATTCTCAAATAGATGGGAACAAAAGCCATCTATGTTTCAAGGGCGTGATACGGACACAGGACTTGATACAATTCCCAAAGCAACAAATGGGCAGCTTTGTTGACTTCAATGGGAATTGAATCACACCCAGAATTTGTAGAGCTCTGCGTGGATATAAAAAGGTATATCTGCATCTGGTCCGCTATTCGCAAAAATTGTCTGCTGATATCCGCATTCACAGATTTGCAGGGCTCTAAACAGCTTCTCAGGTCACCGTGTAGCAGTGACACAGGGCTGTGTCGAGCCCCCAACCACTCCCCCAGCCCCACTTCTCCCCAGAGACCTCCTGCCCTGCCGCCTCACCAGTGCCGAATAGAGGGGAATAATCACTTCCCTCGATCTGCTGGCAATGCTTCTACTAATACAGCCCAATATGCCGTTGGCCTTCTTGGCAACAAGGGCACACTGTTGACTCAAATTCAGCTTCTCATCCATTGTAACCCCTAGGTCCATTTCTGCAGAACTCCTGCCTAACCATTCGGTCCCTAGTCTGTAGCAGTGCATGGGATTCTTCTGTCCTAAGTGCAGGACTCTGCACTTGTCCTTGTTGAACCTCATCAGATTTCTTATGGCCCAATCCTCCAATTTGTCTAGGTCACTCTGGACCCTATCCCTACCCTCCAGGGTATCTATCTCTCCCTCCAGCTTAGTGTTATCTGCGAATTTGCTGAGGGTGCAATTAATCCTATCATTGATCATTGATAAAGATGTTGGACAAAACCGGCCCCAGGATCGACCCTGGGGCACTCCGCTTGATATCAGCTGCCAACTAGACATCAAGCCGTTGATAACTACCTATTGAGTCCAACAATCTAGCCAGCTTTCTATCCACTTTATAGTCCCATTCATCCAATCCATACTTTTTTACATTGCTGGCAAGAATACCGTGGGAGACCATATCAAAAGCTTTGCTAAAGTCAAGATATATCACATCCACTGCTTTCCCCATATCCACAGAGCCAGTTATATCATCATAGAAGGCAATCAGGTTGGTCAGATATCAAGGGACATGCTGGAAAGGTGCCATGACCGGGACGCCCTGAAGTGCAGGGTTAAAGTGAAGGAGCTGCGGAATGCCTACCACAAAGCCCTCAAGGCAAACAGCCGCTCTGGTGCTGCCCCTGTGACCTGCCGTTTCTACAAAGAGCTGGACGCGATACTTGGGGGCGACCCCAACTGCATTCTGAGGACCACCATGGACACTTCAGAGCCCAGTGCAACAAGGCAGGAGGAGGAGGAGGACCAAAGAGGGAGTGAGGGTGCTGAGGAGGAGGAAGACACCCCAGAATTCCTAGATGCATGCAGCCAGGAACTGTTCTCAAGACAGGAGGAAGGTAGCTAGTTGCGGCGACCGGAGCTTGGGGAAGGACAAACACCAAAGGAGATTCCCGGAAAGCAGTTTTTATTTTGGGAAGGAAGTTATTCGGTGTGGACTCTTGGGGCGAGGAGGGTTAGGGCTGCATGCATGCCTAGATGCAGAATAGGGAGTTGATGTGCTCTTTCACATTGTGGTAATCGGCCTCAGTGATCTCTTCAAAGGTCTCACCCAGAACTTGGGCAATGCGCTTGCGCAGGTTTCTAGGGAGAGCCACTCTGGTCCTTGCCCCAGTAAGGCTAACTTGTCTGTGCCACTGTGCCGTGGGGGGCAGGGGGACCATTGCTGCACACAGGCAAGCTGCATAGTGGCCAAGGCAGAAGCCACATTGCAGTAGAAGACCCTCCCTTGCTTCCCAGGTCACCCTCAGCAGCAAGATATCTTCCAGGATGAAATCCTGTGGAAAATGTGGGCACAGTATTCAGTATAGGGGCCCCATGCCGCTGTTGGCTCTCCCCAAGACACAGAAACCCAGAGGACAGTACAGCCGTGAAACAATCAGTCACGCTTGACCCTGTGCTTACTCACCATTTTGGGGCTCCCGTGGGTTATGTGCGCTTGCTTTGGGATGGGCAAATTATGCTATTGTGTAGACTGTGCTTGCCCTTAAGTACAGGGGAATTATTGCTCTGTCTGGTGTGAACAATGCTGCCTCTGTTAAGTGTTGCATTTTGCCTTTACAGATGCAACCTTGAGATCTCAGCCTCCGTGTTATCACTAGCCGAAAGACTCCAAGGAATAAGAAAGAGGCCACATAGAAGCAAGGAAGACATTTTGCATGAAGTAATGCAGCATTCAAGTAATGAAAATCAAAAAAGTGCAGGAGTGGCGGGACAATGAAAGCAGGATCCGCCAGCAGAATGAGGAGCCCCGGAACAAAAGCACAGTGCTCCAGCAGCAAAGCACGGATCGGCTGATAAGCATAATGGAGCACCAAGCAGACTCTATCCAGGCGCTCATAGCCATGCAGACGGAGCACTACCGCCCCCACCCCTCCATGAAGCCCTTGTCCAAAACCCTTTCCCTTCTGCCCCCATGTCACCTCCAACCCACTTTCCCCAACATCCGGGTTCTTACTGCTACCAGCTGCCTCCAACACCTGTAGCTTCACCACCCAGCCCTGAAAACTTCGACCCTTATCCACTGCTCTCAACCCCCATCACCATGCAGTGTAGCCATCCTGAAGTGCAGCACTCATTGCACAGCACTCCAGACAGGACGGCTGAGTATCATTACAGGACATATGCAAATCTGTGATTCTACCGTTCCCCACCCCACCCCCTTGCCCTTTGTGTTTCCCAAGCAGTCGTGTTTCTTTTCAATAAATGGATTTTTTGGCTTTGAAAACATTCTTTATTATTGCATAAAGTAAAAGATACCTTAGCCCAGGAAAGAAACAGGCACTGCAAGTCAGCGTAGCAAACACAGATTTCTACTAACATTGGAACCACTGCACTTCACTCCCGTGCAGGGCACCAGACATTACTGGTGGCTTTCAGCCTCAAATTGCTCCCTCAAGGCATCCCTAATCCATGCAGCCCTGCGCTGGGCCCCTCTAATAGCCCTGCTCTCTGGCTGTTCAAATTCAGCCTCCAGGTGTTGAACCTCCGAGTTCCATGCCTGAGTGTATCGTTCATCCTTCCCTTCACAAATATTATGGAGGGTACAGCATGCAGATATAACCGCGGGGATGCTGTTACCGGCCAGGTCCAGCTTCCCATACAGAGAGCGCCAGTGGCCCTTTAAATGGCCAAAAGCACACTCCACAGTCATTCTGCACTGGCTCAGCCTGTTGTTGAACCGCTCCTTGCTGCTGTCAAGGCTCCCTGTGTAGGGTTTCATGAGCCACGGCATTAAAGGGTAAGCGGGGTCTCCAAGGATCACCATTTCGACTTCCCCTATGGTGATCTTCTGGTCTGGGAAAAAAGTCTTGGCTTGCAGCTTCCTGAACAGGGCAGTGTTCCGAAAGATGCATGCGTCATGCACCTTTCCGGGCCAGCCTACGTTTATGTCAATGAAATGCCCACAGTGATCCACAAGAACCTGGAGAACCACAGATAAATACCCCTTCCGATTAACGTACTTGGAGGCCAGGTGGGCTGGTGCCAGAATTGGAATATGTGTGCCATCTATCGCCCCTCCACAGCTAGGGAAACCCATTTGTAAAAAGCCATCCACAATGTCATGCAAGTTACCCGGAGTCACGGTTCTTCTGAGCAGGATGCGATTAATGGCCCTGCAAACTTGCATCAACATGATTCCAACTATTGACTTTCCCACTCCAAACTGGTTAGCGACCGATTGGTAGCTGTCTGGAGTTGCCAGCTTCCAGATTGCAATAGCCACCCACTTCTCCACTGTTAGGAAAGCTCTCAATCTCGTGTCCTTGCACCGCAGGGTGGGGGCGAGCTCCTCACACAGTCCCATGAAAGTGGCTTTTCTCATCCAAAAGTTCTGCAGCCACTGCTCGTCATCCCAGACTTGCATAACGATGTGATCCCACCACTCAGTGCTTGTTTCCCAAGCTTGTTTCCGTGGTGGTGAGCATGTCCGTGAATGCCACAAGCAAACTCGTGTCATATGCGATATCGTCGGGGCCCTCACTGTCACTTTGGATCATAAGGAATAACTCGACTGCCAAATGTGACGTGTTGGCGAGACTCATCAGCATACTCCTCAGCAGTTTGGGCTCTATTCCCGCAGACCGAAAGGGAAGACAGAGTGTGCAGTACAAAAAACACTGAAAAATGGTGCCAAATGTGGACAGAAGCACAGAAACTGCTGGGATAGGAACCGATACATCACAGGGCCTTGGGACAGGACCCAGAATGCCCCGCACCCCCTGCTCCCTTCCCACAAGCCACAGCACCAGAATGGAAAGAGATGCTCTGTGGGATAGCTGCCCATAATGCACCGCTCCCAATGCCGCTGCAAGTGCCGCAAATGTGGTCATGGCAGTGCGCTTGCAGCTGTCAGTGTGGACAGACTGCAGCGCTTTCCCTACTGCGCTCTCTGAAGGCGGATTTAACTCAAAAAGCTCTACATCTGCAAGTGTAGCCATGCCCTTTGTTCTCACAGCCTAAGGCCTGGTGTACACACAGTTTTGTACCAGTATAAGTATGCTAACTAGTTTTACTTGGAACAACTCCTAGTGTGGATGTGGTTATACCAGTATAAATGTGCTTTATACTAGTACAGCTTATTCCCCTTCTTACACAGGAATAGCTACAGTATAACTGTGTCCACACTAGAGGATATATGGTATCGTTAAAGTGATAACTTTTGTCTGTAGACAAGTCCTAACTCTATAGTTTGCAAAGGTTATTTATAGTTCTGATTTCAACAAAGATTTTTCTGGCAACTAATATGACTTGAAGGAATCAAAAATAAAATTTAAATTTTACAGCAGATGATATGGCTAAATAATTATACTCTGTTTTTACCTCTTCTCAACCTGGGATTCACCCCCAATGTCTGATATATTTGACTGTACAATTAATTTTTCATAAACTTAATCTCAACGTCCGATTATTATTGTGAGGCTGGAATATGCACGTTGACAGTAGGCACTTTATTAGCCCTCATATAGTCTTAGGGCACACAGAAAAAATGGCATGTGGGTTAGCTGATGAAACTTGTACATTTTGTTGCTCTAATGCCAACTTATAGAACACAAATACTTCATGAGTGTTGGTCCATTTTAACTAAGAAGAAAATTTCCCCAGAAATCATTTGTAAAAATCCTGACTCTGGAAATGCATGTGTAAATGGAAGGGATGATTAAATAACTATAATAATAAAAATGAGCTCAATTCTGAAATCCTTACTCATTGATTTTAACAGGTCTGTTATCAGAGTAAGGACAGAGTACTCTAATGGCACGCTACAAATAATTCCATAGTCAAGAAATCATTTAAAAAAATTAAAACCTGTCCATAACGCTATAAAAACACCCTTACAAAAATATATGCTAATAAATAGGGCTGTCAAGTGATTAAAAAAATTAATCGTGATTAATCACACTGTTAATAACAGAATCCATTTATTTAAATATTTTGGGATGTTTTCTATATTTTCAAATATATTATTTCAATTATAACACAGAATACAAAGTGTACAGTGCTCACTTTATATTTATTTTTTATTACAAGTATTTGCACTGTAAAAAAACAAAAGAAATAGTATTTTTCAATTCCCATGATACAAGTACTGCAGTGAAATCTCTTTATCACGAAAGTTGAACCGGCATAGCAAGATATTTATGTGCCAGATGTGCTAAAGATTCATATGTCCCTTTATGTTTCAACCACCATTCCAGGGGTCATGTGTCCATGCTGATGACAGGTTCTGCTCGATAACAACCCAAAGCAGTGCAGACCAACGATGTTCATTTTCTTTATGTAAGTCAGATGCCACCAGCAGAATGCTCATTTTCTTTTTTGGTGGTTCAGGTTCTGTAGTTTCCACATCAGAGATTGCTCTTTTAGGACTTCTGAAAGCATGCTCTACACCTTCTCCCTCTCAGATTTTGGAAGGCACTTCAGATTCTTAAACCTTGGGTCAAGTGCTGTAGCTATCTTTAGAAATCTCACATTGGTACCTTCTTTGTGTTTTGTCAAATCTGCAGTGAAAGTGTTCTTAAAATGAACAACATGTGCTGGGTCATCACCTGAGACTGCTATAACATGAAATATATGGCATAATGTGGGTAAAACAGAGCAGGAGACATACAATTCTCCCCCAAGGAGTTCAGTCACAAATTTAATTAACGCAATATTTTTTAAACGAGTGTCATCAGCATGGAAGCATGTCTTCTGGAATGGTGGCTGAAGCATGAAGGGCCATACGAATGTTTAG